>NC_086453.1:107526798-108251798 GCF_028390025.1 Pseudophryne corroboree
TAAGTCTGAAGCTACTCAGAAACTGCTACGAGGTGTGTAATCGCAATATTGCGAATACATCGTTCGCAATTTTAAGATGCTAAGATTCACTCCCAGTAGGCGGCGGCTTAGCATGAGCAAATCTGCTAAAATTCACTTGCGAGCGAACAACTCGGAATGACCCCCTTAGTTAGCAGTTGGGCAAAACCATGTGCACTGCAGGGGAGGCAGATATAACATGTGCAGAGAGAGATAGATTTGGGTGTGGTGAGTTCAATCTGCAATCTAATTTGCAATGTAAAAATAAAGTAGCCAGTATTTACCCTGCACAGAAACAAAATAACCCACCCAAATCTAACTCTCTCTAAAAATGTTATATCTGCCCCCCCCTCCCCCCCCCCCCCCCTACCTGCAGTGCACATGGTTTTGGCCAACTGCTAAAAAATTTCCTGCTGCGATCAACTTGGAATTACCCCCATGATGCTACGATGGACCTGCGCTACGATGGACCTGCGATGGGCGGCCCCCAGCATGCTAGCAAAAGGATTGCAAATTCTGCTAAGTAGAATGCAGAATTTGCAATCCTTACTGAATTAGGCCCTTACTGTTCTTTAAATAAAATTTCAACACACACATATTTGCAGGGAGTAAACCAACCCCTGCTTCTTTACCAGATCTTGATTAGTCTTGCTTTTGTTCACATATTTAATATTTAGCATCAAGAAATGGTACCTTCCTAAATTGGATTTAAACTCAGCAATCTGTCAATGGCATTCATCCTTTGTATACAGAAAAGGTACTGTAGGCTGACACCCTGGAGCGTATCTACTGTATGCGAAGATACCACACACTTAATCAAATTATCTATTTGCATATAAATTCAATAAACAGAAACCTGTCAACTGAATTCAAGTAAATATTTACATCTAAGCAGCAACTTGATTTAACATGTGACATAACTGTCTCCAAAATTCTGGAATGCAAAGAGTTAAAGGCAGCACTGGCCCCAGGACAAATGGTTATAGGATACCTTGCCAGCCAATATACCTTTTCAAGTGCTGTTAAGACACTTAAAAAATACTAGTAATTGCAAAAATGCACATTCAATACATTCAAAGATACATTTCTGCATTTCTAAAACTACGCATCGGGACTAAATGCCTTCTGATGCTGCACCACTGAGCATTAACTATTCCGGCATCACCCCTTAAATAGAACAACATAAAGGGCCTAATTCAGTAAGGATAGCAAATTCTGCTAATTAGCAGAATTTGTTATCCTGTGGAGCTCAGGCTGGGGGCAGCCCATTGCAGGACAAGGCCACACAGCATGCTGACCGGAGCCTCCCCCCTTCAACAAGCAGAAATTGTGATTACATTGCAATTTCTGCTTGTTAGCAGAAACAGAGGAAGTCTCCTGCAAGCGCCCGCAGGAGACCCGCCGCCATCTTCCTGATCGCGGTGGCTGCGTGTGACGTCATGCAGCCGCCGCGATCACGCCCCCGACACGCACAGTGCGATCCAACCTGAATTAGGCCCAAAATACATTAAAACATTACTCAACATTTAAATTACTTTTAAAATTATATTTCTCTAGTCCTGACACCTGGCGTCGGGTATTAAATACTTTGGCGCTGAAGTTAGCAGACACTGGTAGTAATTCAGACCTGAACGCTAGGCAGCGATTTTTGCAGTCCTGCGATCGGATAGTCGCCTCCTACAGGGGGAGTGTATTTTAGCTGTGCAAGTGTGCGATCGCATGTGTAGCAGAGCTGTACAAACAGATTTTGTGCAGTCTCTGCGCCACCCAGGACTTACTCAGCCGCTGTGAACACTTCAGCCTGTCCGGGACCGGATTTGACGTCAGACACCCTCTCTTCCAACGCTTGGACACGCCTGCGTTTTTCCGGACACTCCCTGAAAACGGTCAGTTGCCACCCACAAACGCCCTCTTCCTGTCTATCTCCTTGCGAATGCCTGTGCGATCGGATCCTTCGCACAAACCCATTGCTGACTGGCGATCCCCGTTGCTGCAGTCCGTCGTACCTGTGTATTGTGGTGCATATGTATGCGCAGTTCAGGCCTGATCGCCCGCTGGGTGAAAACGCACAGCAGAGATCAGGTCTGAATTACCCCCACTGTTCTAGTGTCACAGCTAGCTATAACACATATAAAAAAATGTACATATTTAAACATGCCTTGCTGAACATTACATATCCAGTTCACATTAGGCACATACCGTGGCGCCGGCAATTCTCATTGATGGCACTGCAGCATCAGAAGCTTAACCTTTCTATATTTTGGTGACTCAGGTCTCCAGTCACAGGTTCATTTACCGCTCTGCTGACAAGCTTTTACAAGCTTTGCCTATTCAAACATGTGCACTGTACTGTACTGTAAGCCTGGGCCAGTTGCAGAATAAAAAAAAAATAGTAAGATGAAAGAATTACTAAAACAAAGTTTTACAAAGGATTGTTTAAATCTATAGTTTAATAGATTCTAGGAACTGTTACGCATTATGTCCCACTCAGAGAGGCAGTGAGTGGATAAGGTGCACGCCTGCCACTGTGTGCACTGGCAGTAGCGGGAGTTGGGGGAAGACTAGCACTTCAGAAGTGCTATATGTGCCCATGTGATGTGACCATGACCCAGGTGTGACGCAGCCTAGCCATTTTTTGGGTGCACACAGTGGGGGTAATTCAGAGTTGATCGCAGCAGCAAATTTGTTAGCAGTTGGGCAAAACCATGTGCAGTGCAAGGGGGGCAGATATAATATGTGCAGAGAGAGCTAGATTTGGGTGGGGTGTGTTCAAACTGAAATCTAAATTGCAGTGTAAAAATAAAGCAGCCAGTATTTACCCTGCGCAGAAACAATATAACCTACCCAAATCTAACTCTCTCTGCAAATGTTATATCTGCCCCCCCTTCCTCCTGCAGTGCACATGGTTTTGCCCAACTGCTAAAAAATTTCCTGCTGTGATCAACTTGGAATTACCCCCATGGTTTTGCCCAACTGCTAACAAATGTGCTGCTGTGATCAACTCTGAATTACCCCCAGTGTTCTCCGAAACACAGCTATAATGTTGGGTAACATGTCCCCTAATGGTACTGGTGCTTGAATGAGCATGTTTTGGAAGAGAAATGGAAACATTGTAATAAATTGGTTGGCCTAAAGTAGTAGAAGTCTGAAATTACATTTAGGACCTTATTCAGAGATGGATGCAGATCGATGCATTACGCAGCCAGTTCTGAGTCCATCTCCTCACATGCTGGGGGCCGCCTAGCACAGGGCAAGGCCTCCCAGCATGTGTGGCGCCACCTCACGATGCATCCGCAATTACATTGTGGACGCATTAAACTACAGTTGACGCAGGCTGTGCTTTCAGCTGGCCCGCCCCCATTTTTTTAATCGGAGCGGCTGCGTGTGACGTCACACAGCTGCCCCAAAAACGCTCCAGGCACGCCTCTGTTCAGCTGGACAGACCTCTGCAACGCCACATTGCCGCCCTGTGGACACCCGTCGCTGTCAACCACATCGCGGCCACATCCTTCAGGGATGCGGCCACAATGTGTAAGGTCATGCAGGTGCGATGAGGCCGCTGCGCGTGCATTAGCGTACAAGTCTGAATAAGGCCCTTTTGCACAGAACAGAAACAGAGGTTTGTCACCTTCTGACTCTCACAAGGACTGGACAGGTGGAGTCACCAGGTGATGCAGAATCATCTGTCAGCAGGGATCATACACTGAAGGTAAAACCTGACTGGATCACCTCAGCACCTATACAATGAAATGCCTTGTTTGGGATCAGTATGAAATACCTACAATCAAAACCCAGACAGTCAAAATCCCGACAACAATTGACAGACGTTCAAAATCCCGACAAGGTCAAAATACCGACATTTAAAATGTCGACAGGTCAAAAAATCAACAAGATTTTTTCATTGTTTTTGGTGTGTATGTTGACCTATGTCGACATGGACACTGTATAACTGTACCGCGTCCCCTGTTTCGGGCACGATGTCTCGCTGCACTCGGCACACTATTATATTCCCCCGCCTGGTCCACTGGGATGGTAAAGTATGAACAAGTCAGTTTAAATGAAAAAATCATGGAAAACTCATGTCGACTTTTTGACCTGTCGAAATTTTAAATGTCGGTATTATGACCGTGTCGGTATTATGACCTTGTCTGTATTTTAAATGTTGGTATTTTGACCATGTCGTTATTTTGACCTTGTCGGGATTTAGACTGTCGGTCAATGGTTGCCGGTAATATGACAGTCGGGATTTTGATTGTAGGTAAATTGACCGCATCTCGCCTTGTTTGATACACATTAGTAATATTGAACAAATTTCCCACCATTTGCCATAGCCAAAATTATTACAAGACACCTGCCACAAGCACGCTCTAATCCACTCGGCCACGTTCTTTTTCTAGCTAAACCTTACATTTCAGCGTACACAAATATGATACTGAATATTACTTGGTGACACCCAGGCGGGATTGGGATGGAAAACCAGTCGGGAACCGTATGGAAGCAGCCCTAATGGGGGCTGGGTCTGTTGAGGGGGCGGGATTCCTCCTCATAGGGTCTGATTCTGAGTTGGGCGCACTTGCGGCCTTCCTTACATTCTTTGACTGCAGTTGTGTTTGCTAATGACGCTACAATGCCCCTCCCTTGTGTACATCCGTGCATCCAAATATGCAAGGACTGAGGCACTCACTGTCAGTGTCTACAGATGCTGCAATCATGCTTTGTGTGTCTTTAGAGGCCACCATCGGTCACACCATTGTAACTTTCACCAGCCCTATGCTTGGTGCTGGTCATCCGTCTGAGTATGGCCTCCAGTGTGAGCGATTCAGCGTCTCTATACGTAACCACTTTCAGCAGCACGCCCACACTACATTATATATGCATCTGATTAGCCAACTCCCTGTAACCACACAGGAATGCAGCATGATCAGCACCAGATGTGTACCATGTAACCATGGCGGCAGCACCCCTCCTCACATGAGCAGCACCAGATGTGTACCATGTAACCATGGCGGCAGCACCAGATGTGTACCATGTAACCATGGCGGCAGCACCACCCCTCACATGGGCAGCACCAGATGTATACCATGTAACCATGGCGGCAGCACCACGCCTCACATGGGCAGCACCAGATGTATACCATGTAGCAATGGCTGCAGCACC
The DNA here is from genome assembly GCF_028390025.1 of Pseudophryne corroboree. NCBI lineage: Eukaryota > Metazoa > Chordata > Amphibia > Anura > Myobatrachidae > Pseudophryne > Pseudophryne corroboree. The sequence continues at coordinate 107,531,974 of NC_086453.1, forward strand.
ACTCCTCACATGGGCAGCACAAGAGGTATACCATGTAGCCATGGCGGCAACACCACCCCTCACATGGGCAGCACCAGATGTATACCATGTAGCCATGGCGGCAGCACCACCCCTCACATGAGCAGCACAAGAGGTTTACCATGTAACCATGGCGGCAGCACCACTCCTCACATGGGCTGCACCAGATGTATACCATATAGCCATGGCGGCTGCACCACTCCTCACATGAGCAGCACCAGATGTGTACCATGTAACCATGGCGGCAGCACCACGCCTCACATGAGCAGCACAAGAGGTATACCATGTAACCATGGCGGCAGCACCACCCCTTACATGGGCAGCACCAGATGTATACCATGTAACCATGGCGGCAGCACCACGCCTCACATGGGCAGCACAAGAGGTTTACCATGTAACCATGGCGACAGCACCACCCCTCACATGTCAACAAACAAAACATACCCCCTCATGCACATCGGCCCACCAGGAATCTTGGTGACTCCTGTTCTTCAATCCTTGCAGGGTCCTGTACAAGGTGACTCCTTTTTTTATTAACACATAGATGAAAAGGGGAGGGAAGGTTTTTAAGGAGAAGGCTCCCATCAGATATATCGCTAGGGACCAGATGAGTGCTACTATTCTTTAGCTTAATTTTACCTTGTATTATTAATTTAGCAATTCTCTTATGTAGTAAAGTTAGAGTATGCTTAAATCTATACAGGCTTTATGGCTTGCTTATATGCTTTATGATAACCTGCTAGAAGTATGCAGAGGACTAGTCTTTGCCAGTGAGGTGCCAGCTGGGACATCCATCATGGAGACCCCTTATTACGCAGGAGGAGGCGTGTCGATTGCCTTTAGGGGTGCCGTTGTAGCCACAGTGAATCAGTTTTTCCTAGGGCTGTTCGAATTCTCTGAAAGCTTTGCAGCTTGATGTTGATCTGTGCGGTAATACCCATATAGGTTGCATGTGCAGCAATGGCTGCATAATAGCAGCTGCTCATTTTTGTTTAAAAGTAAAAAAAATGTCAGTAAAAAGGGTAACAAGTGTGGGGCCTGTGGCAAGGATAGCTCCACAAATAATACAAAATGCCTCGGGCTGCCAGCATGTTATCACTCGCTCTCCTCACTCCTACAGGCTTGATCTTCATTAGTTTAGGTTGGAATTACCCTTTAATGCCTGCAACACACTCCCTGTATATCTCATTCAGATGCAGTGGACCTTTGCATTTTATTGTTTCTCCACACCCAGTTGCTGGGAGATTATGTTGCAGCGCAATACAAAGAACTTCAAGATCTCATTATTCAAATCGTAACTTCCTTTCCTTCAGCACATTACAGCACTGAAGCAAAAGATTAGAACATTGTAGTGAATTTACATTTACCATCAAGAGAATATCTTTTACAGGTCAAGAATTCCGGGGCAGTTATTGGGCTTTGTGTTTTTTTTGAGCTGCGAGTATTACACTTTTGTCTTATGTCGCACCTAACCAAGTGGAAAGTTTTTGGCCACCTGTTAACTCCCATCAAAGCCTATACACGATTACTTTGACCCTTATAGAAATGCAGATTTAATGTATGCATAACTAATACTCTTTAGCAGTCATAATATAAATTATAAATGTATCAAAGCCAAGGATGGTGATAAAATGTTACAAGGGGTGGTTCTCCCAGAGACAATGGAGTCAGTTGTCACCGGGCTCCAGCCCTGAAGGGGGCTCCGACTCCATTGTCCCCCTCTGTGCCTTTACTTACTGTATTAGAGAGCCACCAAGCGGAGCGCCAATCAGCATTACCGCCGCTCCTCCCCTGTGACTTGGTGCTCTGCTGTGCGGTTGCGGACGTCACCTGACATTCAACTGCATCCCTGTACCTGACTGAGGAGCCAGCTGACGGGCGTGCAGAGAGGAGGGTGACGCAGCTGTCACTCTCTGTGGTCTGGGAGTCGGGAGAGCAGCTGGCGCAGGTAGCAGTGGACAGACAGAACGTTATGATATGACCCAAAAAAGAGCAGGAGGGGGGTACATGGATCACAGGGGCTTTGGGAAAGAGGGACATGGCTCACACAGAGTGAAGGGGTGATATCACTCACACAAGGGAAGGGGTACATGGCTCTTACAGGTGGAAGGAAGGGTACATGGCTCACACAAGGGCCAAAAGATGGTGGACATAGGCCAATGTAAGTGGGGATCATGGCTCACACATGGGCCAAGGGAATGGCAATGGAGGGACACATGAACCAAGGCAACGGAGCATGAGGACACAGGATGAAATGAGCCATGGGAAAGTGAGAGACAAGGATCCAAGGGAAGGGGGAACATGGCTCACACAGAGGCCAAAGGAAAAAGAGAGACAGGGGCCAAGGTGGTTGGGTGGTAGGGGGGATTACCACAGGGGCCATGGGAAGGAGGGTACACATGTGCCCATACTTATAATAAAAGGGAGAGACAGGAGTCACTAATCTAGTATGAGGACACAAAATGGGGACTGAAGCTGGGTACACACTAGACGATGTGTGTACCCAGCAATATCGGCAGTGATGAGACTCGGCGGGAGTCATGCTGCATATGGCAGCATGGCCCTCGCTAGCGATGTCGACCATTGGACTTGCATGCAGGTCTGATGAAGGATGTTGCTGACGACACACCAGGAGAACACATCGTCTGCGACATAGGGGGTCATTCTGACCTGATCGCACACTGCCATTTTTCGCAGCGCAGCGATCAGGTCACTACATTGCGGTGCATATGCACCGCAATGCGCAGGCACGTTGCACGGGTACAAAGCGGACCGTTACTGGGCGATGGATTGTACGAAGAGTACATTCGCACAGCCGATCGCAAGGAGATTGACAGGAAGAAGGCGTTTATCAACTAACTGTTATCTGAGAATGTTTGAAAAAACACAGGCGTGTCCAAGCATTTGCAGGGCGGGTGTCTGACGTCAGTTCCGGCCCTGGACAGGCTGAAGTGATCGCAGCGGCTGAGTAAGTTCAGACCTACTCAGAAAGTGCACAAACTGTTTTTGTACTGCTCGGCAGCACAGGCGTTCGCACACACCCTGTGGGCAGCGACTGTGCGTTCGCACGGCTGCTAAAAACAGCTAGCGAGCGATCAACTCGGAATGACCCCCACAGTGCGTACACAGTGGACGATTTGAACAATGTGTCACTCCGATCCGTCGGAATTGGGCACACCGTTCACAATATCGTCTATTGTATACTCGCCAATATAGTAAGCCACTAGTTATAATAAAGGGGTGAGACAGCAGCCATTCCAGATAATATGACGGGTACACAGGGCAGACAAGACCCACAAGCTACTAGTATGAGGGGTACATTATGGGCCGTGCAAGGTAGTGGGGATTCAAGCTATTTATGAATTCTGCAGAGAATTTCCAGATATCTCAAGTAACATCAATGTGTGCAAAGATTTACATTTATGTCTGGTATTGAAAGATCCTTTATATGTGGCAACTGGTGTTTTCGGATAAGCGGCCCTGTAGGGTTCTACTTTTAAACAATTTGGTCCAAAAATTTCCTTGAGTTAGTTTCTAGACAGGTTACGTTTATGTGACGGGTTACGTTTATGTGACCGGCGGTCACAATACTTACGCCGGGATCCCGGCATCTAACAATGCCGACCAACAGGGACTATTCCCACTTGTGGGTGTCCACGACACCCATAGAGTGGGAATAGAACCTGTGGCGAGCTCATCGAGCCACCAAACCCGCTGTGATGCGAGTGCAGCTCACTTGCCCTCCCGCCGGCACTATGTCGGGATCCCGGACGAGGTGTTGTGACCGGCAGTCTCCTGACCGCCTGTCACGTATTCCCAACCCTTTCTAGACATAATACCTTTCCTCATGACATCTATTCTTGTGCAAATTTGAGTACACATCGTCCATAAATGTTCCTGCTGTGCTCCTACCAATAATCCATATGCTTGGTTTGGCATTAGTCATTATCTTCTGTGTGCAACTGTGCACTCACAACTTTAGTGTGATCATTACAGCAACAGTCTCTAGAGGAGGAAGCCTGGAACACATATGATATCCCAGCAGACGGGATGCCGGCTGTCACTATATCGACAGTGGCATCCCACCTGCCGGAATAAGGCTGTCGGGATTCCGGCGTTGGCCTCTTGAACGCCGGTATCACGACAGCCAGTATATTGACTGCATCCCGGAAGCCTATTACATAAGCATGTAGAAAAACAAAAAATACACAATAAATATATTCAGTGCTTTTTCTTCTATGAAGACTGGTGCCAGGACTCATCTAAAGTTACACATTGCTACAAGATTTATAGTATGTGGCTTCCAGACTCTGGATTAGTGTGCAAATAATAATTTCATTAATTAGTGAAATGACTTCACTGATTTCTTTCAGCTTCTGAGACTTGTTCTAAGAATAAAAAATTAGACGATAAAAAAACCCTAATTACCGACACCTTTGTTTTGTGGAAACAGAACGTTCTTCTGGTGTTTTGCTAGTTTATTTAGCTTGCCTGGAACATGCGTCACCAGACTAGTCCTTTCCAGCTAATTAATGGACCAGGGAGGCACCTGACCACAGGACCTTCAGCGGTTTTTGGGAGTTGGTTTCATAGGGCCATTATACATCAGGGGTAAACACAGGATTGTAGATGTACATAATGGGGGGTATTCAATTGTTTAAAAGGTCAGTTGGGTGCCTGTTTTTTCCTATCTAATAGACAGGAAAACGCAGACACCCAACTGACTTTTCTAACAATTGACTATCCCCCTATGTGTCTATCCTTTGGTGACATTGACCAACCTACACCGAATATGTTTTGGTTACTGTACTGTTCTGTTTACCCTGTACTGTCTTATTGTTTGATGTATGTACAGCGCCGCAGACTTGTGGCGCTCTGTAACAGAAGTGTAATAATAATAATAATAACAACAACAATAATAATAATAATAATAATAATAATACTACGAAAAGAGTCCGGTACTTTGGCTGACTCTAAGGAAAATTTTAACTTTTTCAAATAGAGATAATATGAAGTCTAGTAATTCCGTATATGAAACCAGACCATACTTGCCCTACTCTCCCGGAATCTGCTGAAGACTCACGGTTTTTTGAGTAATGCCCCGCACCTCCAGAAGGAGTGTTGGACTGGAGCATGGAGTTCCCACTGGGTTAATGCAGTGGTAGGGGCCCCTGCTTAGGGGTGTGGTTAGTAAATACAGATGCTTGGCTAAGCATTCATTTCTATAGACGTAAACCAATGTCGAAGTCGAAAAAATATTGCAATACACACATCACGTACAAACTACACACAGATGGCCTCCGTGCGCGTACTTGTTCTGCCGTGCGTGCGCATATTCGCAATTTGCGTATGGTCGCTCCCGCGGTCCTGCGCATTAGCGCGTGGTATGAGTATTTACAGTAGTGTTTGTAGTCGCATGGAAAAGCCATAAAAAGACATTACATATTTAATCCAAATAGTGCACAATGTACACATAGTCTCCCTGCATCACACCAGCAAGTTACAACAGTTTAAATGGTATCAGAACAAAGGGATTCACCTTTACAGGATAGGAGGGGACAGAACAAGGTTATAAGGTGGTGTTTGGTATCCAGTTGTAGGGTATTTTAAGGGCAATATTCCGGTGTTGGTTTTCAGAAGATTGCACGCTCCTGCGACTAGTTATGCGCAGGAGCAGAAAATAAATATAAACTGTATTTACTGTACATTTGTTATGCGGCAGGAACCCAGAGGAGTCCACCTGCAAGTGCACCTGGAACAGACATCGCCCACCTATTCAAACCAACCTATGACCTCTCCTGTACTGTAAATGACCATCCCTGTGTCCAATGGACAAAGAGATTACAGTATCCATTGTGTTAGGTTTTGGAATATTGTATAAAAGAGCCAGCTGCATGCCAGGTCAAACACAGACTCTGAAGGTCATCTACCCTGATGACTGAGGACCAGACTGGGAAGCGCAGGCGAAACCAAACACGTATGTACCATTGACTGTAGCGATTATTCTATTGTATTGTATTGTTATTGTAATCCCCTTTCAGTAATTATATGTTGGTGTGTCGGAACCCGGCATTTTAAATAAAATCTGGTGTCGTGTTTCCTTTCCCTGCTAAGGTTATAAGTGCATTACAAGCACATGTGTAGCTGCTAAGGTCTCACGGAATATCTTTGGGTGTGTACGCACTGAGTGTACTTTGTACAGCCAGCACAGCGTTTGTACGCAAAGTACGTACACGGTACGGGGCTCTGTACGCTAATGGTGTAATAAGTACGTAGGTTAAGGATTGAGTATAGCGCCCGCAGTGGCTCCATTTAAAGTGTATTAAATGTCTTTTTAAAGTGTTGCTTTTAGTCCTGTAAGTAAACCGGCGTTTACACCAAGCACCCATGTTTATCAGTGGTCCTGTTTCACCAGGTAACTGACCCCCTAATAGAGTAACAATGTATCATTTGGATGCACAGTGGGGCCCATCGAGAGTTGGACCCCTGAGAGCCAGTTCATCCCTGCGCAGAAGACTTGACACCCCTCCCATATTCTGCCTACTTCCTAGTGAAGGGGGCAGAATAGGGAGATAAATGCTGTGAATCCATCAGAAGGGGGCAGAGCCTAGTGATGCAATTCTATTGTATTTGCATAATTTTAGCCTCGTCCCAATTCAACTTTGCGCAAATCGTGGCATTTTTGCAGTGAGGTGGCGTGGGCTGACAATGTAGCAAGCCCGGTCCCGCCCCCATTAACACCCACCTACTTTCCTCTCTGGGCTTCCCCAGGAGAGGAAACTTTAAGTGTCGGTAAGTTTGATCCAGAAGCAGCCCACATAGGTTTTTGCATAAAATTCACCATACTAGTCATAAGTTGCTGGCATTTCCCTTTCCTCACTTCCAATAGCCCCGAAGAAGGGGTTCACAAGTGCTCTGATCAGGTTTTTGTGACACAGATATAACTTGCAACTGCATGCTGTCTTGTGATATATATAAAAGCAAATTATGTGAAAACCTAGGAGTGAAGCTTTTGGTTTTAAGGAACTGCTAACTAGACTAGTATTTTCTTGAAATTAATAACAGTATTTGGGCCAGATGTACTAAGCCTCGAAAAGTGAAAAGTGATAAATTAGCAACCAACCAGCTCCTGCCATTTTTCAAACACAACCTGTAACATGGCAGTTAGGAGCTGATTGGCTGGTACTTTCTCTCTCGTCACTTTATTACTTTTTAAGGCTTAGTACATCTGGCTCTAAGGTTTATTGTTTGTCAAAATCTAAAAATATTTCTTTTTGTTTTTTGTTTTTGTTTTTTAGATCCCATGGTTCTTTCAAACAATCTTACCTCTAAAGGAATTAAGTGTAACTACTGTAGTTATTGGAAGACATTCAGTTCTGAGAAAACTGCAGTGGAAACATAAAACAATGGATGTTGGAGTGTATGATTTATCTCGGAATGGCAGCCTGCACTGTTCCCTTTAAACAAGTTATATTTTTCTTAAAACTCAACTTGGATACCATCATCTTTTAAGACTGAAGATGCTTCCGACAGTTTACATGATATATGGACAAAATAAAATGGATTAAAGCATGTTCATTTTATGACGTACATAATTTTATTATTCAAAATAATAGTTTCTAAGATAATCTGGTTTAAAATGAATTGGAACCAGTGCAATTTAGTTCTCTGGCTATGCTGCATATCCTTATACTGGAATTCTTTGGGAGAAATGAGCTTGTTTACGCTTGCAGGCAAATAGGAAGGGGAAATAGATGCAAATACTGAGACAATGCAGAGAAATTGGATACTGCCAGGAAAAGCTATTACTCTTCAAAGCAATATAAACTGTTATGAGAAATACAGAGACCTAAATATCAAGATAATTCCAGACTTGATGAGATGGAGTTATGTCATTTGGAAATACAACTTATTTGTTACATTCAAACTGATTGTTTTATACATTCGCTTATGAACCAATTGTACACTGAGTGATGTTTTTTGTATGTAGGCAGGAATGTGTACCTGCTTTGTCTTTGCTTTGGGGAAACTATCACCCCTACACAACCACAGAAGTTCCCTTTGGGTAAATGATGTACAGATGTACATTAAGCATCATTGTATGTCGATGTACTTGTGCAGAGTTACTGTATTTTTATAATAGGGGGCAATTATTATCACAAGGTTTGTACAGTTGACACTAATAAGTACAGAGGGGCTAAAACCTCACAAGGATGAGACAGAATAATAAAGTGATTTTTAATTTTTTTTTTTTCAAATAAAGAATATCAATGTGTGTGTAGTAAAGTCTTTATGAAAACAGCTTGGACATGACTGAAAAACTGATGTTAAATAATGAATCCATTTTCTTTTAGAATGACCAATATTTTGTGTGTTTTCCATATACAATCCCATGACCTTTTAAAAATTAAGCTAATCAGTCCAGTAATAAGATTGTTCTATTCTCAGCGATGTGATGAGACTGACGGGCAAATACTTTGGGGTTTACTGTATTTACAAAGCTGTCTGGTTACAAAACTCTGTGCTTCTGATGGTGTTTATGCCCAATATTTAAAGGGCAATGCTTTTACTAGCAAGACCTAGCCATATAAAAGCTTTGACCTTTTTAAATATTGTGTATAAACATAACATAAAGCAAACCCTTACTATTCTTTCCTCAAAGCATTGAGACTGCAGACAACTCTAACTTGAACCTTTCTGATATGTTACAGAGGTGAGACTGGAAATAGAAACATACAATTTACTACCTGATATTATACACATACATCCATACCATACTTAGGGGGGTATCCAATTTCCTGCGGTCAATGACCGCTTATAATTGTATCGCCGGGTGCTATCTTATTAACCCCAATACGGTGCACTCCCCCCCCTTCCGATGCCGGCACTTATCAGGGATTATACTTCGGATGCCTCAACGATAAAACATGGGATCCCTGATTCCATGTATTTTTGGGGGTCATTCCGGGTTGATTGCTCGCTAGCTAGTTTTAGCAGCCGTGCAAACGCTATGCCGCCGCCCACTGAACCTACTCAGCGCTTGCGATCACTTCAGCCTATTCGTGTCCGGATTTGACGTCATACACCCGCCCAGCGAACGCCTGCGTTTTTTCAGACACGCCTGCATTTTTGCAAACACTCCCTGAAAACGGTCAGTTGACACTCAGAAATGCCCCCTTCCTCTCAATCTTATTGCGGCCGTCAGTGCGACTGAAAACTTCACTAGAACCTGTGCAAAACAACAAATGCCTTTGTACCTGTACGTTGTGCGTGCGCATTGCGGTGCATACGCATGCGCAGAAATGCAATTTTTTAGCCTGATCGCTGCGCTGCAAACAACGGCAGCTAGCAATCAACTCGGAATGATCGCAGGTCCACTTTCGGCCGATCAAAACGACCTCTAGTTGGACACCGCAATAACGACCATCGGTCATTAATAGCGAAATCCGGCTGTTTTTATCCGCTGGAACGGCATCAGGGCTAATTGGATATCCCCCGTAGATTACAAAAATATAACATGTTCTCTGTTGTGGCAATATCTACAGGGTGCTAATAAGATGTTTACCTATAGCAGAAGCCTTTCCCTTAATACTTAACATGCATACTCCATAGTTCTTAGGACATATGGGCCCTACACTCTTTGCGATCCGCCGCCGAGCTGCCCGACGGTGGATACGGCCGACAGGCAACCCGGCGACGGGGGGGGGGGGCAAGTGACGGGGGGAGTGAAGTTTCTTCATTCCCCCCGTCACCAGGCTCCATAGCAGTGCAGGCAAATATTGACCTGTATGCACAAGCGACGGGGCACCAGCGATGAACGAGCGCGGGGCTGCGCATCGTTCATCGCTGGTGACTCCACACTGAAAGTAATGTAAAGAAGTCCAAGTAACTTCACCTGGACAAACCATGTTGCAATGAAGAGGTGCAAATTATTGTTATTTTTTTCATGCAGGGTAAGTACTCGATTTTTTTGCATGTTACCCACAAAACTGGGCAGCCTTAATTCTACACTGCAATTTAGATTTGAGTTTTGACACACGCCTCCTAAATCCAATTATCTCTGCACATTTGACACCAGCCCCACCAGTCGTGCAGTACAGTTTTACCAATGTGCTTAGTTACGTGCTCTTTATTTGCCTTACTTCAATTTCAGAATCAGGTCCTGGATGTATAGGAAGTAGTAGAATAAACCGGAGGACACGAAGCAAAATCCAGGAACAAGCTGAAGGTCAGGGCTGGTAACAAACAGAGTAGTCAGGGACTGAGGTCAGGGCAGGCAGATTTCAAAAGTGTCAGAGTATTCCCAGGTATCCACAACAGTACGGGTCAGCAACATGTAGTCAGGAGCAATTAACAGCAGGTTCAGCACTGATCAGCAAGACAGGCAATATAATCAGCACTGAGGTGTAGGCAAAGATGACTGTGTAACCCCGTAACCAGCAATGAAAAGAAAACTACAGAGCAGCTCACATAGGGGCATATTCATCAGGTGTGGTATACAAGTTAGATAGTTAAAAGATAGACAGTCATTAGGTCAACACCATAAGGTCGACAGGATCAAAAGTCCGACAGTCAAAAGTCGACAGGGTCAAAATGGCGACAAAAAAAAAAAAAGTTTTTCTGTTATTTTGTGTTTGTATACATTTTTTCCCCAAAGTTGTTGAAATTTGGACGCTCGCCAAAGGTAATAGTTCATGACATGTATAGTAAATAAAAAAAAAACAGTTCTAAAAGCATGAAAAATCTCTTAAAAATGTGTTGAAATTTTGATTCTGTCGACCTAATGACTGTCTATCTTTTAGCTATCTATCAAATGCCTCCGTATTCATCATCCTTTAATTGTCACATTTTTGACACTCCCCAGGGAATGTAGAAATTGTGACATTCATTAAACCTGAAAATACTTTATTTTTAGAGTTTGACAATGAAACATGTTCGCCATCCTGAGATGGTGAACAGCCCCCGAATCTCTGCACAAGCTGCCATTTACACGGCAGCTTGTGCAGCAGGGGTGGTGGGGAGGCCGCAGCTGCAGCATGATCTCAGCAGCCGGGCAGCAATAAGATACCTGGTGCAGGGGGGAGGACGGCAAAGCTGCAGACCGTCCATGTTGACATCAGTGAGAGGATCCACAGTAGGCACAGGGGCAGAGACTACAGATTGCTGCTGCAGGGAGCGGAGACACGGCAGAGGCTGACATTTGCCACAGTGGCCTCTGCTGCTGTGACCTCCACTGCCCCGACACTGTGGCCTCCGCTCCCTGCTACCATCTTCTGTCTGTAGGGACAGCATCAGCCTGCCACAGCACTGCCACGCCGGAGGAGAGGAGAAATCACATTGGGGGTGAGGATGCGGTGAGGGTGGGGGGATATGGGGCTATGTAGACACTGGGTAGAGGATCCCGGGTGTCAGCTGTGTCCCCTGCTTCGGGTGCTGGGTGTGGGCATGGGGGGCAGAGGCTGTGGGAGATGCGGGGGTGAGATGGGAACACTATGGAGAGGCTACAGGGAGCACTGGTCATTAGGGGGAGAAAAGCAGACACGGGGGGGTGAGAATGTAGGGAGGGAGAGCAGAGGAGAAGTGGGGCTGCTCTCCCTCCCTGTAAGGGGACAGCTCAGATCATGAGGAAAAGTATCACTTTTCCAAAAAGACCAGTTTTTTGGAAGTGATAATATTATGATTAGTGATGAGCGGGTTCGGTTTCTCGGAAACCGAACCCCCCCGAACTTCACCCTTTTTACACGGGTCCGAGCCATACTCGGATTCTCCCATATGGCTCGGTTAACCCGAGTGCGCCCGAACGTCATCATCCCGCTGTCGGATTCTCGCGAGATTCGGATTCTATATAAGCAGCCGCACGTCGCCGCCATTTTCACTCGTGCATTGGAAATGTTAGGGAGAGGACGTGGCTGGCGTCCTCTCCGTTATTGTTGAACTTGATTGTGCACTATTGCTTAATTGTGGGGAGGGCTGGGGAGCAGCTGTATAATATAGGAGGAGTACAGTGCAGAGTTTTGCTGATCAGTGACCACCAGTTATTCGTTCTCTGCCTGAAAAACACGCTCCATATCTGTGCTCAGTGTCCTGCATATATCTGTGCTCACACTGCTTAATTGTGGGGACTGGGGAGCAGCTGTATTATATAGCAGGAGTACAGTGCATAGTTTTGCTGACAGTGACCACCAGTATACGTTGTCTGCCTGAAAAACACTCCATATCTGTGCTCAGTGTGCTGCTTTATTGTGGGGACTGGGGACCACCAGTATAATATTATATAGGAGGAGTACAGTGCAGAGTTTTGCTGACCAGTGACCACCAGTATATAATATATAGCATTACGGTACAGTAGGCCACTGCTGTACCTACCTCTGTGTCGTCATTAAGTATACTATCCATCTACATTCTATACCTGTGGTGCATTTTAGTTTTGCAGTTTGCTGACACAGTGACCACCAGTATACTATATATAGCAGTACGGTACGGAAGGCCACTGCTGTACCTACCTCTGTGTCGTCATTAAGTATACTATCCATCTACATTCTATACCTGTGGTGCATTTTAGTTTTGCAGTTTGCTGACACAGTGACCACCAGTATACTATATATAGCAGTACGGTACGGAAGGACACTGCTGTACCTACCTCTGTGTCGTCATTAAGTATACTATCCATCTACATTCTATACCTGTGGTGCATTTTAGTTTTGCAGTTTGCTGACACAGTGACCACCAGTATACTATATATAGCAGTACGGTACGGAAGGCCACTGCTGTACCTACCTCTGTGTCGTCATTAAGTATACTATCCATCTACATTCTATACCTGTGGTGCATTTTAGTTTTGCAGTTTGCTGACACAGTGACCACCAGTATACTATATATAGCAGTACGGTACGGAAGGCCACTGCTGTACCTACCTCTGTGTCGTCATTAAGTATACTATCCATCTACATTCTATACCTGTGGTGCATTTTAGTTTTGCAGTTTGCTGACACAGTGACCACCAGTATACTATATAGCAGTACGGTACGGAAGGCCACTGCTGTACCTACCTCTGTGTCGTCATTAAGTATACTATCCATCTATATTCTATACCTGTGGTGCATTTTAGTTTTGCAGTTTGCTAACACAGTGACCACCAGTATACTATGTATAGCAGTACGGTACGGAAGGCCACTGCTGTACCTACCTCTGTGTCGTCATTAAGTATACTATCCATCTACATTCTATACCTGTGGTGCATTTTAGTTTTGTAGTTTGCTGACACAGTGACCACCAGTATACTATATATAGCAGTACGGTACGGAAGGCCACTGCTGTACCTACCTCTGTGTCGTCATTAAGTATGCTATCCATCTACATTCTATACCTGTGGTGCATTTTAGTTTTGCAGTTTGCTGACACAGTGACCACCAGTATACTATATATAGCAGTTCGGTACGGAAGGCCACTGCTGTACCTACCTCTGTGTCGTCATGAAGTATACTATCCATCTACATTCTATACCTGTGGTGCATTTTAGTTTTGCAGTTTGCTGACACAGTGACCACCAGTATACTATTTATAGCAGTACGGTACGGAAGGCCACTGCTGTACCTACCTCTGTGTCATCATTAAGTATACTATCCATCTAGATTCTATACCTGTGGTGCATTTTAGTTTTGCAGTTTGCTGACAGTGACCACCAGTATATATGGCAGTACGGTACGGAAGGCCACTGCTCTACCTACCTCTGTGTCGTCAAGTATACTATCCATCCATACCTGTGGTGCATTTCAGTTGTGCGCAGTATATATAGTGGTAGGCCATTGCTATTGATACTGGCATATAATTCCACACATTAAAAAATGGAGAACAAAAATGTGGAGGTTAAAATAGGGAAAGATCAAGATCCACTTCCACCTCGTGCTGAAGCTGCTGCCACTAGTCATGGCCGAGACGATGAAATGCCATCAACGTCGTCTGCCAAGGCCGATGCCCAATGTCACAGTAGAGAGCATGTAAAATCCAAAAAACAAAAGTTCAGTAAAATGACCCAAAAATCAAACTTGAAAGCATCTGATGAGAAGCGTAAACTTGCCAATATGCCATTTACGACATGGAGTGGCAAGGAACGGCTGAGGCCCTGGCCTATGTTCATGGCTAGTGGTTCAGATTCACATGAGGATGGAAGCACTCATCCTCTCGCTAGAAAAATGAAAAGACTTAAGCTGGCAAAAGCACAGCAAAGAACTGTGCGTTCTTCTAAATCACAAATCCCCAAGGAGAGTCCAATTGTGCCAGTAGCGATGCCTGACCTTCCCAACACTGGACGGGAAGAGCTTGCGCCTTCCACCTGTTAGGCGCCGAGGGTCCGCCCGTCAGTGCGGCCCGGCGCCTAGCAACTAGGGACGCCGCAGGCAGACAGCCGCCGGCTCCCTAGCAACGCTAGACGCCGGGCGCACGGAGCCGCTCAGACCCTAGCAACGGGGACGCCACGGTCAGACCGCGTTCCCCGTTGCTGGGTCTTAATTAATCAGTGCTTGTGTATTCTGGCCGTGCAGCATGCAGCTGCATGGCATCATTATGTGATTACCCTGTCTGGATCATGATTGGAGGGCTCCCAAATTTAAGCACTCTCAGGACTTCTCACAGACGCCGGTGATAGCTTCCTGTTTGCTGTGTCAGTTACAGAGAGTTTCCAGTCCTGCTCAACCCGGTTGTTCCTGTCCTCAGTGATCCAGTACCCGGAATTTGTCATCTATTCCTGGAGTCCGACCGAGCACCTTTAACATCCTGTGGTGTTCGTGAGTCGCGGCGTAGCCGTGTGTTGCGGCTTGACCGCTACTATTTATTATTTAGTTTATTGTGTTCTGGAGCTTTTGCGGAGGATTCCGCTCCCACAAATCCACTCTGGTATCCAGCGGTGCTGGATAGGAGTTACGGATCAGTGGATCTTTGGTTGTCCTTTTCCCTGGCGGTTTGTCCGCACATACTTTTGGTTTAAGTTAGATAGCTTGTAACCCCTGGCCTGGTTGCTTAGTCAGAGGGCCCCTTGTTATCACCCTGTCTTGGATTTCCCTTTGTCTCCCATTAAGACCTGAGGGGGCATCGGGGTTGGGCAGACATAATCCGCCCTTCGAACGCGGCTGCCATGGGCTCAAGCAACCATAGTCTCGCAGGGGATTTCTGATAACACGGGCGAGACAACGGAGTTAGGGCGCCAGGGGTTACTAGGCTTTCCTGCTCCCGTACCAGCATATCCTTCCAGTACTCAGACCTCTGCCATAAAGATCTCCTCTGGTCTGGAGTACGGGAATCATAACATTATCACCGGCCCAACTAAAATTTAAAATTAACAGGAGTTAATTTTTTCCCTTATTCTGTTGGGAGATTTGTCAGCCTCATGAATCCCTCCGGTGTTGGGCCAAATCCTGGCCAGCTTTTAGTTAGCCAGATTCAAGAGCTTACTCAGATGGTTCAAGATCTGTCCCTTCGGGTGAGGTCACAGGAAGATCTGTTACGGACTTCCCCGAGGGTCATTCCTGAACCAAAAATGCATCTGCCTGACCGTTTTTCTGGGGATAGAAAGCAGTTTTTTAATTTTAAAGAGTCTTGTAAACTGTATTTTCGTTTAAGACCAGTCTCCTCAGGTACGGAATCTCAGCGGGTAGGAATTATTATTTCTTTGCTACAGGGGGATCCTCAGACCTGGGCTTTTGGCTTAAAGACAGACGATCCGGCTTTATTGTCTGTAGACACCTTTCTGGGGTCTTTAGGGCTATTGTATGACGACCCTGATAGAGAGGCATCTGCCGAGAGTCAGTTGCGTGCTCTCAGACAGGGTAGGAATCCCGCAGAGATTTATTGTACGGAGTTTCGCCGTTGGTCGAACGACTGTGGATGGAATGACCCAGCCCTGCGCAGTCAGTTTCGCCTCGGCTTATCCGAGTCTATAAAAGACAGTCTCCTTCAGTATCCCGCTCCTGAGACTCTCGATAAACTCATGGAGCTCTCTATTAAGATTGATCGTCGCCTCAGAGAGCGGAGGGCTGAAAAAGGAGCATCTGTCGGGTCTTCTCCTTGTGTTTTTTCCATTCCTGTGGACATAGAGGAGCCCATGCAGATAGGCCTCTCCAAACTGTCTCCTGAAGAAAGAACCAGAAGGCAAAATTCTGGTCTTTGTTTATACTGTGGGGGTAAGGGACATTTTGCCCGTAGTTGTCCGAACAAGTCGGGAAACGCCTCGACCAAGTGAGTTGTGAGGGGGTTCACTTTGGTCTGCAGCTTATCTCCTCAAATAATTCACTGTTGGTTCCAGCTAAAGTTTCCTTTGGCAGCCTCTGTTCCTCGGTCTCGGCTTTTGTGGACAGTGGAGCTGCAGGGAACTTTATGGATTTAACATGGGCTAAGGCCTTAGGTATTCCTCAGTTAGCCTTGGGTAGGTGTATCACCATGCATGGTTTAGATGGGAGTCCCTTGTCCAATGGGGTTATTTCTCTCTGTACACCTCCTGTTCTACTTTCGGTAGGAGCTCTGCATTCTGAAAAGATTGAGTTTTTCCTTACCCATTGCCCAGCAGTTCCTGTGGTTCTGGGTCACCCTTGGCTGGCCTTTCATAATCCCATCATTGATTGGCAGTCGGGGGAGATCTTACAATGGGGTACCATCTGTAATAAGGAATGTATTACGCTTCCCATCAGAATAGCTGCTGTCATTCCCGCACCCATTCCTGTGGAATACCAGGATTTTGTTGATGTATTTTCCAAGGGCAATGCGGATATTCTGCCTCCCCATAGGCCTTATGATTGTGCTATCGAGTTAATTCCTGGTGCCACTTTGCCTAAGGGAAGGTTACATGCATTGTCCGGACCTGAAACTGTGGCCATGAATGAGTATGTTAAAGAAAGCCTAGGGAAAGGATTTATCAGGCCATCTAAATCCCCTTTAAGTGCAGGCTTCTTCTTCGTGGAGAAGAAGGATGGATCACTCAGACCTTGCATTGACTTTAGAGCCTTGAATAAAATCTCAGTAAAGAATACTTACCCTTTGCCGCTGATTTCTGTCCTCTTTGATCAGCTACGTTCGGCTGTGATTTTTTCTAAAATTGACCTGAGAGGAGCATATAACCTCATCAGAATCAAGTCAGGGGATGAGTGGAAAACGGCATTCAGTACTCAATCAGGCCACTATGAGTATCTGGTTATGCCATTCGGCCTGTCCAACGCTCCGGCAGTTTTCCAGGATCTCATTAACGATGTGCTCCGTGAATTTCTTGGAAGATTCGTTGTAGTCTACTTAGACGATATTTTGATATATTCTGACTCTATTGAACAACATGTTACCCAGGTGCGTCAGGTTCTAAAAAAATTACGTGAAAATCACCTATATGCCAAGCTGGAGAAGTGTGAATTTCATGTCACGGAGGTATCCTTTTTAGGGTACATTATTTCCCCTCGGGGATTCTGTATGGAACCAAAGAAGCTCCAAGCCATCCTTAGTTGGGCGCAACCCACCAATTTAAAAGCAATTCAGCGCTTTTTAGGGTTTGCAAATTACTATAGAAGATTTATTCACTCTTTCTCTGACCTAGTTGCTCCCATTGTGGCACTGACTAAAAAGGGAGCAGATCCTACCAACTGGTCACGTGAAGCGGAGTTATCTTTTCAGGCCTTGAAACAAGCCTTTGTCTCAGCCCCGGTCCTCAGACATCCCAACCCAGAATTGCCTTTCATTGTTGAGGTTGATGCCTCGGAGGTTGGAGTAGGGGCTATCCTATCTCAGAAGGATCCGGATTCCCTGGAATTACATCCTTGTGCCTTTATGTCCAGGAAATTCTCATCTGCTGAATCCAACTACGATGTTGGTAACCGGGAATTACTGGCTATTAAATGGGCTTTTGAGGAGTGGAGGCATTGGCTTGAAGGAGCCACTCATACCATTTCAGTTTTGACTGATCACAAAAATCTTCAATACATTGAATCAGCTAAATGGCTGAATGCCCGGCAAGCTCGTTGGGCTTTATTTTTTACTCGTTTCAAGTTCATTATCACCTTCAGGCCAGGTTCCAAGAATACCAAGGCAGATGCCCTGTCACGCAGTTTTCTTCCAGTTCAAGACAACAGTCCTGTTACTCCCATACTTCCGTCTTCAGTCATTCGGGCAGGTCTCACACAAGATTTATTTACCCAGTTAAAGCAGCTTCAACATCAAGCTCCTGGAAATACTCCTGCTGGTCGTCTTTTTGTCCCCGAGTATTTGAGAGCAACGGTTTTGACGGAGTTTCATGATAGCAAGGTTGCCGGGCATCCGGGGATCACTAAAACTTTTGAATTAGTTTCCCGCTCGGTATGGTGGCCTGGTCTTTCCAAAGACATTAAGGAGTTTGTTTTTTCTTGTCAGGTCTGTGCACAGCATAAGGTTCCCCGTTCCTTTCCTATCGGTCAACTTATGCCCTTGAATGTTCCTCTTAGGCCATGGTCTCATATTTCCATGGATTTTGTGGTGGACCTCCCTCTGTCAGCCGGATGCCGAGTCATATGGGTGGTAGTGGACCGTTTTAGCAAAATGGCCCATTTCATTGCTCTTCCCCGATTGCCATCTGCCCAGGGATTGGCAGTCTTGTTCCTCCGCCATGTTTTCAGACTCCATGGGTTACCCACTGATATTGTTTCTGATCGGGGTCCACAATTCATTGCACAATTTTGGAAGTCTTTTTGTGCCTCATTAAAGATGAAATTATCTTTAACGTCTGGCTACCATCCCCAATCCAACGGGCAGACTGAGCGAGTTAATCAATCATTAAAACAATATTTGCGTTTGTACTCGGCCAAACTCCAAAATGACTGGTCTGAGTTTCTTCCGTTTGCAGAGTTTGCTTACAACAATGCCTGTCATTCCTCCACCAATGTATCTCCATTTTTTACAGTTTTTGGTTTTCACCCCAGAGCTAATTCCTTTTTTCATCATTCCTCTGTCTCCTCACTGACCTTGACCTCTCATCTCAAACTCATTTGGAGAAAAGTGCACCTGGCTCTCAGAAAAGCGGCATTTCGGGAGAAAATTTTTTCTGACAGGCTCCGGCGGCCGTGCACTTTTAAAGTTGGAGATAGGGTATGGTTGTCGACTCGCAACATTAAACTTCGACAAACCTCAGCCAGATTGGGTCCTAAATTTATTGGACCATTTCATATTATCAAAAAAGTCAATCCAGTGGCTTTCCGGTTACGTTTACCAAAAACTTTACGGATCGGAAATACCTTCCATTGCTCCTTGTTAAAACCATATGTTTCGTCCAGTAGATTTCCTCGCAAGATCTCTCAGGGGAAATCACCAATAGATGTACAGGGTCAGCAGGAGTTCTTAGTGGAGAAGGTTCTCGATTCCAAGTTGTCCCGGGGTCGGCTTTATTTTTTGGTACATTGGAGAGGTTATGGTCCAGAAGAAAGGTCTTGGATGAGGATCTCCATGCCCCAAGGCTCAAAAGGGCATTTTTTCGAGAATTTCCTCAGAAACCTGGCCTTAGGGGTTCCTTGACCCCTCCTCAAGGGGGGGGTACTGTTAGGCACCGAGGGTCCGCCCGTCAGTGCGGCCCGGCGCCTAGCAACTAGGGACGCCGCAGGCAGACAGCCGCCGGCTCCCTAGCAACGCTAGACGCCGGGCGCACGGAGCCGCTCAGACCCTAGCAACGGGGACGCCACGGTCAGACCGCGTTCCCCGTTGCTGGGTCTTAATCAGTGCTTGTGTATTCTGGCCGTGCAGCATGCAGCTGCACGGCATCATTATGTGATTACCCTGTCTGGATCATGATTGGAGGGCTCCCAAATTTAAGCACTCTCAGGACTTCTCACAGACGCCGGTGATAGCTTCCTGTTTGCTGTGTCAGTTACAGAGAGTTTCCAGTCCTGCTCAACCCGGTTGTTCCTGTCCTCAGTGATCCAGTACTCGGAATTTGTCATCTATTCCTGGAGTCCGACCGAGCACCTTTAACATCCTGTGGTGTTCGTGAGTCGCGGCGTAGCCGTGTGTTGCGGCTTGACCGCTACTATTTATTATTTAGTTTATTGTGTTCTGGAGCTTTTGCGGAGGATTCCGCTCCCACAAATCCACTCTGGTATCCAGCGGTGCTGGATAGGAGTTACGGATCAGTGGATCTTTGGTTGTCCTTTTCCCTGGCGGTTTGTCCGCACATACTTTTGGTTTAAGTTAGATAGCTTGTAACCCCTGGCCTGGTTGCTTAGTCAGAGGGCCCCTTGTTATCACCCTGTCTCGGATTTCCCTTTGTCTCCCATTAAGACCTGAGGGGGCATCGGGGTTGGGCAGACATAATCCGCCCTTCGAACGCGGCTGCCATGGGCTCAAGCAACCATAGTCTCGCAGGGGATTTCTGATAACACGGGCGAGACAACGGAGTTAGGGCGCCAGGGGTTACTAGGCTTTCCTGCTCCCGTACCAGCATATCCTTCCAGTACTCAGACCTCTGCCATAAAGATCTCCTCTGGTCTGGAGTACGGGAATCATAACACCACCATTTGTACGCCCCCTGCAAGTGCTGGAAGGAGCACCCGCAGTCCAGTTCCTGATAGTCAAATTGAAGATGTCACTGTTGAAGTACACCAGGATGAGGATATGGGTGTTGCTGGCGCTGGGGAGGAAATTGACAAGGAGGATTCTGATGGTGAGGTGGTTTGTTTAAGTCAGGCACCCGGGGAGACACCTGTTGTCCGTGGGACGAATATGGCCATTGACATGCCTGGTCAAAATACAAAAAAAAGCAGCTCTTCGGTGTGGAATTATTTCAACACAAATGCGGACAACAGGTGTCAAGCCGTGTGTTGCCTTTGTCAAGCTGTAATAAGTAGGGGTAAGGACGTTAACCACCTCGGAACATCCTCCCTTATACGTCACCTGCAGCGCATTCATCATAAGTCAGTGACAAGTTCAAAAACTTTGGGTGACAGCGGAAGCAGTCCACTGACCACTAAATCCCTTCCTCTTGTAACCAAGCTCCTGCAAACCACACCACCAACTCCCTCAGTGTCAATTTCCTCCTTACCCAGGAAAGCCAATAGTCCTCCAGGCCATGTCACTGGCAAGTCTGACGAGTCCTCTCCTGCCTGGGATTCCTCCGATGCATCCTTGAGTGTAACGCCTACTGCTGCTGGCGCTGCTGTTGTAGCTGCTGGGAGTCGATCGTCATCCCAGAGGGGAAGTCGGAAGACAACTTGTACTACTTCCAGTAAGCAATTGACTGTCCAACAGTCCTTTGCGAGGAAGATGAAATATCACAGCAGTCATCCTGCTGCAAAGCAGATAACTCAGGCCTTGGCAGCCTGGGCGGTGAGAAACGTGGTTCCGGTATCCACCGTTAATTCAGAGGCAACTAGAGACTTGATTGAGGTACTGTGTCCCCGGTACCAAATACCATCTAGGTTCCATTTTTTCTAGGCAGGCGATACCGAAAATGTACACAGACCTCAGAAAAAGAGTCACCAGTGTCCTAAAAAATGCAGTTGTACCCAATGTCCACTTAACAACGGACATGTGGACAAGTGGAGCATGGCAGACTCAGGACTATATGACTGTGACAGCCCACTGGGTAGATGTATTGCCTCCCGCAGCAAGAACAGCAGCAGCGGCACCAGTAGCAGCATCTCGCAAACGCCAACTCGTTCCTAGGCAGGCTACGCTTTGTATCACCGCTTTCCAGAAGAGGCACACAGCTAACAACCTCTTACGGAAACTGAGGAAGATCATCGCAGAATGGCTTACCCCAATTGGACTCTCCTGGGGATTTGTGACATCGGACAACGCCAGCAATATTGTGAGTGCATTACATGTGGGCAAATTCCAGCACGTCCCATGTTTTGCACATACATTGAATTTGGTGGTGCAGAATTATTTAAAAAACGACAGGGGCGTGCAAGAGATGCTGTCGGTGGCCCGAAGAATTGCGGGCCACTTTCAGCATTCAGCCACCGCGTACAGAAGACTGGAGCACCACCAAACAGTCCTGAACCTGCCCTGCCATCATCTGAAGCTAGAGGTGGTAACGAGGTGGAATTCAACCCTCTATATGCTTCAGAGGATGGAGGAGCAGCAAAAGGCCATTCAAGCCTATACATCTGCCCACGATATAGGCAAAGGAGGGGGAATGCACCTGACTCAAGCGCAGTGGAGAATGATTTTAACGTTGTGCAAGGTTCTGCAACCCTTTGAACTTGCCACACGTGAAGTCAGTTCAGACACTGCCAGCCTGAGTCAGGTCATTCCCCTCATCAGGCTTTTGCAGAAGAAGCTGGAGACATTGAAGGGGGAGCTAAAACAGAGCGATTCCGCTAGGCATGTGGGACTTGTGGATGGAGCCCTTAATTCGCTTAACCAGGATTCACGGGTGGTCAATCTGTTGAAATCAGAGCACTACATTTTGGCCACCGTGCTCGATCCTAGATTTAAAACCTACGTTGTATCTCTCTTTCCGGCAGACACAAGTCTGCAGAGGTTCAAAGACCTGCTGGTGAGAAAATTGTCAAGTCAAGCGGAACGTGACCCGTCTACATCTCCTCCTTCACATTCTCCCGCAACTGGGGGTGCGAGGAAAAGGCTAAAAATTCCGAGCCCACCCGCTGGCGGTGATGCAGGGCAGTCTGGAGTGAGTGCTGACATCTGGTCCTGACTGAAGGACCTGCCAACGATTACTGACATGTTGTCTACTGTCACTGCATATGATTCTCTCACCATTAAAAGAATGGTGGAGGATTATATGAGTGACCGCATCCAAGTAGGCACGTCAGACAGTCCGTACGTATACTGGCAGGAAAAAGAGGCGATTTGGAGGCCCTTGCACAAACTGGCTTTATTCTACCTAAGTTGCCCTCCCTCCAGTGTGTACTCCGAAAGAGTGTTTAGTGCAGCCGCTAACCTTGTCAGCAATCGGCGTACGAGGTTACTTCCAGAAAATGTGGAGAAGATGATGTTCATCAAAATTAATTATAATCAATTCCTCCGTGGAGACATTCACCAGCAATTGCCTCCAGAAAGTACACAGGTATCTGAGATGGTGGATTCCAGTGAGGACAAATTAATAATCTGTGAGGAGGGGGATGTACACAGTGAAAGGGGTGAGGAATCGGAGGATGATGATGAGGAGGACATCTTGCCTCTGTAGAGCCAGTTTGTGCAAGGAGAGATTGATTGCTTCTTTTTTGGTGGGGGCCCAAACCAACCAGTCATTTCAGTCACAGTCGTGTGGCAGACCCTGTCGCTGAAATAATGGGTTCCTTAAAGTGTGCATGTCCTGTTTATACAACATAAGGGTGGGTGGGAGGGCCCAAGGACAATTCCATCTTGCACCTCTTTTTCTTTCATTTTTCTTTGCATCATGTGCTGTTTGGGGACAATTTTTTTGAAGTGCCATCCTGTCTGACACTGCAGTGCCACTCCTAGATGGGCCAGGTGTTTGTGTCGGCCACTTGTGTCGCTTAGCTTAGTCACACAGCGACCTTGGTGCGCCTCTTTTTTTCATTGCATCATGTGCTATTTGGGGACAATTTTTTTGAAGTGCCATTCTGTCTGACACTGCAGTGCCACTCCTAGATGGGCCAGGTGTTTGTGTCGGCCACTTGTGTCGCTTAGCTTAGCCATCCAGCGACCTCGGTGCAAATTTTAGGACTAAAAATAATGGCCCTCATTTTGATCCCAAAGTATTATTAACCTCAATAACCATAATTTCCACTCATTTTCAGTCTATTCTGAACACCTCACACCTCACAATATTAATTTTAGTCCTAAAATTTGCACCGAGGTCGCTGGATGACTAAGCTCAGCGACCCAAGTGGCCGACACAAACACCTGGCCCATCTAGGAGTGGCACTGCAGTGTCACGCAGGATGGCCCTTCAAAAAACTACTCCCCAAACAGCACATGATGCAAAGAAAAAAAAAAAGAGGCGCAATGAGGTAGCTGTGTGACTAAGATAAGCGACCCTAGTGGCCGACACAAACACCTGGCCCATCTAGGAGTGGCACTGCAGTGTCACGCAGGATGGCCCTTCCTAAAAACACCCCCCAAACAGCACATGACGCAAAGAAAAAAAGAGGCGCAATGAGGTAGCTGTGTGACTAAGATAAGCGACCCAAGTGGCCGACACAAACACCTGGCCCATCTAGGAGTGGCACTGCAGTGTCACGCAGGATGGCCCTTCCAAAAAAAACCCCAAACAGCACATGACGCAAAGAAAAAAAGAGGCGCAATTAGGTAGCTGTGTGACTAAGATAAGCGACCCAAGTGGCCGACACAAACACCTGGCCCATCTAGGAGTGGCACTGCAGTGTCACGCAGGATGGCCCTTCCAAAAAACACCCCCCAAACAGCACATGACGCAAAGAAAAAAAGAGGCGCAATGAGGTAGCTGTGTGACTAAGATAAGCGACCCAAGTGGCCGACACAAACACCTGGCCCATCTAGGAGTGGCACTGCAGTGTCACGCAGGATGGCCCTTCCAAAAACTACTCCCCAAACAGCACATGACGCAAAGAAAAATGAAAGAAAAAAGAGGTGCAAGATGGAATTGTCCTTGGGCCCTCCCACCCACCCTTATGTTGTATAAACAGGACATGCACACTTTAACCAACCCATCATTTCAGTGACAGGGTCTGCCACACGACTGTGACTGAAATGACGGGTTGGTTTGGACCCCCACCAAAAAAGAAGCAATTAATCTCTCCTTGCACAAACTGGCTCTACAGAGGCAAGATGTCCACCTCATCATCATCCTCCGATATATCACTGTGTACATCCCCCTCCTCACAGATTATCAATTCGTCCCCACTGGAATCCACCATCTCAGCTCCCTGTGTACTTTGTGGAGGCAATTGCTGCTAGTGAATGTCTCCACGGAGGAATTGATTATAATTCATTTTAATGAACATCATCTTCTCCACATTTTCTGGATGTAACCTCGTACGCCGATTGCTGACAAGGTGAGTGGCGGCACTAAACACTCTTTCGGAGTACACACTTGTGGGAGGGCAACTTAGGTAGAATAAAGCCAGTTTGTGCAAGGGCCTCCAAATTGCCTCTTTTTCCTGCCAGTATAAGTACGGACTGTCTGACGTGCCTACTTGGATGCGGTCACTCATATAATCCGCCATCATTCTTTCAATGGGGAGAGAATCATATGCAGTGACAGTAGACGACATGTCCGTAATCGTTGTCAGGTCCTTCAGTCCGGACCAGATGTCAGCATCAGCAGTCGCTCCAGACTGCCCTGCATCACCGCCAGCGGGTGGGCTCGGAATTCTGAGCCTTTTCCTCGCACCCCCAGTTGCGGGAGAATGTGAAGGAGGAGATGTTGACAGGTCGCGTTCCGCTTGACTTGACAATTTTGTCACCAGCAGTTCTTTGAACCCCAGCAGACTTGTGTCTGCCGGAGAGAGAGATCCAAGGTAGGTTTTAAATCTAGGATGCTCTGATTTCAACAGATTGACCACCCGTGAATCCTTGTTAAGCGAATTAAGGGCTCCATCCACAAGTCCCACATGCCTAGCGGAATCGCTCTGTGTTAGCTCCTCCTTCAATGTCTCCAGCTTCTTCTGCAAAAGCCTGATGAGGGGAATGACCTGACTCAGGCTGGCAGTGTCTGAACTGACTTCACGTGTGGCAAGTTCAAAAGGTTGCAGAACCTTGCACAACGTTGAAATCATTCTCCACTGCGCTTGAGACAGGTGCATTCCACCTCCTATATCGTGCTCAGTTGTATAGGCTTGAATGGCCTTTTGCTGCTCCTCCAACCTCTGAAGCATATAGAGGGTTGAATTCCACCTCGTTACCACTTCTTGCTTCAGATGATGGCAGGGCAGGTTCAGGCGTTTTTGGTGGTGCTCCAGTCTTCTGTACGTGGTGCCTGTACGCCGAAAGTGTCCCGCAATTCTTCTGGCCACCGACAGCATCTCTTGCACGCCCCTCTCGTTTTTTAAATAATTCTGCACCACCAAATTCAAGGTATGTGCAAAACATGGGACGTGCTGGAATTTGCCCAGATTTAATGCACACACAATATTGCTGGCGTTGTCCGATGCCACAAATCCACAGGAGAGTCCAATTGGGGTAAGCCATTCTGCGATGATCTTCCTCAGTTGCCGTAAGAGGTTGTCAGCTGTGTGCCTCTTCTGGAAAGCGGTGATACAAAGCGTAGCCTGCCTAGGAGCGAGTTGGCGTTTGCGAGATGCTGCTACTGGTGCCGCCGCTGCTGTTCTTGCGGCGGGAGTCCATACATCTACCCAGTGGGCTGTCACAGTCATATAGTCCTGAGCCTGCCCTGCTCCACTTGTCCACATGTCCGTGGTTAAGTGGACATTGGGTACAACTGCATTTTTTAGGACACTGGTGAGTCTTTTTCTGAGGTCTGTGTACATTTTCGGTATCGCCTGCCTAGAGAAATGGAACCTAGATGGTATTTGGTACCGGGGACACAGTACCTCCAACAAGTCTCTAGTTGGCTCTGCAGTAATGATGGATACCGGAACCACGTTTCTCACCGCCCAGGATGCCAAGGCCTCAGTTATCCGCTTTGCAGCAGGATGACTGCTGTGATATTTCATCTTCCTCGCAAAGGACTGTTGGACAGTCAATTGCTTGGTGGAAGTAGTAAAAGTGGTCTTACGAGTACGACTTCCCCTCTGGGATGACCATCGACTCCCAGCAGCAACAACAGCAGCGCCAGCAGCAGTAGGCGTTACACGCAAGGATGCATCGGAGGAATCCCAGGCAGGAGAGGACTCGTCAGAATTGCCAGTGACATGGCCTGGAGGACTATTGGCATTCCTGGGGAAGGAGGAAATTGACACTGAGGGAGTTGGTGGGGTGGTTTGCGTGAGCTTGGTTACAAGAGGAAGGGATTTACTGGTCAGTGGACTGCTTCCGCTGTCGCCCAAAGTTTTTGAACTTGTCACTGACTTATGATGAATGCGCTGCAGGTGACGTATAAGGGAGGATGTTCCGAGGTGGTTAACGTCCTTACCCCTACTTATTACAGCTTGACAAAGGCAACACACGGCTTGACAAATGTTGTCCGCATTTCTGTTGAAATACTTTCACACCGAAGAGCTGATTTTTTTGGTATTTTCACCAGGCATGTCAATGGCCCTATTCCTCCCACGGACAACAGGTGTCTCCCCGGGTGCCTGACTTAAACAAACCACCTCACCATCAGAATCCTCCTGGTCAATTTCCTCCCCAGCGCCAGCAACACCCATATCCTCCTCATCCTGGTGTACTTCAACACTGACATCTTCAATCTGACTATCAGGAACTGGACTGCGGGTGCTCCTTCCAGCACTTGCAGGGGGCGTGCAAATGGTGGAAGGCGCATGCTCTTCACGTCCAGTGTTGGGAAGGTCAGGCATCGCAAACGACACAATTGGACTCTCCTTGTGGATTTGTGATTTCGAAAAACGCACAGTTCTTTGCTGTGCTTTTGCCAGCTTGAGTCTTTTCATTTTTCTAGCGAGAGGCTGAGTGCTTCCATCCTCATGTGAAGCTGAACCACTAGCCATGAACATAGGCCAGGGCCTCAGCCGTTCCTTGCCACTCCGTGTGGTAAATGGCATATTGGCAAGTTTACTCTTCTCCTCCGACAATTTTATTTTAGATTTTTGAGTCCTTTTTTTACTGATATTTGGTGTTTTGGATTTGACATGCTCTGTACTATGACATTGGGCATCGGCCTTGGCAGACGACTTTGATGGCATTTCATCGTCTCGGCCATGACTAGTGGCAGCAGCTTCAGCACGAGGTGGAAGTCGATCTTGATCTTTCCCTATTTTTGGAACCTCAACATTTTTGTTCTCCATATTTTAATAGGTACAACTAAAAGGCACCTCAGGTAAACAATGGAGATGGATGGATACTAGTATACTTATGGATGGACGAGCGACTGCCGACACAGAGGTAGCTACAGCCGTGGACTACCGTACTGCGTCTGCTGCTAATATAGACTGGATGATAATGATATAAAAAATATATATATATCACTACTGCAGCCGGACAGGTATATATTATATAATGACGGACCTGCTGGACACTGTCAGCACTGCAGACTCCTAAAGTAAGCTACTAGTATCAAGAAGATAGAAAAAAAAAAAACACCACAGGTAGGTGGTATACAATTATGGATGGACGAGCGACTGCCGACACAGAGGTAGCTACAGCCGTGGACTACCGTACTGCGTCTGCTGCTAATATAGACTGGATGATAATGATATAAAAAATATATATATATCACTACTGCAGCCGGACAGGTATATATTATATAATGACGGACCTGCTGGACACTGTCAGCACTGCAGACTCCTAAAGTAAGCTACTAGTATCAAGAAGATAGAAAAAAAAAAAAACACAACAGGTAGGTGGTATACAATTATGGATGGACGAGCGACTGCCGACACAGAGGTAGCTACAGCCGTGGACTACCGTACTGCGTCTGCTGCTAATATAGACTGGATGATAATGATATAAAAAATATATATATATCACTACTGCAGCCGGACAGGTATATATTATATAATGACGGACCTGCTGGACACTGTCAGCACTGCAGACTCCTAAAGTAAGCTACTAGTATCAAGAAGATAGAAAAAAAAAAAAACACAACAGGTAGGTGGTATACAATTATGGATGGACGAGCGACTGCCGACACAGAGGTAGCTACAGCCGTGGACTACCGTACTGCGTCTGCTGCTAATATAGACTGGATGATAATGATATAAAAAATATATATATATCACTACTGCAGCCGGACAGGTATATATTATATAATGATGGACCTGCTGGACACTGTCAGCAGAATGCGTTTATAGAATAAAAACACCACACGACGAGTGTTTAACTTTTTCAGGCAGACAATCACAAAATACTGGTGGTCACTGGTCACTGGTCAGTCACACTTGCAGTGGCACTCTGGCAGCAAAAGTGTGCACTGTTAAATATATGTACTCCTGCTATAACTGCTCCCCAGTCTCCCCCACAATTAAGTTGTGTGAGCAGTGAGCACTCAGCACAGTCAGATATACATAGATGATGCAGCACACTGAGGCTGAGCACAGATATGGTATACTGTGTCACTGTGTATCGTTTTTTTTTCAGGCAGAGAACGGATTATATTAAATAATAATAAAACTGCACTGGTGGTCACTGGTCAGTCACTAGTAAACTCTGCACTCTCTGAGTACTCCTAAGCTCCAGTAAATCAAGTGTCTCACTCTCACTATCTATTTCTATTCTAAACGGAGAGGACGCCAGCCACGTCCTCTCCCTATCAATCTCAATGCACGTGTGAAAATGGCGGCGACGCGCGGCTCCTTATATAGAATCCAAGTCTCGCGATAGAATACGAGCCTCGCGAGAATTTTTCCGACAGCGGGATGATGACGTTCGGGCGCGCGCTCGGGTTAGCCGAGCAAGGCGGGAAGATCCGAGTCTGCCTCGGACCCGTGTAAAAAGCGTGAAGTTCGGGGGGGTTCGGTTTCCGAGAAACCGAACCCGCTCATCACTAGAAAAAACGCTACCGTTTCCGGAAAAAACGCAGGAGTGGCCGGAGAAACGGAGGAGTGTCTGGGCGAACGCTGGGTGTGTTTGTGACGTCAAACCAGGAACGACAAGCAGTGAAATGATCGCAGATGCCGAGTAAGTCTGGAGCTACTCAGAAACTGCTACGAGGTGTGTAATCGCAATATTGCGAATACATCGTTCGCTATTTTAAGATGCTAAGATTCACTCCCAGTAGGCGGTGGCTTAGCATGAGCAAATCTGCTAAAATCCGCTTGCGAGCGACCAACTCGGAATGAGGGCCAATATTGTGAGGTGTGAGGTGTTCAGAATAGACTGGAAATGAGTGGAAATTATGGTTATTGAGGTTAATAATACTATGGGATCAAAATGACCCCCAAATTCTATGATTTTAACTGTTTTTTTTAGGGTTTTTGAAAAAAAACACCCGAATCCAAAACACACCCGAATCCGACAAAAAATTTTCGGTGAGGTTTTGCCAAAACGCGTCCGAATCCAAAACACGGCAGCGGAACCGAATCCAAAACCAAAACACAAAACCCGAAAAATGTCCGGTGCACATCACTAATTATGATGGGGGCATAATAAATACTGAAAAAAATTGAGAATGAATACAAAGAGAATTGAAAACTAAAAATTCTCAGTGCACAATTTTTTCATGATGAATATTCCCCATAATTACTAGTGATGTGCACCTGAAATTTTTCGGGTTTTGTGTTTTGGTTTTGGGTTCGGTTCCGTGGCCGTGTTTTGGGTTCGGACGCGTTTTGGCAAAACCTCACCGAATTTTTTTTGTCGGATTCGGGTGTGTTTTGGATTCGGGTGTTTTTTTTCAAAAGACCCTAAAAAACAGCTTAAATCATAGAATTTGGGGGTCATTTTGATCCCATAGTATTATTAACCTCAATAACCATAATTTCCACTAATTTTCAGTCTATTCTGAACACCTCACACCTCACAATATTATTTTTAGTCCTAAAATTTGCACCGAGGTCGCTGGATGGCTAAGCTAAGCGACCCTAGTGGCCGACACAAACACCTGGCCCATCTAGGAGTGGCACTGCAGTGTCACGCAGGATGGCCCTTCAAAAAAATACTCCTCAAACAGCACATGACGCAAAGAAAAAAAGAGGCGCAATGAGGTAGCTGTGTGACTAAGCTAAGCGACCCTAGTGGCCGACACAAACACCTGGCCCATCTAGGAGTGGCACTGCAGTGTCACGCAGGATGGCCCTTCAAAAAAATACTCCACAAACAGCACATGACGCAAAGAAAAATGAAAGAAAAAAGAGGTGCAAGATGGAATTGTCCTTGGGCCCTCCCACCCACCCTTATGTTGTAAAAACAGGACATGCACACTTTAACGAACCCATCATTTCAGCGACAGGGTCTGCCACACGACTGTGACTGAAATGACTGGTTGGTTTGGGCCCCCACCAAAAAAGAAGCAATCAATCTCTCCTTGCACAAACTGGCTCTATGGAGGCAAGATGTCCACCTCATCATCATCATCGTCCGATTCATCACCCCTTTCACTGTGTACATCCCCCTCCCCACAGATTATTAATTCGTCCCCACTGGAATCCACCATCTCAGGTCCTCGTGTACTTTCTGGAGGCAATTGCTGCTGGTGAATGTCTCCATGGAGGAATTGATTATAATTCATTTTAATGAACATCATCTTCTCATTTTAATGAACACATTTTCTGGAAGTAACCTCGTACGCCGATTGCTGACAAGGTGAGCGGCGGCACTAAACACTCTTTCGGAGTACACACTGGAGGGAGGGCAACTTAGGTAGAATAAAGCCAGTTTGTGCAAGGGCCTCCAAATTGCCTCTTTTTCCTGCCAGTATACATACGGACTGTCTGACATTGCCTACTTGGATGCGGTCACTCATATAATCCTCCACCATTCTTTCAATGGTGAGAGAATCATATGCAGTGACAGTAGACGACTTGTCAGTAATCGTTGGCAGGTCCTTCAGTCCGGACCAGATGTCAGCATCAGCAGTCGCTCCAGACTGCCCTGCATCACCGCCAGCGGGTGGGCTCGGAATTCGTAGCCTTTTCCTCGCACCCCCAGTTGCAGGAGAATGTGAAGGAGGAGATGTTGACGGGTCGCGTTCCGCTTGACTTGACAATTTTGTCACCAGCAGGTCTTTGAACCTCTGCAGACTTGTGTCTGCCGTAAAGAGAGATCCAAGGTAGGTTTTAAATCTAGGATCGAGCACGGTGGCCAAAATGTAGTGCTCTGATTTCAACAGATTGACCACACGTGAATCCTGGTTAAGCGAATGAAGGGCTCCATCCACAAGTCCCACATGCCTAGCGGAATCGCTCTGTTTTAGCTCCTCCTTCAATGCCTCCAGCTTCTTCTGCAAAAGCCTGATGAGGGGAATGACCTGACTCAGGCTGGCAGTGTCTGAACTGACTTCACGTGTGGCAAGTTCAAAAGGTTGCAGAACCTTGCACAACGTTGAAATCATTCTCCACTGCGCTTGAGACAGGTGCATTCCACCTCCTTTGCCTATATCATGGCCAGATGTATAGGCTTGAATGGCCTTTTGCTGCTCCTCCATCCTCTGAAGCATATAGAGGGTTGAATTCCACCTCGTTACCACCTCTAGCTTCAGATGATGGCAGGGCAGGTTCAGGTGTTTTTGGTGGTGCTCCAGTCTTCTGTACGCGGTGCCTGTACGCCGAAAGTGGCCCGCAATTCTTCTGGCCACCGACAGCATCTCTTGCACGCCCCTGTCGTTTTTTAAATAATTCTGCACCACCAAATTCAAGGTATGTGCAAAACATGGGACGTGCTGGAATTTGCCCAGATGTAATGCACTCACAATATTGCTGGCATTGTCCGATGTCACAAATCCCCAGGAGAGTCCAATTGGGGTAAGCCATTCTGCGATGATCTTCCTCAGTTGCCGTAAGAGGTTTTCAGCTGTGTGCCTATTCTGGAAAGCGGTGATACAAAGCGTAGCCTGCCTAGGAACGAGTTGGCGTTTGCGAGATGCTGCTACTGGTGCCGCCGCTGCTGTTCTTGCAGCGGGAGGCAATACATCTACCCAGTGGGCTGTCACAGTCATGTAGTCCTGAGTCTGCCCTGCTCCACTTGTCCACATGTCCGTGGTTAAGTGGACATTGGGTACAACTGCATTTTTTAGGACACTGGTGAGTCTTTTTCTGACGTCCGTGTACATTCTCGGTATCGCCTGCCTAAAGAAGTGGAACCTAGATGGTATTTGGTAACGGGGGCACACTACCTCAAGAAATTGTCTAGTTCCCTGTGAACTAACGGCGGATACCGGACGCACGTCTAACACCAACATAGTTGTCAAGGCCTCAGTTATCCGCTTTGCAACAGGATGACTGCTGTGATATTTCATCTTCCTCGCAAAGGACTGTTGGACAGTCAATTGCTTACTGGAAGTAGTACAAGTGGTCTTCCGACTTCCCCTCTGGGATGACGATCGACTCCCAGCAGCAACAACAGCAGCGCCAGCAGCAGTAGGCGTTACACTCAAGGATGCATCGGAGGAACCCTAAGGCAGGAGAGGACTCGTCAGACTTGCCAGTGACATGGCCTGCAGGACTATTGGCTTTCCTGGGTAAGGAGGAAATTGACACTGAGGGAGTTGGTGGTGTGGTTTGCGCGAGCTTGGTTACAAGAGGAAGGGATTTACTGGTCAGTGGACTGCTTCCGCTGTCGCCCAAAGTTTTTGAACTTGTCACTGACTTATTATGAATGCGCTGCAGGTGACGTATAAGGGAGGATGTTCCGAGGGGGTTAACGTCCTTACCCCTACTTATTACAGCTTGACAAAGGCAACACACGGCTTGACACCTGTTGTCCGCATTTCTGTTGAAATACTTCCACACTAAAGAGCTGATTTTTTTGGTATTTTCACCAGGCATGTCAATGGCCATATTCCTCCCACGGACAACAGGTGTCTCCCCGGGTGCCTGACTTAAACAAACCACCTCACCATCAGAATCCTCCTTGTCAATTTCCTCCCCAGCGCCAGCAACACCCATATCCTCATCCTGGTGTACTTCAACACTGACATCTTCAATTTCACTATCAGGAACTGGACTGCGGGTGCTCCTTTCAACACTTGCAGGGGGCGTGCAAATGGTGGAAGGCGCAAGCTCTTCCCGTCCAGTGTTGGGAAGGTCAGGCATCGCAACCGACACAATTGGACTCTCCTTTCGGATTTGTGATTTCGAAGAACGCACAGTTCTTTGCTGTGCTTTTGCCGCAAGTCTTTTCTTTTTTCTAGCGAGAGGATGAGTGCTTCCATCCTCATGTGAAGCTGAACCACTAGCCATGAATATAGGCCAGAGCCTCAGCCGTTCCTTGCCACTCCGTGTCGTAAATGGCATATTGGCAAGTTTACGCTTCTCCTCAGACGCTTTTAATTTTGATTTTTGGGTCATTTTTTTACTGATCTTTTGTGTTTTGGATTTTACATGCTCTGTACTATGACATTGGGCATCGGCCTTGGCAGACGACGTTGATGGCATTTCATCGTCTCGGCCATGACTAGTGGCAGCAGCTTCAGCACGAGGTGGAAGTGGATCTTGATCTTTCCCTATGTTTTTAACCTCCACATTTTTGTTCTCCATATTTTGCGCACAACTAAAAGCAACCACAGGTATACAATGTAGATGGATGGATAGTATAGTATTACTTATACTTATGGACGACGAGTGCACTGACGACACAGAGGTAGGTACAGCCGTGGCCTACCGTACTGCTGCTTAGTGCTTATATATAAATATAATATACTGTATAACGGACCTGGTGGACAGTGTCAGCAGCAGACTGCTAAACTAGTATGAAGAAAGAAAAAAAAAACACCACAGGTATACAATGTAGATGGATGGATAGTATAGTATTACTTATACTTATGGACGACGAGTGATGACACAGAGGTAGGTACAGCCGTGGCCTACCGTACTGCTGCTTAGTGCTTATATATAAATATAATATACTGTATAACGGACCTGGTGGACAGTGTCAGCAGCAGACTGCTAAACTAGTATGAAGAAAGAAAAAAAAAAACACCACAGGTATACAATGTAGATGGATGGATAGTATAGTATTACTTATACTTATGGACGACGAGTGACGACACAGAGGTAGGTACAGCCGTGGCCTACCGTACTGCTGCTTAGTGCTTATATATAAATATAATATACTGTATAACGAACCTGGTGGACAGTGTCAGCAGCAGACTGCTAAACTAGTATGAAGAAAGAAAAAAACAACACCACAGGTATACAATGTAGATGGATGGATAGTATAGTATTACTTATACTTATGGACGACGAGTGACGACACAGAGGTAGGTACAGCCGTGGCCTACCGTACTGCTGCTTAGTGCTTATATATAAATATAATATACTGTATAACGGACCTGGTGGACAGTGTCAGCAGACTGCTAAACTAGTATGAAGAAAGAAAAAAAAAACCACCACAGGTATACAATGTAGATGGATGGATAGTATAGTATTACTTATACTTATGGACGACGAGTGCACTGACGACACAGAGGTAGGTACAGCCGTGGCCTACCGTACTGCTGCTTAGTGCTTATATATAAATATAATATACTGTGTGTATAACGGACCTGGTGGACAGTGTCAGCAGACTGCTAAACTAGTATGAAGAAAGAAAAAAAAAACACCACAGGTATACAATGTAGATGGATGGATAGTATAGTATTACTTATACTTATGGACGAGTGACGACACAGAGGTAGGTACAGCCGTGGCCTACCGTACTGCTGCTTAGTGCTTATATATAAATATAATATACTGTATAACGGACCTGGTGGACAGTGTCAGCAGCAGACTGCTAAACTAGTATGAAGAAAGAAAAAAAAAAACACCACAGGTATACAATGTAGATGGATGGATAGTATTACTTATACTTATGGACGACGAGTGACGAGTCGACACAGAGGTAGGTACAGCCGTGGCCTACCGTACTGCTGCTTAGTGCTTAATTATATATATAATATACTGTATAACGGACCTGGTGGACACTGCAGTGTCAGCAGACTGCTAAACAAACTAGCATGAAGAAAGAAAAAAAAAAACACCACAGTGTTTTTCAGGCAGACAAACGTATACTGGACTGGTGGTCACTGTCAGCAAAACTGTGCACTGTACTCCTGCTATAACTGCTCCCCAGTCCCCACAATTAGGCAGTGTGAGCAGTGCACTCAGCACAGATATATCATGCAGCAGTGCAGCACACTGAGTGAGCACAGATATGGTGGAGCGTTTTTTTTCAGGCAGAGAAACAACGGATTAAACTCAAAACCCTGCACTGTACTCCCTAACAGCTGCTCCCCGTCCCCAATCCTCCCCACAATTATAACTAACTAAGTTCTAATATAATACAATGGACTCGGAGAGGACGCCAGCCACGTCCTCTCCCTATCAATCTCAATGCACGTGTGAAAATGGCGGCGACGCGCGGCTCCTTATATAGAATCCGAGTCTCGCGAGAATCCGACAGCGGGATGATGACGTTCGGGCGCGCTCGGGTTAACCGAGCAAGGCGGGAGGATCCGAGTCGCTCGGACCCGTGTAAAAAAAAGGTGAAGTTCGGGCGGGTCGGATTCCGAGGATCCGAACCCGCTCATCACTAATAATTACTATAACTCACAGCATCTGGGGAAGCAGGGAACAGTGATGGAAAAAGAGAAAATGTAATGCACCTCCATAGCAATTACTTGTCACTTGCAGGAAGACCGAAAGAAGCTCCTGCCACTGACCGAAACATGTTCTACATTTACTTAGATAACCAGGATAGAACATTTATAGAAGGAGGCCTAAAGTATACATAGCTAGGATGCTGTAAGCAAAAGAACATTTGACATGCAACAGCATAATAATACCAAATGCATAAAGCATCATACAATCAATAAATGTAACAGTATAAATCAATGGTGCATACAATACAGGTGTGGAGACTTTTTACTGATAGATGTTGCTAGCCAGATATTAAACATAGCGGCTGAGAAACTACATGAATAAGTAAATTGCTAGAGGACAACAATGATGTTCATAAATCATAATAAATCATCAGCAGATAGAAATAAAAGTATGAATCAATGGGAATAAAATAGGAAAGATGCACTAAAGTCCCAACTCTAATCTATCTTGTGTTGATTCCAGTTATTCTGGTTTAGTAATGTTTATATAAAGAATATCAATTTCCTTTAAATTAGGTGCTGTATGAGCGCTGGCCCTTTTGTTGGGTTTTGTGTTTTTGGTTTTGGATCTGTATCTTCAGGGGCGGATTGGGAACTAAAAATTTTTTTGGGAAGTGGCCTCAAGTGGGCGGCACCAAATCAACCTTAAGGAGAACCAACACCAAAGTGGGCAGAATTAGTACAGCACTATACCTGAGGACATCAGTGATAGCGGGACTATAGTAACTTGCGCATTCTGTGCTCAAAACCATGCCCTGTACAACAAAGGAGTCACACGATCGTTCCTATCCTGTTAGTAACTAATTAGTGGATATAAAGTCAATGTTCAGTATAGGAAGAGAGGTGTACCCTGAGATGCCAGAGAACTGGTAGGTGAGTATAGGGGGGAGGACTTTGCCGAGCCAGCACCGACACTGCCATTCCTGGTACAAGTCGGTACAGACCATTAATAAACAAAGTCTTGTAATGCAATTCAGCAAATCCAATAGGACTTTGGGGGTCATTCTGACCTGATCGCACGCTGCTATTTTTCGCAGCGCAGCGATCAGGCACTACTGCGCATGCGTATGCACCGCAATGCGCATGCACGTCGTACGGGTACAATGCGGATCATTGCTGGGCGATGGATTTCACGAAGAATCCATTCGCACAGCCGATCGCAAGAAGATTGACAGGAAGAAGGCGTTTGTGGGTGGCAACTGACCGTTTTCAGAGAGTGGTTGGAAAAACGCAGGTGTGTCCAAGCATTTGCAGGGCGGGTGTCTGACGTCAATTCCGGGACCGGACAGGCTGAAGTGATCGCAGAGGCTGAGTATGTTCTGAGCTACTCAAACTACACAAACTGTTTTTGTACTGCTCGGCTGCACAAGCGTTCGCACACTTGCAGAACTAAAATACACTGCCTTGTGGGCGGCGACTATGCATTTGCACGGCTGCAAAAAGTAGCTATCGAGCGATCAACTAGGAATGACCCCCTTTATCTCCTGTACACATTGAAATAAAAAAGCTAGTAAAGAATGGATCAAACCCTGTGCTTTTCCTTTACTTTTACTGAACAAAGTGTGTTCCTATACACAGTTCCTGTTCTAGGCACGGACAAGCAGGGCGGGCGCCCGGGGCACTGCGGCCCGTGATCGCGGCCGCAGTCATCCTGCACGTGCCCGCTCCCACCCGTACCCCGCATCCTGCACCCCATTCCTGCTCCCCGACTGCAGCAGGCGCTGTGGGCTGTGTGGGCTCCCGCTGCAGACGGCTCCATCGTCAGTCACTAGAGGTCATAATTGACCTCTAGTGTCTGTGCGGCGCTGCTATGGGAGAGACGTCATGACGTCTCTCCCATAGATAGGAGCAGGCGGAGCATCAGCGGCAGTAGAGATGGAGCAGCAGCGGTTGGAAAGCAGGAGCGGGGCTGGTGAGTATTGATTTTTTTTCCAGTGTTCGTTAGCGGCGCTACCAGGGGGCACAGCTACTCCGGCCACAACTACAGGGGGCACAGCTACTCCGGCCACAACTATAGGGGGCACAAACTAGGGGACACAACTACAGGGGGCACAACTACTCCGGCCACAACTACAGGGGGCACAAAGCAGGGGGCACAACTACAGGGGGCACAGCTACTCTCGCCACAAGTACAGGGGGCACAAACCAGGGGGCACAACTATAGGGGACACAGCGACTCCAGACACAACTACAGGGGGCACAAACCAGGGGCACAACTACAGGGGGCACAACTGCTGGGGGCAAATCAACAGGGGGGACAGCTACAGGGGGCACAGCTACGGGGTGCACAACTACTGGGGGCACAGCTACACGGGGCATAACTACTAAGGCCATAACAACAGTGGACATAACTGTGGCCATGCCCCTTCCCCATAAAGCCACGCCCTTATTTTTTTCCACGCTCAATGTTTGACCTGGGGAGGGGGGGGGGGGGGGGGGGGGGGCGCCGAAGGAAACTTTCGCCCTGGGCACCACAATGTCAAGAACCGGCCCTGCCCATACAAACCCAAAGTGATAACACCATTGAACGCTGCAGTCAAAGTAGAACAAATGTACAGATAGCATTTTACTGTATATGGCACATTTCTTCATCAGATACTGTAGCACATTACTGACAGTGCATTACTGCATAAGAGAGCGCACTACTGTACAAGAATCATTATAAATCTACCCTTACAATTGTACCAATGTGAATTTGTATTGTAATATAAATAATTATGTATTGCAAATGACTCTTTTTTCCATATCCTTTCCAAGTACAATATATAGAAAAAGTATATTCCATATAGTATTACACTTTCATATTTGCCTCCCCTCTCTCCGTTATTGTAAACTACAGTTGAACAAATGCAAGTCAGATAACTATTCTAGTGCTGCTAAGAAAAAACCTAAAAGACAGCTTACAAATAACATAAAACTATCAGATTAAGGGGCCTATTTATCACCATCCTCATCCAGGATGCGGATGACCGGTGATAAAACTCACACTGCGATAATTGATTACATTGCAGGGATGTATCAATTATCGCATGCAGTGACAAGCTTGCTATCAAGCTCTGTCCCTGCGATGACCCCTCCGTCGCAACTACCGCGCCCCCCCCC
Organism: Pseudophryne corroboree; assembly: GCF_028390025.1. Taxonomy (NCBI): domain Eukaryota; kingdom Metazoa; phylum Chordata; class Amphibia; order Anura; family Myobatrachidae; genus Pseudophryne; species Pseudophryne corroboree. Next base: position 107,571,368 of record NC_086453.1, read on the forward strand.
CCCAGCAGATCAATATATTCACCTGTCCAGGGAGCCTGTCCACGCTGCTTCTGCTGGGCTGGCCGGCGCCGGATCCTGTGCGCTGCGGTGACCCCTGGGCTGCTGTAAAGTGTGCTGCCGCTTTGCAGCGTCACTTTACTGCACCGGGGTCGCAGCGCAGCACATGGGGGACCCGGCGCCCGGCAGCGCTCAGCGGAGCAGCGGATACCGGCTCCCTGGACAGTTGAGTATGTTTTTTTTTCTTTTTCTTTGTACACTCTGATCAACTCGTGTGTCCATCGGACACACAGAGCTGATCACTGGAGCTAGGTCCCGCTCAGCTTTCTCTGCCAGGGGCAGGGAAAGCTATGCAAATTAGAGATGAGCGCCGGAAATTTTTCGGGTTTTGTGTTTTGGTTTTGGGTTCGGTTCCGCGGCCGTGTTTTGGGTTCGACCGCGTTTTGGCAAAACCTCACCGAATTTTTTTTGTCGGATTCGGGTGTGTTTTGGATTCGGGTGTTTTTTTAAAAAAACCCTAAAAAACAGCTTAAATCATAGAATTTGGGGGTAATTTTGATCCCAAAGTATTATTAACCTCAAAAAACATAATTTACACTCATTTTCAGCCTATTCTGAACACATCACACCTCACAATATTATTTTTAGTCCTAAAATTTGCACCGAGGTCGCTGTGTGAGTAAGATAAGCGACCCTAGTGGCCGACACAAACACCGGGCCCATCTAGGAGTGGCACTGCAGTGTCACGCAGGATGGCCCTTCCAAAAAACCCTCCCCAAACAGCACATGACGCAAAGAAAAAAAGAGGCGCAATGAGGTAGCTGACTGTGTGAGTAAGATTAGCGACCCTAGTGGCCGACACAAACACCGGGCACATCTAGGAGTGGCACTGCAGTGTCACGCAGGATGTCCCTTCCAAAAAACCCTCCCCAAACAGCACATGACGCAAAGAAAAAAAGAGGCGCAATGAGGTAGCTGTGTGAGTAAGATTAGCGACCCTAGTGGCCGACACAAACACCGGGCCCATCTAGGAGTGGCACTGCAGTGTCACGCAGGATGTCCCTTCCAAAAAACCCTCCCCAATCAGCACATGATGCAAAGAAAAAGAAAAGAAAAAAGAGGTGCAAGATGGAATTATCCTTGGGCCCTCCCACCCACCCTTATGTTGTATAAACAAAACAGGACATGCACACTTTAACCAACCCATCATTTCAGTGACAGGGTCTGCCACACGACTGTGACTGATATGACGGGTTGGTTTGGACCCCCCCCAAAAAAGAAGCAATTAATCTCTCCTTGCACAAACTGGCTCTACAGAGGCAAGATGTCCACCTCATCTTCACCCTCCGATATATCACCGTGTACATCCCCCTCCTCACAGATTATCAATTCGTCCCCACTGGAATCCACCATCTCAGCTCCCTGTGTACTTTGTGGAGGCAATTGCTGCTGGTCAATGTCTCCGCGGAGGAATTGATTATAATTCATTTTAATGAACATCATCTTCTCCACATTTTCTGGATGTAACCTTGTACGCCGATTGCTGACAAGGTGAGCGGCGGCACTAAACACTCTTTCGGAGTACACACTTGTGGGAGGGCAACTTAGGTAGAATAAAGCCAGTTTGTGCAAGGGCCTCCAAATTGCCTCTTTTTCCTGCCAGTATAAGTACGGACTGTGTGACGTGCCTACTTGGATGCGGTCACTCATATAATCCTCCACCATTCTATCAATGTTGAGAGAATCATATGCAGTGACAGTAGACGACATGTCCGTAATCGTTGTCAGGTCCTTCAGTCCGGACCAGATGTCAGCATCAGCAGTCGCTCCAGACTGCCCTGCATCACCGCCAGCGGGTGGGCTCGGAATTCTGAGCCTTTTCCTCGCACCCCCAGTTGCGGGAGAATGTGAAGGAGGAGATGTTGACAGGTCGCGTTCCGCTTGACTTGACAATTTTGTCACCAGCAGGTCTTTCAACCCCAGCAGACCTGTGTCTGCCGGAAAGAGAGATCCAAGGTAGGCTTTAAATCTAGGATCGAGCACGGTGGCCAAAATGTAGTGCTCTGATTTCAACAGATTGACCACCCGTGAATCCTTGTTAAGCGAATTAAGGGCTGCATCCACAAGTCCCACATGCCTAGCGGAATCGCTCCGTGTTAGCTCCTTCTTCAATGCCTCCAGCTTCTTCTGCAAAAGCCTGATGAGGGGAATGACCTGACTCAGGCTGGCAGTGTCTGAACTGACTTCACGTGTGGCAAGTTCAAAGGGCATCAGAACCTTGCACAACGTTGAAATCATTCTCCACTGCACTTGAGACAGGTGCATTCCATCTCCTATATCGTGCTCAATTGTATAGGCTTGAATGGCCTTTTGCTGCTCCTCCAACCTCTGAAGCATATAGAGGGTTGAATTCCACCTCGTTACCACTTCTTGCTTCAGATGATGGCAGGGCAGGTTCAGTAGTTTTTGGTGGTGCTCCAGTCTTCTGTACGTGGTGCCTGTACGCCGAAAGTGTCCCGCAATTTTTCTGGCCACCGACAGCATCTCTTGCACGCCCCTGTCGTTTTTTAAAAAATTCTGCACCACCAAATTCAAGGTATGTGCAAAACATGGGACGTGCTGGAATTTGCCCATATTTAATGCACACACAATATTGCTGGCGTTGTCCGATGCCACAAATCCACAGGAGAGTCCAATTGGGGTAAGCCATTCCGCGATGATCTTCCTCAGTTGCCGTAAGAGGTTTTCAGCTGTGTGCGTATTCTGGAAAGCGGTGATACAAAGCGTAGCCTGCCTAGGAAAGAGTTGGCGTTTGCGAGATGCTGCTACTGGTGCCGCCGCTGCTGTTCTTGCGGCGGGAGTCCATACATCTACCCAGTGGGCTGTCACAGTCATATAGTCCTGACCCTGCCCTGCTCCACTTGTCCACATGTCCGTGGTTAAGTGGACATTGGGTACAACTGCATTTTTTAGGACACTGGTGAGTCTTTTTCTGACGTCCGTGTACATTCTCGGTATCGCCTGCCTAGAGAAGTGGAACCTAGATGGTATTTGGTAACGGGGGCACACTGCCTCAATAAATTGTCTAGTTCCCTGTGAACTAACGGCGGATACCGGACGCACGTCTAACACCAACATAGTTGTCAAGGACTCAGTTATCCGCTTTGCAGTAGGATGACTGCTGTGATATTTCATCTTCCTCGCAAAGGACTGTTGAACAGTCAATTGCTTACTGGAAGTAGTACAAGTGGGCTTACGACTTCCCCTCTGGGATGACCATCGACTCCCAGCGGCAACAACAGCAGCGCCAGCAGCAGTAGGCGTTACACGCAAGGATGCATCGGAGGAATCCCAGGCAGGAGAGGACTCGTCAGACTTGCCAGTGACATGGCCTGCAGGACTATTGGCATTCCTGGGGAAGGAGGAAATTGACACTGAGGGAGTTGGTGGGGTGGTTTGCGTGAGCTTGGTTACAAGAGGAAGGGATTTACTGGTCAGTGGACTGCTTCCGCTGTCACCCAAAGTTTTTGAACTTGTCACTGACTTATTATGAATGCGCTGCAGGTGACGTATAAGGGAGGATGTTCCGAGGTGGTTAACGTCCTTACCCCTACTTATTACAGCTTGACAAAGGGAACACACGGCTTGACACCTGTTGTCCGCATTTCTGGTGAAATACCTCCACACCGAAGAGCTGATTTTTTTGGTATTTTCACCTGGCATGTCAACGGCCATATTCCTCCCACGGACAACAGGTGTCTCCCCGGGTGCCTGACTTAAACAAACCACCTCACCATCAGAATCCTCCTGGTCAATTTCCTCCCCAGCGCCAGCAACACCCATATCCTCCTCATCCTGGTGTACTTCAACACTGACATCTTCAATCTGACTATCAGGAACTGGACTGCGGGTGCTCCTTCCAGCACTTGCAGGGGGCATGCAAATAGTGGAAGGCGCATGCTCTTCACGTCCAGTGTTGGGAAGGTCAGGCATCGCAAACGACACAATTGGACTCTCCTTGTGGATTTGGGATTTCAAAGAACGCACAGTTCTTTGCGGTGCTTTTGCCAGCTTGAGTCTTTTCAGTTTTCTAGCGAGAGGCTGAGTGCTTCCATCCTCATGTGAAGCTGAACCACTAGCCATGAACATAGGCCAGGGCCTCAGCCGTTCCTTGCCACTCCGTGTGGTAAATGGCATATTGGCAAGTTTACGCTTCTCCTCCGACAATTTTATTTTAGGTTTTGGAGTCCTTTTTTTTCTGATATTTGGTGTTTTGGATTTGACATGCTCTGTACTATGACATTGGGCATCGGCCTTGGCAGACGACGTTGCTGGCATTTCATCGTCTCGGCCATGACTAGTGGCAGCAGCTTCAGCACGAGGTGGAAGTGGATCTTGATCTTTCCCTAATTTTGGAACCTCAACTTTTTTGTTCTCCATATTTTATAGGCAGAACTAAAAGGCACCTCAGGTAAACAATGGAGATGGATGGATTGGATACTAGTATACAATTATGGACGGACTGCCACGGTTAGGTGGTATAAAAAAACCACGGTTAGGTGGTATATATTATAATAATAATACAATTATGGATGGACGGACTGCCTGCCGACTGCCGACACAGAGGTAGCCACAGCCGTGAACTACCGCACTGTACACTGGTTGATAAAGAGATAGTAGTATACTCGTAACAACTAGTATGACACTATGACGACGGTATAAAGAATGAAAAAAAAACCACGGTTAGGTGGTATATATTATAATAATAATACAATTATGGATGGACGGACTGCCTGCCGACTGCCGACACAGAGGTAGCCACAGCCGTGAACTACCGCACTGTACACTGGTTGATAAAGAGATAGTAGTATACTCGTAACAACTAGTATGACACTATGACGACGGTATAAAGAATGCAAAAAAAACCACAGTTAGGTGGTATATATTATAATAATAATACAATTATGGATGGACGGACTGCCTGCCGACTGCCGACACAGAGGTAGCCACAGCCGTGAACTACCGCACTGTACACTGGTTGATAAAGAGATAGTAGTATACTCGTAACAACTAGTATGACACTATGACGGTATAAAGAATGAAAAAAAAACCACGGTTAGGTGGTATATATTATAATAATAATACAATTATGGATGGACGGACTGCCTGCCGACTGCCGACACAGAGGTAGCCACAGCCGTGAACTACCGCACTGTACACTGGTTGATAAAGAGATAGTAGTATACTCGTAACAATTAGGATGACACTATGACGGTATAAAGAATGAAAAAAAAACCACGGTTAGGTGGTAGGTATATAATAATAAATAATACAATTCTGGTCGGACGGACTGCCTGCCGTGTGCCGACACAGAGGTAGCCACAGCCGTGAACTACCGCACTGTACACTGGTTGATAAAGAGATAGTAGTATACTCGTAACAATTAGGATGACACTATGACGGTATAAAGAATGAAAAAAAAACCACGGTTAGGTGGTAGGTATATAATAATAAATAATACAATTCTGGTCGGACGGACTGCCTGCCGTGTGCCGACACAGAGGTAGCCACAGCCGTGAACTACCGCACTGTACACTGGTTGATAAAGAGATAGTAGTATACTCGTAACAATTAGGATGACACTATGACGGTATAAAGAATGAAAAAAAAACCACGGTTAGGTGGTAGGTATATAATAATAAATAATACAATTCTGGTCGGACGGACTGCCTGCCGTGTGCCGACACAGAGGTAGCCACAGCCGTGAACTACCGCACTGTACACTGGTTGATAAAGAGATAGTAGTATACTCGTAACAATTAGGATGACACTATGACGGTATAAAGAATGAAAAAAAAACCACGGTTAGGTGGTAGGTATATAATAATAAATAATACAATTCTGGTCGGACGGACTGCCTGCCGTGTGCCGACACAGAGGTAGCCACAGCCGTGAACTACCGCACTGTACACTGGTTGATAAAGAGATAGTAGTATACTCGTAACAATTAGGATGACACTATGACGGTATAAAGAATGAAAAAAAAACCACGGTTAGGTGGTAGGTATATAATAATAAATAATACAATTCTGGTCGGACGGACTGCCTGCCGTGTGCCGACACAGAGGTAGCCACAGCCGTGAACTACCGCACTGTACACTGGTTGATAAAGAGATAGTAGTATACTCGTAACAATTAGGATGACACTATGACGGTATAAAGAATGAAAAAAAAACCACGGTTAGGTGGTAGGTATATAATAATAAATAATACAATTCTGGTCGGACGGACTGCCTGCCGTGTGCCGACACAGAGGTAGCCACAGCCGTGAACTACCGCACTGTACTGTGTCTGCTGCTAATATAGACTGGTTGATATTTAAAGAGATATTAGTAGTATACAACAATACTATACTGGTGGTCAGGCACTGGTCACCACTCCTGCAGCAAAAGTGTGCACTGTTAATTAATATAATTGTACTCCTGGCTCCTGCTAACAACCTGCAGTGCTCCCCAGTCTCCCCCACAATTAATTATAAGCTTTTAATTTATACATTGATGACTGTGCAGCACACTGGGCTGAGCTGAGTGCACACAGACTGAGTCACACTGTGTGACTGACTGTGCTGTGTATCGTTTTTTTTTTCAGGCAGAGAACGGATATAGCAGAGAGAAGTGAACGGATATATTATATTAAATAAAAGTTAACTAGCAACTGCACTGGTCACTGACTGTGGTAAACTAACTCTGTCTGCGACTCTGCACAATCTCTCTCTATCTAATCTATCTATCTCTATTCTAATGGAGAGGACGCCAGACACGTCCTCTCCCTATCAATCTCAATGCACGAGTGAAAATGGCGGCGACGCGCGGCTCCTTATATAGAATCCGAGTCTCGCGATAGAATCCGAGCCTCGCGAGAATCCGACAGCGTCATGATGACGTTCGGGCGCGCTCGGGTTAACCGAGCAAGGCGGGAAGATCCGAGTTGCTCGGACCCGTGGAAAAAAAAGTGAAGTTCGTGCGGGTTCGGATTCAAAGAAACCGAACCCGCTCATCTCTAATGCAAATGTCTCCTTATCGCAGTGCTGCCCTGTGATCTCGCCAGCCTGAGCTGGTGAGATTATCACAGGGCACACTGCGGTATTTTTTCACATTTTTTTTTTAGTAAATCTGGTCAGATCGCATTTCCCATTATAAGTATGGGGAATGCAATGTGGCTTACTAAAAAAAAGTGAATTCAAGGGTTTGGAGCAGTTTTTCATGAAAACTGCTCCAAATGCCCTTTAATACATTGAGGTGATACTAAAATAATGTGAAAAGGGTGTGAAAACACCCTTTTTCACATTATTTTAGTAAAAATAATGTTAATAAATAGACCCCTAAGTAAAAACCACCTTTCACTTTTAAACATTCTCTAAAAAAACACCCATCTCTACAGGAGCGTAAGTTCACACTAGACGCCCTGAGGTGAAATAGACAATAGCGCACGCCCTCCCGACACACACACACACACACACACACACACACACACACACACACACACACACACACACACACACACACCTGCCTCTGATGATTTCACAACAAACTTTCCAGAAGCACAGGTACCCCCTGTCATTCATCTTCAACACGCCAACAGCACCCAGACAGAAAGCCCTCATTCACCACCAACAGTTCTGCAGCACCCACACAGCACTCACAGACTCACATCATACACCTCAACACTCCAGCAGTATGTGAGGGAGGTTGTCAGAGTATTGCTAGGGTGCTAGTAGTGAATGATGGGGGAAGTCTGGATGCTGATGGGGCTACAAAAAAAGAAAATATCGGTTTAATTCAAAATATTTAAGTCCTCAGAAAATATTACATAAAACACAAATTAGAGTATGTTTTCTTATGTACATCATACATATACAGAATTTTTCCATCCTCCATTCACTTGCATGTCCCCTACTACATTACAGGACTTTATCTGGGCTTCTCCCACTCTGTGGAATGCCATCCCACGCACAATAAGACTCACCTCTAGTCTCCAAACCTTTAAATGTTCCCTGAAAACTCACCTCTTCAGACAAGCCTATCAAATTCTAGACCCATCCACATAACCTTCAATGATTTCCTATCTAATTACATCCTGTCTGTACAGTACACAAAACCTCACATATTTCATCTTTCTTTACTCTCACGCCCTCCTGACCCTTGGCCAACATTGCTTGGTGATCAGATCATACAACCCATTAAGAACTAGGGATGAGCGGGTTCGAATCTCAGAGATCCGAAACCCCCCGGACTTCACGATCCGAGTCCAGCTTGGGACTTCCCGCCTTCCTCGGATCAAAAAATGGCACTTTTCGTGTTTTGTGTTTTGGTTTTGGTTCTAATTCCACTTTTGTGTTTTGGATCTGGCTTGGTTTTGCCAAAACCACCCTTTCGTGTTTTGGTTTTGGATCTGGATGATTTTTTAAGAAAACATAAAAACAGCTAAAATCACAGAATTTGGGGGTAATTTTGCACCTCTGGTATTATCAACCTCAATAACAATCATTTCCACTTATTTCTAGTATATGGAATTTGGAATTGGAATTGGAATTTGGTTTTATTGTCATTAAATATTCAACGCGTGAACAATCAATGAAATTTTCATGTAAGCAAAAAAAAAAAAAAAAAAAAAAAAAAAAACACCACAGAATATGTATAACACAAGAACAATACCATAAGATACTTTAAAAGAGCCATAAGGACATAATAACACATAGACAGATACAACAATCCTATCTACATTTAGAACCATTAAGCATTGTTATAGCCCTAGGGAAAAAGCTATCTTTCAGCCGGCTGGTCTTACACAATATCGATCTATAGCGGGAGTTTGAAGGAAGCAGAGTAAACATCCCATAATTAGGATGAGTCGCATCACCCAGTATACTCCCAGCCTTCGCAAGGAGCCTCTTCTCATAAACAGACTGAATACTGGGCAATCGTAAACCAATTATCTTGCCAGCAGTTTTCACAATTCTTTCCAACGACTTACGCTCTATAATACTACAATTTCCAAACCAGGCTAAAATACCGTAAGTAAGAACACTCTCGATAATACATGAATAAAAGTTAATTAAAATTACCTCTTTTATACCTGCTGATCGCATCTTTCTAAGAAAATATAAACGCTGTTGAGCTTTCTTTGTAGCAGCATTAACATGAGAATTCCATGACAAATCATTGGATATAGTCAAGCCTAAAAATCTAAAAGATGTTACAATCTCCACCTCTTGCTTATCTAAAACTAGGGGACCAAAAATATACCTATTTTTAATTCTAAAATCGATAATCATCTCCTTAGTCTTTTTGACATTAAGAATCAAATGATTTTCTTGACTCCACTCCTTCAACCTACCTACTTCAGATATAAATTGTGAGTCATCATTTCCACCAATGAGACCCACGATGGCAATATCGTCTGCAAATTTGATTATATGCACAGAGTCTGACTTTGAGACGCAATCGTAGGTAAATAAAGAATAGAGTAACGGACTCAACACACATCCCTGTGGGACACCAGTGCTAATCATTACCTCACTAGTAATTTTATTATTAGTCCTGACTAGAGATGAGCGGGTTCGGTTTCTCGGAAACCGAAACCCCCCGAACTTCACCCTTTTTACACGGGTCCGAGGCAGGTTCGAACCTTCCCGCCTTGATCGGCTAACCCGAGCACGCCCGAACGTCATCATCCTGCTGTCGGATTCTCGCGAGATTCGGATTCTATATAAGCAGCCGCGCGTCGCCGCCATTTTCACTCGTGCATTGCAGATGATAGGGAGAGGACGTGGCTGGCGTCCTCTCCGTTTATTGTTGAACTTGATTGCTTTATTGCTTAATTGTGGGGAGGACTGGGGAGCAGCTGTTAGGAGGAGTACAGTGCAGAGTTTTGCTGATAAGTGACCACCAGTTTTTATCCGTTCTCTGCCTGAAAAAAACGCTCCATACCATATCTGTGCTCAGTGTGCTGCATAATATATCTGTGCTCACACTGCTTAATTGTGGGAACTGGGGAGCAGCTGTATTATATAGCAGGAGTACAGTGCAGAGTTTTGCTGACAGTGACCACCAGTATACGTTGTCTGCCTGAAAAACACTCCATATCTGTGCTCAGTGTGCTGCTTTATTTTAATGTGGGGACTGGGGACCACCAGTATAATTAATATTATATAGGAGGAGTACAGTGCAGAGTTTTGCTGACCAGTGACCACCAGTATACTATATATAGCAGTACGGTAGGCCACTGCTGTACCTACCTCTGTGTCGTCATTCATTAAGTATACTATCCATCTACATTCTATACCTGTGGTGCATTTTAGTTTTGCAGTTTGCTGACACAGTGACCACCAGTATACTATATATAGCAGTACGGTAGGCCACTGCTGTACCTACCTCTGTGTCGTCATTCATTAAGTATACTATCCATCTACATTCTATACCTGTGGTGCATTTTAGTTTTGCAGTTTGCTGACACAGTGACCACCAGTATACTATATATAGCAGTACGGTAGGCCACTGCTGTACCTACCTCTGTGTCGTCATTCATTAAGTATACTATCAATCTACATTCTATACCTGTGGTGCATTTTAGTTTTGCAGTTTGCTGACACAGTGACCACCAGTATACTATATATAGCAGTACGGTAGGCCACTGCTGTACCTACCTCTGTGTCGTCATTCATTAAGTATACTATCCATCTACATTTTATACCTGTGGTGCATTTTAGTTTTGCAGTTTGCTGACACAGTGACCACCAGTATACTATATATAGCAGTACGGTAGGCCACTGCTGTACCTACCTCTGTGTCGTCATTCATTAAGTATACTATCCATCTACATTCTATACCTGTGGTGCATTTTAGTTTTGCAGTTTGCTGACACAGTGACCACCAGTATACTATATATAGCAGTACGGTAGGCCACTGCTGTACCTACCTCTGTGTCGTCATTCATTAAGTATACTATCCATCTACATTCTATACCTGTGGTGCATTTTAGTTTTGCAGTTTGCTGACACAGTGACCACCAGTATACTATATATAGCAGTACGGTAGGCCACTGCTGTACCTACCTCTGTGTCGTCATTCATTAAGTATACTATCCATCTACATTCTATACCTGTGGTGCATTTTAGTTTTGCAGTTTGCTGACACAGTGACCACCAGTATACTATATATAGCAGTACGGTAGGCCACTGCTGTACCTACCTCTGTGTCGTCATCCACTAAGTATACTATCCATCTACATTCTATACCTGTGGTGCATTTTAGTTTTGCAGTTTGCTGACACAGTGACCACCAGTATACTATATATAGCAGTACGGTAGGCCACTGCTGTACCTACCTCTGTGTCGTCATTCATTAAGTATACTATCCATCTACATTCTATACCTGTGGTGCATTTTAGTTTTGCAGTTTGCTGACACAGTGACCACCAGTATACTATATATAGCAGTACGGTAGGCCACTGCTGTACCTACCTCTGTGTCATCATTCATTAAGTATACTATCCATCTACATTCTATACCTGTGGTGCATTTTAGTTTTGCTGTTTGCTGACACAGTGACCACCAGTATACTATATATAGCAGTACGGTAGGCCACTGCTGTACCTACCTCTGTGTCGTCATTCATTAAGTATACTATCCATCTACATTCTATACCTGTGGTGCATTTTAGTTTTGCAGTTTGCTGACACAGTGACCACCAGTATACTATATATAGCAGTACGGTAGGCCACTGCTGTACCTACCTCTGTGTCGTCATCCATTAAGTATACTATCCATCTACATTCTATACCTGTGGTGCATTTTAGTTTTGCAGTTTGCTGACACAGTGACCACCAGTATACTATATATAGCAGTACGGTAGGCCACTGCTGTACCTACCTCTGTGTCGTCATCCATTAAGTATACTATCCATCTACATTCTATACCTGTGGTGCATTTTAGTTTTGCAGTTTGCTGACACAGTGACCACCAGTATACTATATATAGCAGTACGGTAGGCCACTGCTGTACCTACCTCTGTGTCATCATCCATTAAGTATACTATCCATCTACATTCTATACCTGTGGTGCATTTTAGTTTTGCAGTTTGCTGACACAGTGACCACCAGTATACTATATATAGCAGTACGGTAGGCCACTGCTGTACCTACCTCTGTGTCGTCATTCATTAAGTATACTATCCATCTACATTCTATACCTGTGGTGCATTTTAGTTTTGCAGTTTGCTGACACAGTGACCACCAGTATACTATATATAGCAGTATGGTAGGCCACTGCTGTACCTACCTCTGTGTCGTCATCCATTAAGTATACTATCCATCTACATTCTATACCTGTGGTGCATTTTAGTTTTGCAGTTTGCTGACACAGTGACCACCAGTATACTATATATAGCAGTACGGTAGGCCACTGCTGTACCTACCTCTGTGTCATCATTCATTAAGTATACTATCCATCTACATTCTATACCTGTGGTGCATTTTAGTTGTGCGCAGTATATATTGTAGTAGGCCATTGCTATTGATACTGGCATATAATTCCACACATTAAAAAATGGAGAACAAAAATGTGGAGGTTAAAATAGGGAAAGATCAAGATCCACTTCCACCTCGTGCTGAAGTTGCTGCCACTAGTCATGGCCGAGACGATGAAATGCCATCAACGTCGTCTGCCAAGGCCGATGCCCAATGTCATAGTAGAGAGCATGTAAAATCCAAAAAGCAAAAGTTCAGTAAAATGACCCAAAAATCAAAATTAAAATCGTCTGAGGAGAAGCGTAAACTTGCCAATATACCATTTATGACACGGAGTGGCAAGGAACGGCTGAGGCCCTGGCCTATGTTCATGGCTAGTGGTTCAGCTTCACATGAGGATGGAAGCACTCATCCTCTCGCTAGAAAAATGAAAAGACTTAAGCTGGCAAAAGCACAGCAAAGAACTGTGCGTTCTTCTAAATCACAAATACCCAAGGAGAGTCCAATTGTGTCGGTTGCGATGCCTGACCTTCCCAACACTGGACGGGAAGAGCTTGCGCCTTCCACCATTTGCACGCCCCCTGCAAGTGCTGGAAGGAGCACCCGCAGTCCAGTTCCTGATAGTCAAATTGAAGATGTCACTGTTGAAGTACACCAGGATGAGGATAAGGGTGTTGCTGGCGCTGGGGAGGAAATTGACAAGGAGGATTCTGATGGTAAGGTGGTTTGTTTAAGTCAGGCACCCGGGGAGACACCTGTTGTCCGTGGGATGAATATGGCCATTGACATGCCTGGTCAAAATACAAAAAAAAAATCACCTCTTCGGTGTGGAATTATTTCAACACAAATGCGGACAACAGGTGTCAAGCCGTGTGTTGCCTTTGTCAAGCTGTAAAAAGAAGGGGTAAGGACGTTAACCACCTTGGAACATCCTCCCTTATACGTCACCTGCAGCGCATTCATCATAAGTCAGTGACAAGTTCAAAAACTTTGGGTGACAGCGGAAGCAGTCCACTGACCAGTAAATCCCTTCCTCTTGTAACCAAGCTCCTGCAAACCACACCACCAACTCCCTCAGTGTCAATTTCCTCCTTACCCAGGAAAGCCAATAGTCCTGCAGGCCATGTCACTGTCAAGTCTGACGAGTCCTCTCCTGCCTGGGATTCCTCCGATGCATCCTTGAGTGTAACGCCTACTGCTGCTGGCGCTGCTGTTGTTGCTGCTGGGAGTCGATCGTCATCCCAGAGGGGAAGTCGGAAGACCACTTGTACTACTTCCAGTAAGCAATTGACTGTCCAACAGTCCTTTGCGAGGAAGATGAAATATCACAGCAGTCATCCTGCTGCAAAGCAGATAACTCAGGCCTTGGCAGCCTGGGCGGTGAGAAACGTGGTTCCGGTATCCATCGTTAATTCAGAGGCAACTATAGACTTGATTGAGGTACTGTGTCCCCGGTACCAAATACCATCTAGGTTCCATTTCTCTAGGCAGGCGATACCGAAAATGTACACAGACCTCAGAAAAAGACTCACCAGTGTCCTAAAAAATGCAGTTGTACCCAATGTCCACTTAACCACGGACATGTGGACAAATGGAGCAGGGCAGACTCAGGACTATATGACTGTGACAGCCCACTGGGTAGACGTATTGCCTCCCGCAGCAAGAACAGCAGCAGCGATACCAGTAGCAGCATCTCGCAAACGCCAACTCGTTCCTAGGCAGGCTACGCTTTGTATCACCGCTTTCCATAAGAGGCACACAGCTGACAACCTCTTACGGGAACTGAGGAAGATCATCGCAGAATGGCTTACCCCAATTGGACTCTCCTGGGGATTTGTGACATCGGACAACGCCAGCAATATTGTGCGTGCATTACATCTGGGCAAATTCCAGCACGTCCCATGTTTTGCACATACATTGAATTTGGTGGTGCAGAATTATTTAAAAAACGACAGGGGCGTGCAAGAGATGCTGTCGGTGGCCCGAAGAATTGCGGGCCACTTTCGGCATTCAGGCACCGCGTACAGAAGACTGGAGCACCACCAAACATTCCTGAACCTGCCCTGCCATCATCTGAAGCAAGAGGTGGTAACGAGGTGGAATTCAACCCTCTATATGCTTCAGAGGATGGAGGAGCAGCAAAAGGCCATTCAAGCCTATACATCTGCCCACGATATAGGCAAAGGAGGGGGAATGCACCTGACTCAAGCGCAGTGGAGAATGATTTCAACGTTGTGCAAGGTTCTGCAACCCTTTGAACTTGCCACACGTGAAGTCAGTTCAGACACTGCCAGCCTGAGTCAGGTCATTCCCCTCATCAGGCTTTTGCAGAAGAAGCTGGAGACATTGAAGGAGGAGCTAAAACAGAGCGATTCCGCTAGGCATGTGGGACTTGTGGATGGAGCCCTTAATTCGCTTAACCAGGATTCACGGGTGGTCAATCTGTTGAAATCAGAGCACTACATTTTGGCCACCGTGCTCGATCCTAGATTTAAAACCTACGTTGTATCTCTCTTTCCGGCAGACACAAGTCTGCAGAGGTTCAAAGACCTGCTGGTGAGAAAATTGTCAAGTCAAGCGGAACGTGACCCGTCAACAGCTCCTCCTTCACATTCTCCCGCAACTGGGGGTGCGAGGAAAAGGCTAAGAATTCCGAGCCCACCCGCTGGTGGTGATGCAGGGCAGTCTGGAGCGAGTGCTGACATCTGGTCCGGACTGAAGGACCTGCCAACGATTACTGACATGTCGTCTACTGTCACTGCATATGATTCTCTCACCATTGAAAGAATGGTGGAGGATTATATGAGTGACCGCATCCAAGTAGGCACGTCAGACAGTCCGTACATATACTGGCAGGAAAAAGAGGCAATTTGGAGGCCCTTGCACAAACTGGCTTTATTCTACCTAAGTTGCCCTCCCTTCAGTGTGTACTCCGAAAGAGTGTTTAGTGCAGCCGTTCACCTTGTCAGCAATCGGCGTACGAGGTTACTTCCAGAAAATGTGGAGAAGATGATGTTCATCAAAATGAATTATAATCAATTCCTCCGTGGAGACATTTACCAGCAGCAATTGCCTCCAGAAAGTACACGGGGACCTGAGATGGTGGATTCCAGTGGGGATGAATTAATAATCTGTGAGGAGGGGGATGTACACAGTGAAAGGGGTGAGGAATCGGAGGATGATGATGAGGTGGACATCTTGCCTCTGTAGAGCCAGTTTGTGCAAGGAGAGATTGATTGCTTCTTTTTTGGTGGGGGCCCAAACCAACCAGTCATTTCAGTCACAGTCGTGTGGCAGACCCTGTCGCTGAAATGATGGGTTCGTTAAAGTGTGCATGTCCTGTTTATACAACATAAGAGTGGGTGGGAGGGCCCAAGGACAATTCCATCTTGCACCTCTTTTTTCTTTCATTTTTCTTTGCATCATGTGCTGTTTGGAGACATTTTTTTGGAAGTGCCATCCTGCCTGACACTGCAGTGCCACTCCTAGATGGGCCAGGTGTTTGTGTCGGCCACTTGTGTCGCTTAGCTTAGTCACACAGCGACCTTGGTGCGCCTCTTTTTTTCTTTGCATCATGTGCTGTTTGGGGACAATTTTTTTGGAAGTGCCATCCTGCCTGACACTGCAGTGCCACTCCTAGATGGGCCAGGTGTTTGTGTCGGCCACTTTTGTCGCTTAGCTTAGCCATCCAGCGACCTTGGTGCGCCTCTTTTTTTCTTTGCATCATGTGCTGTTTGGGGACAATTTTTTGGAAGTGCCATCCTGCCTGACACTGCAGTGCCACTCCTAGATGGGCCAGGTCAGAAGCGTAACTAGCTATGTGCGCCGGTGCCTGAGTGTCAGCTCCGCCTCCCACCAGTGACCGCGTTCCTCCTCATTTCCCCCATCCCTCCCGTCCCGATGACCAACCTCAAACCCGTACAAGGAGGCAAGTAGCTACTGGAGCAAGTGGAGGGGGGCGGGACCTTCACCCGGGGTGGAGATATTTCACCAATCATTGGTGGCCGCGGTAATGCTTGAGCTGCTTCCCGCAACCCCTTCCATGCGTGTCGCCGCCTCGGATCTCAGCGCGGCAGAGAGAAGAGGTGAGTAGGTGCGCAGGGACCGGCAGGCGGTGGGTATACACGATGATAGCACCGCAGCATCGCTCCCTGGCAGAGTCCGGCGCCTGCTTTCCTTGCCCCTGTACAGCCAGGAGACAGTTAGCGTATTGACACACGGCTGCTGGGGACGGGGTGGGGGTGATTGCAGTGGTAGTGACACATGGCTGGTGGGGGTGACTAGTTGTATTAGGGACTGGGTGGTGGTAGTTGTAGGGACATATGGCAGCTGGGGTGGGGTTGATACCATTATTAGTAGTGGCTGGGTGGGGTAGTTATAGGGACACATGGCAGGGGGGGAGGAGTAGTAGTGGGGACATAGAATTGATCTAGATTTAACACTGGCTGAAGGGATACACACACATAGGATGATAAGTGCACCCCCTAAATCCAACTGCCCATTACAAATTACAATACACCCAATTTTTACTGTGCTGGCTGCTGGGCAGCTCCTCTGCATTCTGCCTGTCTGCAAGATCTCACTCATGCTGTGAGCAAGGGACAGTATGCAAAATACTTGCCACTATTCAAGTGTATTCAACAGTGTTTGAATACACTTGAAAAGTGGCAAGTACTTTGCATACTGTCCCTTGATACCAAAGTGAGATCTAGCAGACTGAATAACCTGCCATCCTGACTCACTGCAGTGCAGAGAGGAGCCAAGCCTATCATCCACCATCCCTGCAGCAGGTCCTTAAGTAGTGTTTATCCCTCTTTATATCTTACTGGCTCTGCATCCTCTCAGCAGGGGGGTCTTCTACATGGTTGGTTCTGTGTAACACTATGGCCCTCATTCCGAGTTGTTCGCTCGGTAAAAATCTTCGCATCGCAGCGATTTTCCGCTTAATGCGCATGCGCAATGTCCGCACTGCGACTGCGCCAAGTAAATTTGCTATGCACTTAGTAATTTTACTCACGGCTTTTTCATCGTTCTGGCGATCGTAATGTGATTGACAGGAAATGGGTGTTACTGGGCGGAAACAGGCCGTTTTATGGGCGTGTGGGAAAAAACGCTACCGTTTCCGGAAAAAACGCAGGAGTGGCCGGAGGAACGGAGGAGTGTCTGGGCGAACGCTGGGAGTGTTTGTGACGTCAAACCAGGAACGACAAGCACTGAACTGATCGCAGATGCCGAGTAAGTCTGAAGCTACTCAGAAACTGCTACGAGGTGTGTAATCGCAATATTGCGAATACATCGTTCGCAATTTTAAGATGCTAAGATTCACTCCCATTAGGCGGCGGCTTAGCGTGAGCAACTCTGCTAAAATCGCCTTGCGAGCGAACAACTCGGAATGACCCCCTATATCTAAATGCTATATAGTCTCCATTATGAACAGCGGGGCTTGGGGAACCAGTGTAGCATTACAGGATGGGTCCAAATGACTATTTTGGGGGGAGAGGTTAGGCTGGGGGGGAGGGGGGGAGGGTTAGGATTAGGCTGCGGGGGAGGAAGGGTTAGGCTGCGGGAACGGGGGGGTTAGGGTTAGGCACCACTGGGGAGGGTTTGGATTATGGGGGGGGGGGGGGGGGGGAAGGTTAGGGATCAGGGTTATTTTACATAACTAGCAAGTGTTGGGATTTTAATCTCCAGGATGCCGCTGTCAGTATTTTGAAAATCTTGTGGCAGCACTCCCAATATAAACAATAACTGTCCACACTGCCATCCTAGGTACCTCTTACAGAAGGTCCAACATAGCATCCATGGAGGCGGCACTCAGTATGACAAAATCCATAAGGAAGCAGGTATATGCAATGTTTCAAACTATTTTAATTCCCGTAATGTGTAAAAAGGGGACTCTGTCTGCCGTGATGTGTAAAAAGGGGGGCGCTGTCTGTCGCAATGTGTAAAAAGGGAGACACTGTCTGCCATAATGTGTAAAAAGGGGGACGCTGTCTGCCTCAATGTGTTAAAAGGGGGACTGCCGTAATGTGTAAAAAGGGGACACTGCCTGCCGTAATGTGTAAAAAGGGGACGCTGTTTGCTGTAATGTGTAAAAAGGGAGCTCTGTCTGCCGTAATGTGTAAAAAGGGGACGCTGTCTGCCGTAATGTGTAAAAAGGGGGACGCTGTCTGCCGTAATGTGTAAAAAGGAGGCTCTGTCTGCCGTAATGTGTAAAAAGGGGACACTGTCTGCCGTGATGTGTAAAAAGGGGACGCTGTCTGCCGTGATGTGTAAAAAGGTGCTCTACCTGGTGTAGTGGCGCTACTGTGCGGCGTAATTTGAATAATAGAGACTACTGAGCACCATAATACGAACTGGTATTATTTTGTGGCCACACCCCTTCCCCACGAATCCACGCCCCTATAAAAAAAATTGCGTGCCTACGGCGCGCACTGCCCAATTTAGCTAGGGGTGGGGGGCGCCGATGCCTTTTCTTGCACACAGCGCTAAAATGTCTAGTTACGGCACTGGGCCAGGTGTTTGTGTCGGCCACTTGTGTCGCTTAGCTTAGCCATCCAGCGACCTTGGTGCGCCTCTTTTTTTCTTTGCATCATGTGCTGTTTGGGGACAATTTTTTGGAAGTGCCATCCTGCCTGACACTGCAGTGTCACTCCTAGATGGGCCAGGTGTTTGTGTCGGCCACTTGTGTCGCTTAGCTTAGTCACACAGCGACCTTGGTGCGCCTCTTTTTTTATTTGCATCATGTGCTGTTTGGGGACAATTTTTTGGAAGTGCCATCCTGCCTGACACTGCAGTGCCACTCCTGGATGGGCCAGGTGTTTGTGTCGGCCACTTGTGTCGCTTAGCTTAGCCATCCAGCGACCTTGGTGCGCCTCTTTTTTTCTTTGCATCATGTGCTCTTTGGGGACAATTTTTTGGAAGTGCCATCCTGCCTGACACTGCAGTGCCACTCCTAGATGGGCCAGGTGCTTGTGTCGGCCACTTGTGTCGCTTAGCTTAGCCATCCAGCGACCTCGGTGCAAATTGTAGGACTAAAAATAATATTGTGAGGTGTGAGGTGTTCAGAATAGACTGGAAATGAGTGGAAATTATGGTTATTGAGGTTAATAATACTATGGGATCAAAATGACCCCCAAATTCTATGATTTAAGCTGTTTTTTAGGGTTTTTTGAAAAAAACACCCGAATCCAAAACACACCCGAATCCGACAATGAATTTTCGGTGAGGTTTTGCCAAAACGCGTCCGAATCCAAAACACGGCTGCAAAACCGAATCCAAAACCAAAACACAAAACCCGAAAAATGTCCGGTGCACATCACTAGACTCCTGACTGCCTGCGGCCTGTCTGTTAGAAAATAAAAAATCCATCTGCAGACAAAACTGTCCAAACCTAGCTGAGTCAGTTTATAAACTAAAGAAGTGGGAATAACAGTGTTAAAAGTAGAGATGTGCACCGGAAATTTTTCGGGTTTTGTGTTTTGGATTTGGGTTCGGTTCCGCGGTCGTGTTTTGGGTTCGAACGCGTTTTGGCAAAACCTCACCGAATTTTTTTTGTCGGATTCGGGTGTGTTTTGGATTCGGGTGTTTTTTTCAAAAAACCCTAAAAAACAGCTTAAATCATAGAATTTGGGGGTCATTTTGATCCCAAAGTATTATTAACCTCAATAACCATAATTTCCACTCATTTTCAGTCTATTCTGAACACCTCACACCTCACAATATTATTTTTAGTCCTAAAATTTGCACCGAGGTCGCTGGATGACTAAGCTCAGCGACCCTAGTGGCCGACACAAACACCTGGCCCATCTAGGAGTGGCACTGCAGTGTCACGCAGGCTGGCCCTTCCAAAAAACACTCCCCAAACAGCACATGACGCAAAGAAAAAAAGAGGCGCAATGAGGTAGCTGTGTGAGTAAGCTAATCGACCCTAGTGGCCGACACAAACACCTGGCCCATCTAGGAGTGGCACTGCAGTGTCACGCAGGCTGGCCCTTCCAAAAAACACTCCCCAAACAGCACATGACGCAAAGAAAAATGAAAGAAAAAAGAGGTGCAAGATGGAATTGTCCTTGGGCCCTCCCACCCACCCTTATGTTGTATAAACAGGACATGCACACTTTAACCAACCCATCATTTCAGTGACAGGGTCTGCCACACGACTGTGACTGAAATGACGGGTTGGTTTGGACCCCCACCAAAAAAGAAGCAATTAATCTCTCCTTGCACAAACTGGCTCTACAGAGGCAAGATGTCCACCTCATCATCATCCTCCGATTGATCACCGTGTACATCCCCCTCCTCACAGATTATCAATTCGTCCCCACTGGAATCCACCATCACAGCTCCCTGTGTACTTTGTGGAGGCAATTGCTGCTGGTGAATGTCTCCATGGAGGAATTGATTATAATTAATTTTAATGAACATCATCTTCTCCACATTTTCTGGAAGTAACCTCGTACGCCGATTGCTGACAAGGTGAGCGGCGGCACTAAACACTCTTTCGGAGTACACACTTGTGGGAGGGCAACTTAGGTAGAATAAAGCCAGTTTGTGCAAGGGCCTCCAAATTGCCTCTTTTTCCTGCCAGTATACGTAGGGACTGTCTGACGTGCCTACTTGGATGCGGTCACTCATATAATCCTCCACCATTCTTTCAATGGTGAGAGAATCATATGCAGTGACAGTAGACGACATGTCCGTAATCGTTGGCAGGTCCTTCAGTCCGGACCAGATGTCAGCATCAGCAGTCGCTCCAGACTGCCCTGCATCACCGCCAGCGGGTGGGCTCGGAATTCTGAGCCTTTTCCTCGCACCCCCAGTTGCGGGAGAATGTGAAGGAGGAGATGTTGACAGGTCGCGTTCCGCTTGACTTGACAATTTTCTCACCAGCAGTTCTTTGAACCCCTGCAGACTTGTGTCTGCCGGAAAGAGAGATCCAAGGTAGGTTTTAAATCTAGGATCGAGCACGGTGGCCAAAATGTAGTGCTCTGATTTCAACAGATTGACCACCCGTGAATCCTTGTTAAGCGAATTAAGGGCTCCATCCACAAGTCCCACATGCCTAGCGGAATCGCTCTGTGTTAGCTCCTCCTTCAATGTCTTCAGCTTCTTCTGCAAAAGCCTGATGAGGGGAATGACCTGACTCAGGCTGGCAGTGTCTGAACTGACTTCACGTGTGGCAAGTTCAAAAGGTTGCAGAACCTTGCACAACGTTGAAATCATTCTCCACTGCGCTTGAGACAGGTGCATTCCACCTCCTATATCGTGCTCAGTTGTATAGGCTTGAATGGCCTTTTGCTGCTCCTCCAACCTCTGAAGCATATAGAGGGTTGAATTCCACCTCGTTACCACTTCTTGCTTCAGATGATGGCAGGGCAGGTTCAGGCGTTTTTGGTGGTGCTCCAGTCTTCTGTACGTGGTGCCTGTACGCCGAAAGTGTCCCGCAATTCTTCTGGCCACCGACAGCATCTCTTGCACGCCCCTCTCGTTTTTTAAATAATTCTGCACCACCAAATTTAATGTATGTGCAAAACATGGGACGTGCTGGAATTTGCCCATATTTAATGCACACACAATATTGCTGGCGTTGTCCGATGCCACAAATCCACAGGAGAGTCCAATTGGGGTAAGCCATTCTGCGATGATCTTCCTCAGTTGCCGTAAGAGGTTTTTAGCTGTGTGCGTATTCTGGAAAGCGGTGATACAAAGCGTAGCCTGCCTAGGAAAGAGTTGGCGTTTGCGAGATGCTGCTACTGGTGCCGCCGCTGCTGTTCTTGCGGCGGGAGTCCATACATCTACCCAGTGGGCTGTCACAGTCATATAGTCCTGAGTCTGCCCTGCTCCACTTGTCCACATGTCCGTGGTTAAGTGGACATTGGGTACAACTGCATTTTTTAGGACACTGGTGAGTCTTTTTCTGAGGTCTGTGTACATTTTCGGTATCGCCTGCCTAGAGAAATGGAACCTAGATGGTATTTGGTACCGGGGACACAGTACCTCAAACAAGTCTATAGTTGGCTCTGCAGTAATGATGGATACCGGAACCACGGTTCTCACCGCCCAGGATGCCAAGGCCTCAGTTATCCGCTTTGCAGCAGGATGACTGCTGTGATATTTCATCTTCCTCGCAAAGGACTGTTGGACAGTCAATTGCTTGGTGGAAGTAGTAAAAGTGGTCTTACGACTTCCCCTCTGGGATGACCATCGACTCCCAGCAGCAACAACAGCAGCGCCAGCAGCAGTAGGCGTTACACGCAAGGATGCATCGGAGGAATCCCAGGCAGGAGAGGACTCGTCAGAATTGCCAGTGACATGGCCTGCAGGACTATTGGCATTCCTGGGGAAGGAGGAAATTGACACTGAGGGAGTTGGTGGGGTGTTTGCGTGAGCTTGGTTACAAGAGGAAGGGATTTACTGGTCAGTGGACTGCTTCCGCTGTCGCCCAAAGTTTTTGAACTTGTCACTGACTTATGATGAATGCGCTGCAGGTGACGTATAAGGGAGGATGTTCCGAGGTGGTTAACGTCCTTACCCCTACTTATTACAGCTTGACAAAGGCAACACACGGCTTGACAAATGTTGTCCGCATTTCTGTTGAAATACTTCCACACCGAAGAGCTGATTTTTTTGGTATTTTCACCAGGCATGTCAATGGCCATATTCCTCCCACGGACAACAGGTGTCTCCCCGGGTGCCTGGCTTAAACAAACCACCTCACCATCAGAATCCTCCTGGTCAATTTCCTCCCCAGCGCCAGCAACACCCATATCCTCCTCATCCTGGTGTACTTCAACACTGACATCTTCAATCTGACTATCAGGAACTGGACTGCGGGTGCTCCTTCCAGCACTTGCAGGGGGCGTGCAAATGGTGGAAGGCGCATGCTCTTCACGTCCAGTGTTGGGAAGGTCAGGCATCGCAACCGACACAATTGGACTCTCCTTGTGGATTTGTGATTTCGAAGAACGCACAGTTCTTTGCTGTGCTTTTGCCAGCTTAAGTCTTTTCATTTTTCTAGCGAGAGGCTGAGTGCTTCCATCCTCATGTGAAGCTGAACCACTAGCCATGAACATAGGCCAGGGCCTCAGCCGTTCCTTGCCACTCCGTGTGGTAAATGGCATATTGGCAAGTTTACGTTTCTCCTCCGACGATTTTATTTTAGATTTTTGAGTCCTTTTTTTACTGATATTTGGTGTTTTGGATTTTACATGCTCTGTACTATGACATTGGGCATCGGCCTTGGCAGACGACGTTGATGGCATTTCATCGTCTCGGCCATGACTAGTGGCAGCAGCTTCAGCACGAGGTGGAAGTCGATCTTGATCTTTCCCTATTTTTGGAACCTCAACATTTTTGTTCTCCATATTTTAATAGGCACAACTAAAAGGCACCTCAGGTAAACAATGGAGATGGATGGATACTAGTATACTTATGGATGACGAGTGACTGCCGACACAGAGGTAGCTACAGCCGTGGACTACCGTACTGCGTCTGCTAGTATAGACTGGATGATAATGATATAAAAAATATATATATATCACTACTGCAGGACAGGTATATATTATATAATGACGGACCTGCTGGACACTGTCAGCAGCAGACTCCTAAACTACTAGTATGAAGAAGATAGAAAAAAAAACCCCACCACAGGTAGGTATACAATTATGGACGAGCACTGCCGACACAGAGGTAGCTACAGCCGTGGACTACCGTACTGCGTCTGCTAGTATAGACTGGATGATAATGATATAAAAAATATATATATATCACTACTGCAGGACAGGTATATATTATATAATGACGGACCTGCTGGACACTGTCAGCAGCAGACTCCTAAACTACTAGTATGAAGAAGATAGAAAAAAAACAACCCACCACAGGTAGGTATACAATTATGGACGAGCACTGCCGACACAGAGGTAGCTACAGCCGTGGACTACCGTACTGCATCTGCTAGTATAGACTGGATGATAATGATATAAAAAATATATATATATCACTACTGCAGGGCAGGTATATATTATATAATGACGGACCTGCTGGACACTGTCAGCAGCAGACTCCTAAACTACTAGTATGAAGAAGATAGAAAAAAAAACCCCACCACAGGTAGGTATACAATTATGGACGAGCACTGCCGACACAGAGGTAGCTACAGCCGTGGACTACCGTACTGCGTCTGCTAGTATAGACTGGATGATAATGATATAAAAAATATATATATATCACTACTGCAGGACAGGTATATATTATATAATGACGGACCTGCTGGACACTGTCAGCAGCAGACTCCTAAACTACTAGTATGAAGAAGATAGAAAAAAAAAACCCACCACAGGTAGGTATACAATTATGGACGAGCACTGCCGACACAGAGGTAGCTACAGCCGTGGACTACCGTACTACATCTGCTAGTATAGACTGGATGATAATGATATAAAAAATATATATATTATATATCACTACTGCAGATATATATTATAATATAATGAATGACGGACCTGCTGGACACTGTCTGTCAGCAGAATGCGTTTATAGAATAAAAAAAAAAACACACCACACGAGTGTTTAACTTTTTCAGGCAGACAATATACTGGTGGTCACTGGTCAGTCACACTGGCAGCAAAAGTGTGCACTGTTATGTACTCCTGCTATAACTGCTCCCCAGTCTCCCCCACAATTAAGCTGTGTGAGCAGTGAGCACTCAGCACAGTCAGATATACATAGATGATATTATCATGCAGCACACTGAGGCTGAGCACAGATATGGTATGTGACTGTGTATCGTTTTTTTTCAGGCAGAGAACGGATTTTAAATAATAAATAAAACTGGTGGTCACTAGTATAACTATCAGCAAAACTCTGCACTCTCTGAGTACTCCTAATGCTCCCCAAAATTACTAAAATTAAATTACTAGTAAATCAAGTGTCTCACTCTCTATCTAAACGGAGAGGACGCCAGCCACGTCCTCTCCCTATCAATCTCAATGCACGTGTGAAAATGGCGGCGACGCGCGGCTCCTTATATAGAATCCGAGTCTCGCAATAGAATACGAGCCTCGCAAGAATCCGACAGCGGGATGATGACGTTCGGGCGCGCTCGGGTTAGCCGAGCAAGGCGGGAAGATCCGAGTCTGCCTCGGACCCGTGTAAAAAGGCTGAAGTTCGGGGGGGGTTCGGATTCTGAGGAACCGAACCCGCTCATCTCTAGTTAAAAGCCGAACTGTAGTCTACAAATAAAATTCTTACGGAGGAATTCTTATTTTCTCTGACGTCCTAAGTGGATGCTGGGACTCCGTAAGGACCATGGGGAATAGCGGCTCCGCAGGAGACTGGGCACAACTAAAGAAAGCTTTAGGACTACCTGGTGTGCACTGGCTCCTCCCACTATGATCCTCCTCCAGACCTCAGTTAGAATCTTGTGCCCGGCTGAGCTGGATGCACACTAGGGGCTCTCCTGAGCTCCTAGAAAGAAAGTATATTTTAGGATTTTTATTTTATAGTGAGATCTGCTGGCAACAGACTCACTGCAGCGAGGGAGCCGGCCCCCTTACAGAGCCAGAAGCAAGAAGTGTTCCGGAAGATCGGCGGCAGAAGATTTCTGTCTTCAACAAGGTAGCGCACAGCACTGCAGCTGTGCGCCATTGCTCCTCATGCACACCTCACACTCCGGTCACTGATGGGTGCAGGGCGCTGGGGGGGCGCCCTGAGGGCAATATAATACACCTTGGCTGGCAAATCATCACAATATATAGTCCCAGGGCTATATATGTGATAAATTACCCCTGCCAGAATCCATGAAAAAAGCGGGAGAAAAGTCAGCCGAAAAAGGGGCGGGGCTATCTCCCTCAGCACACTGGCGCCATTTTTTCTTCACAGTGCAGCTGGAAGACAGCCCCCCAGGCTCTCCCCTGTAGTTTTCAGGCTCAAAGGGTTAAAAAGAGAGGGGGGGGGGCACTAAATTTAGGCGCAATATGTGTATACAAGCAGCTATTGGGGGAAAAATCACTCAGTTATAGTGATGGGTGAGCACGTGGTGGTATAAAGTGAGGGCAGCATCATCGGTTGATCTATTTGCTCTATATGCGAATTGAAAGGGATCCAAGCTATCCGGTAAAAAAACCTTTATATGTCTCATAACTAATTTCTCGAATTACTTCATAATAAGTGAAGTAAGAGCGATTGGCCTGAAATCATTTGGCTCACTGGTATTACTTTTTCCATTTTTTGGAATGGGAACAATTACAGTTGATTTAAAACTTTTGGGGACAACACATTGGGCAAGTGAAAGATTAAAAATGATAGTAAAAATTCCCGCTAACTGTTCAGAGCAATTCTTAATTACACTCCCTGGAATTCCATCGGGACCAGGGGCTTTACTAGATTTAATAGTGGCAAAGCACTTCCCTACAGACAATACGTCCAATACCAATGGCACACCCTCGTATATTATGATCACCTCACAACAATATTGTTTTTAGGCCAAAAGGTTGCACCGAGGTTGCTTGATGACTATGCTAAGCGACACGAGTGGACAACACAAACACCTGGCCCATCTAGGAGTGGTACTACAGTGTCAGACAGGAGGGCAGATATAAAAAAAAGGCCCCAAACAGCAAATCATGAAAAGAATAAAAAGAATTGCAATGAGGTTGTTGTATGACTAAGCCAAGCGACACAAACAATTGACCCATCTAGGCGTGGCACTACAGTGGCAGACAGGAGGGCAGATATAAAAAAAGGCCCCAAACAGCACATCATGCAAAGATGTAGAAGAGGTGCAATGAGGTAGCTGTATGACTAAGCCAAACGACACCAACAATTGGCCCATCTAGGAGTGGCACTGCAGTGGCAGACAGGAGGGCAGATATCAAAAACAGGCCCCCAACAGCACATGATGCAAAGAAGAAAAAAAGGTGCACTGAGGTTGCTGTATGACTAAGCTAAGCGACACAACCACCTGGCCCATCTAGTAGTGTCATGCAGTGGCTGAATGTCGAGAGTGGGCAGCAATTGTTCAGTCCACTGACAGCATCTCCAGCACGCTCCAGTCATTTTAAAAAAAATCTGCAATTGGTGGACTTATACGGCAGTACCCCAGGACTAACACAGCAGTACCCCTGGACTCATACGGCAGTGTCACACAGGCTGGCACTTTTCAAAAACTAGGCCCCAAACAGCACCTCATGCAAAGATGTCGAAGAGGTCCAATGAGGTAGCTGTATGACTAAGGCAAGTGATACAATCAATTACAACTGGAATTATACGTCCAAATCACTGGAATTAATTGACAAAATCACTGTAATTAATAATTATACATCCAAATCACTGGAATTAATTGGCAAAATCACTGTAATTAATAATTATATGTACAAATCACTGGAATTAATTGGCAAAATCACTGTAATTATACGTCCAAATCACTGGAATTAATTGGCAAGATCACTGTAATTAATAATTATATGTCCAAATCACTGGAATTTATTGGCAAAATCACTGTAATCAATAATTATACGACCAAATCACTGGAATGAATTGGCAAAATCACTGTAATTATACATCCAAATCACTGGAATTAATTGGCAAGATCACTGTAATTAATAATTATACGTCCAAATCACTGGAATTAATTGGCAAAATCACTGTAATTAATAATTATACGTCCAAATCACTGGAATTTATTGGCAAAATCACTGTAATTAATAATTATACGACCAAATCACTGGAATTAATTTGCAAAATCACTGTAATTATATGTCCAAATCACTGGAATTAATTGTCAAAATCACTGTAATTAATAATTATACGTCCAAATCACTGGAATTAATTGTCAAAATCACTGTAATTAATAATTATACATCCAAATCACTGGAATTAATTGGCAAAATCACTGTAATTATACGTCCAAATTACTGGAATTAAATGGCAAAATCTCGCTATGGCCTGCCCAGTGAAGTGGAATCTAGATGGGATTTGGTACCGGGGACACAATACCTCCATCAATTGTCTAAATCCCACTGCACTAATGGCGGATACCGGGCGCACGTCTAACACCAACATAAGTGTCAAAGCCTCAGTTATGAGGGCTTCCATCGTCATGTGAAGCTGGACCACTAGTCATGAACATAGGCCAGGGCCTCAGCCGTTCCTTGCCACTCCGTGTCGTAAATGGCATATTGGCAAGTTTATGTTTCTCCTCAGATCATTTCATTTTCTTATTTTGGGTCTTTTTACTGACCTTTGGCTTTTTGGATTTTACATGCCCTCTACTATCACATTGGGCATCGGCCTTGGCAGACGGCGTTGATGCCATTTCACTGTCTATGTCATGTCTAGTGGCAGCAGCTTCAGCACTGGTTCAGGAAGTGGTTCTTCTTGATCTTTCTCTATTTTCTCCTCCAAATTTTTGTTCTCCATTATTTTTCTGGAGTTATATAACACAATATGCGGCACAAGACAGCGTACCCCTACACCTCACAGGGCAAACCCTGTAAAAATTATTTGTATTAAATATTAATAACCCCTTTATTTGGAATAAATAATATACAGCACAGGACAGGATCACTGAACTTGTATGGCAGCACCACTGGACTGTATTTATACGGAATTATATGGATTTATATGGAATTATACGGCAGTATTCCGAGAATTATACGGCAATATCACAGGAATTATACAGCAATATCATAGGAATTATATGCCAGTATTCCGAGAATTATACGGCAATATCACAGGATTATACACCAGTATCACAGGAATTATACGCCAGTATTCCGAGAATTATACGGCAATATCACAGGAATTATTCGCCAGTATTCCGAGAATTATATGGCAATATCACAGGAATTATATGGCAATATCATAGGAATTATACGCCAGTATTCCGAGAATTATACGGCAATGTCACAGGAATTATATGCCAGTATCACGGGAATTATACAGAATTAACACTGGACATATGGCAGCAGAGGACACCACCACTGTGACTGGTCACTGGACTGATGCTGCACAAGACGCTTCCCCTGGTCTAATGCAGGACAACACAGCACCACTGAAAGGGATTTATACAGCTTCACTGGATATATGGCAGCAGAGGACACCACTACTGTGACTGGTCAGTGGTCACTGGACTGATGCTGCACAAGACACTACCCCTGGTCTGATGAAAGACAACACAGTAAAAATGCAAGGGACTTATACAGCAGCCAGCAGCACTGGGGACATATAGCAGCAGAGAACACCAACACTGTGACTGGCTGGACTGATGCAGCATAAGACACTGACTACACTGGACTGGACTGAGCAGCACAACACAGCACAAAACTCGCCACCCCACTTTCCTGCCCCCACACAGACACTGGGGATAGAGACACGTCCTCTCACCACACTCTCTGAGACTGAAGTGAAAATGGCCACGGCGCGTGGCTCCTTATATGGAATCCAAATCCCGTGAGAATCCGACAGCGGGGTGATGACGTTTTGCCTCGTTCGGGTTTCCGAGTCAGGCTTGGAAAACCCGAGTCTTGCTCGGATCCAGACTCGAATGGTGAGGTTCGGTACGGTTTGGTTCTCTGAGAACCGAACCCGCTCATCTCTAGTTTTGGATTCCTTATAAGGTGCCGTGTGTCGCCACCATTTTCACTCCGGACTTGGAGAGTGAGGGAGACAGACCTATGTCTCTCTGTGGGTGGTGGCGTACAGGGGTGCTGCTGTCCTGTGCTGTTCTTGGGTGCTGTCCTGTGCTGTTAGGGGTGCTGCATGCTGTCCTGTACAGTGCTGTCCTGTGCTGTTAGGGGTGCTGCTGTCCTGTGCTGTACGGGGGTGCTGTTCTGGTGTGATGTCCTGTGCTGCTAGGGGTGCTGCTGTCCTGGCTGTACAGGGGTGCTGTCCTGTGGTGTCCTGTGCTGATAGGGGTGCTGCTGTCCTGTGCTGTACAGGGGTGCTGCAGTCCTGTGCTGTACAGGGGTGCTGTCCTGTGTGCTGTAAAAATAAAGGGGCACTGTGGCCCTGTCCTGTGTGCTGTCAAAATAAAGGGGCACTGTTTTGTGTGCTGTAAAAATAAAGGCACATTCTGTGTGCTGTCAAAATAAAGGGGAGCTGTGGCCCTGTCCTGTGTTCTGTAAGAATAAAGGGGCACTGTTTTGTGTGCTGTAAAAATAATGGGGCATTGTGGCCCTGTCCTGTGTGCTGTAAAAAGAAAGGGGCGCTGTGGCCCTGTCCTGTGTGCTTTAAAAATAAAGGGGCACTGTTCTGTGTGCTATAAAAACAAAGGGGCGCTGTGGCCCTGTCCTGTGTGCTGTAAAAATAAAGGGGCACTGTTCTGTGTGCTGTAAAAATAAAGGGGCGCTGTGGCCCTGTCCTGTGTGCTGTAAAAATAAAGGGGCACTGTTCTGTGTGCTGTAAAAACAAAGGGGCGCTGTGGCCTTGTCCTGTGTGCTGTTAAAATAAAGGCACTGTTCTGTGTGCTGTAAAAATAAAGGGACGCAGTCCTGTGTGCTGTAAAAATAAAAGGGCACTGTCCTGTGTGCTGTAAAAATAATGGGGCGCTGTGGCCTTGTCCTGTGTGCTGTAAAAATAAAGGGGCACTGTTCTGTGTGCTGTAAAAATAAAGGGGCGCAGTCCTGTGTGCTGTAAAAATAAAGGGGCACTATGAACCTGTCCTGTGTGCTGTAAAAATAAAGGGGCACTGTTCTGTGTGCTGTAAAAATAAAGTGGCGCTGTGGCCCTCTCCTGTGTGCTGTAAAAATAAAGGGGCACTGTCTGTGAGCTGTAAAATGAAAGAAGCGCCGTGGCCCTGTCCTGTGTGCTGTAAAAATAAAGGGGCACTGTTCTGTGTGCTGTAAAAATAAAGGGTCACTGTTCTGTGTGCTGTAAAAATAAAGTGGCACTGTGGCCCTGTCCTGTGTGCTGTAAAAATAAAGGGGCACTGTCTGTGAGCTGTAAAAAGAAAGGGGCGCTGTGGCCCTGTCCTGTGTGCTGTAAAAATAAAGGGGCACTGTTCTGTGTGCTGTAAAAATAAAGGGGCACTGTTCTGTGTGCTGTAATAATAAAGGGGCGCTGTGGCCCTGTCCTATGTGCTGTAAAAATAAAGGGGCACTGTTCTGTGTGCTGTAAAAACAAAGGGGCGCTGTGGTCTTGTCCTGTGTGCTGTTAAAATAAAGGCACTGTTCTGTGTGCTGTAAAAATAAAGAGGCACTGTTATGTGTGCTGTAAAAATAAAGGGGCACTGTGGCCCTGTCCTGTGTGCTGTAAAAATAAAGGGGCCCTGTCCTGTGTGCTGTAAAAATAAAGGGGCACTGTGGCCCTGTCCTGTGTGCTGTAAAAATAAAGGGGCACTGTCTGTGTGCTGTAAAAATAAAGGGGCGCTGTGGTCCTGTCCTGTGTGCGGTAAAAATAAGGGGGACTGTTCTGTGTGCTGTAAAAACAAAGGGGCACTGTGGCCTTGTCCTGTGTGCTGTTAAAATAAAGGCACTGTTCTGTGTGCTGTAAAAATAAAGGGACTCAGTCCTGTGTGCTGTAAAAATAAAGGGGCACTGTCCTGTGTGCTGTAAAAATAAAGGGGAGCTGTGGCCCTGTCCTGCGTGCTGTAAAAATAAAGGGGCACTGTCTGTGTGCTGTAAAAATAAAGGGGCATTGTGGTCCTGTCCTGTGTGCTGTAAAAATAAAGGGGCACTGTTCTGTGTGCTGTAAAAATAAAGGGGCACTGACCTGTGTGCTGTAAAAATAAAGGGGCGCTGTGGCCCTGTCCTGTGTGCTGTAATCATAAAGGGGCACTGTCTGTGTGCTGTAAAAATAATGGGGCGCTGTGGCCTTGTCCTGTGTGCTTTAAAAATAAAGGGGCACTGTTCTGTGTGCTGTAAAAATAAAGGGGCGCTTTCCTGTGTGCTGTAAAAATAAAGGGACGCTGTGGCCCTGTCCTGTGTGCTGTAAAAATAAAGGGACGCTGTGGCCCTGTCCTGTGTGCTGTAAAAATAAAGGGGCGCTGTGGCCCTGTCCTGTGTGCTGTAAAAATAAAGGGGCACTGTCTGTGAGCTGAAAAAGAAAGGGGCGCTGTGGCCCTGTCCTGTGTGCTGTAATCATAAAGGGGCACTGTTCTGTGTGCTGTAAAAATAAAGGGGCACTGTTCTGTGTGCTGTAATAATAAAGGGGCGCTGTGGCCCTGTCCTGTGTGCTGTAAAAATAAAGGGGCACTGTCTGTGTGCTGTAAAAATAAAGGGGCACTGTGGCCCTGTCCTGTGTACTGTTAAAATAAAGGCACTGTTCTGTGTGCTGTAAAAATAAAGAGGCACTGTTCTGTGTGCTGTAAAAATAAAGGGACGCTGTGGCCCTGTCCTGTGTGCTGTAAAAATAAAGGGGCGCTGTTTCCCTGTCCTGTGTGCTGTAAAAATAAAGGGATGCAGTCCTGTGTGCTGTAAAAATAAAGGGGCACTGTGAACCTGTCCTGTGTGCTGTAAAAATAAAGGGGCACTGTTCTGTGTGCTGTAAAAATAAAGTGGCGCTGTGGCCCTCTCCTGTGTGCTGTAAAAATAAAGGGGCACAGTTCTGTGTGCTGTAAAAACAAAGGGGCGCTGTGGTCTTGTCCTGTGTGCTGTTAAAATAAAGGCACTGTTCTGTGTGCTGTAAAAATAAAGAGGCACTGTTATGTGTGTTGTAAAAATAAAGGGGCACTGTGGCCCTGTCCTGTGTGCTGTAAAAATAAAGGGGCCCTGTCCTGTGTGCTGTAAAAATAAAGGGGCACTGTGGCCCTGTCCTGTGTGCTGTAAAAATAAAGGGGCCCTGTCCTGTGTGCTGTAAAAATAAAGGGGCTCTGTGGCCCTGTCCTGTGTGCTGTAAAAATAAAGGGGCACTGTCTGTGTGCTGTAAAAATAAAGGGGCGCTGTGGTCCTGTCCTGTGTGCGGTAAAAATAAGGGGGACTGCTCTGTGTGCTGTAAAAACAAAGGGGCACTGTGGCCTTGTCCTGTGTGCTGTTAAAATAAAGGCACTGTTCTGTGTGCTGTAAAAATAAAGGGACTCAGTCCTGTGTGCTGTAAAAATAAAGGGGCACTGTCCTGTGTGCTGTAAAAATAAAGGGGAGCTGTGGCCCTGTCCTGCGTGCTGTAAAAATAAAGGGGCACTGTCTGTGTGCTGTAAAAATAAAGGGGCATTGTGGTCCCGTCCTGTGTGCTGTAAAAATAAAGGGGCACTGTTCTGTGTGCTGTAAAAATAAAGGGGCACTGACCGGTGTGCTGTAAAAATAAAGGGGCGCTGTGGCCCTGTCCTGTGTGCTGTAATCATAAAGGGGCACTGTCTGTGTGCTGTAAAAATAATGGGGCGCTGTGGCCTTGTCCTGTGTGCTTTAAAAATAAAGGGGCACTGTTCTGTGTGCTGTAAAAATAAAGGGGCGCTTTCCTGTGTGCTGTAAAAATAAAGGGACGCTGTGGCCCTGTCCTGTGTGCTGTAAAAATAAAGGGTCGCTGTGGCCCTGTCCTGTGTGCTGTAAAAATAAAGGGACGCTGTGGCCCTGTCCTGTGTGCTGTAAAAATAAAGGGGCGCTGTGGCCCTGTCCTGTGTGCTGTAAAAAAAAAGGGGCACTGTCTGTGAGCTGAAAAAGAAAGGGGCGCTGTGGCCCTGTCCTGTGTGCTGTAATCATAAAGGGGCACTGTTCTGTGTGCTGTAAAAATAAAGGGGCACTGTTCTGTGTGCTGTAAAAATAAAGGGGCGCTGTGGCCCTGTCCTGTGTGCTGTAAAAATAAAGGGGCACTGTCTGTGTGCTGTAAAAATAAAGGGGCACTGTGGCCCTGTCCTGTGTACTGTTAAAATAAAGGCACTGTTCTGTGTGCTGTAAAAATAAAGAGGCACTGTTCTGTGTGCTGTAAAAATAAAGGGACGCTGTGGCCCTGTCCTGTGTGCTGTAAAAATAAAGGGGCGCTGTTTCCCTGTCCTGTGTGCTGTAAAAATAAAGGGGTGCAGTCCTGTGTGCTGTAAAAATAAAGGGGCACTGTGAACCTGTCCTGTGTGCTGTAAAAATAAAGGGGCACTGTTCTGTGTGCTGTAAAAATAAAGTGGCGCTGTGGCTCTCTCCTGTGTGCTGTAAAAATAAAGGGGCACTGTCTGTGAGCTGTAAAATGAAAGAAGCGCCGTGGCCCTGTCCTGTGTGCTGTAAAAATAAAGGGGCACTGTTCTGTGTGCTGTAAAAATAAAGGGTCACTGTTCTGTGTGCTGTAAAAATAAAGTGGCACTGTGGCCCTGTCCTGTGTGCTGTAAAAATAAAGGGGCACTGTCTGTGAGCTGTAAAAAGAAAGGGGCGCTGTGGCCCTGTCCTGTGTGCTGTAAAAATAAAGGGGCACTGTTCTGTGTGTTGTAAAAATAAAGGGGCACTGTTCTGTGTGCTGTAATAATAAAGGGGCGCTGTGGCCCTGTCCTATGTGCTGTAAAAATAAAGGGGCACTGTTCTGTGTGCTGTAAAAACAAAGGGGCGCTGTGGTCTTGTCCTGTGTGCTGTTAAAATAAAGGCACTGTTCTGTGTGCTGTAAAAATAAAGAGGCACTGTTATGTGTGCTGTAAAAATAAAGGGGCACTGTGGCCCTGTCCTGTGTGCTGTAAAAATAAAGGGGCCCTGTCCTGTGTGCTGTAAAAATAAAGGGGCACTGTGGCCCTGTCCTGTGTGCTGTAAAAATAAAGGGGCCCTGTCCTGTGTGCTGTAAAAATAAAGGGGCGCTGTGGCCCTGTCCTGTGTGCTGTAAAAATAAAGGGGCACTGTCTGTGTGCTGTAAAAATAAAGGGGCGCTGTGGTCCTATCCTGTGTGCGGTAAAAATAAGGGGGACTGTTCTGTGTGCTGTAAAAACAAAGGGGTGCTGTGGCCTTGTCCTGTGTGCTGTTAAAATAAAGGCACTGTTCTGTGTGCTGTAAAAATAAAGGGACTCAGTCCTGTGTGCTGTAAAAATAAAGGGGCACTGTCCTGTGTGCTGTAAAAATAAAGGGGAGCTGTGGCCCTGTCCTGCGTGCTGTAAAAATAAAGGGGCACTGTCTGCGTTCTGTAAAAATAAAGGGGGATTGTGGTCCTGTCCTGTGTGCTGTAAAAATAAAGGGGCACTGTTCTGTGTGCTGTAAAAATAAAGGGGCACTGACCTGTGTGCTGTAAAAATAAAGGGGTGCTGTGGCCCTGTCCTGTGTGGTGTAAAAATAAAGGGGCACTGTCTGTGTGCTGTAAAAATAATAGGGAGCTGTGGCCTTGTCCTGTGTGCTTTAAAAATAAAGGGGCACTGTTCTGTGTGCTGTAAAAATAAAGGGTTGCTGTGGCCCTGTCCTGTGTGCTCTAAAAATAAAGGGGCGCTGTGGCCCTGTCCTGTGTGCTGTAAAAATAAAGGGGCACTGTCTGTGAGCTGAAAAAGAAAGGGGCGCTGTGGCCCTGTCCTGTGTGCTGTAATCATAAAGGGGCACTGTTCTGTGTGCTGTAAAAATAAAGGGGCGCTTTCCTGTGTGCTGTAAAAATAAAGGGATGCTGTGGCCCTGTCCTGTGTGCTGTAAAAATAAAGGGTCGCTGTGGCCCTGTCCTGTGTGCTGTAAAAATAAAGGGGCGCTGTGGCCCTGTCCTGTGTGCTGTAAAAATAAAGGGGCACTGTCTGTGAGCTGAAAAAGAAAGGAGCGCTGTGGCCCTGTCCTGTGTGCTGTAATCATAAAGGGGCACTGTTCTGTGTGCTGTAAAAATAAAGGGGCACTGTTCTGTTTGCTGTAAAAATAAAGGGGCGCTGTGGCCCTGTCCTGTGTGCTGTAAAAATAAAGGGGCACTGTCTGTGTGCTGTAAAAATAAAGGGGCACTGTGGCCCTGTCCTGTGTACTGTTAAAATAAAGGCACTGTTCTGTGTGCTGTAAAAATAAAGAGGCACTGTTCTGTGTGCTGTAAAAATAAAGGGACGCTGTGGCCCTGTCCTGTGTGCTGTAAAAATAAAGGGGCGCTGTTTCCCTGTCCTGTGTGCTGTAAAAATAAAGGGGTGCAGTCCTGTGTGCTGTAAAAATAAAGGGGCACTGTGAACCTGTCCTGTGTGCTGTAAAAATAAAGGGGCACTGTTCTGTGTGCTGTAAAAATAAAGTGGCGCTGTGGCTCTCTCCTGTGTGCTGTAAAAATAAAGGGGCACTGTCTGTGAGCTGTAAAATGAAAGAAGCGCCGTGGCCCTGTCCTGTGTGCTGTAAAAATAAAGGGGCACTGTTCTGTGTGCTGTAAAAATAAAGGGTCACTGTTCTGTGTGCTGTAAAAATAAAGTGGCACTGTGGCCCTGTCCTGTGTGCTGTAAAAATAAAGGGGCACTGTCTGTGAGCTGTAAAAAGAAAGGGGCGCTGTGGCCCTGTCCTGTGTGCTGTAAAAATAAAGGGGCACTGTTCTGTGTGTTGTAAAAATAAAGGGGCACTGTTCTGTGTGCTGTAATAATAAAGGGGCGCTGTGGCCCTGTCCTATGTGCTGTAAAAATAAAGGGGCACTGTTCTGTGTGCTGTAAAAACAAAGGGGCGCTGTGGTCTTGTCCTGTGTGCTGTTAAAATAAAGGCACTGTTCTGTGTGCTGTAAAAATAAAGAGGCACTGTTATGTGTGCTGTAAAAATAAAGGGGCACTGTGGCCCTGTCCTGTGTGCTGTAAAAATAAAGGGGCCCTGTCCTGTGTGCTGTAAAAATAAAGGGGCACTGTGGCCCTGTCCTGTGTGCTGTAAAAATAAAGGGGCCCTGTCCTGTGTGCTGTAAAAATAAAGGGGCGCTGTGGCCCTGTCCTGTGTGCTGTAAAAATAAAGGGGCCCTGTCCTGTGTGCTGTAAAAATAAAGGGGCACTGTGGCCCTGTCCTGTGTGCTGTAAAAATAAAGGGGCCCTGTCCTGTGTGCTGTAAAAATAAAGGGGCGCTGTGGCCCTGTCCTGTGTGCTGTAAAAATAAAGGGGCACTGTCTGTGTGCTGTAAAAATAAAGGGGCGCTGTGGTCCTGTCCTGTGTGCGGTAAAAATAAGGGGCACTGTCTGTGAGCTGTAAAAAGAAAGGGGCGCTGTGGCCCTGTCCTGTGTGCTGTAAACATAAAGGGGCACTGTTCTGTGTGCTGTAAAAATAAAGGGGCACTGTCCTGTGTGCTGTAAAAATAAAGGGGAGCTGTGGCCCTGTCCTGCGTGCTGTAAAAATAAAGGGGCACTGTCTGCGTTCTGTAAAAATAAAGGGGCATTGTGGTCCTGTCCTGTGTGCTGTAAAAATAAAGGGGCACTGTTCTGTGTGCTGTAAAAATAAAGGGGCACTGACCTGTGTGCTGTAAAAATAAAGGGGTGCTGTGGCCCTGTCCTGTGTGGTGTAAAAATAAAGGGGCACTGTCTGTGTGCTGTAAAAATAATAGGGAGCTGTGGCCTTGTCCTGTGTGCTTTAAAAATAAAGGGGCACTGTTCTGTGTGCTGTAAAAATAAAGGGTTGCTGTGGCCCTGTCCTGTGTGCTCTAAAAATAAAGGGGCGCTGTGGCCCTGTCCTGTGTGCTGTAAAAATAAAGGGGCACTGTCTGTGAGCTGAAAAAGAAAGGGGCGCTGTGGCCCTGTCCTGTGTGCTGTAATCATAAAGGGGCACTGTTCTGTGTGCTGTAAAAATAAAGGGGCGCTTTCCTGTGTGCTGTAAAAATAAAGGGATGCTGTGGCCCTGTCCTGTGTGCTGTAAAAATAAAGGGTCGCTGTGGCCCTGTCCTGTGTGCTGTAAAAATAAAGGGGCGCTGTGGCCCTGTCCTGTGTGCTGTAAAAATAAAGGGGCACTGTCTGTGAGCTGAAAAAGAAAGGAGCGCTGTGGCCCTGTCCTGTGTGCTGTAATCATAAAGGGGCACTGTTCTGTGTGCTGTAAAAATAATGGGGCGCTGTGGCCTTGTCCTGTGTGCTTTAAAAATAAAGGGGCACTGTTCTGTGTGCTGTAAAAATAAAGGGGTGCTTTCCTGTGTGCTGTAAAAATAAAGGGACGCTGTGGCCCTGTCCTGTGTGCTGTAAAAATAAAGGGACGCTGTGGCCCTGTCCTGTGTGCTGTAAAAATAAAGGGACGCTGTGGCCCTGTCCTGTGTGCTGTAAAAATAAAGGGGCACTGTCTGTGAGCTGAAAAAGAAAGGGGCGCTGTGGCCCTGTCCTGTGTGCTGTAATCATAAAGGGGCACTGTTCTGTGTGCTGTAAAAATAAAGGGGCACTGTTCTGTGTGCTGTAATAATAAAGGGGCACTGTCTGTGTGCTGTAAAAATAAATGGGCACTGTCTGTGTGCTGTAAAAATAAAGGGGCCCTGTCCTGTGTGCTGTAAAAATAAATGGCCACTGTCTGTGTGCTGTAAAAATAAAGGGGCACTGTGGCCCTGTCCTGTGTGCTGTTAAAATAAAGGCACTGTTCTGTGTGCTGTAAAAATAAAGAGGCACTGTTCTGTGTGCTGTAAAAATAAAGGGACGCTGTGGCCCTGTCCTGTGTGCTGTAAAAATAAAGGGGCGCTGTTTCCCTGTCCTGTGTGCTGTAAAAATAAAGGGGCACTGTCTGTGAGCTGTAAAAAGAAAGGGGCGCTGTGGCCCTGTCCTGTGTGCTGTAAACATAAAGGGGCACTGTTCAGTGTGCTGTAAAAATAAAGGGGCACTGTTCTGTGTGCTGTAATAATAAAGGGGTACTGTGGCCCTGTCCTCTGTGCTGTAAAAATAAAGGGGCACTGTCTGTGTGCTATAAAAATAAAGGGGCACTGTGGCCCTGTCCTGTGTGCTGTAAAAATAAAGGCACTGTTCTGTGTGCTGTAAAAATAAAGAGGCACTGTTCTGTGTGCAGTAAAAATAAAGGGACGCTGTGGCCCTGTCCTGTGTTCTGTAAAAATAAAGGGGTGCTGTTTCCCTGTCCTGTGTGCTGTAAAAATAAAGGGGCACTGTCTGTGAGCTGTAAAAAGAAAGGGGCGCTGTGGCCCTGTCCTGTGTGCTGTAAACATAAAGGGGCACTGTTCTGTGTGCTGTAAAAATAAAGAGGCACTGTTCTGTGTGCTGTAAAAATAAAGGGGCGCTGTGGCCCTGTCCTGTGTGCTGTAAACATAAAGGGGCACTGTCCTGTGTGCTGTCAAAATAATGGGGCACTGTCCTGTGTGCTGTAAAAATAATAGTGATGAGCGGATTCGGTTTTACTCGGTTTTACTCGTTTCTCAAAACGACATCTTATTGGCTCACAGATGTCACGTGTTTTGGATAGCCAATAAGATGCCATTTTGAGAACCGAGTAAAACCGAGTAAAACCGAATCCGCTCATCACTAAAAAATAAAGGGGCACTGTGGGCCTGTCCTGTGTGCTGTAAAAATAAAGGGGCACTGTTCTGTGTGCTGTAAAAACAAAGGGGTGCTGTGGCCTTGTCCTGTGTGCTGTTAAAAGAAAGTCACTGTTCTGTGTGCTGTAAAAATAAGGGGGCACTGTTCTGTGTGCTGTAAAAATAAAGGGGCACTGTTCTGTGTGCTGTAAAAATAAAGGGGCGCTGTGGTCCTGTCCTGTGTGCTGTAAAAATAAAGGGACACTGTTCTGTGTGCTGTAAAAATAAAGGGGCACTGTCCTCTGTGCTGTAAACATAAAGGGGCACTGTGGCCCTGTCCTGTGTGCTGTAAAAATAAAGGGGCACTGTTCTGTATGATGTAAAAATAATGGGGTGCTGTGGCCTTGTCCTGTGTGCTGTAAAAATAAA
The DNA here is from genome assembly GCF_028390025.1 of Pseudophryne corroboree. Taxonomy (NCBI): domain Eukaryota; kingdom Metazoa; phylum Chordata; class Amphibia; order Anura; family Myobatrachidae; genus Pseudophryne; species Pseudophryne corroboree. The sequence continues at coordinate 107,611,546 of NC_086453.1, forward strand.
GGGGCATTGTTCTGTGTGCTGTAAAAATAAAGGGGCGCTGTGGCACTGTCCTGTGTGCTGTAAAAATAAAAGGGCGCTGTCCTCTGTGCTGTAAAAATAAAGGGGCGCTGTGGCCCTGTGCTGGGTGCTGTAAAAATAAAGGGGCACTGTTCTGTGTGCTGTAAAAATAAAGGGGCGCTGTGGCACTGTCCTGTGTGCTGTAAAAATAAAGGGGCACTGTCCTGTGTGCTGTAAACATAAAGGGGCACCGTGGCCCTGTCCTGTGTGCTATAAAAATAAAGGGGCACTGTTCTGTATGATGTAAAAATAATGGGGTGCTGTGGCCTTGCCCTGTGTGCTGTAAAAATAAAGGGGCATTGTTCTGTGTGCTGTAAAAATAAAGGGGCGCTGTGGCACTGTCCTGTGTGCTGTAAAAATAAAAGGGCGCTGTCCTCTGTGCTGTAAAAATAAAGGGGCGCTGTGGCCCTGTGCTGGGTGCTGTAAAAATAAAGGGGCACTGTTCTGTGTGCTGTAAAAATAAAGGGGCGCTGTGGCACTGTCCTGTGTGCTGTAAAAATAAAGGGGCACTGTCTGTGTGCTGTAAAAAGCATTGGGCGCTGTGGCCCTGTCCCGTGTGCTGTAAAAATAAAGGGGCACTGTTCTGTGTGCTGTAAAAATAAAGGGGCGCTGTGGCACTGTCCTGTGTGCTGTAAAAATAAAGGGGCACTGTTCTGTGTGCTGTAAAAATAAAGGGGCACTGTGGCCCTGTCCTATGTGCTGTAAAAATAAAGGGGCACTGCCTGTGTGCTGTAAAAACAAAGGGGTGCAGTGGCCTTGACCTGTGTGCTGTTAAAATAAAGGCACTGTTTTGTGTGCTGTAATAACTAAAGGGGCGCTGTGGCCCTGTCCTGTGTGCTGTAAAAATAAAGGGGCACTGTTCTGTGTGCTGTAAAAACCAAGGGTTGCTGTGGCCTTACCCTGTGTGCTGTAAAAATAAAGGCACTGTTCTGTGTGCTGTAAAAATAAAGGGGCACTGTGGCCTTGTCCTGTGTGCTGTAAAAATAAAGGGGCACTGTTCTGTGTGCTGTAGAAAGTGGCACTGTCCTGTGAAATGGAGAACAGAAATTTGGAGGAAAATATAGTGAAATATCAGGAACTACTTCCTAGTTCTACTGCTGAAGCTGCTGCCACCAGTCATGACATTGACGATGCAATTCCATCAACATTGTCTGCTAAGGACGATGCCCAATGTCATAGAGGGCATGTAAACTCCAAGAAGCAAAAATTAATAACCAAATAAAAAATTAATTATATGATGGGAGACGTTAAATTGGCAATATGCTATTCACGACATGACGTAGCAAGGAAAGGCTAAGGCCTTGGCCTATGGGGGGTCATTCCGAGTTGATCGCTCGTTGACGATTTTCGCAACGGAGCGATCAAGGCTAAAACGCGCACTGTTATGTGTGCTGTAAAAATAAAGGGGCACTGTGGCCCTGTCCTGTGTGCTGTAAAAATAAAGGGGCCCTGTCCTGTGTGCTGTAAAAATAAAGGGGCACTGTGGCCCTGTCCTGTGTGCTGTAAAAATAAAGGGGCCCTGTCCTGTGTGCTGTAAAAATAAAGGGGCGCTGTGGCCCTGTCCTGTGTGCTGTAAACATAAAGGGGCACTGTCTGTGTGCTGTAAAAATAAAGGGGCGCTGTGGTCCTGTCCTGTGTGCGGTAAAAATAAGGGGGACTGTTCTGTGTGCTGTAAAAACAAAGGGGCACTGTGGCCTTGTCCTGTGTGCTGTTAAAATAAAGGCACTGTTCTGTGTGCTGTAAAAATAAAGGGACTCAGTCCTGTGTGCTGTAAAAATAAAGGGGCACTGTCCTGTGTGCTGTAAAAATAAAGGGGAGCTGTGGCCCTGTCCTGCGTGCTGTAAAAATAAAGGGGCACTGTCTGTGTGCTGTAAAAATAAAGGGGCATTGTGGTCCTGTCCTGTGTGCTGTAAAAATAAAGGGGCACTGTTCTGTGTGCTGTAAAAATAAAGGGGCACTGACCTGTGTGCTGTAAAAATAAAGGGGCGCTGTGGCCCTGTCCTGTGTGCTGTAATCATAAAGGGGCACTGTCTGTGTGCTGTAAAAATAATGGGGCGCTGTGGCCTTGTCCTGTGTGCTTTAAAAATAAAGGGGCACTATTCTGTGTGCTGTAAAAATAAAGGGGCGCTTTCCTGTGTGCTGTAAAAATAAAGGGACGCTGTGGCCCTGTCCTGTGTGCTGTAAAAATAAAGGGATGCTGTGGCCCTGTCCTGTGTGCTGTAAAAATAAAGGGGCGCTGTGGCCCTGTCCTGTGTGCTGTAAAAATAAAGGGGCACTGTCTGTGAGCTGAAAAAGAAATGGGCGCTGTGGCCTTGTCATGTGTGCTGTAATCATAAAGGGGCACTGTTCTGTGTGCTGTAAAAATAAAGGGGCACTGTTCTGTGTGCTGTAATAATAAAGGGGCGCTGTGGCCCTGTCCTGTGTGCTGTAAAAATAAAGGGGCACTGTCTGTGTGCTGTAAAAATAAAGGGGCACTGTCGCCCTGTCCTTTGTACTGTTAAAATAAAGGCACTGTTCTGTGTGCTTTAAAAATAAAGAGGCACTGTTCTGTGTGCTGTAAAAATAAAGGGACGCAGTGGCCCTGTCCTGTGTGCTGTAAAAATAAAGGGGCACTGTTTCCCTGTCCTGTGTGCTGTAAAAATAAAGGGGTGCAGTCCTGTGTGCTGTAAAAATAAAGGGGCACTGTGAACCTGTCCTGTGTGCTGTAAAAATAATGGGGCACTGTTCTGTGTGCTGTAAAAATAAAGTGGCGCTGTGGCTCTCTCCTGTGTGCTGTAAAAATAAAGGGGCACTGTCTGTGAGCTGTAAAATGAAAGAAGCGCTGTGGCCCTGTCCTGTGTGCTGTAAAAATAAAGGGGCACTGTTCTGTGTGCTGTAAAAATAAAGGGTCACTGTTCTGTGTGCTGTAAAAATAAAGTGGCACTGTGGCCCTGTCCTGTGTGCTGTAAAAATAAAGGGGCACTGTCTGTGAGCTGTAAAAAAAAAAGGGGCGCTGTGGCCCTGTCCTGTGTGCTGTAAAAATAAAGGGGCACTGTTCTGTGTGTTGTAAAAATAAAGGGGCACTGTTCTGTGTGCTGTAATAATAAAGGGGCACTGTGGCCCTGTCCTGTGTACTGTTAAAATAAAGGCACTGTTCTGTGTGCTGTAAAAATAAAGAGGCACTGTTCTGTGTGCTGTAAAAATAAAGGGACGCTGTGGCCCTGTCCTGTGTGCTGTAAAAATAAAGGGACGCTGTGGCCCTGTCCTGCGTGCTGTAAAAATAAAGGGGCGCTGTGGCCCTGTCCTGTGTGCTGTAAAAATAAAGGGGCACTGTCTGTGAGCTGAAAAAGAAAGGGGCGCTGTGGCCCTGTCCTGTGTGCTGTAATCATAAAGGGGCACTGTTCTGTGTGCTGTAAAAATAAAGGGGCACTGTTCTGTGTGCTGTAATAATAAAGGGGCGCTGTGGCCCTGTCCTGTGTGCTGTAAAAATAAAGGGGCACTGTCTGTGTGCTGTAAAAATAAAGGGGCACTGTGGCCCTGTCCTGTGTACTGTTAAAATAAAGGCACTGTTCTGTGTGCTGTAAAAATAAAGAGGCACTGTTCTGTGTGCTGTAAAAATAAAGGGACGCTGTGGCCCTGTCCTGTGTGCTGTAAAAATAAAGGGGCGCTGTTTCCCTGTCCTGTGTGCTGTAAAAATAAAGGGGTGCAGTCCTGTGTGCTGTAAAAATAAAGGGGCACTGTGAACCTGTCCTGTGTGCTGTAAAAATAAAGGGGCACTGTTCTGTGTGCTGTAAAAATAAAGTGGCGCTGTGGCCCTCTCCTGTGTGCTGTAAAAATAAAGGGGCACTGTCTGTGAGCTGTAAAATGAAAGAAGCGCCGTGGTCTTGTCCTGTGTGCTGTAAAAATAAAGGGGCACTGTTCTGTGTGCTGTAAAAATAAAGGGTCACTGTTCTGTGTGCTGTAAAAATAAAGTGGCACTGTGGCCCTGTCCTGTGTGCTGTAAAAATAAAGGGGCACTGTCTGTGAGCTGTAAAAAAAAGGGGCGCTGTGGCCCTGTCCTGTGTGCTGTAAAAATAAAGGGGCACTGTTCTGTGTGTTGTAAAAATAAAGGGGCACTGTTCTGTGTGCTGTAATAATAAAGGGGCACTGTGGCCCTGTCCTATGTGCTGTAAAAATAAAGGGGCACTGTTCTGTGTGCTGTAAAAACAAAGGGGCGCTGTGGTCTTGTCCTGTGTGCTGTTAAAATAAAGGCACTGTTCTGTGTGCTGAAAAAATAAAGAGGCACTGTTATGTGTGCTGTAAAAATAAAGGGGCACTGTGGCCCTGTCCTGTGTGCTGTAAAAATAAAGGGGCCCTGTCCTGTGTACTGTAAAAATAAAGGGGCACTGTGGCCCTGTCCTGTGTGCTGTAAAAATAAAGGGGCCCTGTCCTGTGTGCTGTAAAAATAAAGGGGCGCTGTGGCCCTGTCCTGTGTGCTGTAAAAATAAAGGGGCACTGTCTGTGTGCTGTAAAAATAAAGGGGCGCTGTGGTCCTGTCCTGTGTGCGGTAAAAATAAGGGGGACTGTTCTGTGTGCTGTAAAAACAAAGGGGCGCTGTGGCCTTGTCCTGTGTGCTGTTAAAATAAAGGCACTGTTCTGTGTGCTGTAAAAATAAAGGGACTCAGTCCTGTGTGCTGTAAAAATAAAGGGGCACTGTCCTGTGTGCTGTAAAAATAAAGGGGAGCTGTGGCCCTGTCCTGCGTGCTGTAAAAATAAAGGGGCACTGTCTGCGTTCTGTAAAAATAAAGGGGCATTGTGGTCCTGTCCTGTGTGCTGTAAAAATAAAGGGGCACTGTTCTGTGTGCTGTAAAAATAAAGGGGCACTGACCTGTGTGCTGTAAAAATAAAGGGGTGCTGTGGCCCTGTCCTGTGTGCTGTAAAAATAAAGGGGCACTGTCTGTGTGCTGTAAAAATAATGGGGAGCTGTGGCCTTGTCCTGTGTGCTTTAAAAATAAAGGGGCACTGTTCTGTGTGCTGTAAAAATAAAGGGGCGCTTTCCTGTGTGCTGTAAAAATAAAGGGACGCTGTGGCCCTGTCCTGTGTGCTGTAAAAATAAAGGGTTGCTGTGGCCCTGTCCTATGTGCTGTAAAAATAAAGGGGCGCTGTGGCCCTGTCCTGTGTGCTGTAAAAATAAAGGGGCACTGTCTGTGAGCTGAAAAAGAAAGGGGCGCTGTGGCCCTGTCCTGTGTGCTGTAATCATAAAGGGGCACTGTTCTGTGTGCTGTAAAAATAAAGGGGCACTGTTCTGTGTGCTGTAATAATAAAGGGGCACTGTTCTGTGTGCTGTAAAAATAAAGGGGCGCTTTCCTGTGTGCTGTAAAAATAAAGGGATGCTGTGGCCCTGTCCTGTGTGCTGTAAAAATAAAGGGACGCTGTGGCCCTGTCCTGTGTGCTGTAAAAATAAAGGGGCGCTGTGGCCCTGTCCTGTGTGCTGTAAAAATAAAGGGGCACTGTCTGTGAGCTGAAAAAGAAAGGAGCGCTGTGGCCCTGTCCTGTGTGCTGTAATCATAAAGGGGCACTGTTCTGTGTGCTGTAAAAATAATGGGGCGCTGTGGCCTTGTCCTGTGTGCTTTAAAAATAAAGGGGCACTGTTCTGTGTGCTGTAAAAATAAAGGGGCGCTTTCCTGTGTGCTGTAAAAATAAAGGGACGCTGTGGCCCTGCCCTGTGTGCTGTAAAAATAAAGGGACGCTGTGCCCTGTCCTGTGTGCTGTAAAAATAAAGGGGCGCTGTGGCCCTGTCCTGTGTGCTGTAAAAATAAAGGGGCACTGTCTGTGAGCTGAAAAAGAAAGGGGCGCTGTGGCCCTGTCCTGTGTGCTGTAATCATAAAGGGGCACTGTTCTGTGTGCTGTAAAAATAAAGGGGCACTGTTCTGTGTGCTGTAATAATAAAGGGGCACTGTCTGTGTGCTGTAAAAATAAATGGGCACTGTCTGTGTGCTGTAAAAATAAAGGGGCCCTGTCCTGTGTGCTGTAAAAATAAATGGGCACTGTCTGTGTGCTGTAAAAATAAAGGGGCACTGTGGCCCTGTCCTGTGTGCTGTTAAAATAAAGGCACTGTTCTGTGTGCTATAAAAATAAAGAGGCACTGTTCTGTGTGCTGTAAAAATAAAGGGACGCTGTGGCCCTGTCCTGTGTGCTGTAAAAATAAAGGGGCGCTGTTTCCCTGTCCTGTGTGCTGTAAAAATAAAGGGGCACTGTCTGTGAGCTGTAAAAAGAAAGGGGCGCTGTGGCCCTGTCCTGTGTGCTGTAAACATAAAGGGGCACTGTTCAGTGTGCTGTAAAAATAAAGGGGCACTGTTCTGTGTGCTGTAATAATAAAGGGGTACTGTGGCCCTGTCCTGTGTGCTGTAAAAATAAGGGGGCACTGTCTGTGTGCTATAAAAATAAAGGGGCACTGTGGCCCTGTCCTGTGTGCTGTAAAAATAAAGGCACTGTTCTGTGTGCTGTAAAAATAAAGGGACGCTGTGGCCCTGTCCTGTGTTCTGTAAAAATAAAGGGGCGCTGTTTCCCTGTCCTGTGTGCTGTAAAAATAAAGGGGCACTGTCTGTGAGCTGTAAAAAGAAAGGGGCACTGTGGCCCTGTCCTGTGTGCTGTAAACATAAAGGGGCACTGTTCTGTGTGCTGTAAAAATAAAGAGGCACTGTTCTGTGTGCTGTAAAAATAAAGGGGCGCTGTGGCCCTGTCCTGTGTGCTGTAAACATAAAGGGGCACTGTCCTGTGTGCTGTCAAAATAATGGGGCACTGTCCTGTGTGCTGTAAAAATAATAGTGATGAGCGGATTCGGTTTTACTCGGTTTTACTCGTTTCTCAAAACGACATCTTATTGGCTCACGGATGTCACGTGTTTTGGATAGCCAATAAGATGCCATTTTGAGAACCGAGTAAAACCAAGTAAAACCGAATCCGCTCATCACTAAAAAATAAAGGGGCACTGTGGGCCTGTCCTGTGTGCTGTAAAAATAAAGGGGCACTGTTCTGTGTGCTGTAAAAACAAAGGGGTGCTGTGGCCTTGTCCTGTGTGCTGTTAAAAGAAAGTCACTGTTCTGTGTGCTGTAAAAATAAGGGGGCACTGTTCTGTGTGCTGTAAAAATAAAGGGGCACTGTTCTGTGTGCTGTAAAATAAAGAGGCACTGTGGGCCTGTCCTGTGTGCTGTAAAAATAAAGGGGCACTGTCCTGTGTGCTGTAAAAATAAAGGGGCGCTGTGGCCCTGTTCTGTGTGCTGTAAAAACAAAGGGGTGCTGGGGCCTTGTCCTGTGTGCTGTTAAAAGAAAGTCACTGTTCTGTGTGCTGTAAAAATAAGGGGGCACTGTTCTGTGTGCTGTAAAAATAAAGGGGCACTGTTCTGTGTGCTGTAAAATAAAGGGGCGCTGTGGGCCTGTCCTGTGTGCTGTAAAAATAAAGGAGCACTGTCCTGTGTGCTGTAAAAATAAAGGGGCACTGTCCTGTGTGCTGTAAAAATAAAGGGGCGCTGTGGCCCTGTTCTGTGTGCTGTAAAAATAAAGGGGCACTGTCTGTGTGCTGTCAAAATAAAGGGGCGCTGTGGTCCTGTCCTGTGTGCTGTAAAAATAAAGGGACACTGTTCTGTGTGCTGTAAAAATAAAGGGGCACTGTCCTCTGTGCTGTAAACATAAAGGGGCACTGTGGCCCTGTCCTGTGTGCTGTAAAAATAAAGGGGCACTGTTCTGTATGATGTAAAAATAATGGGGTGCTGTGGCCTTGTCCTGTGTGCTGTAAAAATAAAGGGGCATTGTTCTGTGTGCTGTAAAAATAAAGGGGCGCTGTGGCACTGTCCTGTGTGCTGTAAAAATAAAAGGGCGCTGTCCTCTGTGCTGTAAAAATAAAGGGGCGCTGTGGCCCTGTGCTGGGTGCTGTAAAAATAAAGGGGCACTGTTCTGTGTGCTGTAAAAATAAAGGGGCGCTGTGGCACTGTCCTGTGTGCTGTAAAAATAAAGGGGCACTGTCCTGTGTGCTGTAAACATAAAGGGGCACTGTGGCCCTGTCCTGTGTGCTATAAAAATAAAGGGGCACTGTTCTGTATGATGTAAAAATAATGGGGTGCTGTGGCCTTGCCCTGTGTGCTGTAAAAATAAAGGGGCATTGTTCTGTGTGCTGTAAAAATAAAGGGGCGCTGTGGCACTGTCCTGTGTGCTGTAAAAATAAAAGGGCGCTGTCCTCTGTGCTGTAAAAATAAAGTGGCGCTGTGGCCCTGTGCTGGGTGCTGTAAAAATAAAGGGGCACTGTTCTGTGTGCTGTAAAAATAAAGGGGCGCTGTGGCACTGTCCTGTGTGCTGTAAAAATAAAGGGGCACTGTCTGTGTGCTGTAAAAAGCATTGGGCGCTGTGGCCCTGTCCTGTGTGCTGTAAAAATAAAGGGGCACTGTTCTGTGTGCTGTAAAAATAAAGGGGCGCTGTGGCACTGTCCTGTGTGCTGTAAAAATAAAGGGGCACTGTTCTGTGTGCTGTAAAAATAAAGGGGCACTGTGGCCCTGTCCTATGTGCTGTAAAAATAAAGGGGCACTGTCTGTGTGCTGTAAAAACAAAGGGGTGCAGTGGCCTTGACCTGTGTGCTGTTAAATTAAAGGCACTGTTTTGTGTGCTGTAATAACTAAAGGGGCGCTGTGGCCCTGTCCTGTGTGCTGTAAAAATAAAGGGGCACTGTTCTGTGTGCTGTAAAAACCAAGGGTTGCTGTGGCCTTACCCTGTGTGCTGTAAAAATAAAGGCACTGTTCTGTGTGCTGTAAAAATAAAGGGGCACTGTGGCCTTGTCCTGTGTGCTGTAAAAATAAAGGGGCACTGTTCTGTGTGCTGTAGAAAGTGGCACTGTCCTGTGAAATGGAGAACAAAAATTTGGAGGAAAATATAGTGAAATATCAGGAACCACTTCCTAGTACTACTGCTGAAGCTGCTGCCACCAGTCATGACATTGACTATGCAATTCCATCAACATTGTCTGCTAAGGACGATGCCCAATGTCATAGAGGGCATGTAAACTCCAAGAAGCAAAAATTAATAACCAAATAAAAAATTAATTATATGATGGGAGACGTTAAATTGGCAATATGCTATTCACGACATGACGTAGCAAGGAAAGGCTAAGGCCTTGGCCTATGGGGGGTCATTCCGAGTTGATCGCTCGTTGACGATTTTTGCAACGGAGCGATCAAGGCTAAAATGCGCATGCGCATGGTACGCAGTGTGCATGTGCTAAGTATTTTAACACAAAACTTAGTAGATTTACTCTCGTCCGAATGAAGAATTTTCATCGTTGAAGTGATCGGAGTGTGATTGACAGGAAGTGAGTATTTCTGGGCGGAAACTGGACATTTTCTGGGAGTGTGCGGAAAAACGCAGGCGTGTCAGGGAAAAACGCCGGAGTGTCTGGAGAAACGGGGGAGTGGCTGGCCAAACGCAGGGCGTGTTTGTGACGTCATACTAGGAACGAAACGGCCTGAGCTGATCGCAATCTGTGAGTAGGTCTGGAGCTACTCAGAAACTGCTAAGAATTTTCTATTTGCAATTCTGCTAATCTTTCGTTCGCTATTCTGCTAAGCTAAGATACACTCCCGGAGGGCGGCGGCCTAGCGTGTGCAATGCTGCTAAAAGCAGCTAGCGAGCGGACAACTCGGAATGACCCCTATGTTCATGACTGATGGTTCAGCTTTTCATCATGAAGATGGAAGTCCTTCTCCCTCACGAAAAATAAAAAAAATAAAGCTTGTTAAAGCACAGGAAACTACTGTGCATTCAGAGATATCACAAATCCCCAAGGAGAGTCCAAGTTTGCCCGCGGTTGCGATGTCTAGGCTTGACCTTCCCAAGACTGTATGGGAAGAGGAAGCTCCTACCACCAATTACACGCCCTCTGCAAGTGCTGGGAGGAGCAACGACAGTCCAGTTGTTGATATTGATAGAAGTACACCAGGATGAGGAGGATATTGGTGTAGCTGGTGCTGAGGAGGAAGTTGACAATGAGGATTCTGATGGTGATGTGGTTTGTTTGAATAAGGCCCCAGTGGAGACAGTTGTTGGCAATGGGATGAAAAAGACCATTGTCATGCCTGAGCAAAATACTAAAAAATCCTCCTCTTTGGTGTGGAATTATTTCTCCATAAGTCCAGAAAACAAGTGTCAAGCCATATGTTGCCTTTGTCAATCCATGATAAGTAGGGGTAAGGATGTTAACCACCTAGGAACATTCTCCCTTATACGTCACCTTCTGTGCATTCATCATAAGTCATTGTCAAGTTCAGAAACTTTGTGTAAGAGCGTAAGCAGTCCAGTGACACTTAAATCCCCTTTTCCTGTTGTATCCAAGCTCCTGCAATACACACCACCAACTCCTTCATCGTCAATTTCTTCCTCAGTCGGGGTCGGAAGTAGTCCTGCAGGCCATGTCACTGGCATAACTGACGAGTCCTCTCCTATCAGGGATTCCTCCAGAGGATCCTTGAGTGATTCACCTACTGCTGCCGCTGCTGTTGTTGCTGTTGGGAGTCGATCGTCTGTCCAACAGTCCTTTGCGAGGAAGATGAAGTGCAAAGCGGGTTACTGAGGCCATACCAACTATGTTGGTGTTAGATGTGCGTCCAGTATCCGCCATTAGTGCAGTGGGATTTAGACAGTTGATGGACGTACTGTGTCCCCAGTACCAAATCTCGTCTAGATTCCACTTCACTAGGCAAGCGATTCCCGGACTGTACAGGGACATTAAGAAAAGTGTCCTCAGTGTCTTCAAAAATGCAGTTGTACCCACTGTACACTTAACCACGGACATGTGGACAAGTGGAGCAGGGCAACCTAAGGACTACTGGGTAGATGTATTGCCTTCTGCAGCAACAACAGCAGCGGCACCAGCAGCATCTCACAAACGCCAACTCGTTACCGCTGTGTATCACCAGTTTCCGTAAGAGGCACACCGCTGAGATCCTCTTACAGAAACTGAGAAACATCATTGCACAATGGCTTACCCCACTTAGACCCTTCTGGGGATTTGTGATATCTGACAACGCCACCAATATTGTGCGAGCATTACATTTGGGCAAATTCCAGCACGTCTCATGTTTTGCTCACACAATTGATTTGGTGGTGCAGAATTTTTTGAAAAATGACAAGGGCATGCAGGAGATGCTGTCGGTGGCCTGAAAAATTGCAGGCCACTTTCGACATTCAGCGACTGTGTGCCGAAGACTGGAGCACCAGCAAACAATCTTGAACCTGCCCTGCCATCACCTGAAGCAAGAGGTAGTAACAAGATGGAATTCAACCCTCTATATGCTTCAGAGGATGGAGGAGCAGCAAAAGGCCATTCAAGACTATACATCCACCTATGACATAGGCAAAGGAGGGGGAATGCATTTGACTCAAGTACAGTGGAGAATGATTTCCATCTTGTGCAAGGTTCTCCAACCCTTCAAATTTGCCACACATGAAGTCAGTTCAGACACTGCCAGCTTGAGTCAGGTCATTCCCCTCATCAGGCTTTTGCAGAAGCAGCTGGAGAAATTGAAGGAGGAGCTAAAATGGAGTGATTCCGCTAAGTATGTGGGACCTGTGGATGGAGCCCTTCATTCCCTTTGCCAGAATTCAAGGATGATCAAATTGTTGAAATCAGATCACTACATTTTGGCTACCATGCTCGATCCTAGGTTTAAAGCCTACATTGTATCTCTCTTTCTGGCAGACACAAGTATGCAGAGGTGCAAAGACCTGCTGGTGAGAAAATTGTCAGTTCAAGTGGAACGTGACCTGTCAACAGCTCCGCCTTCATTTTCTCCCGCAACTGGGGCTGTGAGGAAAAGAATAACATTTCTTAGCCAACCCGCTGGCGGTGATGCAAGGCAGTCAGGAGCAAGTTTTCACATCTGGTCCGGACTGAAGGAGCTGCCAACAATTACTGACATGTCTACTGTCACTGCATATTATGCTGTCACCATTGAAAGAATGATGGAGGATTATATCGGTGACAGCATCCAAGTAGGCATGTCAGACAGTCCGTATGTATACTGGCAGGAAAAAGAGGCAATTTGGAGGCCCTTGCACAAACTGGCTTTATTTTACCTAAGTTGACCCCCTCCAGTGTGTACTCCGAAAGAGTGTTTAGTGCAGCCGGTAACCTTCACCGTAAGCGATCGGCATAGGAAGTTACTTCCACAAAATGTGGAGAAAATGATGTTCATCAAAATTAATTATACATTCCTCCAGGAAGACCTTTACCAGCAATTGCCTCCAGAAAGTACACAGTGACCTGTGATGGTGGATTCCTGCGGGGACAAATTAATACTATGTGAGGTTGAGGATGTTAACACTGAAGGGGGTGAGGAATTGGAGAATGAGGATGAGGACGACATCTTGCCTCTGTAGAGCCAGTTTGTGCAAGGAGAGATTAATTGCTTCTTTTCTGGTGGGGGCCCAAACAAACCAATCATTTCAGCCACAGTCATGTGGCAGACCCTGTCGCTCTAATGATTGGTTTGTTAAAGTGTGCATGTTCTGTTTTTACAACATACATTAAGGGTGGGTGGAAGGGAAAGGCCAAGGACAATTCCATCTTGCACATCTTTTCTTTGTCTGCCCTATCAGTCCAGGGGTGCTGCCCAACTGCTGTTTAAGTCCAGGGGACTGCTGCCTGTCTGCTGTGCTGTGTAATTCTCCAGGGGTGCTGCCTATGCTGTATGCATCCAGGGGTGTTGCCTGTCTCTGTTTAAATCCAGGGGTGCTGCCTATCAGCTGTATAAATCCAGAGGCACTGCAGTATAATCCCAGGGGAGCTGCTGTACTTGATCCTAGGTTTAAATTAAAGCCTAGAGCAGAATATGAAACAAACTTCAACATCACAACCAGATTTGTGAAAACATATAACCGCAAAGGTGGAAATGGAAATTCCAAGTTTAACGAAGTGTTTTCCAATAAAGTGGGGAGAGACCACATCTGTGGCCAAACTCAGTCAGACTAATAAGAGACAGAATCATAATCCAGCAGAACATGACATGGCAACATCTCCTACTTCATTTTCTCTGGCAACTGCCGGAGAAAACTAGATTTTCCAAACACACCTATGTCTATATGTCTGCCATATAATTCCAGGGGTGCCCTGTCTGAACCCGCTCATCTCTAGTAAATATAACTTCTAGTCTGCACTGTGTACCCTTAATTTTGATTTATTAATGTTCCACATTCTGGGATTATTTACAAGATGTGCATTTGTTGTACAGGGTTCTTTTCCTTTATTTTGTAAATGTTTTCTCCTTAATAATTGTGCAATGTAAGGGCTGCGTAGGGTTATCGCAAGACCTCGCGGTGTTAGAATAACAGAGTTTCAGTGATCTTGCATTGCAAAATGAAATCTCAGCTTTCCATTGCACTGCAGCACTAGATGGGCCAGGAGCTCCAGTGAGGCACAAACAGTTACTGAATAAGGGCCCAGTATGGCGTCTCATGGTGGCTTACAGCCAGGAAGCTGTCTTACTTGCCAGGCTGAGGCATGCTGGTGGCACAGAGGTTAGCATTGCTTCCTCCCAGAGTCCTACTGGTAGTATGAAATGAGTTTGGACTGTAGAGTGGTAAGCTCCACTAGGATAGGGGCTCAATAACAAAAAATTCACTGCACAGTCCCACGAACACGCCCAAACTTAACTTGCCAGATTCGGGGCTACTGTGGTTGCTCACGAAGGGCTGTTAAAACATCTAAGGGGCTGCTTTATTTAAAAATAAAATATGAATAAAATAAACAAGACACACTTGTACGCTCACATGCGTGTAACTGGGACACACAGGTATTCTCACATGTGTGTAACTGAGAGCTGTGAAAAATGAAAGTAAGGCATCTGCCACAAAATACGTAAATAAAAATGCAATAAAAAAAATGGAAAAAAAAGAAACCCATGAGATTCTCACAAAATAAGTCTCTAGACTCCGTGGAGGGGAAAATATCCATTCTTGATCCTGTAGTATAAACCAGTTTATTTGCATCCCAGCATTAAATCCAAGATTATCCCTGAAAATGGAGAAGGGGGTACAAATTTGGAGGCTTTGGCCCATAGTTTTACCGTTTGTCCAGTAATGTGATAATTATACATTTGCTTGGTTAAAGTCCTTTCTGTTCCACACCATGATAGGAGTGGAAGTGAAAGCCTGCGTGTTGTTCCTGATTGCATGTGTCTCTAATTTTTAATCATCTTCTTGACACTGTCCTCTTCCTCTTGCCTTTTCTCATAATGTAAAAAGTAGAGATGAGCAGGTTCTTTTCTCAGAGAACTGAACCCTACCGGAACTTCACGTCACGAGCCCGGATCCGAGTCAGGCTCGGGTTTTCCCTTCTGACTCGGAAACCAGAACGAGGCAAAACGTCATCATCTCGCTGTTGGATTCTTGCGGGGTTTGGATTCCATATAAACAGCCGCGCGCCGCCGCCATTTTCATTCCGGCATTGGAGAGTGTAGAGAGACGACGTGTCTCCATCCTCAGTGTCCTCAGTGACCGTGTCTTGTGCTGCATCTGTCCAGTCACAGTGGTGGTGTCCTCTGCTGCCATATGTCCAGTGCTGCTGTATAAGTCCAGTCCAGTGGTGGTGTGTTGTGCTGCATCAGTCCAGTGGTGGTGTGTTGTGCTGCATCAGTCCAGTCACAGTGGTGGTGTCCTCTGCTGCCGTATGTCCACTGCTGCTGTATAAGTCCAGTCCAGTGGTGGTGTGTTGTGCTGCATCAGTCCAGTGGTGGTGTCCCTGTGCTGCTGTACAGATCCAGTGGTACTGCCGTATATGTCCAGTGATACTGCCGTATATGTCCAGTGATACTGCCGTATATGTCCATTGATACTGTCGTATATGTCCAGCGGTACTGCCGTATAAATTCAGTGATCCTGCAGTATAAGTCCAGTGATCCTGCCGTATAATTACAATGGTACTGGCGTATAAGTCCAGTACAGTGATACTGTCGTATATGTCCAGTGATACTGCCGTATATGTCCATTGATACTGCCGTATATGTCCAGCGGTACTGTCGTATATATGTCCATTGATACTGCCGTAAATGTACAACGGTACTGACGTATATGTCCAGCGGTACTGCCGTGTAAATCCAGTGATCCTGACGTATAAGTCCAGTGATCCTGCCGTAAAAGTCCAGTGATCCTGCCGTATAATTACAGTTGTACTGGTGTATAATTACAGTGATCCTGCCGTATAATTCCAGTGATCCTACCGTATAATTCCAGTGATCCTGTCGTATAAGTCCAGTGATCCTGCCGTATAATTACAGTGGTACTGCAGTATATGTCCATTGATACTGCCATATATGTCCAGCGGTACTGCCGTATATGTCTAGCGGTACTGCCGTATATGTCTAGCGGTACTGCCGTATAAATCCAGCGATCCTGCCGTATAAATCCAGTGATCCTGCCGTATAATTACAGTGGTACTGGCATATAAGTCCAGTCCAGTGATACTGCCGTATATGTCCAGTGATACTGACGTATATATCCAGTGATACTGCTGTATATTAGAGATGTGCACTTGAAATTTTTTGGGTTTTGTGTTTTGGTTTTGGGTTCGGTTCCGCGGCCGTGTTTTGGGTTCGACCGCGTTTTGGCAAAACCTCACCGAATTTTTTTTGTCGGATTCGGGTGTGTTTTGGATTCGGGTGTTTTTTTCAAAAAACACTAAAAAACAGCTTAAATCATAGAATTTGGGGGTCATTTTGATCCCAAAGTATTATTAACCTCAAAAACCATAATTTCCACTCATTTTCAGTCTATTCTGAATACCTCACACCTCACAATATTATTTTTAGTCCTAAAATTTGCACCGAGGTCGCTGGATGACTAAGCTAAGCGACCCTAGTGGCCGACACAAACACCTGGCCCATCTAGGAGTGGCACTGCAGTGTCACGCAGGATGGCCCTTCCAAAAAACACTCCCCAAACAGCACATGACGCAAAGAAAAAAAGAGGCGCAATGAGGTAGCTGTGTGAGTAAGATAAGCGACCCTAGTGGCCGACACAAACACCTGGCCCATCTAGGAGTGGCACTGCAGTGTCACGCAGGATGGCCCTTCCAAAAAACACTCCCCAAACAGCACATGACGCAAAGAAAAAAAGAGGCGCAATGAGGTAGCTGTGTGAGTAAGCGAAGCGACCCTAGTGGCCGACACAAACACCTGGCCCATCTAGGAGTGGCACTGCAGTGTCACGCAGGATGGCCCTTCCAAAAAACACTCCCCAAACAGCACATGACGCAAAGAAAAAAAGAGGCGCAATGAGGTAGCTGTGTGAGTAAGCTAAGCGACCCTAGTGGCCGACACAAACACCTGGCCCATCTAGGAGTGGCACTGCAGTGTCACGCAGGATGGCCCTTCCAAAAAACACTCACCAAACAGCACATGACGCAAAGAAAAAAAGAGGCGCAATGAGGTAGCTGTGTGAGTAAGCTAAGCGACCCTAGTGGCCGACACAAACACCTGGCCCATCTAGGAGTGGCACTGCAGTGTCACGCAGGATGGCCCTTCCAAAAAACACTCCCCAAACAGCACATGACGCAAAGAAAAAAAGAGGCGCAATGAGGTAGCTGTGTGAGTAAGATAAGCGACCCTAGTGGCCGACACAAACACCTGGCCCATCTAGGAGTGGCACTGCAGTGTCACGCAGGATGGCCCTTCCAAAAAACACTCCCCAAACAGCACATGACGCAAAGAAAAAAAGAGGCGCAATGAGGTAGCTGTGTGAGTAAGATAAGCGACCCTAGTGGCCGACACAAACACCTGGCCCATCTAGGAGTGGCACTGCAGTGTCACGCAGGATGGCCCTTCAAAAAAATACTCCCCAAACAGCACATGACGCAAAGAAAAAAAGAGGCGCAATGAGGTAGCTGTGTGACTAAGCTAAGCGACCCTAGTGGCCGACACAAACACCTGGCCCATCTAGGAGTGGCACTGCAGTGTCACGCAGGATGGCCCTTCCAAAAAATACTCCCCAAACAGCACATGACGCAAAGAAAAATGAAAGAAAAAAGAGGTGCAAGATGGAATTGTCCTTGGGCCCTCCCACCCACCCTTATGTTGTAAAAACAGGACATGCACACTTTAACGAACCCATCATTTCAGCGACAGGGTCTGCCACACGACTGTGACTGAAATGACTGGTTGGTTTGGGCCCCCACCAAAAAAGAAGCAATTAATCTCTCCTTGCACAAACTGGCTCTACAGAGGCAAGATGTCCACCTCATCATCATCCTCCGATATATCACCGTGTACATCCCCCTCCTCACAGATTATCAATTCGTCCCCACTGGAATCCACCATCTCAGCTCCCTGTGTACTTTGTGGAGGCAATTGCTGCTGGTCAATGTCTCCACGGAGGAATTGATTATAATTCATTTTAATGAACATCATCTTCTCCACATTTTCTGGAAGTAACCTCGTACGCCGATTGCTGACAAGGTGAGCGGCGGCACTAAACACTCTTTCGGAGTACACACTTGTGGGAGGGCAACTTAGGTAGAATAAAGCCAGTTTGTGCAAGGGCCTCCAAATTGCCTCTTTTTCCTGCCAGTATACGTACGGACTGTCTGACGTGCCTACTTGGATGCGGTCACTCATATAATCCTCCACCATTCTTTCAATGGGGAGAGAATCATATGCAGTGCCAGTAGACGACATGTCCGTATCCGTAATCGTTGTCAGGTCCTTCAGTCCGGACCAGATGTCAGCATCAGCAGTCGCTCCAGACTGCCCTGCATCACCGCCAGCGGGTGGGCTCGGAATTCTGAGCCTTTTCCTCACACCCCCAGTTGCGGGAGAATGTGAAGGAGGAGATGTTGACAGGTCGCGTTCCGCTTGACTTGACAATTTTCTCACCAGCAGGTCTTTGAACCCCAGCAGACTTGTGTGTGCCGGAAAGAGAGATCCAAGGTAGGTTTTAAATCTAGGATCGAGCACGGTGGCCAAAATGTAGTGCTCTAATTTCAACAGATTGACCACCCGTGAATCCTTGTTAAGCGAATTAAGGGCTCCATCCACAAGTCCCACATGCCTAGCGGAATCGCTCCGTGTTAGCTCCTCCTTCAATGTCTCCAGCTTCTTCTGCAAAAGCCTGATGAGGGGAATGACCTGACTCAGGCTGGCAGTGTCTGAACTGACTTCACGTGTGGCAAGTTCAAAGGGCAGCAGAACCTTGCACAACGTTGAAATCATTCTCCACTGCGCTTGAGACAGGTGCATTCCACCTCCTATATCGTGCTGAATTGTATAGGCTTGAATGGCCTTTTGCTGCTCCTCCAACCTCTGAAGCATATATAGGGTTGAATTCCACCTCGTTACCACTTCTTGCTTCAGATGATGGCAGGGCAGGTTCAGGCATTTTTGGTGTTGCTCCAGTCTTCTGTACGTGGTGCCTGTACGCCGAAAGTGTCCCGCAATTCTTCTGGCCACCGACAGCATCTCTTGCACGCCCCTGTCGTTTTTAAAAAAATTCTGCACCACCAAATTCAAGGTATGTGCAAAACATGGGACGTGCTGGAATTTGCCCATATTTAATGCACACACAATATTGCTGGCGTTGTCCGATGCCACAAATCCACAGGAGAGTCCAATTGGGGTAAGCCATTCCGCGATGATCTTCCTCAGTTGCCGTAAGAGGTTTTCAGCTGTGTGCGTATTCTGGAAACCGGTGATACAAAGCGTAGCCTGCCTAGGAAAGAGTTGGCGTTTGCGAGATGCTGCTACTGGTGCCGCCGCTGCTGTTCTTGCGGCGGGAGTCCATACATCTACCCAGTGGGCTGTCACAGTCATATAGTCCTGACCCTGCCCTGCTCCACTTGTTCACATGTCCGTGGTTAAGTGGACATTGGGTACAACTGCATTTTTTAGGACACTGGTGAGTCTTTTTCTGACGTCCGTGTACATTCTCGGTATCGCCTGCCTAGAGAAGTGGAACCTAGATGGTATTTGGTAACGGGGGCACACTACCTCAAGAAATTGTCTAGTTCCCTGTGAACTAACGGCGGATACCGGACGCACGTCTAACACCAACATAGTTGTCAAGGCCTCAGTTATCCGCTTTGCAACAGGATGACTGCTGTGATATTTCATCTTCCTCGCAAAGGACTGTTGGACAGTCAATTGCTTGGTGGAAGTAGTAAAAGTGGGCTTACGAATTCCCCTCTGGGATGACCATCGACTCCCAGCAGCAACAACAGCAGCGCCAGCAGCAGTAGGCGTTACACGTAAGGATGCATCGGAGGAATCCCAGGCAGGAGAGGACTCGTCAGAATTGCCAGTGACATGGCCTGCAGGACTATTGGCATTCCTGGGGAAGGAGGAAATTGACACTGAGGGAGTTGGTGGGGTGGTTTGCGTGAGCTTGGTTACAAGAGGAAGGGATTTACTGGTCAGGGGACTGCTTCCGCTGTCGCCCAAAGTTTTTGAACTTGTCACTGACTTATGATGAATGCGCTGCAGGTGACGTATAAGGGAGGATGTTCCGAGGTGGTTAACGTCCTTACCCCTACTTATTACAGCTTGACAAAGGCAACACACGGCTTGACACCTGTTGTCCGCATTTCTGTTGAAATACTTCCACACCGAAGAGCTGATTTTTTTGGTATTTTGACCAGGCATGTCAATGGCCATATTCCTCCCACGGACAACAGGTGTCTCCCCGGGTGCCTGACTTAAACAAACCACCTCACCATCAGAATCCTCCTGGTCAATTTCCTCCCCAGCGCCAGCAACACCCATATCCTCCTCATCCTGGTGTACTTCAACACTGACATCTTCAATCTGACTATCAGGAACTGGACTGCGGGTGCTCCTTCCAGCACTTGCAGGGGGCGTGCAAATGGTGGAAGGCGCATGCTCTTCACGTCCAGTGTTGGGAAGGTCAGGCATCGCAAACGACACAATTGGACTCTCCTTGTGGATTTGGGATTTCGAAGAACGCACAGTTCTTTGCTGTGCTTTTGCCAGCTTGAGTCGTTTCATTTTTCTAGCGAGAGGCTGAGTGCTTCCATCCTCATGTGAAGCTGAACCACTAGCCATGAACATAGGCCAGGGCCTCAGCCGTTCCTTGCCACTCCGTGTGGTAAATGGCATATTGGCAAGTTTACGCTTCTCCTCCGACAATTTTATTTTAGATTTTGGAGTCCTTTTTTTACTGATATTTGGTGTTTTGGATTTTACATGCTATGTACTAAGACATTGGGCATCGGCCTTGGCAGACGACGTTGATGGCATTTCATCGTCTCGGCCATGACTAGTGGCAGCAGCTTCAGCACGAGGTGGAAGTGGATCTTGATCTTTCCCTATTTTTGGAACCTCAACATTTTTGTTCTCCATATTTTAATAGGCACAACTAAAAGGCACCTCAGGTAAACAATGGAGATGGATGGATACTAGTATACTTATGGATGGACGAGCGACTGCCGACACAGAGGTAGCTACAGCCGTGGACTACCGTACTGTGTCTGCTGCTAATATAGACTGGATGATAATGAGATGAAATTAATATATATATATATATATATATATATATATATATATAATATCACTAGTACTGCAGCCGGACAGGTATATATATTTATTATGTAATGACTGATGACGGACCTGCTGGACACTGTCAGCTCAGCACCGCAGACTGCTACAGTAAGCTACTATAGTAGTATGTATCAAGAAGAAAGAAAAAAAAAAAACCACGGGTAGGTGGTATACAATTATGGATGGACGAGCGACTGCCGACACAGAGGTAGCTACAGCCGTGGACTACCGTACTGTGTCTGCTGCTAATATAGACTGGATTACAATGAGATGAAATTAATATATATATATATAATATCACTAGTACTGCAGCCGGACAGGTATATATATTTATTATGTAATGACTGATGACGGACCTGCTGGACACTGTCAGCTCAGCACCGCAGACTGCTACAGTAAGCTACTATAGTAGTATGTATCAAGAAGAAAGAAAAAAAAAAACCACGGGTAGGTGGTATACAATTATGGATGGACGAGCGACTGCCGACACAGAGGTAGCTACAGCCGTGGACTACCGTACTGTGTCTGCTGCTAATATAGACTGGATGATAATGAGATTAAATTAATATATATATATATATATATAATATCACTAGTACTGCAGCCGGACAGGTATATATATTTATTATGTAATGACTGATGACGGACCTGCTGGACACTGTCAGCTCAGCACCGCAGACTGCTACAGTAAGCTACTATAGTAGTATGTATCAAGAAGAAAGAAAAAAAAAAAAACCACGGGTAGGTGGTATACAATTATGGATGGACGAGCGACTGCCGACACAGAGGTAGCTACAGCCGTGGACTACCGTACTGTGTCTGCTGCTAATATAGACTGGATGATAATGAGATGAAATTAATATATATATATATATAATATCACTAGTACTGCAGCCAGACAGGTATATATATTTATTATGTAATGACTGATGACGGACCTGCTGGACACTGTCAGCTCAGCACCGCAGACTGCTACAGTAAGCTACTATAGTAGTATTTATCAAGAAGAAAGAAAAAAAAAAAACCACGGGTAGGTGGTATACAATTATGGATGAACGAGCGACTGCCGACACAGAGGTAGCTACAGCCGTGGACTACCGTACTGTGTCTGCTGCTAATATAGACTGGATGATAATGAGATGAAATTAATATATATATATAATATCACTAGTACTGCAGCCGGACAGGTATATATATTTATTATGTAATGACTGATGACGGACCTGCTGGACACTGTCAGCTCAGCACCGCAGACTGCTACAGTAAGCTACTATAGTATGTATCAAGAAGAAAGAAAAAAGAAAAAAAAACACGGGTAGGTGGTATATTACAATTATATATATATACAATTATATATATATATTAAACTGGTGGTGATTAATTAAACTGGTGGTCAGGTCACTGGTCACACTATCAGCAACTTGCAAGTAGTACTCCTAAGCAGACAATCACAATATACTGGTGGTCAGTGTGGTCACAATGGCAGTGTGGCACTCTGGCAGCAAAAGTGTGCACTGTACGTTAAAATATGTACTCCTGCTCTCAGACTCTAACTGCTCCCCACTGTCTCCCCCACAAGTCAGATATACACAGTCACACTATCACTTCAGCAAGTAGTAGTACTCCTAATGCTCCCCAAAATTACTAAATACTGTGTCTCTCTCTACTCTAGTCTCTTCTCTATAAACGGAGAGGACGCCAGCCACGTCCTCTCCCTATCAATCTCAATGCACGTGTGAAAATGGCGGCGACGCGCGGCTCCTTATATAGAATCCGAGTCTCGCGAGAATCCGACAGCGGGATGATGACGTTCGGGCGCGCTCGGGTTAACCGAGCAAGGCGGGAGGATCCGAGTCGCTCGGACCCGTGAGAAAAAAGCTGAAGTTCGGGCGGGTTCGGATTCCGAGGAACAGAGGCGTATCTATGGCAGGGCGAGCAGGGCACTTGCCCTGGGCGCCATAACAGGCCTGACAGAGGGGGGCGCAGCCGGCCAATGGCTGTGTTCCCTGGGCAGTGTCTGCGCTGGACTCTCTCACTACTCCGCCTCTACCTCCGAGTTGTACTGCCCAGGGTGGTGTGGGACTGGGTAGCCAAGCCCGCAATGCATTTGCCGGGCCAATAGGTATATTCAAGGGCGGGGATGGGGAAGTATCTACCAGAGCCAGCATTAGTGGATG
This sequence comes from Pseudophryne corroboree, assembly GCF_028390025.1. NCBI lineage: Eukaryota > Metazoa > Chordata > Amphibia > Anura > Myobatrachidae > Pseudophryne > Pseudophryne corroboree. The sequence continues at coordinate 107,634,320 of NC_086453.1, forward strand.
GGCGGGATGTCCGGACCACGGAGGCTTCTGTACCCTATTGTGTGTGTGTTTGCGCTGCCGCAGGACCCGGCAGAAGAAGGGGGGGCGGCGGCCGTGCTCCTGCGGGTGTGACTGACACCAGAGTGAGTGGCAGTGGTGTCCGCGGGCCGGGTATATTTGCTGATTCAGGCATGCAGCAGCCGCCGGATCACACCACCCGGCACACGCTCCTTTCCTCAAGTCTTGACACCACCTCCTCACTCACTGCTGCGGAAGTATGCTGCCGCGGGTCCTGACTCCCGCTCCTCCTCCACGGCATCCATTAATGCAGGCTGCATTGACAGGTTGAATAGAGCAAGTAGCGGAATTCCTTAATGAGATGGTGGTTATTATTACATTGTCCATGCTCTGTCTCTCCCTGCTGTCTCTCTCTGACTCCGCTCTCTCTCTCTCTCTCTCTCTCTATCTCCCTGTTGTCTGCCACTTTATATCCCTGCTGTGTCTCTCTCTGTCCCTGATGTCTCTCTCTGTCCCTGATGCCCCTCTCTCTTTGTCCCTGATGTCTCTCTCAGTCCCCGCTGCTTCTCTCTCTGTCCCTGATGTCTCACTCTGTCCCCGCTGCCTCTCTCTGTCCCTGATGTCTCACTCTGTCCCCGCTGCCTCTCTGTCCCTGATGTCTCTCTCTGTCCCCGCTTCCTCTCTCTCTCTCTCTCTTATGTCTCTCTCTGTCCCCGCTTCCTCCCTCTCTCTCTGTCTCTAATGTCTCACTCTGTCCCCGCTGCCTCTCTCTCTCTCTGTCCCTAATGTCTCTCTCTGACCCTGATGTCTCACTCTGTCCCCGCTGCCGCTCTCTCTGTCCCTGATATCTCACTCTGTTCCCGCTGTCTCTCTCTGTCCCCGCTGCCTGTCTCTCTCTGTCCCCGCTGCCTGTCTCTCTCTGTCCCTGATGTCTCACTCTGTCCCCGCTGCCTCTCTCTGTCCCTGATGTCTTTCTCTGTCCCCGCTGCCTCTCTATCTCTGTCCCTGATGTCTCTCTCTGTCCCCGCTGCCTGTCTCTCTTTGTCCTTGATGTCTCTCTCTGTCCTTGATGTCTCTCTCTGTCCCCGCTGCCTGTCTCTCTCTGTCCCCGCTGCCTGTCTCTCTCTGTCCCCGCTGCCTGTCTCTCTCTGTCCCTGATGTCTCACTCTGTCCCCGCTGCCTCTCTCTGTCCCTGATGTCTTTCTCTGTCCCCGCTGCCTGTCTCTGTCTGTCCTTGATGTCTCTCTCTGTCCCCGCTGCCTCTCTCTCTGTCCCTGATGTCTCACTCTGTTCCCGCTGCCTCTCTCTGTCCCTGATGTCTCTCTCTGTCCCCGCTGTCTCTCTCTGTCCCCGCTGCCTGTCTCTCTCTGTCCCCGCTGCCTGTCTCTCTCTGTCCCCGCTGCCTGTCTCTCTCTGTCCCCGCTGCCTGTCTCTCTTTGTCCCTGATGTCTCACTCTGTCCCCGCTGCCTCTCTCTGTCCCTGATGTCTTTCTCTGTCCCCGCTGCCTATCTATCTCTGTCCTTGATGTCTCTCTCTGTCCCCGCTGCCTCTCTCTCTGTCCCCGCTGCCTGTCTCTCTCTGTCCCTGATGTCTCACTCTGTCCCTGATGTCTCACTCTGTCCCTGATGTCTCACTCTGTCCTTGATGTCTCTCTCTCTGTCCTTGATGTCTCTCTCTGTCCCCGCTGCCTCTCGCTCTGTCCCTGATGTCTCTCTCTATCCCTGATGTGTCTCTCTGTCCCTGATGTCTCACTCTGTCCCCGCTGCCTCTCTCTCTGTCCCTGATGTCTCACTCTGTCCCTGTTGCCTCTCTCTGTCCTTGATGTCTCTCTGTCCTGACTGCCTGTCTCTCTATGTCCTTGATGTCTCTCTGTCCCTGCTGCCTCTCTCTCTGTCCCTGATGTCTCTCTCTGTCCCCGCTGCCTCTCTCTGTCCCTGATGTCTTTCTCTGCCCCCGCTGCCTCTCTCTCTGTTCCTGATGTCTCACTCTGTCCCCGCTGCCTCTCTCTGTCCCTTATGTCTCTCTCTGTCCCCGCTGCCTGTCTTTCTCTGTCCCTAATGTCTCTCTCTGTCCCTGCTGCCTCTCTCTGTCCCTGATGTCTTTCTCTGTCCCCGCTGCCTCGCTCTCTGTCCCTGATGTCTCAATCTGTCCCCGCTGCCTCTCTCTGTCCCTTATGTCTCTCTCTGTCCCCGCTGCTTGTCTCTCTCTGTCCCTGATGTCTTTCTCTGTCCCCGTTGCCTCTCTTTCCCTTTTTTTTTTTAAATAATGTTTTATTGATTATATAAGGATATAAACATACAGATACAACGTTGTAACAATAGATGGCATATAGGGAACGAATGACATATTATGATCAGGAGGGAGGGGTACTCAATAGATCCATCAATAAATAGTTGTCGCGCTTGCCTCCATGAAGACAGATTACCAAAATGCTACAACTATCCATTAAAGTTAAGAGAAAGGGGGGGAGAAACAGAGAATATGAAGAAGGGGGGGGGGGGAGGGGGAGGGAGGGAAAGGTCGGCCAGTCCGAGCTACCGATAGATACAACTTTTCGATGTAGGTAAGGTCCAGACAACATCCCAAATAATCAGCATCAAACATATAGAATGTGGCACTAGGTATTAGATGCTAAATGGTTGTCAATGGAGGTTCAGCGTTGAAATGCAAAGTCCATGGTGTCCATGTCTCGGTGAAAGAGAGTGGGGAGTCTCGAAGAGAAGCCGTAATTCGCTCTAACTTATATGTGAACCAAATTGCATTAATAGTAGCGGCCATAGTAGGAGGGGCCACAGATTTCCACTTGGATGCTATTAGACATTTGGCTGTGTTCAGAATATGTTTAATTAGGGCTCGTTGATGGCGCGAGGTGTCAGGGATGGGACGGGAAAGTAGTGAATAAAAGGGTGAGTCCGGCACGGTTAAGTGCGTAACTTCTAGAACCAATTTATGAATTTGTCCCCAATATTGACGAATTGTTGGACAAGACCACCAAACATGCAGCAAGCTCCCCCTGCAACCACATAGTCTCCAGCACTCGTCCGAGCACGTTGGATAAATAGAGTGTAATCTAGTAGGTACCAGGTACCAGCGATAGTACAATTTATATGAGTTTTCGGCTATACGAACCGAGATAGAGCTCTTGGTAATTTCCTGTCTAATATCCTCCCATTCCTCTACGGTTAAGGACTCCCCCACCTCCCTCTCCCACGCCAACTCGTGACTCTCCTTGGGGGGGACATTGTGCGACAGTAACACTCGGTATATGCGTGAAAGGAGACCCTTCGTTAAGCGAGAGCCGCAGCACCATATTTCCAGGGGGGTAGCTATGGAGGGATTGGTGGGTTTAGGGAGTGAACCGTAGAAGTGTCTAATTTGCAAAAATTGGTAAAATACCGAGTGAGGGAGCAAGTAGCGGGATTTTAAATTTTCAAAGGATGGGAATGAGGAAAGAGGGGCAATGTCCTGAAGGAAGAGAATATTGTGTGTTGTCCAGTGTTGAAATGCAGCGTGATTATTACCCGGTGGGAACAGTGGGTTGTTCCATAGAGGAGTTAGGTAGGGATTGTGGGATCGGAGTTGATAGAAGCGAGTGCAAAAATCCCACACTGCCAGGGAAAAGCGCACCGTTGGCAAAAGTAAAGTAGAGGCGGGTCGGGAGCGGGGTGGGGACCACAGCAGGGTTGCAAGTGAGAAGATATGGAGAGATTGTGCCTCAATGCATGTCCACGTTCTCTGCGCTGGAGGTGAGTGCCAGAGGACACATGAAGCTAGGTGTGCGGCTCGATAGTATCGAGTAAGGTCTGGTACGCCAAGACCGCCTTCCGAGCGGTGTTGTTGTAATAGCCGTATCTTAACCCTGGGTTTCTTCCCAGCCCATATAAAGCTAGATATATCCCGCTGTAGATTCTTTAATATTTTGACTGGGATGTGAATAGGCAGGGTTTGCCATAAGTACAATATCCGTGGTAATAAATTCATTTTGACTGCTGCTATACGGCCAAACCAGGAAATAAAAAATTTGTTCCAGGCCGCAAGATCTGTTTTAATCTGAGATATCAGTCGTGGGAAGTTAGCAGCATATAGCGATGAATAAGATTTGGTTAGATAAATACCTAAATATTTAAGTTTAGTATTTTGCCATTTACAGGCAAAGGAAGAGCGTAAAGTAGTGATATCCTGCGGGGGGATATGTAAATCTAGGATCTCTGTTTTGTCTGCATTGAGTTTATAGTTTGAAATGGAACTATATGTATGGATCTCCTGAAAAAGCTGTTGTAAGGACGTGTGTGGGTTAGTCAAAGTCAGGATGACATCATCTGCATATAGAGCGATTTTATATTCATGGTTGTCCACCAGAATACCTGAGATATTGGGATTCAGACGGATTTTCGCCGCCAGTGGTTCCATAACTAGGGCAAAAAGTAAAGGGGAAAGTGGGCATCCCTGACGGGTGCCATTTTTGATAGGCAGGGGCGAGGAAGTGAGGCCATTAACCAGAATTGACGCTGAGGGGTTATCATAAAGCGAGGTGATGGCATTATAAAATGAGCCTTGGATACCGATTGCCTGAAGAGTATGCTGTATGAAGGGCCAGGCTACCCTATCAAAGGCTTTTTCCGCGTCAAGAGCCACCACCAATGTTGGGGTGGCGTCCCGATGGGAGAGATGAATGAGATCTATAAGGCGCCTAGTATTATCCGCAGCCTGTCGATTGGGGATAAAGCCTACTTGATCTGGGTGTATCAGTGTGGGAAGGTGAGGGGCAAGTCGATTAGCCAGGATTTTAGCGAATAACTTTAAATCTGTATTCAATAACGATATGGGTCTATAGTTCTTTAGTTCCATAGGATCTCGATCAGGTTTGGCAATAACTACAATATTGGCTCTGGTGGTCGCTGCATCGAGAGAGTTCCCCTCCATCAGCGAGTTAAATAGTGAATGTAACATGGGGAGAAGGGCTTGGGAGAATTTCTTATAATATATGGCAGTATATCCGTCTGGACCCGGTGCGGAGGAGCGACGGAGCTGCCCGATTGTGAGGAGAATTTCTTCGCGTGTAATAGGATCATTGAGCAATTCAATGTCCGTTGTGGATAATTTCGGTAATTGACAAGAAGAAAGATAGTGTTGGATATTTGTTATATAGTGTGGATCAGTAGCAGCCTCAGAAGGGAGGTTATAGAGGGAAGCATAATAATCCTGAAAGAGGGAAGTCATCACTTTAGGGTCAGTCGTTGCGGATCCGTCAGGACATCTTAATGCCAGGATTCGATTGAGCGTGCGTTTCTCACGCAGTCGCCGAGCCAAAAGTGTATCTGCCTTATCCGACTTTTCATAGAATTTTTGGCGGATCCATAATAACGATTTGATCGTTTTCTTTGTGAGTATTTGGGTTAGTTGCCCTTTCAGGGCAAGTATCTTTAAATATAGTTTACGTTTGGGGAAACGCTGATGACGGAGTGTCATAGATGCTAATTCGGTCTCCAGATCTGCGATCCGTTTAGACTCAACCTTCCTCTGAGTTGATGTAAGGCTAATAAGGAGCCCCCGCAACGTTGCTTTGTGAGCTTCCCATAATATTGTGGGCGATATTTCAGGGGAGACGTTATCATTTAGGAAGTGGTGAATCGCTTCCTCTATTCGAATCACATTATCAGACTTAAGAAATAAGGACTCATTAAGGCGCCACTTGCGGGAAGTCGGAGGTCTATGGGGACAAGCAAGATCAAGCAGAATCGCATAGTGGTCAGACCAGGTGGTCGGAATCACTTGGGCTCCCAATAGGGATTGGGTGGAGTCCCTATCTACAAATACATAATCAATACGCGTGTATATATCGTGTTGTGGGGAATAGTGTGTATAACCCTTAGCAGAGGGATAAAGTGTTTTCCAAGCATCGTATAAATTATGTGCGGTGACACAGGTCTGAAGGAGTTTAGATAATTTGGCGTGAGGAGAGGGCCCTACACCTGGACGGGATCTGTCAACATGGGGATCCATTGTAGCATTGCAATCACCGGCCATAATGACCCAGGGATTCGAGAATTTAGAGAGGTGGTCAGAGAGCGTTCTAAAGAAGGAGCCCTGCTGCATGTTTGGAGCATAAACTGACGCCAAAGTAATGGGAATTTGATTAAGGGATCCGGAAAGAATCACAAATCTGCCATGGTCGTCACAAATTGTGTCTTGGACGACTAAGGGTAGGTCTCGATGAACCAGGATGGCAGTGCCTCTACGTTTAGTTGACATTGTGGAGTAGAAGGCATGAGGATAGCGTTTAGAGCTTAAGGAGGGGTGAGGGGTCTTAAAATGGGTTTCCTGCAGGAATATGATATCCGCCTTTTGTCTGGCGAAGAACTGAAATGCCATGGATCGCTTGGTCGGGGAATTAAGGCCATTGACGTTAATGGATAAGACTTTCAAAGTCATGGGGGTCGAAGGTCTGAACAGCTCAGTAGAAAGGGCAGCTCTGGACATGGACGACCTTGGGGTATGAAAGAGGGGGGGTAGAGAGAGTGGTAACAGGTAAAAGAGATCGTGTAAACGACCTGTAGGGTTAGACCTTTTCCTAGAGGCGGGTTAGGTCTAGGAGTGAGGGGGCGGGCACCAGGCGGGCGGCCCCTTCGGGGTGTGGGATCACATCTATAGTAACACATAACTAGGAAACGAGGAACATATAGGAGGGTATAAGGAGGGGGAGGTACATTCCGCGAACCAGGACAGGAGGGGAGCGGGAAGTTCAGATCAGGCAGTAAATAGAGATAAGTAGAAAATAAAGGACAGCTCTATCATCATGCATATTGACGATTACTGTGCAAATTTACATAGATTCAACCAAGGCATCTCAAGGCATAACACTAAGGTGGTTCACCATATTGTACGGATAGATCAATGTCGGTGCTCGACCACAACAATGTCTATAATCATCATCTCCAGAGTCGGTGTCCGAGTAGCCCCCTCGGCTCCAGCAGTAGATTAGCCTTCCCAATTCAAGGCACGCAACCAGCAAAGGAAAGAGGGACCACTCTGAACCGAGACACAGGAGGCTCAAACTGCGCACAACTGATCCAGCTACTAGACCCAAATGGGGCCAATAATATTGTATAAACTGAAGTGTGAGAAACTAATGTAACATATTAATTATATCAAGAGAAGAATCAGTTGCAAAACAGCCCATTTCTCTATAGTGAGAGCCAAGGTGGGCAACATGAAAGGAGCTATATCCCCGGAGTAGGCAAACCGAGCCCGGAGGGGCAGACCGTCCCCCGGAGCAGAGCAGGCGGTGAGACCGTCTATCCCCAAGGGCGAGGCCAGCCCCCCCTAGGACAGAGCCGCCCAGCAACGCCATGTAGGGACGAGATAAAACATCTTGGAATACTGAAGTAGGCAGACCATAGAGATCTAACATGTAAACTAATATATCAGTATGTCGTTATAACAGTAAACATGGGAGGGGTTCAGAAAACATTATCCAGTACAATCACTGATCCGAAGAGGGGATTCCGCTCGTTCATTTAGTAGACCATTCGGGGGTAGGAGCCTCAGGTCTCCTAGGGGGGGCGACAGGAAGTTGCTTTCGGATCTCGTCAGGAAGAGACTCAAATAAGCCCAAGGTTTTGAGAAAATCATATCCCTGGGAGGGCGTTTTTATCGAGTGATGAGAGCCATCTTTCGTGACATGGAGCTGGAACGGGAAACCCCATTTATATTTGATGGAATTATCTCGAAGGACTCTAGTGATAACGGTCAGGTCCTTGCGCTTTCGGAGTGTGGAGGGGGCTAAGTCCTGGAAGATCTGCAGTTGGGTTCCAGAATAGAGAACCGTTTGTTGATCCCGTGCCACCATCATAAATTTCTCTTTCGTCTTGTAATAATGAAACCGCAGGATGACATCTCTTGGGGGTTGGGACGGTGGTGGACGTGGGCGTAGAGCTCGGTGTGCTCTATCGAGAAGGAGGAGGTCCTTTGAGACTTCGGGGATCATGGTTTGCAATAGGCCCTCTAGAAAGGTCGGGAGGGTCTCCATAGTAACGCTCTCCGGAATGTTACGGATCCGGACATTGTTCCGGCGATTCCGGTTGTCCATATCTTCTAAGTGTTCTTCTTGCTGGGCAATGTCCGCCCGGATCTCCGCTAGTTCCTGTTCGACCACCACCTGGTACTGGCAGACTTCATCCACTTTACGTTCCAGGGTATCCGTGCGGGTGCCGAGATCAGCTAGTTCAGTTCTAAATTCAGTCAGGATTGACCTCATTTCCGTTTGAATGGTCTTAGTGACGATTGCCACTACATCTTGGGTCGTAAGACCTGACTTTGGTGTAAGATCGTCATCGGCATCCGACTGGGGGTCCACAGAGGGGGAGCCTCGTGGTGTAGCACCTGCTTTTTCCCATGCTCGGAGGATACTAGGCTTAGCTTGGGCAGGTGTTTTGCGGTTCTTTTGTGACATGGCGGAATGATAGAGGTTGATAGCTGTCCGGTGGTAATACCGGGCCAGTAGAGTTGTTGACACGGTCACGAGATGGGCTGGGAGCAACTTCCAGAGACTTGATAGATATTATGAAATGTGAGGTCCTAATCACATCCTGGTCGCAGAATGATTTAGTGTAGAGCAGGTATCATATGAACCTCATTTGGTAGTGGGCATAATAAGTAGTAATTAAGTGTGGAGCACAGCCGGCATTGTCGAATAAGGTAGGTAGTCCCCACTAGTGCCGATCCCGGTAGCCAGGTGGGAGAAGAGAAAAAAAAAAAAAGGGAGGGGGGGGCACGCCCACCAGGTCACGGACCAGCCAGTGACCGGTCGTCGTGCAGCAGGATCTTATCACAGAACGTGTGCCCACTTCAGCTGATGGCACAGCACACCGATGAGTCTAGCCTGTTGCCCCGCATCCGGAGGCCACACGCCTCTCGCTTCTCTCCCGTCTCTCGGGGTCCCGTCCCGTTTCTTGATCCGTGCTCCAGGGCCTCAGTGCTGCATGCAGAGTGTTGGAGGCTGGACGGCCGGAGGTCGTAGGAGTCAAAGCAGACCTGCTATGCTGCCCAGCGAGCCACCCACAGCCGTGAATGGACTCGCAGCGGGGCAGGGGGCCTCTCGCGATCTCTTTGTGCTCAGCGGAAGCCTGCAGGGGAGGGGGGGGAAGAGCCCGCTGCACGGGGTAGCCCTCACCCCAGTGTGCTTATAGGTGATGCAGTAGGGCCCCAGGCATACGGGGGTAGTCGCAGAGCGAACTATGATGCCTCTAACAGACCGGGGGGGGGGGCGCCGTCTGGCTGGCGTCCGGATCGTGGCAGCAATGAGCGGGTGCTTGATTAGTGCTCGCGGGAGGGGAGGGAGCCGCTGTTACCTCAGTGCCGCCGGGTGTATAGGCCGGAGGCCTCGGCACAGTATCCTCCGGTCACCGCCGAGTCTCTCCTCTCCTTCCGTCCCCCAAGATGGCCGCCGCACGAACCCTGCAGTGCCGTCGGGCCGGCGTCCTGATCGTGGCAGCGGTGAGCGGGTGCTTGAGTAGTGCTCGTGGGAGGGGAGGGAGCCGCTACTACTTCAGTGCCGCCGGGTGTGTAAGCCGGAGGCCTCCGCAGAGTATTCTCCGGTCACCGCCGAGTCTCTCCTCTCCTTCCGTCCCCCAAGATGGCCGCCGCACGGACCCTGCAGCGCGTCGCTCGGCTCCAGTTCGGCAACAGACGGGTCCCGCTGGACGGGGATCAGTACTGGGCTATCTGTAGGGATGTCTGCCCAGGGGACCAGGACCAGGCCGGGCCCACCGGCGCTCCAGGAGGGCAAACCGCGCTGCGGGGGGATGCTTGAAAATCGAGGCCCCGGCTTCTGAGCAGCGAGTGGGCCGCAATCCGCAGGAGCCAGTAGACCGGCTCCCCGATTCAGCGGCACCGACTCACTGTCTGCTCCAGCAATGTAGGGTGCTGATCCAAGGAGTTTGGGTGCTTATATAAGGGTGAGGAGGCTTATTATTAAACATATACTCCCAGGTCCCTGGGAGCTCATGAGCAGCACAACCTCCACGTTCAGCATCCAGGCCACACCCCCGCCTCTCTTTCCCTTATGTCTCTCTCTGTCCCCGCTGCCTGTCTCTCTCTGTCCCTGATGTCTCACTCTGTACCTGCTGCCTCTCTTTGTCCCTTATGTCTCTCTCTGTCCCCGCTGCCTGTCTCTCTCTGTCCCTGATGTCTTTCTCTGTCTCCGCTGCCTCTCTCTCTGTCCCTGATGTCTCTCTCTGTCCCCGCTGTCTGCCTCTCTCTGTCCCTGATGCGTCTCTCTCTGTCCCCGCTGCCTCTCTCTTCCTGCCCCTGATGTGTCTCTCTGTCCCTGCTGCCTATCTCTCTATTCCTGCTGCCTCTCTCTCTGTCCCTGATGTCTCTCTGTCCCCACTGCCTCTCTCTCTCTGTCCCTGATGTCTCTCTCTGTCCCCACTGCCTCTCTCTCTGTCCCTGATGTCTCACTCTGTTCCCGCTGCCTCTCTGTCCCTGATATCTCTCTCTGTCCCCGCTGCCTGTCTCTCTCTGTCCCCACTGCCTCTCTCTCTGTCCCTGATGTCTCTCTCTGTCCCCACTGCCTCTCTCTCTGTCCCAACCAGAGGCATAACTAGGGCGGGGTGAGCAGTGCATGTGACATAGACGTCACGGCAGGTCCAGTAGAGGGGGCCGCCGCCGGCCAGGGACTGTGCACCGGACTACCCATCGCCTATCCACCATGTTCACCCAGTCAGGGCTCTGCCTCCCCTGTCTTCTAAAGAATGAAATCCGCCCCTTCTGATGACGTCACCCGCGTGCACTCCACTGTGTCAGGGGAAGAAGAACCTCGCTGGAGCTGCGGACCCATGCCATAGAACGGAGGTCACCACACAGTTAGAGGGACTGCTGACAGCTGCCTGTCCCTGGCATAGGAGAGCGTTCCAGTTACAGGAGCCTCAGATTTCAGGTGAGTATATTTTTTTATCTGTCTTTATTTTAATGATTTTTTCTTTGCTCTTACTCTCCCCACCCATATCCTCTGCTCTGTTCCTGGTCACCCCACAGCCTGTCACCCCACTCCCACTGACCCCACTCACAGCCTGTCACCCCAGCCCTGCTGCGCTCTTCTCCCCTCACATAGAAGATAGCACAGGCACTGTGGGGCAATGTGTATCTGGCACTGTGGGGCAATGTTTATCTGGCTCCGTGGGGCACTGTGTATCTGGCACTGTGGGGCACTGTGTATCTGGCACTGTGGGGCACTGTGTATCTGGCACTGTGGGGCACTGTGTACCTGGCACTGTGGGGCACTGTGTACCTGGCACTGTGGGGCACTGTGTATCTGGCACTGTGTATCTGGCACTGTGGGGCACTGTGTATCTGGCACTGTGGGGCAATATGTATCTGGCACTGTGGGGCACTGTGTATCTGGCACTGTGGGGCACTGTGTATCTGGCACTGTGGGGCACTGTGTATCTGGCACTGTGGGGCACTGTGTATCTGGCACTGTGGGGCACTGTGTATCTGGCACTGTGGGGCACTGTGTACCTGGCACTGTGGGGCACTGTGTATCTGGCACTGTGTATCTGGCACTGTGGGGCAATATGTATCTGGCACTGTGGGGCATTGTGTATCTGGCACTGTGGGGCACTGTGTATCTGGCACTGTGGGGCACTGTGTATCTGGCACTGTGGGGCACTGTGTATCTGGCACTGTGGGGCACTGTGTATCTGGCACTGTGGGGCACTGTGTATCTGGCACTGTGGGGCACTGTGTACCTGGCACTGTGGGGCACTGTGTATCTGGCACTGTGGGGCACTGTGTATCTGGCACTGTGGGGCACTGTGTATCTGGCACTGTGGGGCACTGTGTATCTGGCACTGTGGGGCACTGTGTACCTGGCACTGTGTATCTGGCACTGTGGGGCAATATGTATCTGGCACTGTGGGGCAATTGTGTATCTGGCACTGTGTGTACTGTGTAAAAAGGGGACTCTGCCTGCGTACTGTGTAAAAAGAAGACTGCCTGCGTACTGTGTAAAAAGGGGATTCTGCCTGCGTACTGTGTAAAAAGGGGACTCTGCCTGCGTACTGTGTAAAAAGGGGACTCTGCCTGCGTACTGTGTAAAAAGGGGACTCTGCCTGCGTACTGTGTAAAAAGGGGACTCTGCCTGCATACTGTGTAAAAAGGGCACTCTACTGCCATAATGTGCAAAAATTGAATGAAGGTGTGCTGAGAGACGACACAAGGGGTAGGTGATAGTGTGACTAGAGGCGACACGGGGTAGGTAATAGTAATGTTGGCACGCCCCATTTTCAGTGGCCAAGCACCTTCTGGTATGTGGCCACGCCCCTTCTGGTGTGTGACCACGCCCATTTTCTGGTGCGCGCCTTCAGCGCGCACACATAGTTAAATTTGCTTTTTTTGGGGGGTGGGGGGGCGCCACTCTTCATCTTGCCCTGGGCTCCGAAAACCCTAGTTACGCCTCTGCCGAGGAACCCGAACCCGCTCATCTCTACTGTATATGTCCATTGATACTGCCGTATATGTCCAGCAGTACTGCCGTATATGTCCAGCGGTACTGCCATATAAATCCAGTGATCCAGCTGTATAATTACAGTGGTACTGGCATATAAGTCCAGTCCAGTGATACTGCCGTATATGTCCAGTGATACTGCCGTATATGTCCATTGATACTGCCATATATGTCCAGCGGTACTGCCGTATAAATCCAGTGATCCTGCCGTATAAGTCCAGTGATCCTGCCGTATAATTACAGTGGTACTGGCGTATAAGTCCAGTCCAGTGATACTGCCGCATATTTCCAGTCATACTGCCATATATGTCCAGTTATACTGCTGTATATGTTCATTGATATTGCCGTATATGTCCAGCAGTACTGCCGTATATGTCCATTGATACTGCCGTATATGTCCAGCAGTACTGCCGTATATGTCCATTGATACTGCCGGATATGTCCAGCGGTACTGCCGTATATGTCCAGCGGTACTGCCGTATAAATCCAGTGATCCTGCCGTATAAGTCCAGTGATCCAGCCGTATAATTACAGTGGTACAGTGGTACTGGCGTATAAGTCCAGTGATCCTGCCTATTAATATGACTTTTGTGTTTTTTGTACAGCTAAAATGGCATCCCGGCCACCGGAGTCCTTCTTGTAGATATGTTTTTAAGTTGTCATGGTGACGGGTTAGTCACAATAGCCGGAAGTGCGCCGTCGTCAGGACAACCGTGTCCATTGATGATGACGCAACCGGAAGTAGGTCCTGGCGTGGATGCCGAAGACGCGACACTGGTGGTGTTTCTTAGTGTGTATAAAGGTAAGAGTTCTGTAATGTTGTATTATTACTTCTGAGGACGGTTGTATTAAAACTGAAACGTTAAGTTACAATCCTTGAGTCAGCTCGAGTTTTGTTCTACAAAAAGTCCGTGAGTGCCGCCTATTTCCACTATGTATGCTTGCTCCTGCTTGGAAGGCACCCGGCACGTTGATTGACTTTTTAATACAGGAGTGCCAAATATCTGTTCTTTCTCTCTCTCTCTCTATATATATATATATATATATATACACACACACCCTGTTGCAAAGCGGATTACTGAGGCCATAGCAACTATGCTGGTGTTAGACGTGCATCCGGTATCCGCCATTAGTGCAGTGGGACTGCAGTGCCAACCCTAGATGGGCCAGGTGTTTGTGCCGCACACTTGTGTCTCTTAGCTTAGTCGTACAGCTACCTCATTTTTTACTTCTTCGCATGATGTGCTGTTTGGGTATTATTTTTTTTTTAAGTGCCATCCTGTCTGACACTGCAGTGCCACTCCTAGATGGGCCAATTGTTTGTGTCGCTTAGCTTAGTCATACAGCTACCTCATTGCACCTCTTTTTCATCTTTGCATGATGTGCTGTTTGGGGCCTTTTTTATATCTGCCCTCCTGTCTGACACTGCAGTGCCACTCTTAGATGGGCCAATTGTTTGTGTCGCTTGGCTTAGTCATACAGTTACCTCATTGCACCTCTTTTTCATATTTGCATGATGTGCTGTTTGGGGCATTTTTTTTATATCTGCCCTCCTGTCTGACACTGCAGTGCCACTCTTAGATGGGCCAATTGTTCGTGTCGCTTAGCTTAGTCATACAGCTACCTCATTGCACCTCTTTTTCATCTTTGCATGATGTGCTGTTTGGGGCATTTTTTTTTCATATCTGCCCTCCTGTCTGACACTGCAGTGCCACACTTAGATGGGCCAATTGTTTGTGTCGCTTAGCTTAGTCATACAGCTACCTCATTGCACCTCTTTTTCATCTTTGCATGATATGCTGTTGGGGGCCTTTTTTATATCTTCCCTGCTGTCTGATACTGCAGTGCCACTCCTAGATAAGTCAGGTGTTTGTGCCGCACACTTGTGTCGCTTAGCCTAGTCATACAGCTACCTCATTGCACCTCTTTTTCATCTTTGCATGATGTGCTGTTTGGGGCCTTTTTTTATATCTGCCCTCCTGTCTGACACTGCAATGGCACTCCTAGATGGGCCAGGTGTTTGTGCCGCACACTTGTGTCGCTTAGCTTAGTCATACAGCTACCTCATTGCACCTCTTTTTATCTATGCATGATGTGCTGTTTGGGCCTAGTTTTTATATCTGCCCTCCTGTCTGACACTGCAGTGCCACTCCTAGATGGGCCAATTGTTTGAGTCGCTTAGCTTATACATACAGCTGCCTCATTGCACCTCTTTTTCTTCTTTGCATGATGTGCTGTTTGGGGACTAGTTTTTTTTAAGTGCCATCCTGTCTGCCACTGCAGTGTCACTTTTAGATGGGCCAGGTGTTTGTGCCGCACACTTGTGTCGCTTAGCTTATATACACAGCTATCTCATTGCACCTCTTTTACTTCTTTGCATGATGTGCCGTTTGGGGACTAGTTTTTTTTTAAGTGTCATCCTGTCTGCCACTGCAGTGCCACTCCTAAATGGGCCAGGTGTTTGTGCCACACACTTTTGTCGCTTAGCTTAGTCATACAGCTACCTCATTGCACCTCTCTTTCTTCTTTGCATCATGTGCTGTTTGGGGCCTATGTTTTAAATCTGCCAGTCTGTCTGCCACTGCAGTGCCACTCCTAGATGGGCCAGGTGTTTGTGTTGCACACTTGTGTCACTTAACTTAGCCATCCAGCTACCTCATTGCACCTCTCTTTCTTCTTTGCATCATGTGCTGTTTGGGGCCTATGTTTTAAATCTGCATTCTGTCTGCCACTGCAGTGCCACTCCTAGATGGGCCAGGTGTTTGTGCTGCACACTTGTGTCGCTTAGCTTAGTCATACAGCCACCTCGGTGCAACCTTTTGGCCTAAAAACAATAGTATGAGCTTTTCAGAATAGACTGGAAATTAGTGGAAATGAATGTTATTGAGGTTACTCATACCGTAGGATCAAAATTACCCCCAAATTCTGTGATTTTAGCTGTTTTATGTTTTTAAAAAAAATCATCCAGATCCAAAAGCAAAACCAAAACGCGTAAGGGTGGTTTTGGCAAAACCAATCCAGATCCAAAACACGAGCATGGAACCAAAACCAAAACACAAAACACGAAAAGAGCCCACCGCACATCTCTATACTGTATACCTTTTCTCCCGGCTGTCACAAGACTCCCTGTAAGTATTTTATGTACGATGGTGCACTGAAATGCGTAAGGGGCAGAAAAGTAGACTTTTATATGGGGGCACTCTTAATTTTTACTTTATATAAATAAATTTATTAAAAAAATAGCTTTTAATAGTTATGTTTAACAAAGGAAATTAAAATGGTACACAAAATTTCATGTTTTTAATGTATTTAAATGTACAGCACTAAGATATTTACAATGGACACCCCTCCTGATTAGAGCTGTCCTTTGCTAAAGAAAGACTTCTGGGTTTAGGACCCAGGAGTCCTTCTGCGCATGCACAGTTTCAGATTCAGTACACCCCACCCCGAGAGAGAAACTTAGGGGTAAATTTACTAAGGGGGTCATTCCGAGTTGATCGCTCGCTAGCACATTTTTGCAGCGCTGCGATCAGATAGTCACCGCCTATGGGGGAGTGTATTTTCGCTTTGCAAGTGTACGAACGCTTGTGCAGCCGAGCGGTACAAAAACAGTTTGTGCAGTTTCTGAGTAGCTCAGGACATACTCAGCCGCTGCAATCACTCCAGTCTTTTTGGTCCCGGAATTGATGTCAGACACCCGCCCTGCAAACGCCTGAACACGCCTGTGTTTCCCCAAACACTCTGAGAAAACGGTCAGTTGACACCCATAAACGCCCTCTTTCTGTCAAACTCCTTGCGATCGACTGCGCAAATGGATTCTTTGTTAAATCCATTGCCCAGCACCGATCCTCTTTGTACCCGTACGACGTGCCAGCGCATTGCGGTGCATACACATGCACAGTTTTGCTGAGTTTTAACCTGATCACAGCGCTGCAAAAAATTGCTAGCGAGCGATCAACTCGGAATGACCCCCAAAGATGGGAGTTCTATTTAAGATGGGATGTTGCCCATAGCAACCAAACAGATTCTACTTCTCATTTATCTAGCACCTTCTAGAAGATAATACCTGGAATCTGATTGATTGGTATGGGCAACATCTCACCTTAAATAGAATTCTCATCTTAGTAAATTTACCCTTTAGACTCTTCTGGCCTGTACCCATAGGAGTGCGCAGGGGGGGTGCCTGGTGCGCACAGGCACCCCCTAATGTCTGGCACCCGATCTCACATGCCTGATGCAGCGAGCAGCCTGATTACTGTCCCCTCTGCGCTGCACCCTGTCAAGACTGCATTACTGACCAGACACCTGGGTTAATCAAGGGTGCCACTGCCACCGGCTTTCAAACTCCCAGCTCCACTTCCATGTACAAAAACAGCATGATGTGACGTGATTATGTCATGCTGCTCACACGCCCACCCGCCACACCCGCCACATTCCCACCTCTCTCCTTCTATGCTATGCCAACGCCAGCCACTGATGAGGAGCAGCATGCAGCCAGCGTTCCTCTTAGGAAGACAAATTCAATACTGGCAGGCGGTCGGCAGCAGCATTGACACGTCACTCATTTTTCCAGCAGCAGCAATAACTAGTCTGCGACTGTCAGTGTCAGTGAGTGGCTGACTTGTAAATAAGCTGCTGCAGCTTGCAGGGGAAAGAGAGGGGGAGCCAGACCAGGCTGAGGAGGAGCACTGTAATTGCAGTTAGTGCCATCAAGGGTGTTTGTTTGGTGCACACCACAACATCTGACAATGTATCTGCATTATTAGAATTGGTACAAGGGTGGATATTTATATTGTGTTGACCGTCAATAGATGGTGCTAGACATACCCAAAAGGTGGTGCTACACACACCACTCCGACGGTGCACCCCCTAATAAAATGTGCTGTGCACGCCTATGCTTGTACCCGGATGATAGGTCAACTCCATATGGTCAGGTCAGCAGGTACAAAAGGTCAACAGTGCTTAAGGTACAGTAGTTCATAGAAGACAATGTGCTGAATGTTCCTTATACTATACTGTATGTACAGTATATTTTGTTTCCTTATGGTGTATTTTGAAACAGTCTCAAGAGAATGGATAGGAGTATTAATAGCACTGCAGGCTCATGTATGCAGCGTCACAGCACATAAAGCTCCAATCTGGACATATCCATCAGTGCAGAAAGTCTACTTGTAGAATCATCAACAATTAATGTGACATGCGCTGCTGCAACAAGAATGTTTTTTGTTTTTAAACTAGAGCAAAATACAATGTATTGCAGGTCCCCTCTGTGTTTTAGAAGAATCAAGTCTTGTGACCTCATCCAGCTTGGATCACTACTGAGACAGAAATTGCAATTTTCTCAGAACTTCTAAAACACGGGTGTACTATGGTATGCCGGCGCCCGGGCTCCCGGCGATCAGCATACTGGCGCCGGGATCCCGACCGCCGGCATACTGACCGCCGGGATACCGACAGAGTGGCGAGCGCAAATGAGCCCCTTGTGGGCACGGTTATTCTCCCTCCAGGGGGGTCGTGGACCCCCAAGAGGGAGAAAAAGTGTCGGTATGCCGGCTGTCGGGATTCCGGCGCCGGCATACTGTGCGCCGGGATCCCGACAGCCGGCAAACTGAAGACCACCCCTAAAACACACATGTGAAGAGCCGCCCAGAAAGGTAAAAGATGCCCACTGATGCATTCACAAATTTGCGTATGCATTCACATAATTGCAATGCATTCGCAGAAATCGAGTACCACTGACAATTCCAGTTGACCCATGCATACGCAGGATATACACGGCTGCAGTCGCAGTGGCGCCATGTTTTCAATCACAGCAATCGCCTGCATTTTTCCAACCACTCCCCAGAAACACCATGTTACCTCCCACACTTCCTGACAGTCGCTATGTGATCGCACTTTACTGGGACTGTGATCGTATTGCGAATGCATTTCGGGTTTTGCGCAAGCATGATGCGGTCACAAGGCATATGCGCAATCATCCAATAATCGGCTGATTTGTGATTTTGCAATTTTGCAACTGAAGATGGAGATGGCCCTTAGGTTGACATCTAAGTAACCCTCTTTTGGCTAGTAGCCTGGTAAGTGGGAAGTGTGCTTTGGGATTTCTTTTCAAATGGGCATAGTAGGATGATCCTAGGATCACCTGCAATTATAAGGTAGTCCAATTGCACAGTCAACCCAGCATATCTACAGTTACAAAAAGTATTATGCTGACACCTGAACCACCCACTATACCAATTACTGTACCACTACATGTGGCTGACCACTATACCAATTACTGTACCACTACATGTGGCTAACCACTACACCAGTTATCACTATACCTGGGCTGATAACTACACCAATTATCACTATACCTGGGCTGACCACTGCACCAATTATCACTATACCTGGGCTGACCACTGCACCAATTATTACTATACCTGGGCTGACCACTACACCAGTTATCACTATACCTGGGCTGACCACTACACCAATTATCCCTGTACCTGGGCTGGCCACTACACCAATTATCACTAGTGATGTGCACCGGAAATTTTTCGGGTTTTGTGTTTTGGTTTTGGATTCGGTTCCGCGGCCGTGTTTTGGATTCGGACGCATTTTGGCAAAACCTCCCTGAAATTTTTTTGTTGGATTCGGGTGTGTTTTGGATTTGTTTTTGTTTTTTTATAAAAAACCCTCAAAAACAGCTTAAATCATAGAATTTGGGGGTCATTTTGATCCCATAGTATTATTAACCTCAATAACCATAATTTCCACTCAATTCCAGTCTATTCTGAACACCTCACACCTCACAATATTATTTTTAGTCCTAAAATTTGCACCGAGGTCGCTGGATGACTAAGCTAAGCGACCCAAGTGGCCGACACAAACACCTGGCCCATCTAGGAGTGGCACTGCAGTGTCAGACAGGATGGCCGATTTAAAAAATAGTCCCCAAACAGCACATGATGCAAAGAAAAAAAGAGGTGCACCAAGGTCACTGGATGGCTAAGCTAAGCGACCCAAGTGGCCGACACAAACACCTGGCCCATCTAGGAGTGGCACTGCAGTGTCAGACAGGATGGGCGATTTAAAAAATAGTCCCCAAACAGCACATGATGCAAAGAAAAAAAGAGGTGCACCAAGGTCGCTGGATGGCTAAGCTAAGCGACCAAAGTGGCCGACACAAACACCTGGCCCATCTAGGAGTGGCACTGCAGTGTCAGACAGGATGGCACTTAAAAAAATAGTCCCCAAACAGCACATGATGCAAAGAAAAAAAGAGGTGCACCAAGGTCGCTGGATGGCTAAGCTAAGCGATCCAAGTAGCCGACACAAACACCTGGCCCACCTAGGACTGGCACTGCAGTATTCTAGCGAGAGGATAAGTGCTTCCATCCTCATGTGAATCTGAACCACTAGCCATGAACGTAGGCCAGTGCCTCAGCCGTTCCTTGCCACTCTGTGTCGTAAATGGCATATTGGCAAGTTTACGCTTCTCATCAGATGCTTTTAATTTTGATTTTTGGGTCATTTTACTGAACTTTTGTAGTATACTTGACGACACAGAGGTAGAGCAATGGACTACTGTACCGTACTGCTATATATATACTGGTGGTCAGCAAAATTCTGCACTGTCCTCCTACTATATAGTATACTGCGCACAACTAAAATGCAGCACAGGTATGGATGCAAAGTATACTTGACGACACAGAGGTAGAGCAGTGGACTACTGTACCGTACTGCTATATATATACTGGTGGTCAGCAAAATTCTGCACTGTCCTCCTACTATACAGTATACTGCTCACAACTAAAATGCAACACAGGTATGGATGCATAGTATACTTGACGACACAGAGGTAGAGCAGTGGACTACTGTACCGTACTGCTATATATATACTGGTGGTCAGCAAAATTCTGCACTGTCCTCCTACTATATAATACTGCGCACAACTAAAATGCAGCACAGGTATGGATGGATAGTATACTTGACGACACAGAGGTAGGTAGAGCAGTGGCCTACTGTACCGTACTGCTATATATATACTGGTCAGAAAAATTCTGCACTGTCCTCCTACTATTTAATACTGCGCACAACTAAAATGCAGCACAGGTATGGATGGATAGTATACTTGACGACACAGAGGTAGGTAGAGCAGTGGCCTACTGTACCGTACTGCTATATATATACTGGTGGTCAACAAAATTCTGCACTGTCCTCCTACTATACAGTATAGTGCGCACAACTAAAATGCAGCACAGGTATGGATGCATAGTATACTTGATGACACAGAGGTAGAGCAGTGGACTTTTGTACCGTACTGCTATATATATACTGGTGGTCAGCAAAATTCTTCACTGTCCTCCTACTATATAATACTGCGCACAACTAAAATGCAGCACAGGTATGGATGGATAGTATACTTGACGTCACAGAGGTAGGTAGAGCAGTGGACTACTGTACCGTACTGCTATATATATACTGGTGGTTAGCAAAATTCTGCACTGTCCTCCTACTATATAATACTGCGCACAACTAAAATGCAGCACAGGTATGGATGGATAGTATACTTGACGACACAGAGGTAGGTAGAGCAGTGGACTACTGTACCGTACTGCTATATATATACTGGTGGTCAGCAAAATTCTGCACTGTCCTCCTACTATATAATACTGCGCACAACTAAAATGCAGCACAGGTATGGATGGATGGTATACTTGACGACACAGAGGTAGGTAGAGCAGTGGACTACTGTACCGTACTGCTATATATATACTGGTGGTCAGCAAAATTCTGCACTGTCCTCCTACTATATATACTGCGCACAATTAAAATGCAGCACAGGTATGGATGGATAGTATACTTGATGACACAGAGGTAGGTAGAGCAGTGGACTACTGTACCGTACTGCTATATATATACTGGTGGTCAGCAAAATTCTGCACTGTCCTCCTACTATATATACTGCGCACAACTAAAATGCAGCACAGGTATGGATGGATAGTATACTTGATGACACAGAGGTAGGTAGAGCAGTGGACTACTGTACCGTACTGCTATATAATACTGGTGGTCAGCAAAATTCTGCACTGTCCTCCTACTATATACTACAAAGCAGCACAGATATGGAGCGTTTTTCAGGCAGAGAACGTAGATATTTTCAGCACACTGAGCACAGATATTTGCAAGCGCACTGAGCACAGATATTTGCAGCACACTGAGCACAGATATTTGCAGTACACTGAACACAGAAACTGAGAGAACGCTGCACGTCCTCTCCCTATCATCTCCAATGCACGAGTGAAAATGGCGGCGACGCGCGGCTCCTTATATAGAATACGAATCTCGCGAGAATCCAACAGCGGGATGATGACGTTCGGGCGCGCTCGGGTTAACCGAGCAAGGCGGGAGGATCCGAGGCTGCCTCAGAACCGTGTAAAATGGGTGAAGTTCGGGGGGGTTCGGATTTCGAGGAACCGAACCCGCTCATCACTAATTATCACTATACCTGGGCTGACCACTACACCAGTTATCACTATACCTGGGCTGGCCACTACACCAATTATCACTATACCTGGGCTGACCACTACACCAATTATCACTATACCTGGGCTGACCACTACACCAATTATCACTATACCTGGGCTGGCCACTACACCAATTATCACTATACCTGGGCTGACCACTACACCAATTATCACTATACCTGGGCTGACCACTACACCAATTATCACTATACCTGGGCTGACCACTACACCAATTATCACTATACCTGGGCTGACCACTACACCAATTATCACTATACCTGGGCTGACCACTACACCAATTACCACTATACCTGGGCAGGCCACTACAGCAATTACCACTATACCTGGGCAGGCCACTACACCAATTACCACTATACCCGTGGTGGCCACTACACCAATTACCACTATACCTGGGCAGACCACTACAGCAATTATCACTATACCTGGGCTGACCACTACACCAATTATCACTATACCTGGGCAGGCCACTACACCAATTACCACTATACCTGGGCAGGCCACTACACCAATTACCACTATACCCGGGGTGGCCACTACACCAATTACCACTATACCTGGGCAGACCACTACACCAATTATCACTATACCTGGGCTGACCACTACACCAATTATCACTATACCTGGGCAGGCCACTACACCAATTACCACTATACCTGGGCAGGCCACTACACCAATTACCACTATACCCGGGGTGGCCACTACACCAATTACCACTATACCTGGGCTGACCACTACACCAATTATCACTATACCTGGGCTGACCACTACACCAATTATCACTATACCTGGGCAGGCCACTACACCAAATACCACTATACCCGGGCTGGCCACTACACCAATTATCACTATACCTGGGCTGACCACTACACCAATTACCACTATACCCGGGCTGTCCACTACACCAATTACCACTATACCTTGGTTGACCACTGCACCAATTACCACTATACCTGGGCTGACCACTACACCAATTATCACTATACCTGGGCTGACCACTACACCAATTATCACTATACCTGGGCAGGCCACTACACCAAATACCACTATACCCGGGCTGGCCACTACACCAATTATCACTATACCTGGGCTGACCACTACACCAATTACCACTATACCTGGGTTGACCACTACACCAATTACCACTATTCCTGGGTTGACCACTACACCAATTACCACTATACCTGGGCTGACCACTACATCACATATTGTACATCCGCAGGTGGGCTTACTGCTACATGACTAGCACCACACCAATTACAGCACCTACACTCAACTGAGGCTTAGAAAGCTGTGTTTGTTGCCATGCTGTCTGTATTGGATATTTTAACTGATAGTTATAATATCTAATCACCGCTATTCGTGGCATTAAGAAATTATGCACTGCCGCCATATATCATTGTGTGCCCAAGAGGAAGGCACGCAGTAATTATAATCTCATTCCTTGCTATAACCAGCAGGGGGAACTAAAGCTCTGCATCTAAATAATTCACATACCATAAAGATTTGTGGCCGTTCAAAAATCTGCTCCAAATTTGCAGCCTGCAGGCTATACATTAGGGATTAGTTAGCTTGATGCATACCTCCCAATGTAGCCCTCTCCAGGAGGGACAAAATGCTCTGTTCCTGGACTTCTCTCTTAATGTAGGATTGCCCTCACCTGTGTTGAACTAGTTACTTGATAAGAAAGGTGTTTCAGAACAGGTGAAGGCAATCATACATTAAGAGGGAAGTCCAGGAGCAGAGCGTTCTGTCACTCCTGGAGAGGGTCATGTTGGGAGGTATGTTGATGTGCAGTTGAAAATGTTAAAGAAAGGAGTTTACACCTGTTTCCAATTATTTTTTTCCAGCTGTATTATCTTATGTTTATTTTTAGAATTGTATATACTAGAGATGAGCGGGTTCGGTTCCTCGGAATCCGAACCCGCCCGAACTTCAGGTTTTTTTACACGGGTCCGAGCAACTCGGATCTTCCCGCCTTGCTCGGTTAACCCGAGCGCGCCCGAACGTCATCATCCCGCTGTCGGATTCTCGCGAGGCTCGGATTCTATCGCGAGACTCGGATTCTATATAAGGAGCCGCGCGTCGCCGCCATTTTCACACGTGCATTGAGATTGATAGGGAGAGGACGTGGCTGGCGTCCTCTCCGTTTAGAGTGACTAGAGTACTAGAGAGAGACACAAATTTTGGGGAGCATATAGGAGGAGTACTACTTGCTGCTGATAGTGTGACCAGTGACCAGTGCCACCAGTTTAATTAATCCGTTCTCTGCCTGAAAAAAAACGATACACAGTGTGACACAGTCACACATACCATATCTGTGCTCAGCCCAGTGTGCTGCATCATATACTGTATATCATTATCTGACTGCTGAGTGCTCACTGCTCACACAGCTTAATTGTGGGGGAGACTGGGGAGCAGTTATAGCAGGAGTACATTTAAGTACAGTGCACACTTTTGCTGCCAGAGTGCCACTGCCAGTGTGACTGACCAGTGACCACTGACCACCAGTATTGTGATTGTCTGCTGACCACCAGTATATTGTGATTGTCTGCCTGAAAAAGTTAAACACTCGTCGTGTGGTGTTTTTATAAACGCATTCTTCAGACAGTGTCCAGCAGGTCCGTCATTACATAATATATACCTGTCCGGCTGCAGTACTAGTGTGATATATATATATATTTTAATTTTATCTCATTATCATCCAGTCTATATTAGCAGCAGACACAGTACGGTAGTCCACGGCTGTAGCTACCTCTGTGTCGGCAGTCGCTGGTCCATCCATAATTGTATACCACCTACCCGTGGTTTTTTTTTCTATCTTCTTGATACTAGTAGCTTACTTTAGGAGTCTGCAGTGCTGACAGACAGTGTCCAGCAGGTCCGTCATTACATAATATATACCTGTCCGGCTGCAGTACTAGTGTGATATATATATATATATATATTTTAATTTTATCTCATTATCATCCAGTCTATATTAGCAGCAGACACAGTACGGTAGTCCACGGCTGTAGCTACCTCTGTGTCGGCAGTCGCTCGTCATCCATAAGTATACTAGTATCCATCCATCTCCATTGTTTACCTGAGGTGCCTTTTAGTTGTGCCTATTAAAATATGGAGAACAAAAATGTTGAGGTTCCAAAAATAGGGAAAGATCAAGATCCACTTCCACCTCGTGCTGAAGCTGCTGCCACTAGTCATGGCCGAGACGATGAAATGCCAGCAACGTCGTCTGCCAAGGCCGATGCCCAATGTCATAGTACAGAGCATGTAAAATCCAAAACACCAAATATCAGTAAAAAAAGGACTCAAAAATCTAAAATAAAATCGTTGGAGGAGAAGCGTAAACTTGCCAATATGCCATTTACCACACGGAGTGGCAAGGAACGGCTGAGGCCCTGGCCTATGTTCATGGCTAGTGGTTCAGCTTCACATGAGGATGGAAGCACTCAGCCTCTCGCTAGAAAAATGAAAAGACTCAAGCTGGCAAAAGCACAGCAAAGAACTGTGCGTTCTTCGAAATCCCAAATCCACAAGGAGAGTCCAATTGTGTCGGTTGCGATGCCTGACCTTCCCAACACTGGACGTGAAGAGAATGCGCCTTCCACCATTTGCACGCCCCCTGCAAGTGCTGGAAGGAGCACCCGCAGTCCAGTTCCTGATAGTCAGATTGAAGATGTCAGTGTTGAAGTACACCAGGACGAGGAGGATATGGGTGTTGCTGGCGCTGGGGAGGAAATTGACAAGGAGGATTCTGATGGTGAGGTGGTTTGTTTAAGTCAGGCACCCGGGGAAACACCTGTTGTCCGTGGGAGGAATATGGCCATTGACATGCCTGGTCAAAATACCAAAAAAATCAGCTCTTCGGTGTGGAAGTATTTCAACAGAAATGCGGACAACATTTGTCAAGCCGTGTGTTGCCTTTGTCAAGCTGTAATAAGTAGGGGTAAGGACGTTAACCACCTCGGAAAATCCTCCCTTATACGTCACCTGCAGCGCATTCATAATAAGTCAGTGACAAGTTCAAAACTTTGGGCGACAGCGGAAGCAGTCCACTGACCAGTAAATCCCTTCCTCTTGTAACCAAGCTCACGCAAACCACCCCACCAACTCCCTCAGTGTCAATTTCCTCCTTCCCCAGGAATGCCAATAGTCCTGCAGGCCATGTCACTGGCAATTCTGACGAGTCCTCTCCTGCCTGGGATTCCTCCGATGCAGCCTTGCGTGTAACGCCTACTGCTGCTGGCGCTGCTGTTGTTGCTGCTGGGAGTCGATGGTCATCCCAGAGGGGAAGTCGGAAGACCACTTGTACTACTTCCAGTAAGCAATTGACTGTCCAACAGTCCTTTGCGAGGAAGATGAAATATCACAGCAGTCATCCTGTTGCAAAGCGGATAACTGAGGCCTTGACAACTATGTTGGTGTTAGACGTGCGTCCGGTATCCGCCGTTAGTTCACAGGGAACTAGACAATTTCTTGAGGTAGTGTGCCCCCGTTACCAAATACCATCTAGGTTCCACTTCTCTAGGCAGGCGATACCGAGAATGTACACGGACGTCAGAAAAAGACTCACCAGTGTCCTAAAAAATGCAGTTGTACCCAATGTCCACTTAACCACGGACATGTGGACAAGTGGAGCAGGGCAGGGTCAGGACTATATGACTGTGACAGCCCACTGGGTAGATGTATGGACTCCCGCCGCAAGAACAGCAGCGGCGGCACCAGTAGCAGCATCTCGCAAACGCCAACTCTTTCCTAGGCAGGCTACGCTTTGTATCACCGGTTTCCAGAATACGCACACAGCTGAAAACCTCTTACGGCAACTGAGGAAGATCATTGCGGAATGGCTTACCCCAATTGGACTCTCCTGTGGATTTGTGGCATCGGACAACGCCAGCAATATTGTGTGTGCATTAAATATGGGCAAATTCCAGCACGTCCCATGTTTTGCACATACCTTGAATTTGGTGGTGCAGAATTTTTTAAAAAACGAGAGGGGCGTGCAAGAGATGCTGTCGGTGGCCAGAAGAATTGCGGGACACTTTCGGCGTACAGGCACCACGTACAGAAGACTGGAGCACCACCAAAAACGCCTGAACCTGCCCTGCCATCATCTGAAGCAAGAAGTGGTAACGAGGTGGAATTCAACCCTATATATGCTTCAGAGGTTGGAGGAGCAGCAAAAGGCCATTCAAGCCTATACAATTGAGCACGATATAGGAGGTGGAATGCACCTGTCTCAAGCGCAGTGGAGAATGATTTCAACGTTGTGCAAGGTTCTGCTGCCCTTTGAACTTGCCACACGTGAAGTCAGTTCAGACACTGCCAGCCTGAGTCAGGTCATTCCCCTCATCAGGCTTTTGCAGAAGAAGCTGGAGACATTGAAGGAGGAGCTAACACGGAGCGATTCCGCTAGGCATGTGGGACTTGTGGATGGAGCCCTTAATTCGCTTAACAAGGATTCACGGGTGGTCAATCTGTTGAAATCAGATCACTACATTTTGGCCACCGTGCTCGATCCTAGATTTAAAACCTACCTTGGATCTCTCTTTCCGGCAGACACAAGTCTGCTGGGGTTCAAAGACCTGCTGGTGACAAAATTGTCAAGTCAAGCGGAACGCGACCTGTCAACATCTCCTCCTTCACATTCTCCCGCAACTGGGGGTGCGAGGAAAAGGCTCAGAATTCCGAGCCCACCCGCTGGCGGTGATGCAGGGCAGTCTGGAGCGACTGCTGATGCTGACATCTGGTCCGGACTGAAGGACCTGCCAACGATTACGGACATGTCGTCTACTGGCACTGCATATGATTCTCTCCCCATTGAAAGAATGGTGGAGGATTATATGAGTGACCGCATCCAAGTAGGCACGTCAGACAGTCCGTACTTATACTGGCAGGAAAAAGAGGCAATTTGGAGGCCCTTGCACAAACTGGCTTTATTCTACCTAAGTTGCCCTCCCACAAGTGTGTACTCCGAAAGAGTGTTTAGTGCCGCCGCTCACCTTGTCAGCAATCGGCGTACGAGGTTACTTCCAGGAAATGTGGAGAAGATGATGTTCATTAAAATGAATTATAATCAATTCCTCCGTGGAGACATTGACCAGCAGCAATTGCCTCCACAAAGTACACAGGGAGCTGAGATGGTGGATTCCAGTGGGGACGAATTGATAATCTGTGAGGAGGGGGATGTACACGGTGATATATCGGAGGATGATGATGAGGTGGACATCTTGCCTCTGTAGAGCCAGTTTGTGCAAGGAGAGATTAATTGCTTCTTTTTTGGTGGGGGTCCAAACCAACCCGTCATTTCAGTCACAGTCGTGTGGCAGACCCTGTCACTGAAATGATGGTTTGGTTAAAGTGTGCATGTCCTGTTTATACAACATAAGGGTGGGTGGGAGGGCCTAAGGACAATTCCATCTTGCACCTCTTTTTTCTTTAATTTTTCTTTGCGTCATGTGCTGTTTGGGGAGTATTGTTTTGAAGGGCCATCCTGCGTGACACTGCAGTGCCACTCCTAGATGGGCCAGGTGTTTGTGTCGGCCACTAGGGTCGCTTAGCTTACTCACACAGCTACCTCATTGCGCCTCTTTTTTTCTTTGCGTCATGTGCTGTTTGGGGAGTGTTTTTTGGAAGGGCCATCCTGCGTGACACTGCAGTGCCACTCCTAGATGGGCCAGGTGTTTGTGTCGGCCACTAGGGTCGCTTAGCTTACTCACACAGCTACCTCATTGCGCCTCTTTTTTTCTTTGCGTCATGTGCTGTTTGGGGAGTGTTTTTTGGAAGGGCCATCCTGCGTGACACTGCAGTGCCACTCCTAGATGGGCCAGGTGTTTGTGTCGGCCACTAGGGTCGCTTAGCTTACTCACACAGCTACCTCATTGCGCCTCTTTTTTTCTTTGCGTCATGTGCTGTTTGGGGAGTGTTTTTTGGAAGGGCCATCCTGCGTGACACTGCAGTGCCACTCCTAGATGGGCCAGGTGTTTGTGTCGGCCACTAGGGTCGCTTAGCTTACTCACACAGCTACCTCATTGCGCCTCTTTTTTTCTTTGCGTCATGTGCTGTTTGGGGAGTGTTTTTTGGAAGGGCCATCCTGCGTGACACTGCAGTGCCACTCCTAGATGGGCCAGGTGTTTGTGTCGGCCACTAGGGTCGCTTAGCTTAGTCATCCAGCGACCTCGGTGCAAATTTTAGGACTAAAAATAATATTGTGAGGTGTGAGGTGTTCAGAATAGACTGAAAATGAGTGGAAATTATGGTTTTTGAGGTTAATAATACTTTGGGATCAAAATGACCCCCAAATTCTATGATTTAAGCTGTTTTTTAGTGTTTTTTGAAAAAAACACCCGAATCCAAAACACACCCGAATCCGACAAAAAAAATTCGGTGAGGTTTTGCCAAAATGCGGTCGAACCCAAAACACGGCCGCGGAACCGAACCCAAAACCAAAACACAAAACCCGAAAAATTTCAAGTGCACATCTCTAGTATATACTGCAATCCTTATCCCATATACATTATTTAGATTATCATCATCCTTTATTTGTAAGGTGCTAAAGAAATTAAGAGACCCCTGGCAGTCAGTGTAACAAGTGAACAAAATACAAGTACTAGACAAAGAGCAAGTACATGATGAAGATGGTGAAGGCAGTGCTGCAACTCTGGGAGGCAACGGAAATATTGGAGTAGTTTGGGTATGAAATCCCGGCAGTCGGGATCCTGACGTCAGAATGATACTGACAATCAGAATTCCGATGGGACGCGGTAAGCCTTAAAACCCTAACCTACCCTCAGGGGTGTATCTAGGGGTCTCAGCGCCCCTGGCAAAGTAAAGGACTGGCGCCCCCCCATATTTTAAATAGGGAAGGCGTGTGTGCCAAAAACGGGGTGTGGCAACTCAATAGTACCCCAATTCAAAGTACACCACACAGTAGTGTTCCTTACTCACATTACACATGCACAGTAATGTCTGTTATTAATGTTATGCTACACAGTAGTACCTCTTATATCCATTATACCATTCAGTAGTGCCCATATAATTTGGGAAGTAATGCACGCTCCTGGGAAAGTGGGCATGGTCTCACTATTTTATATTATGATATGAAACCATTAATATATAATCACACCCTCCCTACACATGATCACACAATTAGCAGCCTTACACAAAATGCCCACAGTAGTACTCCTTACACATAATGTCCCAAGTATAGTGTCAGATACACACAATGTCCCCAGTATAGTGCCAGATGCACATAATGTTTCCAGTATAGTGTCAGATAAACATAATGATCCCCGTATAGTGCCAGATACACATAATGTCCTCAGTATAGAGCCAAATACACATATTGTCTCCAGTATAGTGCCAGATCCACATAATGGGGTATATTTACTAACATTCGTAATTCTCCCGATTTGGTGGGAGAATAATCACGAATGACATCGAAAGTGTAAAACTGCAACTTTTTGAATTTATTACGACTAATTTACTAAGCTGCCGTATTCTGCATTTTCGGGTTTTCCGATGTCGATGTCATTCGTTTTTTTAGGCAGTGTTTTACGTGAGTGACTTGTAAAACACTGCCGACTTTAATACAATGAATCTCGGCCGGATCTGAGAGATCCATGCTGGGCTTCATTGTGCACTTTGTTTAAAAAATAAATAAAGTTTAAATGTTAAAA
Source organism: Pseudophryne corroboree (assembly GCF_028390025.1). Classification (NCBI taxonomy): domain Eukaryota; kingdom Metazoa; phylum Chordata; class Amphibia; order Anura; family Myobatrachidae; genus Pseudophryne; species Pseudophryne corroboree. The sequence continues at coordinate 107,665,037 of NC_086453.1, forward strand.
AAAAATTGCGTGGGGTCCCCCCTCCTAAGGCAAACCAGCCTCGGGCTCTTTGAGCCGATCCTGGTTGCAGAAATATGGGAAAGAAAATGACAAGGGTTCCCCCATATTTAAGCAACCAGCATCGGGCTCTGCGCCTGGTCCTGGTTCCAAAAATACGGGGGACAAAAAGCGTAGGGGTCCCCCGTATTTTTAAAACCAGCACCGGGCTCCACTAGCTGGACAGATAATGCCACAGCCGGGGGTCACTTTTATACAGTGCCCTGTGGCCGTGGCATCAAATATCCAACTAGTCACCCCTGGACGGGGTACCCTGGGGGAGTGGGGACCCCTTCAATCAAGGGGTCCCCCCCCAGCCACCCAAGGGCCATGGGTGAAGCCCGAGGCTGTCCCCCCCATCCAATGGGCTGCGGATGGGGGGCTGATAGCCTTTTTGTAAAAGTGTAAGATATTGTTTTTAGTAGCAGTACTACAAGGCCCAGCAAGCCTCCCCCGCATGCTGGTACTTGGAGAACCACAAGTACCAGCATGCGGCGGAAAAACGGGCCCGCTGGTATCTGTAGTACTACTACTAAAAAAATACCCCAAAAAAGACAATACACACACACACCTTGAAAGTAAAGTTTTATTACAACCATCCACACAAACATACATACATACTTACCTTATGTTCACACGCAGGTCGGTCCTCTTGTCCAGTAGAATCCATGGGGTACCTGTTGAATAAATTATACTCACCAGATCCAGGGTACCAGGCTCCTCGGATAATCAGTACAGGAGCGCCTGATCGGCTGTGTGCTCCTGTACTGACTGACAGGCGGCACACGGCAGTGTTACAATGTAGCGCCTATGCGCTCCATTGTAACCAATGGTGGGAACTTTCAGGTCAGCGGTGAGGTCACTTTCGGTCAACCGCTGAGCAGAAAGTTCCCACCATTGGTTACAATGGAGCGCATAGGCGCTACATTGTAACACTGCTGTGTGCCGCCTGTCAGTCAGTACAGGAGCACACAGCCGATCAGGAGGGTGCCACAACGTGGCGCTCCCTGATTGGCTGAAGAAACCCACTTAGACAGAAGTCAGAGTGGGTTTCTGGCATTCGGGGAAAGGGGACCCATGTGAAAACATGGGTCCCCTTTCAGTGCGTGGCTCGGGTCTCCGTTTTATTTTTTTAATCAAGTACGTGGATTACAAAAGGATTATCCGAGGAGCCTGGTACCCTGGATCTGGTGAGTATAATTTATTCAACAGGTACCCCATGGATTCTACTGGACAAGAGGACCGACCTGCGTGTGAACATAAGGTAAGTATGTATGTATGTTTGTGTGGATGAGTGTAATAAAACTTTACTTTCAAGGTGTGTGTGTATTGTTTTTTTTTGGGTATTTTTTTAGTAGTAGTACTACAGGTACCAGCGGGCCCGTTTTTCTGCCGCATGCTGGTACTTGTGGTTCTCCAAGTACCAGCTTGCGGGGGAGGCTTGCTGGGACTTGTAGTACTGCTACTAAAAACAATATTCATTACTATCAACAAAGGCTATCAGCCCCCCATCCGCAGCCCATTGGATGGGGGGGACAGCCTCGGGCTTCACCCCTGGCCCTTGGGTGGCTGGGGGGGGACCCCTTGATTGAAGGGGTCCCCACTCCCCCAGGGTACCCCGGCCAGGGGTGACTAGTTGGATATTTGATGCCACGGCCGCAGGGCACGGTATACAAGTGACCCCCGGCTGTGGCATTATCTGTCCAGCTAGTGGAGCCCGGTGCTGGTTTTAAAAATACGGGGGACCCCTACGCTTTTTGTCCCCCGTATTTTTGGAACCAGGACCAGGCGCAGAGCCCGATGCTGGTTGCTTAAATATGGGGGAACCCTTGTCATTTTCTTTCCCATAATTCTGCAACCAGGATCGGCTCAAAGAGCCCGAGGCTGGTTATGCTTAGGAGGGGGGACCCCACGCAATTTTTTTTCAAAAAATTAACACTTTCCCACCCCTTCCCACTGATATACATGCACGGATCTCATGGATCCGTGCATGCCTATCCAATCACGGCTCATAAAAGCAGGTCTGGTTTTTTTTTAGCACTTTTTTACGAGTTGTATTTTTTCACGGCAGTGTTTTTTTTTTTTTTTGCACTTCTTAGTAAATGACCGAGATTCATACTTAAACAGCCGCGTTTTGACCGATGGTGTATTCATTCGTATTTTTTTTGTTGGACTTCAAAAAAAATACGAATGCCCTCATCACTGCCGAGATTTGAGTTTAGTAAATGACCGAGATGACACTTTGAAGAAAAAACGGCATCTCGGTCAAAATCGGGACCTTAGTAAATATACCCCAATGTTTCCAGTATAGTGTCAGATAAACATAATGTCCCTCAGTGTAGTGCCAATTACATATAATGACCCCTATAGTGCAGTGCCAGATACACATAATGCCTCTCAGTATAGTGCCAGATACACATATTCCTCCATAGTGCCACATACACATATGCTCACATGTACCAGGTACACATATGCCCCATATTGATTTAACTTTTAGATACAGCAGCTATCCCCCCACCCCTGTGTAATTCCTCACCAGCAGGGATGCCCAGTAATGATCAAAGCATGCAGCAGCGGCAGCCACTATTATTGGTGCCGGGGTCTAGCACTGCAATCAATAAACTTTACATAAACTATGCCTCTCAGCAGCCATTGCACCCAGCAGCAAGGGCTGCTGGGAGGTGTAGTTTATGTAGAGTTTCTTGATTGCAGTGTTGTGCCGGACCCCGGTGCCAATAATAGTGGATCTACCTAATGGCCGCAGGGGTCACCGCTGGATGGCGCCCCTCCTCGGCTGGTGCCCCTGGTGGGTGCCATCCTGGCCAATAGGTAGATACGCCCCTGCCTACCCTTCCCGCAGCCTAACCCTAACTGTCCTCTCCCACAGCCTAAAGGGGCCCATACATCAGGAATGTATTGTTTTGCAGATCCTGTGATTTATTTCCCTGATATATTGATACCTCAATTTATCTGACTTGTCCATGCATTACAGATATATTTCAGTTAGAGATGAGCGGGTTCGGCTCTCAGAGAACCGAACCGTACCAAACTTCACCATTCGAGTCCGGTTTCGAGCCAGGCACGGGTTTTCCCGCCTGACTCGGAAACCTGAACGAGGCAAAATGTCATCATCCCGCTGTCCGATTCTCGCGGGGTTTGAATTCCATATAAGGAAGTGGTGGTGTCCTCTGCTGCCATATGTCCAGTGCTGTCCAGTGGTGCTGTGTTGTGCTGCATCAGTTCAGTGGTGGTGTGTTGTGCTGCATCAGTCACAGTGGTGGTGTCCTTTGCTGCCATATATCCAGTGCTGCAGTATAATAACAAGTCCCTTACAGTGTTGCTGTGCTGCCCTGCATCAGACCAGTGCTAGTGTCCTGTGCGTCAGTCAGTCCAGTGACCATTCACAGTGGTGGTGTCCTCTGCTGCAATATGTCCAGTGCTGCTGTATAATAAGTCTCTTACAGTGTTGCTGTGTTGTGCTGCATCAGACCAGTGGTAGTGTCCTGGCCAGCAGTCATTCCAGTGACCAGGCAGTCACAGTGGTATACGCTGCTGCTATATGTCCACTGCTACAGTATTATAATAATAATAATAATAATAATAATAATAATAATAATAATAACAACAAGTCCCTCACAGTGTTACTGTATTGTGCTGCATCAGACCAGTGGTAGTGTCCTGGCCAGCAGTCATTCCAGTGACCAGGCAGTCACAGTGGTATACGCTGCTGCTATATGTCCACTGCTACAGTATTATAATAATAATAATAATAATAATAATAATAATAACAACAAGTCCCTCACAGTGTTACTGTATTGTGCTGCATCAGACCAGTGGTAGTGTCCTGGCCATCAGCCATCAGTCATTCCTGTGCCGCATATTGTGTTATATAACTCCAGAAACATAATGGAGAACAAAAATTTGGAGGATAAAATAGGGAAAGATCAAGAACCACTTCCTCCTAGTGCTGAAGCTGCTGCCACTAGCCATGACATACAGTAGATGATGAAATGCCATCGTCGTCTGCCAAGGCCATTGCCCAATGTGATAGTAGAGGGCATGTAAAATCCAAAAAGCCAAAGTTCAGTAAAAAGACCCAAAAAAAGAAATTGAAGTGGTCTGAGGAGAAACGTAAACTTGCCAATATGCCATTTACGACACGGAGTGGTAAGGAATGGCTGAGGCCCTGGCCTATGTTCATGACTAGTGTTTCAGCTTCACATGACGATGGAAGCCCTCATAACTGAGGCCTTGACACTTATGTTGGTGTTAGACGTGCGTCCGGTATCCGCCATTAGTGCAGTGGTATTTAGACAATTGATGGAAGTATTGTGTCTCCGGTACCAAATCCCATCTAGATTCCACTTCACTAGGCAGGCGATGGCGAGATTTTGCCATTTAATTCCAGTGATTTGGACGCATAATTATTAATTACAGTGATCTTGCCAATTAATTCCAGTGATGTGGATGTATAATTATTAATTACAGTGATCTTGCCAATTAATTCCAGTGATTTGGATGTATAATTACTAATTACAGCGATCTTGCCAACTCATTTCAGTGATTTTGACGTATAATTACAGTGATTTTGCCAATTAATTCCAATGATTTGGACGTGTAATTATTAATTAGAGTGATCTTGCCAATTAAGTCCAGTGATTTGGACGTATAATTCCAGTGATTTTGCCAATTGGTAAGGAATGGCTGAGGCCCTGGCCTATGTTCATGACTAGTGTTTCAGCTTCACATGACGATGGAAGCCCTCATAACTGAGGCCTTGACACTTATGTTGGTGTTAGACGTGCGTCCGGTATCCGCCATTAGTGCAGTGGTATTTAGACAATTGATGGAAGTATTGTGTCTCCGGTACCAAATCCCATCTAGATTCCACTTCACTAGGCAGGCGATAGCGAGATTTTGCCATTTAATTCCAGTGATTTGGACGCATAATTATTAATTACAGTGATCTTGCCAATTAATTCCAGTGATGTGGATGTATAATTATTAATTACAGTGATCTTGCCAATTAATTCCAGTGATTTGGATGTATAATTACTAATTACAGCGATCTTGCCAACTCATTTCAGTGATTTTGACGTATAATTACAGTGATTTTGCCAATTAATTCCAATGATTTGGACGTGTAATTATTAATTAGAGTGATCTTGCCAATTAAGTCCAGTGATTTGGACGTATAATTCCAGTGATTTTGCCAATTAATTCCAGTGATTTGGACATATAATTATTAATTACAGTGATCTTACCAATTAATTCCAGTGATTTGGACGTATATTTCCAGTGATTTGGACGTAAAATTACTAATTACAGTGATCTTGCCAATTCATTCCAGTGATTTGGACGTATAATTACTAATTGCAGTGATCTTGCCAATTAATTCCACTGATTTGGACGTATAATTATTAATTACAATAATCTTGCCAATTCATTCCAGTGATTTGGACGTATAATTATTAATTACAGTGATCTTGCCAATAAATTCCAGTGATTTGGACGTATAATTACTAATTACAGTGATCTTGCCAATTAATTCCAGTGATTTGGACGTATAATTACAGTGATTTTGCCAATTAATTCCAATAATTTGGACGTATAATTATTAATTACAGTGATCTTGCCAATTAATTCCAGTGATTTGGACGTATATTTCCAGTGATTTGAACGTATAATTCCAGTTGGAATTGTTTGTGTCGCTTGGCTTAGTCATACAGCTACCTCACTGGACCTCTTCGACATCTTTGCATGAGTTGCTGTTTGGGGCCTAGTTTTTGAAAAGTGCCATCCTGTGTGACACTGCCGTATGAGTCCAGGGGTACTGCTTTATTAGTCCTGGGGTACTGCCGTATAAGTCCACCAATTGCAGATTTTTTTAAAAGTGACTGGAGCGTGCTGGAGATGCTGTCAGTGGACCGAACAATTGCGGCCCACTCTCGACATTCAGCCACTGCGTGACACTACTAGATGGGCCAGGTGGTTGTGTCGCTTAGCTTAGTCATACAGCAACCTCGGTGCACCTTTTTTCTTCTTTGCATCATGTGCTGATAGGGGCCTTTTTTTTTATATTTGCCCTCCTGTCTGCCACTGCAGTGCCATCCCTAGATAGGCCAATTGTTTGTGTTGCTTGGCTTAGTCATACAACTACCTCATTGCAATTCTTTGTGTTCTTTGCATGATGTGCTGTTTGGGCCCTTTTTTTATATCTGCCCTCCTGTCTGATACTGCCGTGCCACTTCTAGATGGGTCAGGTGTTTGTGTTGTCCACTTGTGTCGCTTAGCTTAGTCATCCAGCAACCTCGATGCAACCTTTTGGCCTAATAACAATATTGTGAGGTGTGAGGTGTTCAGAATAGACTGGAAATTAGTGGAAATTATTGTTATTGAGGTTAATAATACCGTAGGAGCAAAATTACCCACAAATTCTGTGATTTTAGCAGTTTTTATGTTTTTTTCAAAAATCATCCAGATCCAAAACCAAAACCAAAACACGAAAGGTGGTTTTGGCAAAACCAAGCCAAAACCAAAACACGAAAGTGGAATTAGAACCAAAACACAAAACACGAAAAGTGCCAGTCGCACATCTCTAATTTCAGTCAAACAGATATGCCAATCTTGAAAGACTCATCAGTTTACTAAGAATGGTCTGCAGATCTGCTGATTGTTACCTATAACTAGCAATCTATAATCCCAATTTATCTGTGCAATTAAACATGTTGAAAAACCTGATTAAAAAATCGCAATCGGTTTGTGTCCGAAATCTGCGATCTGTGAACCCCATACATTGCAGATTTATTGACACAATCATCTGCAAAACGTCAGATTGTCCTAATTTATAGAAAGGAATATGGGCCGCTTAACCGTAATCCATCCCTCTCACAGCCTAATCCTAACTGCTCCCCCTCGGCCACCAAAACCCTAACCTCCCCCACCCAAGCAGCCTAACTGTAACCAATGGCGGCACCTGGGTCAGTGACACCTGGTGCAGCCAATAGACATCCTTCGCGAGCCAGTGGCACACACACCTGAAAGAGGGAGTAGCTTCCTATAAAGGCGGCATAGCCTTGCAGATCCCCAATGCCTTCACTAAAGGGTGTGTGGCTTAGCAGTGGAAGCTCCAATAAACTTACTCTGGAGGCGTGTGGGCTGCCCCCAGAAACTCTTATAGTACTGCCAGCTGCTCTCAGTGATGGTAGTTGGGTGTTGCAGGAGAATGTCACACTGCAGCACCCGGTTCCTGTCACTGTGGAGGAGTCACACCAAGGCACGGCCCACACTCCCCCTTGTGATGCCACTGACCATAACCTCCTCCACACCCGCAGCCTAACCCCCCCCCCTCTCCCCCCAGTCGCATAACCCTAACCTCTCCAATCCCAGCAGGCTGACCCTAACCCATCCCCTATTGCCTAACCCTAACCCCAACCCCAGTACTTACCGTCAAAATTCGTCAGAATTCAGCTGTCTGTATTTAGACTGCAAGGATCCTGAACGCATAACTGTTGGAAACCTTGCCATAGCCGCTGATGAGGAAACACGTCACTGTGAGAGTAGAAAGAGCCCTGCCCTTGAGAGCCTAAAACCTAGACAGTAAGGGTAATGCCTAGGCAATAGGCACTAGTGGGACAGAGTGGAGCTTTAGGGAGTTGGGCGCAATTTGTGTTCACTAAAAAAGACACAAATGCAGTGTCATAGGACACAACTGTTGTGGCTATCGCAGTATATGTGCAAGTTGGCTATCACAGGATACATGCAGGTTGGCTATGGCAGGATACGTGTAGGTTAGCTATAGCAGGATACGTGCAGTTTAGCTATAGAAGGATATGAGCAGGTTGGATATTGCAGGATACATGAAGGTTGGATATCGTAGGATACGAGCAGGTTGGCTATTGCAGGATACATGCTGGTTGAATATCGCAGGATACATACAGATTGGCTATAGCAGGATACATGTATGTTGGTTTTCGCAGGATACATGCAGGTTGGCTATTGTGGGAAACGTGCAAGGAGAGATTGATTGCTTCTTTTTAGGTGGGGGCCCAAACAAACCAGTCATTTCAGCCATAGGTGTGCGCAGGGGGGGTGCCTGGTGCGCACAGACACCCCCTAATGTCTGGCACCCCGATCTCACATGCCTGATGCAGCGATTGCCGAGCAGGCTGATTACTATCCCCTCTGCGCTGCACCCTGTCAGGATTGCATTACTGACCGGACGCCTGGGTTAATCAAGGGTGCCACTGACACCGGCTTTAAAATTCCCAGCTCCACCTCCATGTACAAAAACAGTGTTATGTGACGTGATTACGTCATGCTGCTCGCATGCCCACCCATCACGACCGCCACATTCACACCTCTCTCCTTCTATGCTATACCAACGCCAGCCACTGATGAGGAGCAGCATGCACCCATCGTTCCTCTTAGGAAGACAAATTCAATACTGGCAGGCGGTCAGCAGGAGCACTGACACGTCACTCGTTTTTCCAGCAGCAGCAGTACTAGTCTGCGACTGTCAGTGACAGTTTAGTTACTGACTTGTAAATAAGCTGCTGCAGCTTGCAGAGGAAAGAGAGGGGAAGCCAGACCAGGCTGAGGAGGAGCAGGGTAATTGCAGTGAGTGCCATCAGGGATGTTTGTTTGGTGCACACCACAACATCTGACAATGTATTTGCTTTATTAGGATTGGTACAAAGGTGGATATTTTATATGTGTTGACCATCAATAGATGGTGCTAGACACGCCCAAAAGGCGGTGCTATACACACCCCTCCGATGGTGCACCCCCTAATAAAATGTGCTGCGCACGCCAGTGATTTCAGCCACAGTCGTGTGGCAGACCCTGTCACTGAAATGATTGGTTTGTTAAAGTGGGCATGTCCTGTTTATACAACATAAGGGTGGGTGGGAGGACCCAAGGACAATTCCATCTTGCACCGCTTTTCTTCTTTGCATCATGTGCTGTTTGAGGACTAGTTTTTTAAAGTGCCCTCCTGTCTGACACTGCCGTACAACTCCAGGGGTACTGCCGTATAAATCCAGGGGTACTGCAGTCTGCCATGTAATTCCAGTCCAGTGGTGGTGTCTTGTGCTGCATCAGTCCAGTGGTCGTGTCTTGTGCTGCCATACGTCCAGTGGTGGTGTCCTGTGCTATATATTATTTACTCCAAATAAAAGGGTTATATACATTACTTATATTCTTATCCAAATAATTTTTACCGGGTTTGTCCTGTGTGGTGTAGGGGTACGTTCGCCTGTGCTGCATATTATTAGCTCCAAATAAAAGGGTTATTATTATCCAAATAAATTTTACAGGCTTTGCCGTGTGTGTGTGTGTTGTTTAGGGTTACGCTCTCTTGTGCCACCAATATTTTGCATGTATTACATCTGGGCAAATTCGAGCACGTCCCATGTTGTTTGTGCCGCACACTTGTGTCGCTTAGCTTAGTCATACAGCTACCTCATTGCACCTCTTTTTCTTCTTTGCATGATGTGCTGTTTGGGGCCTAGTTTTTTTTTAAGTGCCATCCTATCTGCAACTGCAGTGCCACTCCTAGATGGTCCAGGTGTTTGTGCTGCACACTTGTGTCGCTTAGCTTAGTCATACAGCTACCTCATTGCACCTCTTTTACTTCTTTGCATGATGTGTTGTTTGGGGCCTATTTTTTTTAATCTGTCATCCTGTCTGCCACCGCAGTGCCACTCCTAGATGTGCCAGGTGTTTGTGCCGCACACTTGTGTTGCTTAGCTTAGTCATACAGCCACCTCGGTGCAACCTTTTGGCCTAAAAACAATATTGTGAGGTGTTCAGTGTTCAGAATAGACTGGAAATGTGTAGAAATGAACGTTATTGAGGCTAATAATACCGTAGGATCAAAATTACCCCCAAATTATGTGATTTTAGCTGTTTTTATGTTTTTTTAAAAAAATCATCCAGATCCAAAACCAAAACCAAAACACGAAAAGGGTGGTTTTGGCAAAACCAATCCAGATCCAAAACATGAGGATGGAACCAGAACCAAAACTAAAACACAAAACACGAAAAATGTCCGCCGCACATCTCTAATTTTGATTTTATGCAACTTTATGGAAGTTGTTTTACACAACTTGCAAACTTACATAAGTATGGGTAAAAAGGTACGATGCCATAATGCAGAATATATCAGTGCCCATACAACTGATGGGAAAAAAAGTTCCTATTAAACACTTGATGGAAGAAATTCATTTTTAGAGATTCACATTCCTTTCAATTCAGTTTCATGCAGTACCATGCAATAACTGATTTGAACACTAGAGGGCATGTATACACTACAAAGCCAGGGTTCCCAACATGAAACACCTTGAACAACATTATAAAAATAAATAGGACAAAATCATCCACAGCGGGGGAAAGCATTTTAGGCATAACATTGTAATTGGACAACCTTGGGTTGGATAAAAATAATGTGTAGGGTGTCTTCCACTTCTGTGCCTCACAAAGATTAACGAATAAAAACAATACAAGCATTTATCTTAATAAATGTAAGAAATGCTGAGCTTGTTGTTGACTGTTATCTTTTTCACAATAGCTTGTAATTGCAGGGGAATATTCCCCAATCCGCAAAACATGCAAAAAGAAAGAAATAATCTAGTGCACCATATTTATAACCAGCACATATCAGATGCCATTACCAGAATAGTGTATTTATAGCACTATATATCGTTGTAATTGAACAGGTGAGATGAATGTGATAAAAAATATTTTTTAACATAAAATACCAAGAACCACTTCACCTCAAAATCCTTATTGAGGCCATTAATTCTAACAGGCCTCAATAAGTATTTGAGGTGAAGTGGTTCTTGGAATAAATTTTATATTACCCACTGGTTTTTTATCTTTTTGGATGGAAGAGAAACAAAAGATAATGACATTACATCCCTTTATATTTAAGTTTTACATTTTAACGATAATGTATTTTATGCTTAATTTTCTATATTTATCTGTCAGTTGAAATTCCGTTATGGAAATGAATATCATCATGACATCCTAATCTCTCCAAATATGGACTATGGGGGTCATTCCGAGTTGATCGCTAGCTGAAAATGTTCGCTGCGCTGCAATTAAGTAAAAAACCGGCACTTCTGTGCATGTGTATGCGGCGCAGTGCGCACGCGTGACGTACTTTCACAACGGCCGATGTATTTTCACACAAGGTCTAGCAAAGCTTTTCAGTCGCAATGGCCGCCGCAGAGTGATTGACATGAAGTGGGCGTTTCTGGGTGTCAACTGACCGTTTTCAGGGAGTGCTTGAAAAAACGCAGGCGTGCCAGGAAAAATGCAGGCATAGCTGGGCGAACGCAGGGCGTGTTTGTGACGTTAAATCCGGAACTGAATGGTCTGAAGTGATCGCAAGCGCTGAGTAGGTCTGAAGCTACTCAGAAACTGCACAATATTTTTTTGTAGCCGCTCTGCGATGCATTAGTTCGTACTTCTGCTAAGCTAAGATACACTCCCAGAGGGCGGCGGCTTAGCGTTTGCACGGCTGCTAAAAACTGCTAGCGCGCGATCAAGTCGGAATGACCCCCTATGGGCCTAATTCAGACCTGATCGCAGCAGCAAAATTTTTCTCTAATGGGCAAAACCATATGTACTCAAGGGGGGAGGGGGCAGATATAACGTGCAGAGAAATTTTCATTTGGGTGGGTTATTTTGTTTCTGTGCAGGGTAAATAGTACTAGCTGCTTTATTTTTACACTGCAATTTAGATTTCAGTTTAAACACACCCCATCCATATCTAACTCTTTCACATGTTATATGTGCCCCATCTGCAGTGCACATGGGGGGGGGGGGGGGGTAATTCAAAGTTGATCGCAGCATCAAATTTGCTAGCAGTTGGGCAAAACCATTGCCCTCATTCCGAGTTGTTCGCTCGTTGCCGAGTTTCACTATATTGCGATTAGTCGCTAACTGCGCATGCGCAAGGTTCGCAGAGCGCATGCGGTTAGTTATTTTACTCAAAAGTTAGGTATTTTACTCACGGCATAACGAGGAGTTTTCATCGTTCTGGTGATCGGAGTGTGATTGACAGGAAGTGGGTGTTTCTGGGCGGAAACTGGACGTTTTATGGGTGTGTGCGGAAAAACGCTGCCGTTTCTGGGAAAAACGCAGGAGTGGCTGGAGAAACGGGGGAGTGTCTGGGCGAACGCTGGTTGTGTTTGTGACGTCAAACCAGGAACGAAACTGACTGAACTGATCGCAGTGGCAGAGTAAGTCCCGAGCTACTCAGAAACTGCAAAGAAATTTCTATTCGCAATTATGCGAATCTTTCGTTTGCAATTCTGCAAAGCTAAGATTCACTCCCAGTAGGCGGCGGCTTAGCGTGTGCAATGCTGCTAAAAGCAGCTAGCGAGCGAACAACTCGGAATGAGGGCCCATGTGCACTGCAGGTGTGGCAGATATAACATTTGCAGAGAGAGTTAGATTTGGGTGGGTTATTTTGTTTCTGTGCATGGTAAATACTGGCTGATTTATTTTTACACTGCAATTTAGATTTCAGTTTGAACACAACTCGGACAAATCTAAATCTCTCTGCACATGTTATATCTGCCACACCTGCAGTGCACATGGGCCCTCATTCCGAGTTGATCGGTCGCAAGGCGAATTTAGCAGAGTTACACACGCTAAGCCTACGCCTACTGGGAGTGTATCTTAGCTTCTTAAAATTGTGACCGATGTAATCGCAATATTGCGATTACAAACTACTTTGCAGTTTTTGAGTAACTTCAACCTTACTCTGCCTGTGCGATCAGTTCAGTGCTTGTCGTTCCTGGTTTGACGTCACAAACACACCCAGCGTTCGCTCAGACACTCCCCCGTTTCTCCAGCCACTCCTGCGTTTTTTCCGGAAACGGTAGCGTTTTCATCCACACGCCCATAAAACGCCGTGTTTCCGCCCAGTAACACCCATTTCCTGTCAATCACATTACGATCGCCGGAGCGATGAAAAAGCCGTGAGTAAAAATACTATCTTCAGTGTTAAATTACTTGGCGCAGTCGCAGTGCAAATATTGCGCATGCGTACTAAGCGGATTTTCATTGCGATGCGATGAAAAATACCGAGCGAACGACTCGGAATGAGGGCCATGGTTTTGCCCAACTGCTAACAAATTTTCTGCTGCGATCAACTCTGAATTAGGCCCATGGTTTTGCCCATTAGAGAATAATTTTGCTGCTGTGATCGGGTCTAAATTAGGCCCTATTTGTTTTACAACCATATTGGCTGCCTACATTGACAAAGAAAAAAAAAAATGGGACTTCATATGAGGATTGAAAATATGTATGCTTTTATTTTTATAAAATCATATATTGTCCTTGTTATCATAATGTTATGGTTTTTATTGAAGATTGTTTTTACTATCCATATCTTGCACGATAATATTGCAATGATATAACTTTTATTTGAAAATACAATGGAAAAATGCTGCTATTGCTGCCTGTATATATGACTTTCTCTCCAATATATGTTATTCAATTATTTAATATTACAGGGATGTTGCACCATTTTTGTAATTAAAGCTAAGGTAAAGTATACATTTGTGACCATTTTAAAGATGGCCGCTGCATATACTTATAGCACCGGTCATGTGACCGGGAGTTGGCGAGTATATAATATGCTTATCCTACTGTGGGGCCGTAACGTCAAGTCCAGTCTTATGGCTGGGAATTGCCGCACCATCACTTGAATGGGGAAGTAGGGGGAATCATATTCAAGGTGTTGGGGACTACTAACTCGGGGAACACCGGTAACAAAGGATACTTCTGGTTCCAGGAATTATGATTAATTTTATTAATTAAAGCTTTTTTTTACCATTTCTTTTAAGTATAAGATGGCGGTTTTTATTCTATTGAATAAGATTAGGTATTTACTATGTATGGATAAGGGCTGCACTAAAGTTTTGGAATGTATATTTATGTAAATTGTAAATGAAGGTGGCTCCTCCCAGTAATTAGGATAATGCCTTAGTGGGTATAAATATCTTGAGAGGGGAGATCACCACATATGCCTTGAAAAAGATCAGAGGACTGATCGAAACGTGTTGGGGAAAAGGAGGAACAGTGGCCCATCTGACAAGACCAGGAGAAGACAGGTGTCCTTGCGGAGCAGAGGTTTGCCCGGGTATGTGATATGTGCTGGTTATAAATATGCTGCACTCGATTATTTCTTTCTTTTTTGCTGCAGATTGGGGAATATTCCCCTACCATTACAAACCATTGCGAAAAAGATAATAGATAACAACAAGCACAACATTTTTATTTATTATTTATAAGCAGTTTCTTATATAGCGCAGAATATTCCGCTACGCTTTACAATTAGAACAACAGGTATTTATTTATTTATTTATTACCAGTTATTTATATAGTGCACACATATTCCGCAGCGCTTTACAGAGAATATTTGGCCACTCACATCAGTCCCTACCCCAGTGGAGCTTACAATCTATATTCCCTACCACATGTACTTGCACACACATTCACACTAGGGTTAATATTGTTGGGAGCCAATTAACCTACCAATATATTTTTGGATTGTGGGAGGAAACCGGAGTACCCGGAGGAAACCCACGCAAGTACAGGGAGAATATACAAACTCCGCACAGATAGGGCCAAGGTGGGAATCGAACCCATGACCTCAGTGCTGTGAGGCAGTAATGTTAACCATTACACCATCCATACTGCCCCATTATAGAACAAAACTCGGCAAAGACAGACAGACATAGAGGTAGGAAGGCCCTGCTCGCAAGCTTACAATCTATAGGGAATTAGGCATTGATACACAAGGATAGATGCTACCTGTTACATAATGGTCCACCAGATTGCTAGGTTCTTAATGAGTTGTATGATATGATCACCCAGCAATGTTGGAAGACAAAATATGTGAGGTTATGTGTACTGTACAGAGAGGATGTAATTGGATAAGCATTGAAGGTTATGTGGGTGGGTCTGGAATTTGGTAGGCTTGTCTGAAGAGGTGAGTTTTCAGAGAACGTTTAAAGGTTTGGAGACTAGAGAAGAGTCTTATTGTGCGTGGGAGGGCATTCCACAGAGTGGGTGAAGCCCGGATAAAGTCCTGTCATTTTGAGTGGGAACAGGTAATACATGTGGATGAGAGACGCAGATCTTGTGCAGAGCGGAGAGGTCTTGTAGGGAGATATTTTGAGATGAGTGAGGAGATGTATGATGGTGCAGTTTGGTTAATAACCTTGTATGTAAGTGAAAGTATTTTATATTTAGCATGGTAAAATACCGGTAATCAATGGAGGGATTGACAGAGCGGATCAGCAGACGAAGAACGTCTAGCAAGGAAGATTAGCCTCGCAGCTGCATTTAAAATGGATTGTAATGGTGAGAGCCTATGTTTGGGAAGACCAGTAAGGAGACTATTACAATAATCAATGCGGGAGATGATGAGTGCATGGATTAGAGTTTTTGCAGTATCTTGTGTAAGATAAGGGCGTATTTTGGATATGTTTTTTACGTGCATGTAACATGATTTAGAGACAGATTGAATGTGTGGAACAAAGGACAGTTCAGAGTCAAGGGTGACACCTAGGCAGCGATCTTGTGGGATAGGGTGGATAGTCGCATTGTCAACAGTTATGGAGATATCAGATTGGTAACAACTTTTGGCTGGTGGGAAAATAATTAATTTTGTTTTGGAAATGTTGAGTTTGAGGTGACGAGATGACATCCAAGATGAAATAGTAGACAGGTATTCAGTGACACGAGCCAATACAGATGGTGAAAAATCTGGGGAATATAGGTAGATTTGAGTATCATCGGCGTACAAATGAAATGATACTGAAATCCAAAGGAGCTGACTCGTTTACCAAGAGATGAGGTATAGATTGAGAACAGCAGAGGACCCATTAGTTCTGTTTATTAAGATAAGTGCTTGTATTGTTTTAATTTGTTAACCTTTGGGAGGCGCAGAAGTGGAAGACACCCCACACATTATTTTTATTTCTCTTGTTTGGGTGAGAATAACACCCTTTTCCGTCTGCAGCCCCAGTGTGCAAACTGGCTGGTGCTCAAACACTATTCTTTTTTTGGAAACTTGGGTTGGAGTTTTTTCCTGCTTTGATAATTGCATTTTAATAAATGATTATTGTAAAGCGTGATTACATTAACAGTGTTTAACAGTATGTACTGTCAGAAATAATAACTTAAATAATCTCATTCTCAAAATACAAAAATCTTAAGTAGGTCCTCATAGCATCCAATTCTATAAATAAAACATACAGGGAAGGAGGAGCATAGAATGAGAACCTATAAATTGTGAGAAGTAATGGGATCAGAGGCAGTGAGCCTGAGTCAGGAGTGCAGTCAGGGGTGCAGCCAGAACGCTGAGGGCCCATAGCAGTATTTTGAAGGGGCCCCAGTATTTTGAAGGGGCCCCAGTATTTTGAAGACGCCTCTCCACTACAAGTGCCTTAATGTTTTTCCCCATAGTTGTCCCTTAGTTAATTTTATGAACCATAGTAGTGCCCTAGTTCACATAATGTCACCCTGTAGGGCTACCAGTAAAAAATATGCAACACAGTTCCCCCAATTCACATTATGGCATACAGTGTCTCCACTTCTTCATATTGTGTCACATTATAGTGCCCCAGTACATATTATGTAACATAATGCCCTCTAGTTCATTTTATACCACATTACAACAATGAGCTGGTCCAGGGGCGTAACTACAGTATCTATTCATACTACACATGTTTTAGTTAACTAAATATGTTTTAGTTTCTTATATGGTTTATCTCACACATTGTAACCTTTATATTTCACCCATAATGGCTGCATCATCTGGTAATCCTGTGGGTGGGATGAAAAATACTTGGAACTGATGGTTATGTAAGGGTTCTGCTTCTAGCTTTATTGCACAGCAACTTCCCCATTTTGTGTCGTCTCTTCTAGGCATTGCCTATTCCACCCAGGGTATCCTATGTAGTGTGCCCAAAATGGCTGCCTGGCCTGGTACCTTTCATGGGTGGGTTATGTAACCTATAAAATGTATGTCCCTTATATGCATAGGAGCAACAGTGCTTATGCTAATATAGAACCACATATTTATTGTTTTCTATTTATATTGGTTTTTATGTGAAATGTTAAATTACAACTGTATATTAACAGACAAAGGGAGTGCAGATGTACTATGCGATTATTACATTTCAGTATAATAAAATATAATCTATCATAAGTCATATATCATACAGTCATAAGTCTATCACATGCATGTTTAAATTGATCTACTGTTGTAGCCTCTACCACCTCTGATGGGAGGATTTCTTGATTCTTCTTCTTTTCTTGTTTCATCTTCTTTCTTGTTTCTCCTTTCTTATTGTTTTTCTTTTTCTTCTTTCTTGTTACTTCTTTTCTTATTCTTATTTTTCTGTCTCTTCTTCTTAGAAACATATAATTTGATGGATAACAATCACTTAGCCCATCTTAGAACATCTACAATAAGTTGGATTTGGAACTTTCAATTCAGCAACTTCTATGGACACACTAATAAAAAAAAAAAAAAATTTAATAAAAAAACGTCATTTCCGGTTCCGACGGACACAAGATCACTTCCGGTCGGCTGGTGGAACGCACAGGAGTGTCACTTCCGGTTCCGGTAATCGGCGGATAGGAAGTGCTTTACAGGAGGCCATTTCACTAATTGCACACCTTATATAAAGACACTAAGTTAGCACTGGAGACATACTACCTTGAAAAAGGGACTTTGATGTCCCGAAACACGTTGGTGTCTGCCTACCAGTGCTCTGGACTTCTAAGGACGTTTTTGGACTCAGTTTATACCACAGGGAAAATCTCGCCTTCCGGAGCCTTATGCAGGGCATCTTTCCCGGGTATACCTTGCATATAACACCTGCGGCTCCGGCCACCATCTTGGTAGGATTCTCTGTGTTATCTACTTCCATTTTATATGTGTTTTGATTTTAAGTGTTTGTTTAAATTAAAACAGAGATTGTTTTTACATAACACTAGACACATGCTTTATTTCCTACCAATCATGGCTCAATCATAATGTTTTATGTGGGTGTTATCTGACAAGCGCCAATCAGGAGTAGTCCTCTTTCTGTATTGCACTTAGCCCATCTAGTCTGTCCCTTTTTTTTTAACCATATTTTTACCTCAAAGCTTATTTGATACCTTTTTCCTTTGTAAGGCTATCCCATGCATGTTATTATGTCTATCCCATGCATATTTAAATTGATCTACTGTCTTAGCCTCAACCACCTCTGATGGAAGGCTTTTTTTGTTTCTTCTTCTTTCTTGTTTCTTCTACTTTCTTTCTTTTTCTTTTTTTATGTTTCTTCTTTCTTATTTCATCTTCTTTTTCTTTTCTTGTTTCTTCTTCTTTGCCTTCTTTCTAAATTCTTCTTTTTCTTTATCTTCTTTCTTATTTCTCCTTTTTTTTTTTCCTTCTAACTGTTCTTTTTCTTCTTAATTTTCTTTCTTGTTTCTTCTTTATTGTTTCTTATTCTTTTTTTTCTTCTGCCTTGTTTCTTCTTCTTTATCTTATATCTATCACCTGCATGTTTAAATTGGTCTACTGTCATAGCCTCTATCACCTCTGATGAGAGGATTTCTTGTTTCTTCTTTCTTATTGTTTTTCTTTTTTACTTCTCCTTTCTTGTCTCTTCTTCTTGTTCCTTCTTTTCTTTTCCTTATTTTTCTTTCTCTTCTTAGAAATATAGAATTTGATGGATAAGAATCACTTGGCCCATCTAGTCTGCCCCTTTTTTTAACCATATTTTTACCTCAATCCTTATTTGATACTTTTTTCCTTTGTAAGGATATCCTTATGTCTATCCCATGCATGTTTGAATTGCTCTACTGTCTTAGCCTCAACCACCTCTGATGGAAGGCTTTTTTGTTTCTTCTTTTTGTTTTTTTCTGTTTCTTCTTTACTTCTTCTTTCTTCTTATTTTTCTTTTCTTCTTTCTTATTCTTTTCTTTTTATTGTTTCCTCTTTTTGTTAATCTTCTTTCTTGTTCCTTCTTTCTTTTTTTATCTTACTTTTCATTTTCTTCTTTTTCTGTCATGTTTCTTCTTTTTCTTATGTCTATCATATGCATGTTTAAATTGCTATTCTGTCTTAGACTCTACCACCTCTGATGGGAGGATTTCTTGTTTCTTCTTTTTTTTTTTTTCTTCTTCTTTTTCTTCTTTCATATTTTTCTTTCTCCTTATTATTTTTCTTTTTCTTCTCCTTTCTTCTGTTTTTTCTTTCTTGTTTCTTCTTCATTTTTTCTTCTGATTCTTCTTTCCTCTTTCTTTTTCTTTCTCCTTATTTTTCTTCTTATTTTTCTTTTTCGTCTTACTTTTCTTTTTCTTATTTTTCTTTCTTGTTTGTTTGTCTTTCTTGTTTCTTATTCTTCTTTTTCATACTGTATGTCTTGTTTCTTCTTTTTCTTATGTCTGTGGAATGCATGTTTAAATTGCTTTACTGTCTTAGCCTCTACTAAGGAATGCTTTCTTGTTCCTTCTTTTTTTGTATCTTGTTTTTCTTTTTCTTCTCTCTTATTTCTTATTCTTTCTTATTTTTCTTCTTTCTTGTTTCTTTTTCTTTTCTTTTTCATATTTTTCTTTGTCTTTTTCTTAGGATCAAAGAATGTGACAGCAGATAAGATTCACTTGGCTCATGTAGTCTGCCCCTCTTTTAACATATTTTTTACCTCATACCTTATTTGATCCTTACTTCTGTGTAAGGAAATCCTTATGTATATCCCATGCATGTTTAAATTACTATACTGTCTTAGCATGTACCACCTCTGATGGGAGGCTTTCTTGTTTATTCTTCTTTCTTGTTTCTTCTTTTTCTTCATCTTTTTTCTTGTTTCTTCTTTTTGTCTTATTTTTCTTGTTTTTCTTTCTTGTTTGTTCTTCTTTCTTGTTTCTTATTCTTCTTGTCTTGTTTCTCCTTTTTTTTCTTATGTCTATCACCTGCATGTTTAAATTGATCTACTGTCTTAGCCTCTATCACCTCTGATGGGAGGCTTTCTTGTTTCTTCTTATTTCTTCTTTTTTCTGGTGTCTTCTTTCTTCTTTCTTGTTTCTTCTTTTTCTTTCTTCTTCTTCTTCTTCTTCTTCTTCTTCTTCTTCATTCTTTTGTCTTCTTTCTTGTTTTCTCTTTTTCTTCTTATTTTTCATCTTCTTTCATGTTTCTTATTTTTCTTATTTAACTTTGTCTTTTCTTCTTTCTTCTTTTTTGTTTCATCTTCTGCTTTTTCTTTCTTTTACTGTTTAATATTCTTTTTATTATATTTCTTTTTTTTCTTCTTGCAATAGGTCTGGGAGAAAGAAACAAGATAGGGAGAGAGGTGGGAGTGAGAAGGGAAGAGAAAATAAGATAAGGAGAGAGAGGGGGCAGTGGGTAGGGGAGAGAGAGATAAGATCGGGAGAGAGGGGGGAGAAGAAAAATCCCTAGCATTTAGGGTTCCATTTAAGAAAGAGTCAAAACCTCTTTAGCACTCATTTCTGGTGCAAAAGGGTTAGGATGAGTGGTTGGATGAGCCAGGAGCAGGGTGGCAACTGCCTACTGGGCTGGTACACTTTTAGCCATTTAGAGCCACAGGCAGAGATGCTGCCTGGCCGAGATTAGATCAGAGTGGCCAGGCAGATCTTTTTACCAGCCCGCCACTCACATGATGCTATTCACTACATTCACACTGACAGCCATGCCTCAGTCACAGTGCACTGTACACTGTTTTAGCTGCAAGTATTGCTGATTGGTGAATGACTCTGGCCATCCACCAATCACTATTGTGGGCATATACAAGCACTGATTGGTGGATGGTTGGAGCTATCCACCAATCAGAGGAAACTGCAGCAATCTTGCTGGGAGAGAGAGGCAATAGGAGGAGACCTGCAGCAGGAAGAGCGGCAAGTGTACTGGGCCGTCCCCATAGATCTGAGGTCTAAATTTCAAATGATCTAGGTATAATTGTGGGAGTAAGGTGGTAATTCTGGGCAAAATAATAATTGTGGGAGGAAGAGGGGCCAGCTATGGTTGGAGCTAGAGGGCAGTGCTGATGATTATAAATGTGGGAGGGGGCAGTTCTGGGATATGCTTATTATTGGAGGGGGAGTTACTAGAACTAGGGTTTAATTTTTATTCAAATAAGAGAGGGACTGTCACATATGGGATATTATTGTAATTTAGTTAAGAAGGGGGTGTCAGAACTGGCAAAGCTAGCCTGACCATTATGCCGGGTATGCAGATGTGTAAAGTGCAATACTGGGGAGGGCACCACTGAAATGATGTCGGACAGTGAAGGTATGTTATCCATTTGCTGGCAGCTCTTTCCCTGCAGTCAGAGGCTGGAGTTCACTCCTGAGCTCCGCCCTCTGGCTCCCACAGTGTGTGAAGAGAGAGACGGCAAGAGCAAGGAGCTGTTTGTCAGCACTGGGTGCAGGAGTGGGGCTTCAGGAAAGTACTGTGCTGTGTCTGGACTGTGGGCATAATGTGTAAAGGGCACCAATGCTGTGGGTATTGTGTAAGGGGCACTACTGCTGTGGGCATTGTGTAAGGAGCACTACTACTGTGGGCATTGTGTAAGGGCACAAATGCTGTGGGTATTGTGTAAGGGGCACAACTACTGTGGGCATTGTGCACTACTACTATGGGCATTATGTGTAAGGGGCACTGCTACTGTGGGCATTTTGTGTAAGTGGCACTGCTACTGTGGACATTTTGTGTAAGCAGCATTACTACTGTGGGCCTTGTGTGTAAGTGGCACTGCTACTGTGGGTATTTTGTGTAAGTGGCACTACTACTGTGGGCACTGTATGTAAGCAGTACTGCCACTGTGGGCATTGTGTAAGGGACACTACCACTGTTGGCATTGTGTAAGAGGCATAACTACTGTGGGCATTGTGTAAGTGGCACTAATACTGTGGGCATTATGTGTAATCAGAATTACTGTGGGCATTATGTATAAAGGGCACAACTACTGTGGGTATTAAATGTGTAAGTAGCACTACTATGGTGGGCATTATGTGTAATGGGCACAACTACCTTGGACATAAAATGTGTATACGGCACCACTACTACTACGGGCATTATGTGTATTGGGCACAACTACCATGGGTATTAAATGTATAAGCAGCACTACCACTGTGGGAATTATGTGTAAGTTGCAATACTTTGGGCATTATTTGTAAGGGGCATAACTACTATAGGCATTGTGATTGTGATATTGTGTGTGGCATAATTTGAATTGGGGATATTATTGTGTGGCCACGACTATTCCTTGTGCGACCACACCCTTTTTTCAGCAAAATTGCATGCTATCTCTTTCTAAAGTATAGAAGAGGCACCAAAATCTATATCTGCTTACCAAAAATATAAGCTCGAGCCTGTCCTGAAAACTTCTGTCTGATTTTAAATGGGAGGGATTTATTATTTCTTGTACCAATATAAGATGTACACTATTACTCAGATAGCAGATTGCTTGTTAAGGGGGTACTCACGGAGCGATCGCTGCTTAAAATCTAAGCAATCTGACTAGATTGCTTAGATATTAAGCATGATCACTCCGTGTGTATCCCCCACAGCGATAGCGATGCGCAGCCCCGCGCATCGCTATCGCTGGTGCTAGATTGGTCTGCCATGCAGGCCAATCTAGCAGGGCGCTCATTTCACCACTGGGTGAAATGAGCGCCCCCCCCCCCCCGTCTCCCCGCACGCTCAGCACACATCTCTCCCACATCGGCCCGTGAATACTGGCCTTTAAAGTTTAAATGTTTTTATGCCAAGTCTGTACAGCAATATTGTTTGTTATTACATATTGGGGGTCATTCCGAGTTGATCGTTAGCTGCCGTTGTTCGCAGCGCAGCGATCAGGCTAAAAATCTGCATTTCTGTGCATGCATATGGACCGCAATGCGCACGCGCGACGTATGGGTACAAAGGCCTTTGTGGTTTTGCACAGGTACTAGCGACGTTTTCTTTCGCACTGGCAGCGGCAAGAAGATTGACAGGAAAGGGGCATTTCTGGGTGTCAACTGA
This sequence comes from Pseudophryne corroboree, assembly GCF_028390025.1. NCBI lineage: Eukaryota > Metazoa > Chordata > Amphibia > Anura > Myobatrachidae > Pseudophryne > Pseudophryne corroboree. The sequence goes on from NC_086453.1 coordinate 107,688,132, forward strand.
CCGTTTTCAGGGAGTGCTTAGAAAAACACAGGCGTGCCAGGGAAAATGCAGGCGTGGGTGGTGTGTGACGTCAAAAGCCAACCCTCCAACGTTAGAATCAACGCACACAAAGAGTAAGTACAGGGCTGGTCAACATGATTTTGCAGGCGCTCTGCTGCACAAGCGTTCGCACTTCTGCAAAGCGAAAATACACTCCCCAGTGGGCGGCGACAATGCGTTTGCACGGCTGCTAAAAACTGCTAGTGAGTGATCAACTCGGAATGACCACCAGTGGGATTTTACTAACTATATGTGTTAATCCTACTTTTCATGATTTGTTTTGGTTTCTGACCAGTGCTATTGCTCACTTTTGTATATTCAGTTTAGATAGCTTTGCTTGTAATAGAGGGTCAGATCCTCCCCCAGGGTGTGATGATAAGTTGGACAGAAATTGAGCACATGTGCTCCAACTTTACATGTATTCCAAAATTGTGTTTCTTCCCCTGCATGCAGAGTTGTATACATCTTGTGCTGTGCCTGTCTCCTCTCCGTATGTTTAATGTGCTACTATTGTTATCAGCCTTAACCATACTTGCCTACCTGACCCTCTCCATGAGGGAGAAAATGCTCTGTTTCTGGACTTTCCTGGTCATGTATGATTGCCATCACCTGTGGTGAGCTAGTTAATTGATAAGAAAGGTGTTTCACCACAGGTGATGGCAATCATACATTACCAGGAAAGTCCAGAAACAGAGCATTTTCTCCCTCATGGAGAGGGTCAGATTGGCAAGTATGGCCTAAACTTGTGTTTACACTTACAAACAATCCTGTGGCTCGCAGTCCCGTCGGCACACCTGCACTGAGCTTCATGTATGTGGGAATACCCCTTTACAACCCAGTTGCACCTCTTCAGCCATGAGTGGAGATGTGTGTGTACACTTCGTGCCGGGACTTGCGCAGTGCAAAAAAGTGCAAGATATGCTAAACCAACAGTCGTATGTTCAACTCTGCATCAGGTCCTTTGTGTGCTGAAACAAATGTATATCAGATGCTAAAGCACACAGGTTTGATCTTAAGCCCAGTACACATGGACAGAGATGTGTGCTGAGCGATCTATCACAAACCGCACAGCACACATCTCTCCCCCACTCAGCACACTGGGGTAATTCTGAGTTGATCGCAGCAGTGACTTTGTTAGCAATTGGGCAAAACCATGTGCACTGCAGGGGGGACAGATATAACATGTGCAGAGAGAGTTAGATTTGGGTGTGGTGAGTTCAATCTGCAATCTAAATTGCAGTGTAAAGACATACCTCCCAACATGACCCTCTCCAGGAGGGACACAATGCTCTGCTCCTGTACTTCCCTCTAAATGTATGATTGCCATCACCTGTGGTGACACACCTTTCTTATCCATTCACCTGTTCAACACAGGTGATGGCAATCATAAATTAAGAGGGAAGTCCAGGAGCAGAGCATTGTGTCCCTCCTGGAGAGGGTCATGTTGGGAGGTATGGTAAAGATAAAGCAGCCAGTATTTACCCTGTACAGAAACAATATAACCCACCCAAATCTAACTCTCTCTGCACATGTTATATCTGCCCCCCCTGCAGTGCACATGGTTTTGGACAACTGCTAAAAAATTTCCAGCTGCGATCAACTCAGAATTACCCCCACTGCGCGATGTGAAAGCACACTGAGCAGGTGAAATGAGCGATGTGCTAGGCCAATCTAGCACCGGCGATAGCGCTATCGTTGTGGGGATTACACACAGAGAGATCCGTGCTTAACTTCTAAGCAATCTAGTCAGATTGCTTAGATTTTAAGCAGGGATCTCTCCGTGTGTACCCCCTTTACAGCTTGATAGTGTAAGCAGTGGCGTAACTAGAAATTTTTCTCCCCCAAGCCAAAAAATTCTTCGGCCCCCCCCGCCCCCTCCACATTCCCCATAATTGGCACTAGTAAAGGGATGAACCTGTGAGCGCCGAAGGCGCGTGCTGCACAAAAGGGGCGTGGATTAGTTGAAATGGGTGTGGCTTCGCATAAAGGGGCGTGGCATTGCAGGAATAGACTTCCTTATACCCCAGTTTTGCAACCTGCACGCCCAGACGTTAGCCACCACAGGAAAGAAAAATAATCCTGATTCATGCCCCTTACATTATTTGTCATTTTTCCTCCTTATAGTAATGCCCAGTATACATTATGCCACATACTGCAGTGGCCCTTAGACATTATGCCGCACACAATAATGCACATGACACAATATGCACACACTGTAATGCCCCCGACACATTATGCCACACACCGTAATGCCTGTGACACATTATGCCACACACCGTAATGCCTGTGACACATTATGACAGGAATCGCAATGCCCGTTATACATTATGCTGCACACTGCAATGCCCCTGATACATTATAGCACATACAATGCCTGTGACACATTATGACACACACCGCAATGACCGTGATACATTATGCCACACACTGCAATGACCCTGAGACATTATACTACATACCACAATGCCCGTGATAAAGTATACCACACACCGTAATGCCTGACACATTATGACACACACCGCAATGTCCGTGATACATTATGCCACACACTGCAATGACCCTGAGACATTATACCACATACCACAATGCCCGTGATATAGTATACCACACACCGTAATGCCTGTGACACATTATGACACACACTGCAATGTCCGTGATACATTATGCCACACACTGCAATGTCCGTGATACATTATGCCACACCGCAATGCCCATTACACATTAAGTCCTATAGATATCAGGATATAGGTAGTTCAGCGCTCACCTTTGTTTGCATTGGCTAAACCTAATTATATGAAAAACACACTTGTGTGCTATATTCTATTTTAAACAATAAATATACATGAACCAAATTAATTCACAATATCCATATTTTATTGATAAAAAATATATATTTGGTTTTCTTTAAAAGAAAATTAATATATATATACCGGTATATGACTTACAAACATTAAACATATAAGACTAGACACACAAACAGGACAATTCCCTGTGGGTACACTAAATGGCGTTTTACCCCACTTGGGTGAAGACGGATTTTTCTTAAATAACGTTTTCGCAGTCTCTAAAATCCCACTTGGATATCCAAAGTTTTTCCTGAATGGATAATGTTTTGGTAATTTAAGTCCTACACTAAGGCTTCTAATTACTTTTAAATTACCTGCTCGTTGCCAGGGGTTTCATGCTCTTGGTTCCATGCACGGTGCCAGAGGTTTTCATGCTCGTTGCCAGGGGTTTCATGCTCTTGGTTCCATGCACGGTGCCAGGGGTTTTCATGCTCAGGGTGTCATGCTCGTTGCTAGGGGTTTCATGCACTGGGTGTCATGCTCGTTGCCAGGGGTTTCATGCACTCGGTGTCATGCTCGTTGCTAGGGGGTAATGCTTGTAGCTCTGGGCTGTGTTCCCAGTGCCACATATTCCCCCAGTGCCAGATATTCCCCCACAGTGCCAGGTACACACATGCCCCCAATGCCAAATATGCCCCCCCCCAAGTGCCAGGTACACATATACCCCCCCAGTGTCACATATGCCCCCTCAGTGCCACATATGCCCCCCCAAGTGCCAAATATGCTCCCCCTCCCCCAGGTACAGGTCACCCCCGCTCCTCCGCTGTATTAGTGCCACTTACACAATGCCCACAGTAGTTATGCCTCTTACGCTGTATGTCCCTCCTGCGTCTCCGGCGTGTCTGTTAAATGAAGTGCCGGTTCGTGAGCCAATCAGAGCTCACGAACAGGCACTTCATTCAATAGACACGCAGGAGACGCAGGAGGGACACAGGAGAGGCGCGCACTGTGCCCTCCGTGTCCCTCCTTCACAGCAGCGGCTAGGGAAGGAGGGAGACAGCAGGTTAACATGCGGACGGCTCGTCCGCATGTCAATCTGCGCTAAATCAGTGGCGGCGCCCCCCGCAGCCCTGCGCCTCCAAGCCACCGCGAGGGTTGCGGGGGCAGTAGTTACGCCACTGAGTGTAAGGCTTAGAAGCTATTAATCAATTACTACCTGTGTGATATCCGCAATTTTAAGTAACTCCTAAATGTATCTTCGGGGGGATCCGGTCTGAAGATCGACAGTGTCTAGGTCGACAATGTTTTTAAGGTCGACAGGGTTTCTAGGTCGACATGTTCTAGGTCGACAGGTCAAAAGGTCGACATGAGTTTTTTTAAAATAAAATATTTTTTTGAACTTTTTCATACTTAACGATCCACGTGGACTACGAATGGGAATAGTGACCTGTGCCGAGCGCAGTGGTAGCGGAGCGAGGCACCTTGACCAAAGCATGGCGAGTGAAACGAGCCATGAGAGGGGACATGGTGCACTATTTGTGCTCCCAGTCACTGTACGGAGAAAACAACATAAAAAAAACATGAAAAACCCATGTCGACCTTTTGACCTGTCGACTTAGAACATGTCGACCTAGAAACCCTGTCGATCTAGTGACTGTCGACCTACAGTGGTCGATCTAAACATTGTCGACCTAGACACTGTCGATCTAATGATCCACACCCCTTCGGGGATCTAGATATCTGCAGTAGCTCCCAGGTCTCCAGATGGTGTTAGCCATTGTAGTAAACAGATTGCCAGAGATACGGGCAGAGGGATCCATAGGTTCTCACATGACACTCTCCACTCGCATATGCGTGTTCAGCATACTGTGCATCCACTGACACTGCAGTACGCCCAGATCCCGAAGGAGAAGTGATCGCATTAGTGATCACTTCACACCACAGGGACTGGATCCTTTTGGTGCTGCCTGTATTGTATATTTTGTCACTAGAATTCTCCCTGCTTTGTATAGAGATAAGTTTGGTTAACTTAATGTATTGAATATAGGCCCTCATTCCGAGTTGATCGCTCGCTAGCTGCTTTTAGCAGCAGTGCAAACGCTAAGCCGCCGCCCTCTGGGAGTGTATCTTAGCTTAGCAGAAGTGCGAACGAAAGGTTAGCAGAATAGTGCTGATATTTTTCCATGCAGTTTCTGAGTAGCTGCAGACCTACTCCTACCTTGCGATCACTTCAGACTATTTAGTTCCTGTTTTGACGGCACAAACACGCCCTGCGTTCGACCAGCCTCTCCCCCGTTTCTCCAGGCACGCCTACGTTTTTACCTGACACGCCTGCGTTTTTTAGCACACTCCAGGAAAACAGTCAGTTACCACCCAGAAACACCCACTTCCTGTCAATCATTCACGATCAGCAGAGCGACTGAAAAGCGTCGCTAGACCTTGTGTGAAACTGCATAGTTTTATGTGAAAGTATGTCGAGCGTGCGCACTGCGCACCATACGCATGCACAGAAATGCCGCTTTTTCACCTAATCGCCGCACTGCGACCGAAAGCAGCTAGCGAACAACTCGGAATGACCCCCATAGATCACTAGAGTGGTCCCTGGATTGTGTGTAAATCATGGAATGCTCTATGCATTATGCATACCTCCCAACTTTTTAGCAGAGGAAAGATGGACCCTTGACATGCCCCGCCAGGAAAAGGGTGTGTGGCCTCCGAAAAGGGTGCGTGGCTTCGCAGGAGTGCCGCAATCGCGAGCCATGCCCCCGGTTTTGATCACTGAGGGGGCATGCCCAGCGCTCTGTGAGCTGCTGGCATGCCCTCTCTCCCTCTGCGCACAGCGTCTATTTACCGCTGCTCTGCTAAGCAGGGCAGCGAGTGACAGAGCCTCCCAACTGCTCCTTCCCCCACACCGCGGGACACTGCAGCCCGCGGGTGAGACAGCGGGACAGTCCCCAAAAAACAAGGCTGTCCCGCGAAAATCGGTACAGTTGGGAGGTATGCATTATGTATTGATTACTGGAACACTTCCTGTAGTATATAGAGGCTGATAGAATTAGAGATGAGCGGGTTCGGTTTCTCTGAATCCGAACCCGCACGAACTTCATGTTTTTTTCACGGGTCCGAGCAGACTCGGATCCTCCCGCCTTGCTCGGTTAACCCGAGCGCGCCCGAACGTCATCATGACGCTGTCGGATTCTCGCGAGACTCGGATTCTATATAAGGAGCCGCGCGTCGCCGCCATTTTCACACGTGCATTGAGATTGATAGGGAGAGGACGTGGCTGGCGTCCTCTCCATTTAGATTAGGGTTGAGAGAGAGAGAGAGAGATTGACCTGAGGCTGTGATACTGTAGAAGAGAGTGCAGAGTTTAGTGACTGACGACCACAGTGACCACCAGACAGTGCAGTTGTTTGTTTTATTTAATATATCCGTTCTCTGCCTGAAAAAAACGATACACACAGTGACTCAGTCACATACCATATCTGTGTGCACTGCTCAGCCCAGTGTGCTGCATCAATGTATATATATATCTGACTGTGCTCAGCTCACACAGCTTATAATTGTGGGGGAGACTGGGGAGCACTGCAGTGCCAGTTATAGGTTATAGCAGGAGCCAGGAGTACATAATATTATATTAAAATTAAACAGTGCACACTTTTGCTGCAGGAGTGCCACTGCCAGTGTGACTAGTGACCACTGACCTGACCACCAGTATATATAATATTATAGTATACTATCTCTTTATCAACCAGTCTATATTAGCAGCAGACACAGTACAGTGCGGTAGTTCACGGCTGTGGCTACCTCTGTGTCGGCACTCGGCAGCCCGTCCATAATTGTATATACCACCTAACCGTGGTTTTTTTTTCTTTCTTCATAGTCATACTAGTTACGAGTATACTATCTCTTTATCAACCAGTCTATATTAGCAGCAGACACAGTACAGTGCGGTAGTTCACGGCTGTGGCTACCTCTGTGTCGGCACTCGGCAGCCCGTCCATAATTGTATATACCACCTAACCGTGGTTTTTTTTTCTTTCTTTATACATACATACTAGTTACGAGTATACTATCTCTTTATCAACCAGTCTATATTAGCAGCAGACACAGTACAGTGCGGTAGTTCACGGCTGTGGCTACCTCTGTGTCGGCACTCGGCAGCCCGTCCATAATTGTATATACCACCTAACCGTGGTTTTTTTTTCTTTCTTTATACATACATATTAGTTACGAGTATACTATCTCTTTATCAACCAGTCTATATATTAGCAGCAGACACAGTACAGTGCGGTAGTTCACGGCTGTGGCTACCTCTGTGTCGGCACTCGGCAGCCCGTCCATAATTGTATATACCACCTAACCGTGGTTTTTTTTTCTTTCTTTATACATACATACTAGTTACGAGTATACTATCTCTTTATCAACCAGTCTATATATTAGCAGCAGACACAGTACAGTGCGGTAGTTCACGGCTGTGGCTACCTCTGTGTCGGCACTCGGCAGCCCGTCCATAATTGTATATACCACCTAACCGTGGTTTTTTTTTCTTTCTTTATACATACATACTAGTTACGAGTATACTATCTCTTTATCAACCAGTCTATATTAGCAGCAGACACAGTACAGTGCGGTAGTTCACGGCTGTGGCTACCTCTGTGTCGGCACTCGGCAGCCCGTCCATAATTGTATATACCACCTAACCGTGGTTTTTCTTTCTTTCTTTATACATACATACTAGTTACGAGTATACTATCTCTTTATCAACCAGTCTATATATTAGCAGCAGACACAGTACAGTGCGGTAGTTCACGGCTGTGGCTACCTCTGTGTCGGCACTCGGCAGCCCGTCCATAATTGTATATACCACCTAACCGTGGTTTTTTTTCTTTCTTTATACATACATACTAGTTACGAGTATACTATCTCTTTATCAACCAGTCTATATATTAGCAGCAGACACAGTACAGTGCGGTAGTTCACGGCTGTGGCTACCTCTGTGTCGGCACTCGGCAGCCCGTCCATAATTGTATATACCACCTAACCGTGGTTTTTTTTTCTTTCTTTATACATACATACTAGTTACGAGTATACTATCTCTTTATCAACCAGTCTATATATTAGCAGCAGACACAGTACAGTGCGGTAGTTCACGGCTGTGGCTACCTCTGTGTCGGCACTCGGCAGCCCGTCCATAATTGTATATACCACCTAACTGTGGTTTTTTTTTCTTTCTTTATACATACATACTAGTTACGAGTATACTATCTCTTTATCAACCAGTCTATATATTAGCAGCAGACACAGTACAGTGCGGTAGTTCACGGCTGTGGCTACCTCTGTGTCGGCACTCGGCAGCCCGTCCATAATTGTATATACCACCTAACCGTGGTTTTTTTTCTTTCTTTATACATACATACTAGTTACGAGTATACTATCTCTTTATCAACCAGTCTATATATTAGCAGCAGACACAGTACAGTGCGGTAGTTCATGGCTGTGGCTACCTCTGTGTCGGCACTCGGCAGCCCGTCCATAATTGTATATACCACCTAACCGTGGTTTTTTTTTCTTTCTTTATACATACATACTAGTTACGAGTATACTATCTCTTTATCAACCAGTCTATATATTAGCAGCAGACACAGTACAGTGCGGTAGTTCACGGCTGTGGCTACCTCTGTGTCGGCACTCGGCAGCCCGTCCATAATTGTATATACCACCTAACCGTGGTTTTTTTTTCTTTCTTTATACATACATACTAGTTACGAGTATACTATCTCTTTATCAACCAGTCTATATATTAGCAGCAGACACAGTACAGTGCGGTAGTTCACGGCTGTGGCTACCTCTGTGTCGGCACTCGGCAGCCCGTCCATAATTGTATACTAGTATCCAATCCATCCATCTCCATTGTTTACCTGAGGTGCCTTTTAGTTGTGCCTATTAAAATATGGAGAACAAAAATGTTGAGGTTCCAAAATTAGGGAAAGATCAAGATCCACTTCCACCTCGTGCTGAAGCTGCTGCCACTAGTCATGGCCGAGACGATGAAATGCCAGCAACGTCGTCTGCCAAGGCCGATGCCCAATGTCATAGTACAGAGCATGTCAAATCCAAAACACCAAATATCAGTAAAAAAAGGACTCCAAAACCTAAAATAAAATTGTCGGAGGAGAAGCGTAAACTTGCCAATATGCCATTTACCACACGGAGTGGCAAGGAACGGCTGAGGCCCTGGCCTATGTTCATGGCTAGTGGTTCAGCTTCACATGAGGATGGAAGCACTCAGCCTCTCGCTAGAAAAATGAAAAGACTAAAGCTGGCAAAAGCAGTAGCACCGCAAAGAACTGTGCGTTCTTCGAAATCCCAAATCCACAAGGAGAGTCCGACTCCAATTGTGTCGGTTGCGATGCCTGACCTTCCCAACACTGGACGTGAAGAGCATGCGCCTTCCACCATTTGCACGCCCCCTGCAAGTGATGGAAGGAGCACCCGCAGTCCAGTTCCTGATAGTCAGATTGAAGATGTCAGTGTTGAAGTACACCAGGATGAGGAGGATATGGGTGTTGCTGGCGCTGGGGAGGAAATTGACCAGGAGGATTCTGATGGTGAGGTGGTTTGTTTAAGTCAGGCACCCGGGGAGACACCTGTTGTCCGTGGTAGGAATATGGCCGTTGACATGCCTGGTGAAAATACCAAAAAAATCAGCTCTTCGGTGTGGAAGTATTTCACCAGAAATGCGGACAACAGGTGTCAAGCCGTGTGTTCCCTTTGTCAAGCTGTAATAAGTAGGGGTAAGGACGTTAACCACCTCGGAACATCCTCCCTTATACGTCACCTGCAGCGCATTCATAATAAGTCAGTGACAAGTTCAAAAACTTTGGGTGACAGCGGAAGCAGTCCACTGACCAGTAAATCCCTTCCTCTTGTAACCAAGCTCACGCAAACCACCCCACCAACTCCCTCAGTGTCAATTTCCTCCTTCCCCAGGAATGCCAATAGACCTGCAGGCAATGTCACTGGCAATTCTGACGAGTCCTCTCCTGCCTGGGATTCCTCCGATGCATCCTTGCGTGTAACGCCTACTGCTGCTGGCGCTGCTGTTGTTGCTGCTGGGAGTCGATGGTCATCCCAGAGGGGAAGTCGTAAGCCCACTTGTACTACTTCCAGTAAGCAATTGACTGTTCAACAGTCCTTTGCGAGGAAGATGAAATATCACAGCAGTCATCCTGCTGCAAAGCGGATAACTGAGGCCTTGACAACTATGTTGGTGTTAGACGTGCGTCCGGTATCCGCCGTTAGTTCACAGGGAACTAGACAATTTATTGAGGCAGTGTGCCCCCGTTACCAAATACCATCTAGGTTCCACTTCTCTAGGCAGGCGATACCGAGAATGTACACGGACGTCAGAAAAAGACTCACCAGTGTCCTAAAAAATGCAGTTGTACCCAATGTCCACTTAACCACGGACATGTGGACAAGTGGAGCAGGGCAGGGTCAGGACTATATGACTGTGACAGCCCACTGGGTAGATGTATGGACTCCCGCCGCAAGAACAGCAGCGGCGGCACCAGTAGCAGCATCTCGCAAACGCCAACTCTTTCCTAGGCAGGCTACGCTTTGTATCACCGCTTTCCAGAATACGCACACAGCTGAAAACCTCTTACGGCAACTGAGGAAGATCATCGCGGAATGGCTTACCCCAATTGGACTCTCCTGTGGATTTGTGGCATCGGACAACGCCAGCAATATTGTGTGTGCATTAAATATGGGCAAATTCCAGCACGTCCCATGTTTTGCACATACCTTGAATTTGGTGGTGCAGAATTTTTTAAAAAACGACAGGGGCGTGCAAGAGATGCTGTCGGTGGCCAGAAAAATTGCGGGACACTTTCGGCGTACAGGCACCATGTACAGAAGACTGGAGCACCACCAAAAACTACTGAACCTGCCCTGCCATCACCTGAAGCAAGAAGTGGTAACGAGGTGGAATTCAACCCTCTATATGCTTCAGAGGTTGGAGGAGCAGCAAAAGGCCATTCAAGCCTATACAATTGAGCACGATATAGGAGATGGAATGCACCTGTCTCAAGTGCAGTGGAGAATGATTTCAACGTTGTGCAAGGTTCTGATGCCCTTTGAACTTGCCACACGTGAAGTCAGTTCAGACACTGCCAGCCTGAGTCAGGTCATTCCCCTCATCAGGCTTTTGCAGAAGAAGCAGGAGACATTGAAGGAGGAGCTAACATGGAGCGATTCCGCTAGGCATGTGGGACTTGTGGATGGAGCCCTTAATTCGCTTAACAAGGATTCACGGGTGGTCAATCTGTTGAAATCAGAGCACTACATTTTGGCCACCGTGCTCGATCCTAGATTTAAAGCCTACCTTGGATCTCTCTTTCCGGCAGACACAAGTCTGCTGGGGTTGAAAGACCTGCTGGTGACAAAATTGTCAAGTCAAGCGGAACGCGACCTGTCAACATCTCCTCCTTCACATTCTCCCGCAACTGGGGGTGCGAGGAAAAGGCTCAGAATTCCGAGCCCACCCGCTGGCGGTGATGCAGGGCAGTCTGGAGCGACTGCTGATGCTGACATCTGGTCCGGACTGAAGGACCTGACAACGATTACGGACATGTCGTCTACTGTCACTGCATATGATTCTCTCAACATTGATAGAATGGTGGAGGATTATATGAGTGACCGCATCCAAGTAGGCACGTCACACAGTCCGTACTTATACTGGCAGGAAAAAGAGGCAATTTGGAGGCCCTTGCACAAACTGGCTTTATTCTACCTAAGTTGCCCTCCCACAAGTGTGTACTCCGAAAGAGTGTTTAGTGCCGCCGCTCACCTTGTCAGCAATCGGCGTACGAGGTTACATCCAGAAAATGTGGAGAAGATGATGTTCATTAAAATTAATTATAATCAATTCCTCCGCGGAGACATTGACCAGCAGCAATTGCCTCCACAAAGTACACAGGGAGCTGAGATGGTGGATTCCAGTGGGGACGAATTGATAATCTGTGAGGAGGGGGATGTACACGGTGATATATCGGAGGGTGATGATGAGGTGGACATCTTGCCTCTGTAGAGCCAGTTTGTGCAAGGAGAGATTAATTGCTTCTTTTTTGGGGGGGGTCCAAACCAACCCGTCATATCAGTCACAGTCGTGTGGCAGACCCTGTCACTGAAATGATGGGTTGGTTAAAGTGTGCATGTCCTGTTTTGTTTATACAACATAAGGGTGGGTGGGAGGGCCCAAGGACAATTCCATCTTGCACCTCTTTTTTCTTTTCTTTTTCTTTGCGTCATGTGCTGTTTGGGGAGGGTTTTTTGGAAGGGACATCCTGCGTGACACTGCAGTGCCACTCCTAGATGGGCCCGGTGTTTGTGTCGGCCACTAGGGTCGCTTATCTTACTCACACAGCTACCTCATTGCGCCTCTTTTTTTCTTTGCGTCATGTGCTGTTTGGGGAGGGTTTTTTGGAAGGGACATCCTGCGTGACACTGCAGTGACACTCCTAGATGGGCCCGGTGTTTGTGTCGGCCACTAGGGTCGCTTATCTTACTCACACAGCTACCTCATTGCGCCTCTTTTTTTCTTTGCGTCATGTGCTGTTTGGGGAGGGTTTTTTGGAAGGGACATCCTGCGTGACACTGCAGTGCCACTCCTAGATGGGCCCGGTGTTTGTGTCGGCCACTAGGGTCGCTAATCTTACTCACACAGCTACCTCATTGCGCCTCTTTTTTTCTTTGCGTCATGTGCTGTTTGGGGAGGGTTTTTTGGAAGGGCCATCCTGCGTGACACTGCAGTGCCACTCCTAGATGGGCCCGGTGTTTGTGTCGGCCACTAGGGTCGCTTATCTTACTCACACAGCGACCTCGGTGCAAATTTTAGGACTAAAAATAATATTGTGAGGTGTGAGGTATTCAGAATAGACTGAAAATGAGTGGAAATTATGGTTTTTGAGGTTAATAATACTTTGGGATCAAAATGACCGCCAAATTCTATGATTTAAGCTGTTTTTTTAGGTTTTTTGGAAAAAAACACCCGAATCCAAAACACACCCGAATCCGACAAAAAAAATTCGGTGAGGTTTTGCCAAAACGCGGTCGAACCCAAAACACGGCCGCGGAACCGAACCCAAAACCAAAACACAAAACCCGAAAAATTTCCGGCGCTCATCTCTAGATAGAATGCTCTGTGTTTATATATATGTCATTAGGAAAGTCTCTGGTTTGGCAGAATGAGCTGGTATGTGTTGTATCGATTACAGCTCTGTGACATAACAAGTTTAAATCAGACCCACATTAGACAAGCCACTCTTACAGTACATGTTGTTAGGGCCCATTTTAGTACCATGGGGTAAAGACGGTTCCGCAGGAGCCTTCGGCACTTTAAGACTTTTAAACAGTGGGAACTGGCTCCTCCCTCTATGCCCCTCCTCCAGACCTCAGTTTAGAAAATGTGCCCAGGAGACTGGATGCACACTAGTGGAGCTCTACAGAGCTTTGCTGAAAAAAAGAAAAGACTTTCTTAGATTTTTATTTTACAGGGAAGCTGCTGGCAACAGCTTCCCTGCTTCGTGGGACTTAGGGGGGGGGGGGGGGGGGAGTAGGAACCAACTTCTCAATTAGTTAATGGTTCTGCTTCGGCTGACAGGACACCATTAGCTCCTGAAGGGTACTGAACACAGCCCAAGCCTGGCCAGCGTTCACTCCCACAGCACTGTCGCCACCCCCTAATAGAGCCAGAAGTCAGTATATTACCGGAGTCCTTCAGAGAGGGGATCCTCCGGCCATTGTTGGCGGCATACAGGTACAAGGGTGCCACATATCTCAGCACAAGGCTGCAGAGCGCGCCGGGGGGGGGGGGGGGGAGCGCTCTGAGGGCATGTTTTAAAACCTAACTCTCACTGGCAAAAAGGGTACATACATGTACAGCCGCTGATGTACCATCCCCAGCCAGTATAAATATTACATTGCTGAGGCTGAAGGGCGGGGCTTCTCCTCAGACTTGCCAGAACACTCACTGGGTGCCACTTTCTCCAGCAGAAACTCCAGTGTGAAGCTCCTGAACGCTGTTTCTCCTCATGACAACGCTGATACAAGTACAGTGTGCTATAGAAGGGGCAGAGAGTGTTCATTATAATTAGGTCTGTGGGCCTATTATTGGTATATGCGCTGTAAGTGGGTAATATTTCCATAATTCACAATAAGGCGCAGTGTGTGGACTGGCAGATCCCGCTTTGTCTCTCTGACAGACTTTAGTGTGGGTCTGTCCCCAATAGCTCCCCTGTGTGATAGGGGTGTGTGTGTGTACAAGTGTGTAACATTGGGGAGGGTTCTTCCCAGGAAGAACCCAATTTAGATGCACAAGAGGGTAATGTGGTGGCCCTTCCCTCTCAGAAGGAACCAGAGTGGGTGAGAATGTTGCAAACGAATATGTCAATGCTTGCAAAGAAATTTTGGGAGTCTGAACAACAGACTAAATATTGGAGGCAGTCTGTGGAGGATGCACTGTTTCCTGACCCCTCCATATCATCCACTCGGGTCCCATCCAGTACCCAGAAAAGGTCTCTGGCCCAGATAATGCAAGGGGACACAGACACAGATTCCGACTCTGACGTCGACACTGGGGATTTGAGAGGGGTAGACCCCAAATTAACCAAAAGCATACAATGTATGATAGTTGCTAATTTAGAGATGTGCACCGGACATTTTTCGGGTTTTGTGTTTTGGTTTTGGATTCGGTTCCGCGGCCGTGTTTTATATTCTGACGCATTTTGGCAAAACCTCCCTGAAAATTTTTTGACGGATTCGGGTGTGTTTTGGATTCGGGTGTTTTTTTTTCAAAACCCCCTCAAAAACAGCTTAAATCATAGAATTTGGGGGTCATTTTGATCCCATAGTATTATTAACCTCAATAACCATAATTTCCACTCATTTCAAGTCTATTCTGAACACCTCACACCTCACAATATTATTTTTAGTCCTAAAATTTGCACCGAGGTCGCTGGATGACTAAGCCAAGCGACCCAAGTGGCCGGCACAAACACCTGGCCCATCTGGGAGTGGCACTGCAGTGTCAGACATGATGGCACTTAAAAAATTGTCCCCAAACAGCACATGATGCAAAGAAAAAAAGAGGTGCACCAAGGTCGCTAAATGGCTAAGCTAAGCGACCCAAGTGGCCGGCACAAACACCTGGCCCATCTAGGAGTGGCACTGCAGTGTCAGACAGGATGGCACTTTTATAAAAATTGTCCCCAAACAGCACATGATGCAAAGAAAAAAAGAGGTGCACCAAGGTCGCTGGATGGCTAAGCTAACCGACCCAAGTGGCCGGCACAAACACCTGGCCCATCTAGGAGTGGTTAACATGAAGGGAGGGAATACCGCACAGGAAATATTAAGTATAGAAAATTGATTTTCTAAAACCAAAATCAGGTAATTGCAAGAAAACGCTGTTTTCTAATTCTGATATTGTTTGGTGGTGCACCCTGAGTCAGTATGGGAACATAGACAATAGGGAGAGAAGAAGACTCTTTTGTGGGCGCACTCTTTACTTTACATAAATATAGAAAAATAGTCAAAGTAGATTAAAATACAAATTTTAATAATTCAACAAGATAATTCAACAAAATTAGGACAATTAGTGGTTCATCAAGAAGATAATGGTGGTCAAATAATTAACAAAATATTAGAAATAGCACTATGTGCTGATATGAAATGAAAACTGGGTTTTGGCTGACGGAATAAAATTCTAGACGTTATATATATTAAATGGTACATTCTACTAATAAGCCAATCACTGTTATGCATTCCCCTGTAATATAGTCTGGATACTGGTGGTACTTAAGAGTAGTATAAATGTCTCTGTCTTGTCTTCTGCCAAAGAAGAGAGGGGAGGAGGGGGCGGAAAGGGGAAAGACGAAGAGTGGAAGTAGAAGAGCAGTGTGAATCTGCTGTCAGTGTTAGACACTATATGGGCTCAATCAATGAGCTCTACTGCACTGAATATTCCTCAATGGTCACCCACTTGAGTACTGACCCAGCCCAACACTGATTAGCTTCCGAGATCGGACGGCTTCGGGCGTTTCCAGTGTGGTATGATAGTAGAGGAAATGACCAATATTTCGAAGCTCTGGAATCACTGATGAGAGTTCACGAATTTACAAAGTTATTCAGGACAGATACCAGAAATAGAGGAAATCAGATGAATCTGCTGCCAATGTTAGACAGGGACGTGACCCTGAATCACTGGTGAGAGTCCACGAAAATAAAGAAGGGAAGAAAATAAGTAGATAGTGATAAAGTCTAATAGGCTTTAAATCCCAAATATGGCAATAGTAAAATGAGCTAGAATATTTACTTTATAATTGGCAAAAATTGCCTAGATACAGGGTGCCTGAGATAACAAAGCAGAGACAAAGAAGAAAAAATGACAGAGTACCAGCTATGAAAAAGTATCCAATATAAATTATTGGTACTTTAAAGTAGCAATGAGGTTGTAGCTGAATTGCAACTAGAGTGTAACTGTTACAAAAATATCCACTGCAGATTGTCAATACTCCAAAAGGATATACATAAATAGCAGTGAGATTGTAACTGGGTTGCAATGATGTGTCCAGACTAGGGAGGATCTATCAAGGTTTTTAGATTAAATCACTGCCAATATCATCATACCTATACACGAAGAAATGGTAATAAAACATTATAATAAGGTTTATAAATATTGCAGATATTGATGTAACTGCTGAGGCAGGCAAGAACCTATTAGCACAAAGTCCGTCAAGTAAAAAAAATGTATAATACCAGAGTGATAGTAGTAAATGCTCACAAGAGCAAATGAAAAAACATATTAAGCTACTGCGGGCCTACAACTCACAATATACACTATGTAGTCAAATTGTTGTAGATAGGTAAGAAAAGAGAGTTGATATTACCCGCGCCAAATGTAGGGGTAGATTAGCCCCTTCTAAAGTATTGACATCCGTCTCCTCTCAAAAAGGTGCTGTCAGCCTGCTAGGCGCCCCGGACTTCTCGAATGATGGGGGAGTTCAAGAGCCGCCGGTCTGATGGTGTCCTGTCGGATACAAGCCGCCGTCAGACGTCAGCTGCTTCAGTCAGTTGCGATAGGTGAGAGTCAGGGGAGACGGAGGGCACGGGCAGATGCCAGATAACGTCCGTGGTTCCGGTCAGCCAAAAGGACAGAGGTGATGTCGGAAAACGCGTTTCACCCGTCCGCCGGGCTTGATCACTTCCTGCTGTGGTCTTGATCCCAGCTGGTTTTTAAGGAGAGGTTAAGTCAGTATCTTCCAATCAAAACGGAGGAGGTGTATGAGTCCTTTGATTACCAGCTGAGGTCTTACGGCTTGAATACTCCGGGTAGATTAACACTGAATCACTTGTTGATTGACAGGAGAAGCCGTTATCCATGTGAAAAAATAAAATAAAGAAAAAAAGAGTTTTAAAACACAACCAAAGTAAAGTTCTTATTGACCGGATAATGAAATATATGCAGCATGATGCAAAGCTGAATTAGTGAATGCAGGTGATTAGTCTAATATTGCAAACCTAATGAGAAATAATGAAAATAATAATGAAGAATAACATGATTAGACCATATAAATAAATAATGTTGTTTGCTGGAGTGATTAACTTTTAGACCGATGAGTGCGGGTCGTCCCTAGTGTATACCTGGCTTATTGGTTTTTGACAGTTTGCAGTACGAAACCCGGACAGGGATAACTTACTAATAGGACTAGTGGTAATTGTATCTAAGCCACTATTTATAGTCACACAGTATTGTCCAAACCAAATAGGCTAATAAAATAGGTGATTGTTTAATCAACTGTTACTACACAATCTGCGGTCCTAGGTCGAGCAAAGAAAACTAAATAGCCATTCATTTGTAATAATTAAATATGAATTGCTACAGGTGATCAAGTAATGTTGTGTGTGTATTTTTTTAATTGATAAACTAGTGATTCAAGGAATGCTGATTATATGGCGCGTGTATAAGATATTGTAGGGTGCCTCTACTGGTCAAATATAATAGTCACTATTGCTGCACGGTCAGCGGTCCTAAAACCGAACAAAAAGGCTCCCTAATAGGGCTGAGAAATAGCCTTACATTAGAAATGAATTGATCTAAATTAGTGATCATACAGTATCTCGCTTATTAATGATCATCCAGTATCCTGTGTAAACAGTAAATTGTTAAGGTAGTGATATAAATGCTAATTACGTGGAACATGTCTGCTGTTTAATGCGGTTAACCTATGGGTCAAAGATGCTGAATGCTAATGCCACATAGTCCGCGGTACTAAATACGGGCAAAAGAAAGGGAAGAAAGGAAAAGGAAATGAGAGGGCTCCCTAGTAGAGCTGATAAGTTACCATGATTTAATAAGAGTCACTGACAGTGACCCAGCAATATTGTATATGCAAGTTAAAAAAGTATCTGAGTGGACACGAGTTGTACGGAGCATGCATGCAATATTAGGGGATCTCCCTATGGGTCACAGATACTTGTTACTGGTGCCGAATATTAATCCATTGATTAATGATAATTGTGTTTATAATAACTAATTACATAAACATGGCAAGGCACTGTTCACTGCCCATGGTTGGGTGTAATTGTAGGGCTCTAATTCAACCCATAAAGGGTAGATGGTAGAGAATTAATGTGAATAATAATAATAAAAACCTAAGGGAGGGGTTTGGGGGTGGGGGTTTATACTGAGAGATATAGTTGAAAAAGTACAATTAACTAGATTGATTAGTGTTGAAGTCATATGCTAATAGACAGGTATAAGGGGCTAAGTGAAGCCCGTGGGATGTTTGCGAAAATAAGTATAGGGTCCATTAGTGAGTACAATGGAAAAATTGAGGGTGAATGTTCCAGTATTAGGGTAAGTATCTGTGAAACAGGGTAAAGGGGGAAAGGTATAGGTAAGGAGTGCGTGCTGGAAAAAAAATAAAAATATATATATACTAGGTGCTTCATCGCGCCCTACGGGCGCTCTTCACACCGTCGCAAGGGGCTACGCCCCCTTAACCCTTGCATGCCTTTCTGGGGTTCAATATTTGTATTATATAAAGTATTACCTGCATTCCTTTGTTAGTGGTTAAATATTGCACAATGAAAGGGCGTGCGATGGTGAAGGAGGCGCAGCCCCTTGCGACGGCGTGAACAGCACCTGCAGGGCACGATGTACAGAATGTAGCGGGTGCGGGGGGGACTGCGGATGGTGTCTGTAGATGCTGCAGGTGGAGGGGGGGGCAAAAGTGGGGGTGGGGCCTGGATGGGGAAGAGTCGGGAGGTGCTGCGGGTGGGGGAGGGGCAGAGGAGTGGGGGATGCAGATTGGGGAGGGGTCCGGAAACACTGCAGGTGGGGGAGGGGCAGGGGTGCCATGGGTGGGAGAGGGGCAGGTGTGGGGATGTTGTGGATGGGTGAAGGGTTCCGGAGGTGCTGTGGGATGGGAAGGGGCGGGAGTGCCGGGGTGGGGTAGGGGTCCGCAGGCGCCATGGGTAGGGGAGGGGCAGGTACGGGTGGTGCAGCACATAGGGAAGGAGGTCCAGAGGTGCTGCTGGTGGTGGAGGGGCAGGTGCGGTGGTGCCATTGGTGGGGGAGGGGGGGAACGCGGATGGAGGAGGGTGTCTACAGATGCTGCGGGTGGAGGGGGGCAGGTGTGGGGGGAGACATATAAAGAGGGTGGATGGTGGAGGGGGCCTGGAGGTGCTGTGGGTGGTGAAGGGGCGGAGGAGTGGGAGCCGCGGGTGGTGTAGGGGGTCTGGAGGCACAGCGTGTGGGGGAGGGGTGGAGTGCCGCATGTGGTGGAGGGGAAGGTGCGGAGGTGTGGTGCATTGGGGAGAGGTCTGGAGGCGCTGCCGGTACTATACCTGCCAAAAAGGTAGTTGGAGGGTATGCAGTAACAGGGCCAGGACAGGGGTGACAGGGTCAGAACAGGGTTGACGGGGCCAGGACAGGGGTGACAGGGTCAGAAAAGGGGTGACGGGGCCAGGACAGGGGCGACGGGGCCAGGACAGAAATGACAGGGACAGGATAGGGGTGACAGGCCAGGGTAGGGGTGGCAGGAACAGGACAGGGGTGACAGGGCCAGTATAGGGTTGACAGGGCAAGCACAGGGGTAACAGGGCCAGGATAGGGGTAACAGGGCCAGCATAAGGGTAACAGGGCCAGCATAAGGGTGACAGGGCCAGCATAAGGGTGAAAGGGCCAGGATAAGGGTGACAGGGCCAGGATAAGGGTGAAAGGGCCAGGATAAGGGTGGCAGGGCAAGGCCAGGGACATGACAGAACACAGGGCACGGGAGAGATTGGTATTAGGGACAAAACAGTGGTGACAGACAGATGTGTCTTACCAGAGTCACTGCTGCTGGCTGCTGCTGTTCCACTCCAACCTGTTGGGATCTGCTGCTGGTGGAGACTTGGCATGGCTGACTCTCTTAGGCTGGAGTCCTGCTTCCTCTGCCCGTCCGCATCCCTCCCCCCCTCCTCAGTCACACACCGCAGACCTCGCACAGCTGCCGGGCACTGTGGTAAGGGGAGACTGGGAGTGACTGGTTAGCCCCCAGGAGATGCTGCGGCTGGAGGGAGGAGGGGGTTGGAGCCTGCAAGCAGCTCGGACTTCTGCAGCGTTACCCGCCGGCTAAAGTGTGTGGAGGAGCTGGGCGCACCTCACTGTGGGTGGCAGCGCTGCAGCTAGCGGTGGGGTTGCCGGGGCTGGAGAAAACAGAGGCAGTACAGAACCTGCACAGCGGCAGGTGCCCCACAAAACTGCAGCTAAGAAGCGTGGAGTGTGCCAGAAAGTGACGCTCCTCCGCGCCAGAGAGGGGGGGGGGGGGTCAAGCACACAGTGAGCCGGTGCCCGTCTGTCTGTACGGCATACCCCCTCACACACCCCCATACCTCCCAAATGTCCCGATTTTCGCGGGACAGTCCCATTTTTTTTGGGTCTGTCCCGCTGCCCCACCCGCTGGTCGCAGTGTCCCGCGGTAACGGGGGGGTCAGTTGGAAAGCTCCTGTACTCGCTGTTCTGCTTAGCAGAGCAGCGGTGAATAGTGGAGACAGAGGGAGAGGGGGCATCAGGGGGTATGGATTAAGGGGGGGTTCCAGCAGCAGAGCCGGATTAAGGGGGGGGCAGGGGGTACGTACCGTTGGCCCCACAGTTTAAGGGGGCCCCCCGGCTCGAGTAGCTCTGTCCCAGCTCAGAAGCCCCCCCCTGTCCTGCCAGCAACAACGGCAGCATTGTGCTACTGTCAGCACACGCTGCTGCGTATTGGCAGGTCTGTGGTGTTGCAGGGAGGCAGCAGTCTCCCTGCTTTCTTCTGCCTGTGCGGGTGTGTAGTGGGGAGCGACCACCCCCTCTGGATTTACCCCTAGCTGAGGGGCCAAAATTCCATGTAAAAAAAAACCCGGCATATGCGTAAGGGGGCGTGGCCTCGCGTCCGCGATTAGGCCACGCCCACAACCCACAGCAGGCACAGCAATGAGATAGGGCTCCCCTATCACAAGTGCCCTGGGCCCCCCGGACTCATAACAAGCCCCTGGGGGCATGCCAGCAGCTCACAGAGCACTGGGCATGCCCCCTCATTGACGAAAACGGGGGCCCTCCCGTGAAGCCACGCCCCCTTTTCGCAGAGTGTGTGTCCCTCCTTCTGCCTGAAGAAAGCTCCTGCAGAAAGCTGGGAGGTGTGCACTCCTGCCTGTGCCATGCCCATACTATCTGCTTCTGCTCCTAGTCTCCTATAGATTTGGCCAGATCTGTGACTCATTTGACTAACTCCGCCCAGTGTTGTGACTCCGCCCAGCGTTAGCAAATGAATCACAAAGTCACAGATCTGGGCTATTATATAGGAGATGAGGAGAGGACTAGTGAGGTGTGAAGTTGTGATGGAGTTATGTGTGAAGAATAGCGTACAGACTTAATGCTGGGAATATGATCTAAAATTAGAATTAGAAAGGAGGTTAGGTTATGTATATATATATATATATATATATATACATACACACATGCATATATATATATATATACACACACACACACACACACACACACACACACACACACACACACACACACACATACATACACATAAACACATGGAACACAGGTGTATGTGTGAATGAATAAATACCGAAATGTGAGTGAAGATGTTGTGATGCTGTTGTCAAATGGTCTGGTGGGTGTGGAATATGAGAAATCGTAGGACTATGTGCAATTATGCTGAGGGTGTGGACATTAGATTAGCGAGCATATCCACATTGTTTGAATTGATATTTGTATCATATGAATACGCTATAGTTGATATACTCATTTAGGCCTGCTGGTTTTAGTCCCCCCAACTTGAAAGTCCATTCGCTTTCTTTTTTGATCAATTCTTTACTTAGGTCGCCCCCACGTATGCCTAAGTGAATTCTGTCGAGACCAAATGCTCGCATTTCACATGGGGAATCATGATGTTGAGCATGGAAATGCCTTGCTACCGATGTCAATTTTTTGCCTTTCTGTAGATCAGACGTGGCATTTCTGATATTTCCCATGTGTTCCAGAATCCGGGTTTTGAATTTCCTTGTGGTCATACCGATGTAGCGTTGGTTGCAGCTACAGATTAAACAGTAGACTATTCCTTCTGTATTACAATTAAAGAAATGTCGTATTTGAATATCACGTCCTAATCTATCTGTGACCTTGTCTGTGATCTGGATCTGAGGGCAGGCTTTGCACTGCCCACAGGGGAAGGACCCTGTTATATTGCTGGTTTTGGTGGGATTACGTGTAAAATGGCTCTGAACGATCATGTCCTTCACATTCTTGGCTCTCCTCCAGCTGATTTGGAGCGTTGAATCCAATAGAGGTGATAGATCTGCATCAAGGTGCAGGACCGGTAGATGCTTGTGAATCGCGTTTTTGATTTGACGCCATTCTGGGCAGAAGGTACCTACAAAGCGAATTTTAGTATCGTCTTTTTCTTTCTTTGGTTTGTCTTGAAAGATCAGAGTATCTCTTTTTATTTTGAGAACGGCTTTTTGAGCTTTTTTCAAAGCACGTTTGCTATACCCACGTGTGTGTAGTCGGGCTGCAAGTTTGTGACTTTTTTGTTTGTATATGGTATCTTCTGTACAGTTACGTCTGAGTCTGAGAAATTCCCCTTTGGGAATGTTCTCGACAGTCGGCGGAAAATGAGAACTTGTCTGGTACAGAATACTGTTGGTAGTCGTATCTATTCGATATAGTTCTGTGGCCAGGGTTCCAGTAGCTGTCTTGTAAATATTAAGGTCTAAAAGGGATACCTTTTCTTTGCTTATTGTATAGGTCAAAAAAATATTAAGACTGTTGTTGTTGTTGAGTAGATTTATAAAGTCGAGTAGAAGTTATTCATCACTGTCCCAGATCACAAAAATGTCATCTATAAATCTCAGCAAATTCAGAATATGTTGTGTATATTTCTGGTTCTCATCCCTGAACACGATGGTTTGTTCCCACCAGCCGAGGAATAGATTTGCATACGTGGGAGCACAAGCCGCTCCCATCGCTATCCCTCGGATCTGCTGGAAAAATTGATCACCGAAGGTGAAAAAGTTCTTGTTAAGTACGAAGCTCAACATTTCACAAAGAAAATCATTGAACTCATTTCTTTCTTTCATGTCCAAAAAGAACTTAGTCGCTTGTATTCCTTGTTGATGGGAGATGCTATTATACAAAGCCTCAACATCCAATGTGACTAAGATACAATCCTTCTCCAGACAGATGTCATGTAACTTTCGTAATAAATCAGAAGTATCTTTTAGGTAGGAGGGTAGTTTCAGAACATGTTCCCTAAGGTGTAAGTCCAAGAATTTGCTGGGTATTTCTAATAGTCCCCCATTCCCCGAAACAATGGGTCTTCCTGGTGGTTTCTTGATGTTCTTGTGTACCTTCGGTAAAAGATAAAACGTTGGTACTCTGGGGTTGGAGACTGTAAGGTATTTAAACTCCTGCGATGTAATGGTTCCAAGTGCCGAGGCTTCTTCGATCATATGCATGTACTGTCTATGAAATTTAGCTGTCGGGTTGAGTGGTAATCTCAGGTAGCATGAGGTGTCCAGGAGTTGTCGTCGTGCTTCTTCATCATACATGGAGACAGGCCAAATCACAATATTGCCCCCTTTGTCAGAGGGCTTAAGAATTATATCTTTCCATGACTGAATTTCTTTTAGAGCAAGTCTTTCTCTATATTTCAGATTGTTCGTGAGGTATCTTTTCTTGGAATTTGTTTGGATCTCATCAAATTCTCTCGATACTAGGTCTAAGAAGACCTTAATCTCCGGACTGTTGTTATCTGGTGGGAAGAAAGTGGTTTTAACCTTACATGTGGGTCTGGTATTTTGTACATCTACCGAGTTAGAGGCTGATTCCATGTATAATTCTTCCAGGGCCTGGATTGCCGTTACTTCTTCTTCAGATAAGGGTGTATTTGGGGAAGTTGAAGAGGATGGTTCCTCCGATGGGGAGGTGATGAGAGTTGATCCGGCATTCATAGATAACGAGATGTCCATGGTATCTTTGGATTTGGCAAATAATTTTTTTAAAAGTAGTTTGCGGCCAAAAAGCCTAAGATCTTTTTCCCATGCAAATCTATTGAATGGTGATGAAGGTGAGAATGAGAGTCCTTTGCTTAGGACTTCCACCTGATCTTCCGTAAGGATTCTGGTGCTGAGATTGATGATTTGTAGCCTATCTGTGGTCAATACTTCCTGGTTTTCCGTATTGGATAGTGAGAGGTCCTTGGGGGACCCAATCGCGATTGTTTTTGTCGGTGTTTCGTCCCCCCTGGTCTTGTCTTCCTCGATGTTTGTTTCTGCCTCTTGAACATTGACCTTTCCCTAAAAAAGGATCCTCACTGTTGCAACGTTTGGTTGTCGCCGAGGCTCCTTCTGGGTGTTCTGTGCTCGCTAATCTAATGTCCACACCCTCAGCATAATTGCACATAGTCCTACGATTTCTCATATTCCACACCCACCAGACCATTTGACAACAGCATCACAACATCTTCACTCACATTTCGGTATTTATTCATTCACACATACACCTGTGTTCCATGTGTTTATGTGTATTTATGTGTGTGTGTGTATGTATATATATATATATGTATGTGTGTGTGTATGTGTATGTATATATATATATATACATAACCTAACCTCCTTTCTAATTCTAATTTTAGATCATATTCCCAGCATTAAGTCTGTACGCTATCCTTCACACATAACTCCATCACAACTTCACACCTCACTAGTCCTCTCCTCATATATATATATACTAGGTGCTTCATCGCGCCCTACGGGCGCTCTTCACACCGTCGGAAGGGGCTACGCCCCCTTAACCCCTGCACGCCTTTCTGGGGTTCAATATATGGAGTATTACCTGCATTCCTAGTTTTGTTAGTGTTTGAATATTGCACAATGAAAGGGCGTCCGATGATGAAGGGGGCGTAGTCCCTTGCAACAGTAAGGGGTTTGGGGAGTGGGGACCGCGGATGGGGGAGGGGGTATGAAGGCGCTGTGGGTGGGGTAGGAGCAGGGGTGTCGCAGGTGGGGGATGGCAGCTGCAGGGCTGTTTCGGATGGAGGAGGGGTTCCGAAGGCGCTGCAGATGGGGAAGGGGTGGGTGCGGGTGTGCAGTGGATGGGGGAGGTGTCCAGGGGGTGCGGTGGGTGGGGGAGGGGTGGATGCGGGGGTAACGTGGGTGGGGGAGTGGCGGGTGCGGTGCTGTTGCGAATGGTGTAGGCGATGCGGATTGGGAAGGGCCTGCTGCGTGGGTGGGGTAGGGGATCCAAAGGTGCAGCGGGCGGGGGAGAGCCAGATGCGGGGTGTGGCGGATGGGGTCCGGAGGTGATGTAGGTGGTGGAGGGGTGGGTGGCATAGGGGGTCTGGAGGCGCCGCGGGTGGGTACCGGGGGAGGGGGCCGGGGGGCGTTGTGTGTGGGGGAGGGGCAGGTGGGGGAGGGGCAGATGCTGGGCTGGATGGGGGAGGGGTTCCAGAGGTCCTGCGGGTAGGAAAGGGTGTGGCGGGTGGGTAGGAGGTGTGGAGGCGTTGCGGGTGGGAGAGGGGGGGGTGCAGTGAATGGGGTTAGGGGTCCGGAGGAGGGAGCGTCCGTGTGTGTTGGGGTGTGGGGTCCGTAGGTGCTGTGGGTGGGGGTGCCACGGGTGGTGGAGGGACAGGTGTGTGGATTTGCGGTGGACGGGGGAGGGGGTCTGGAGGTGCTGCAGGTGGTGGAGGGGTGTGTGCGCGGGTGGGTGCGGGGGTGCAGCGGATGGTGGAGGTGGTCCGGGAGTGTGGGAGAGGTGAGGTGCTGTGGGTGGGGGAGAGGCGGGTGAGGGGCTGTTGCGGATGAGGGAGGGGTTCCGGAGGCGCTGCAGGGTGGAAGGGTGCAGGTGTTGCGGGTGAGGTAGGGGGCCTGGAGGCGCTGCGGGTGGGGGTGCGGTGGATGGGGAGGGGCTGCAGGTGGTGGAGGAGCGG
Organism: Pseudophryne corroboree; assembly: GCF_028390025.1. Taxonomy (NCBI): domain Eukaryota; kingdom Metazoa; phylum Chordata; class Amphibia; order Anura; family Myobatrachidae; genus Pseudophryne; species Pseudophryne corroboree. The sequence continues at coordinate 107,714,488 of NC_086453.1, forward strand.
GTGGTGTAGGAGGTCCGGAGGTGCAGTGGGTGGTGGAGGGGTGGGTGCTGAGGGTGGGGTAGTGGGTCCGAAGGTGTTGCGGTTGCTGGAGAGGTGGGGGTGTAGGGGATGGTTCAGTGGGTGCAGCGGATGGGGGAGGGGTGAATGCGGGGGTTCAGCGGATGGGGAGGGGGTCAGGGGATGCGGGAGGGGTGGGGGTGCTGTGGGTGGGGGAGGCGGGGGAGGGGCTGTTGCGGATGGGGGAGGGGTTCCGGAGGCGCTGCTGGTGGAGAAGGGTGCAGGTGTTGCGGGTGAGGTAGGGGGCCTGGAGGCGCTGCGGGTGGGGGAGGGAGGGAGGCGGGTGAGGGTGCGGTGGATCGGGAGGGGCTGTAGGTGGTGGAGGAGCAGGTGGTGTAGGGGGTCCGCAGGTGGAGTGGTTGGTGGTGGGGTGAGTGCTGCGGGTGGGGTAGTGGGACCGAAAGTGTTGCTGTTGCTGGAGGGGTGGGGGTGCAGGGGATGGGTCCGGGGGTGCTGCGGATGGGGGAGTGGGGGAGGGGCTGCTGCAGATGGGGGAGGGGTTTGGAAGACACTGCGGGTGGGGTAGGGGGTCCGAAGGCGCAGTGGGTGGGGGTGCCACGGGTGGTGGAGGGGCAGGTGCGGGGGTTTGCGGGGGATGGGGAGGGGTCCAGGGGCGCTGCAGGTGGTGGAGGGGCAGATATCAGTGCACATAGTCTCTGTGGTAGTTAGTGAGGGTTGGTGGTGGTGTGAGAGGGGTGAAGGCCAGTACACAGACAGGCAGTTAGAGAGCAGGATGAGGGTGACAGGGCATAGTGACGGGGAGTACTTAGCAGATATAGGGGTGGGCTACAGGTGTGATGTCACAGTGTGTGTACCTTTGCTCTCATGTGTGAGGTATGTGTGAGGTAAGGATGTGCGGGTCGTGGTGGCCACTAACCTCCAGGCTGCTGCTGTGAGATGGTGACTGCAGAGGGAGGGAGCTCAGACCCAGCAGCAATGGGTCGTGGTCAGCATTCCTTCCTGGCCCCGTTCCGCCGCACACTGTCCGCCCCGTCTGACGGGCGTCATTCCTCCATCCTGCCTGGCAGCGTCAGCTGCTGTGATTGCGGAGCATAGGTAAGCGTCCGGAGCCCTGTGGGCGGGCAGGCATGGTGTTTCCCTGGAGAGGTGCGGCGCGCGTCCTTAGGCTGCAGACGGAGGGAGCTCCGGCCCAGCAGCAATGTTGATTAGTGCGTGTCCCGTCCTGGCGCTGTCCCGCTGCACATGCTCCGCACCGCTTGCCGCTGAGCATGGCAGCCCTTGTGTGTATGCTGCAGATGCTGATCTAGCGGTGCCTGAGCTAGCGTGCCCCACCCGTAGTAGTAGCGTCCTTATACGTAATGCCCCACCCGTAGTAGTAGCGTCCATATACGTAATGCCCCCCCAATAGTAGTAGTGTCCTTATACATAATGCCCCCCCAGTAGTAGTAGCAGTTATATGTAATGCTCCCCAACAGTAATAGTAGCGTCCTTATACATAATGCCCCCCCCAGTAGTAGTAGCATCCTTATACATAATGCCCCCCCAGTAGTAGTAGCATCCTTATACATAATGCCCCCCCAGTAGTAGTAGCGTCCTTATACATAATGCCCCCCCAATAGTAGTAGTGTCCTTATACATAATGCCCCCCCAGTAGTAGTAGCAGTTATATGTAATGCCCCACAACAGTAATAGTAGCATCCTTATACGTAATGCCCCACCCGTAGTAGTAGCGTCCTTATACGTAATGCCCCCCAGTAGTAGTAGCAGTTATATGTAATGCCCCCCAACAGTAATAGTAGCGTCCTAATACGTAATGCCACCCCTGTAGTAGTAGCATTCTTATACATAATGTGCCCCCAGTAGTAGTACCGTCCTTATACATAATGCCCCCCCAGTAGTAGTAGCATCCTTACATGTAATGCCCTCCCAGTAGAAGCGTCCTTATACATAATGCCCCCCCAGTAGTAGTAGCATCCTTACATGTAATGCCCTCCCAGTAGTAGTAGCACCGTCCTTATACATAATGCCCCCCAGAAGTAATAGAGTCCTTATACATAATGCCCCCCCCAGTAGTAGCGTCCTTATATGTAATGCCCCCCAGTATTAGTAGCCTCCTTATACGTAATGCCCCCCTATAGTAGTAGCGTCCTTATACGTAATGCCCCCCCATAGTAGTAGCGTCCTTATACGTAATGCCCCCCCTATAGTAGTAGCGTCCTTATACGTAATGCCCCCCCCATAGTAGTAGCGTCCTTATACGTAATGCCCCCCCTATAGTAGTAGCGTCCTTATACGTAATGCCCCCCCTATAGTAGTAGCGTCCTTATACGTAATGCCCCCCTATAGTAGTAGCGTCCTTATACGTAATGCCCCCCCTATAGTAGTAGCGTCCTTATACGTAATGCCCCCCTATAGTAGTAGCGTCCTTATACGTAATGCCCCCCCTATAGTAGTAGCGTCCATATACGTAATGCCCCCCCTATAGTAGTAACGTCCTTATACGTAATGCCCCCCCTATATTAGTAGCGTCCTTGCATGTAATGGCCCCCCCAGCAGTGGCGTCCATAAAGTGCGCACACACAGACATACCTCACACACACACAATTCACACATATATACAAACACACACACCCCACCATATATATACACACACACACACACACACACACACACACACACACACACACACACACACACACACACACACACACACATTTCTCTCTCACCCTCCACTTACCAAGTTTGGCTGGCCGTCACTGCAATGCTGATTCCACCACTGTTCAGCTGTCTGGTCCCGTGTAGCTCCGCCCCTCTATTCCGTGTAGCTCCGCCCCTCGTGACGCCGTAGCTCCGCCCCCTTTTCGGGACCCGCGCTGCACAGCACACAGCCCGCTGTCACAGGTGATTTGGGGGGGGGGGGTGGGGGAGGACAGGCACAGCAGCCGGCAGCTAGTGGCCATCCTCACCTCCTATACTGTAAGGTAGGGTCTTGCACCTGACTGCTGCTGGCGCTGGGTATGGAGTAGCTCCCTGCAGCAGATGCAGTTGACTCCGCCCAGCTCTGTGACTCCGCCCAGCGTTACGAGCACAGAGTCACAGATTGAGGCAAATATATATATATATATATATATATATATATATATTTTTTTTTTTTCCCAGCACGCACTCCTTACCTATACCTTTCCCCCTTTACCCTGTTTCACAGATACTTACCCTAATACTGGAACATTCACCCTCAATTTTTCCATTGTACTCACTAACGGACCCTATACTTATTTTCGCAAACATCCCACGGGCTTCACTTAGCCCCTTATACCTGTCTATTAGCATATGATTTCAACACTAATCAATCTAGTTAAGTGTACTTTTTCAACTATATCTCTCAGTATAAACCCCCACCCCCAAACCCCTCCCTTAGGTTTTTATTATTATTATTCACATTAATTCTCTACCATCTACCCTTTACGGGTTGAATTAGAGCCCTACAATTACACCCAACCATGGGCAGTGAACAGTGCCTTGCCATGTTTATGTAATTAGTTATTATAAACACAATTATCATTAATCAATGGATTAATATTCGGCACCAGTAACAAGTATCTGTGACCCATAGGCAGGGCCGTTTCTAGACAATTTGGCTCCCAGTGCGAGATTTCAAAATGCGCCCCCCCCCCCCATATAGCCGTAAAAAGAAAAAGCATGCGCGCGCCAAAGGCGCGCGCGCTCCCGACAAGGGTGTGTGGCCTGATTAAAATGGGTGTGGTCTCATTAAAGTGGGCGCAGCCTCGTCTGATATCATCACACCCACCACAGGGGAAAAAAAATAAAAATAAAAAAAGTCCCCTTTTTACACATTACAGCAGGCAAGTGTCCCCATATTACACAGCGCGACAGGCAGGTGTCCCCATTTTACACAGCGCGGCAGGCAGGTGTCCCCATTTTACAAAGTGCGGTAGGCAGGTATCCCCGTTTTACACAGTACGGTAGGCAGGTATCCCCATTTTACACAGTACGGTAGGCAGGTATCCCCATTTTACACAGTGCGGCAGGCAGATATCACCATTTTACACAGTACGCAGGCAGGTGCCCCCATTTTACACAGTGCGGCAGGCAGGTATCCCCATTTTACACAGTGCGGCAGGCAGGTGTCCCCATTTTACACAGTCCGGCAGGCAGGTGTCCCCATTTTACACAGTCCGGCAGGCAGGTGTCCCAATTTTACACAATCCGGCAGGCAGGTGTCCCCATTAAACACAGTGCGGCAGGCAGGTGTTCCCATTTTACACAGTGCAGCAGGCAGGTGTTCCCATTTTACACAGTGCAGCAGGCAGGTGTCCCCATTTTACACAGTGCGGAAGGCAACCCCATAGGCAGGTGTCCCCATTTTATACAGTGCGGCAGGCAACCCCATAGGCAGGTGTCCCCATTTTATACAGTGCGGCAGGCAACCCCATAGGCTGGTGTCCCCATTTTATACAGTGCGGCAGGTAACCCCATAGGCAGGTGTCCCCATTTTATACAGTGCGGCAGGCAACCCCATAGGCAGGTGTCCCCATTTTATACAGTGCGGCAGGCAACCCCGTAGGCAGGTGTCCCCATTTTATACAGTGCGGCAGGCATCCCCATAGGCAGGTATCCCCATTTTATACAGTGCGGCAGGCAACCCCATAGGCAGGTGTCCCCATTTTTACAGTGCAGCAGGCAACCCCATATGCAGGTGTCCCCATTTTATACAGTGCAGCAGGCAACCCCATATGCAGGTGTCCCCAATTTATACAGTGCAGCAGGCAACCCCATATGCAGGTGTCCCCATTTTATACAGTGCGGCAGGCATGTATCCCCATAGGCAGGTGTCCCCATTTTACACAGTGCGGCAGGCAGGTTTCAAGTGGGGGGGAAGGAAGAGGGAGAAAGAGAGAGAGGATACTTACATCTTCCCGCTCTTCGGTCCCGCCGCCTCACGTCCCTCGCGCCGGCCGCCTCCTCCTTCCATGCGTATCTCCTTATCTCCTCTCCCCGAGCGCTCCTGCTCGGGGGGCGGAGTTTCGCTGAATGACGCGTTTGCGTCGTGACGTCACGACGCAAACGCGTCATTCAGCGAAACTCCGCCCCCCGAGCAGGAGCGCTCGGGGAGAGGAGATAAGGAGTCACAAAGTGCCGCGGCGGGCGCCCCGTGCGGTTGCACGGCTCGCCCGCCGCTAGAAACGGCACTGCCCATAGGGAGATCCCCTAATATTGCATGCATGCTCCGTACAACTCGTGTCCACTCAGATACTTTTTTAACTTGCATATACAATATTGCTGGGTCACTATCAGTGACTCTTATTAAATCATGGTAACTTATCAGCTCTACTAGGGAGCCCCCTCATTTCCTTTTCCTTTCTTCCCTTTCTTTTGCCCGTATTTAGGGGGTCATTCCGAGTTGTTCGCTCGCAAGCGGATTTTAGCAGATTTGCTCACGCTAAGCCGCCGCCTACTGGGAGTGAATCTTAGCATCTTAAAATTGCGAACGATGTATTCGCAATATTGCGATTACACACCTCGTAGCAGTTTCTGAGTAGCTTCAGACTTACTCGGCATCTGCGATCAGTTCAGTGCTTGTCGTTCCTGGTTTGACGTCACAAACACACCCAGCGTTCGCCCAGACACTCCTCCGTTTCTCCGGCCACTCCTGCGTTTTTTCCGGAAACGGTAGCGTTTTTCCCCACATGCCCATAAAACGGCCTGTTTCCGCCCAGTAACACCCATTTCCTGTCAATCACATTACGATCGCCAGAACGATGACAAAGCCGTGAGTAAAATTCCTAACTGCATAGCAAATTTACTTGGCGCAGTCGCAGTGCGAACATTGCGCATGCGCATTAAGCGGAAAATCGCTGCGATGCGAAGATTTTTACCGAGCGAACAACTCGGAATGACCCCCTGTGGGGGTCATTCCGAGTTGTTCGCTCGCAAGCGGATTTTAGCAGATTTGCTCACGCTAAGCCGCCGCCTACTGGGAGTGAATCTTAGCATCTTAAAATTGCGAACGATGTATTCACAATATTGCGATTACACACCTCGTAGCAGTTTCTGAGTAGCTTCAGACTTACTCGGCATCTGCGATCAGTTCAGTGCTTGTCGTTCCTGGTTTGACGTCACAAACACACCCAGCGTTCGCCCAGACACTCCTCCGTTTCTCCGGCCACTCCTGCGTTTTTTCCGGAAACGGTAGCGTTTTTTCCCACACGCCCATAAAACGGCCTGTTTTCGCCCAGTAACACCCATTTCCTGTCAATCACATTACGATCGCCAGAACGATGACAAAGCCGTGAGTAAAATTCCTAACTGCATAGCAAATTTACTTGGCGCAGTCGCAGTGCGAACATTGCGCATGCGCATTAAGCGGAAAATCGCTGCGATGCGAAGATTTTTACCGAGCGAACAACTCGGAATGACCCCCTTAGTACCACGGACTATGCGGCATTAGCATTCAGCATCTTTGACCCATAGGTTAACCGCATTAAACAGCAGACATGTTCCACGTAATTAGCATTTATATCACTACCTTAACAATTTACTGTTTACACAGGATACTGGATGATCATTAATAAGCGAGATACTGTATGATCACTAATTTAGATCAATTCATTTCTAATGTAAGGCTATTTCTCAGCCCTATTAGGGAGCCTTTTTGTTCGGTTTTAGGACCGCTGACCGTGCAGCAATAGTGACTATTATATTTGACCAGTAGAGGCACCCTACAATATCTTATACACGCGCCATATAATCAGCATTCCTTGAATCACTAGTTTATCAATTAAAAAAATACACACACAACATTACTTGATCACCTGTAGCAATTCATATTTAATTATTACAAATGAATGCTATTTAGTTTTCTTTGCTCGACCTAGGACCGCAGATTGTGTAGTAACAGTTGATTAAACAATCACCTATTTTATTAGCCTATTTGGTTTGGACAATACTGTGTGACTATAAATAGTGGCTTAGATACAATTACCACTAGTCCTATTAGTAAGTTATCCCTGTCCGGGCTTCGTTCTGCAAACTGTCAAAAACCAATAAGCCAGGTATACAATAGGGACGACCCGCACTCATCGGTCTAAAGGTTAATCACTTCAGCAAACAACATTATTTATTTATATGGTCTAATCATGTTACTCTTATTACCGTCATTATTATTTTCATTATTTCTCATTAGGTTTGCAATATTAGACTAATCACCTGCATTCACTAATTCAGCTTTGCATCATGCTGCATATGATTCATTATCCGGTCAATAAGAACTTTACTTTGGTTGTGTTTTAAAACTCTTTTTTTCTTTATTTTATTTTTTCACATGGATAACGGCTTCTCCTGTCAATCAACAAGTGATTTAGTGTTAATCTACCCGGAGTATTCAAGCCGTAAGACCTCAGCTGGTAATCAAAGGACTCATACACCTCCTCCGTTTTGATTGGAAGATACTGACTTAACCTCTCCTTAAAAACCAGCTGGGATCAAGACCACAACAGGAAGTGATCAAGCCCGGCGGACGGGTGAAACGCGTTTTCCGACATCACCTTTGTCCTTTTGGCTGACCGGAACCACGGACGTTATCTGGCATCTGCCCATGCCCTCCGTCTCCCCTGACTCTCACCTATCGCAACTGACTGAAGCAGCTGATGTCTGACGGCGGCTTGTATCCGACAGGACACCATCAGACCGGCGGCTCTCGAACTCCCCCATCATTCGAGATGTCCGGGGCGCCTAGCAGGCTGACAGCACCTTTTTGAGAGGAGACGGATGTCAATACTTTAGAAGGGGCTAATCTACCCCTACATTTGGCGCGGGTAATATCAACTCTCTTTTCTTACCTATCTACAACAATTTGACTACATAGTGTATATTGTGAGTTGTAGGCCCGCAGTAGCTTAATATGTTTTTTCATTTGCTCTTGTGAGCATTTACTACTATCACTCTGGTATTATACATTTTTTTTACTTGACGGACTTTGTGCTAATAGGTTCTTGCCTGCCTCAGCAGTTACATCAATATCTGCAATATTTATAAACCTTATTATAATGTTTTATTACCATTTCTTCGTGTATAGGTATGATGATATTGGCAGTGATTCAATCTAAAAACCTCGATAGATCCTCCCTAGTCTGGACACATCATTGCAACCCAGTTACAATCTCATTGCTATTTATGTATATCCTTTTGGAGTATTGACAATCTGCAGTGGATATTTTTGTAACAGTTACACTCTAGTTGCAATTCAGCTACAACCTCATTGCTACTTTAAAGTACCAATAATTTATATTGGATACTTTTTCATAGCTGGTACTCTGTCATTTTTTCTTCTTTGTCTCTGCTTTGTTATCTCAGGCACCCTGTATCTAGGCAATTTTTGCCAATTATAATGTAAATATTCTAGCTCATTTTACTATTGCTATATTTGGCATTTAAAGCCTATTAGACTTTATCACTATCTACTTATTTTCTTCCCTTCTTTATTTTCGTGGACTCTCACCAGTGATTCAGGGTCACGTCCCTGTCTAACATTGGCAGCAGATTCATCTGATTTCCTCTATTTCTGGTATCTGTCCTGAATAACTTTGTAAATTCATGAACTCTCATCAGTGATTCCAGAGCTTCGAAATATTGGTCATTTCCTCTACTATCATACCACACTGGAAACGCCCGAAGCCGTCCGAATTCGGAAGCTAATCAGTGTTGGGCTGGGACAGTACTCAAGTGAGTGACCATTGAGGAATACTCAGTGCAGTAGAGCTCATCGATTGAGCCTATATAGTGTCTAACACTGACAGCAGATTCATACTGCTATTCTACTTCCACTCTTCGTCTTTCCCCTTTCCGCCCCCTCCTCCCCTCTCTTCTTTGGCAGGAGACAAGACAGAGACATTTATACTACTCTTAAGTACCACCAGTATCCAGACTATATTACAGGGGAATGCATAACAGTGATTGGCTTATTAGTAGAATGTACCATTTAATATATAACGTCTAGAATTTTCTTCCGTCAGCCAAAACCCAGTTTTAATTTCATATCAGCACATAGTGCTATTTCGAACATTTTGTTAATTATTTGACCACCATTATCTTCTTAATGAACCACTAATTGTCCTAATTTTGTTGAATTATCTTGTTGAATTATTAAAATTTGTATTTTAATCTACTTTGACTATTTTTCTATATTTATGTAAAGTAAAGAGTGCGCCCACAAAAGAGTCTTCTTCTCTCCCTATTGTCCATCTAGGAGTGGCACTGCAGTGTCAGACAGGATGGCACTTAAAAAAATTGTCCCCAAACAGCACATGATGCAAAGAAAAAAAGAGGTGCACCAAGGTCGCTGGATGGCTAAGCTAAGCGACCCAAGTGGCCGGCACAAAGACCTGGCCCATCTAGGAGTGGCACTGCAGTGTCAGACCGGATGGCACTTAAAAAAATTGTCCCCAAACAGCACATGATGCAAAGAAAAAAAGAGGTGCACCAAGGTCGCTGGATGGCTAAGCTAAGCGACCCAAGTGGCCGGCACAAACACCTGGCCCATCTAGGAGTGGCACTGCAGTGTCAGACCGGATGGCACTTTAAAAAAATTGTCCCCAAACAGCACATGATGCAAAGAAAAAAAGAGGTGCACCAAGGTCGCTGGATGGCTAAGCTAAGCGACCCAAGTGGCCGGCACAAACACCTGGCCCATCTAGGAGTGGCACTGCAGTGTCAGACAGGATGGCACTTAAAAAAATTGTCCCCAAACAGCACATGATGCAAAGAAAAAAAGAGGTGCACCAAGGTCGCTGGATGGCTAAGCTAAGCGACCCAAGTGGCCGGCACAAACACCTGGCCCATCTAGGAGTGGCACTGCAGTGTCAGACAGGATGGCACTTAAAAAAATTGTCCCCAAACAGCACATGATGCAAAGAAAAAAAGAGGTGCACCAAGGTCGCTGGATGGCTAAGCTAAGCAACCCAAGTGGCCGGCACAAACACCTGGCCCATCTAGGAGTGGCACTGCAGTGTCAGACAGGATGGCACTTAAAAAAATTGTCCCCAAACAGCACATGATGCAAAGAAAAAAAGAGGTGCACCAAGGTCGCTGGATGGCTAAGCTAAGCAACCCAAGTGGCCGGCACAAACACCTGGCCCATCTAGGAGTGGCACTGCAGTGTCAAACAGGATGGCACTTAAAAAAATTGTCCCCAAACAGCACATGATGCAAAGAAAAAAAGAGGTGCACCAAGGTCGCTGGATGGCTAAGCTAAGCGACCCAAGTGGCCGGCACAAAGACCTGGCCCATCTAGGAGTGGCACTGCAGTATCAGACAGGATGGCACTTAAAAAAATTGTCCCCAAACAGCACATGATGCAAAGAAAAAAAGAGGTGCACCAAGGTCGCTGGATGGCTAAGCTAAGCGATCCAAGTGGCCGGCACAAACACCTGGCCCATCTAGGAGTGGCACTGCAGTGTCAGACCGGATGGCACTTTAAAAAAATTGTCCCCAAACAGCACATGATGCAAAGAAAAAAAGAGGTGCACCAAGGTCGCTGGATGGCTAAGCTAAGCGACCCAAGTGGCCGGCACAAACACCTGGCCCATCTAGGAGTGGCACTGCAGTGTCAGACAGGATGGCACTTAAAAAAATTGTCCCCAAACAGCACATGATGCAAAGAAAAAAAGAGGTGCACCAAGGTCGCTGGATGGCTAAGCTAAGCGACCCAAGTGGCCGGCACAAACACCTGGCCCATCTAGGAGTGGCACTGCAGTGTCAGACAGGATGGCACTTAAAAAAATTGTCCCCAAACAGCACATGATGCAAAGAAAAAAAGAGGTGCACCAAGGTCGCTGGATGGCTAAGCTAAGCGACCCAAGTGGCCGGCACAAAGACCTGGCCCATCTAGGAGTGGCACTGCAGTGTCAGACAGGATGGCACTTAAAAAAATTGTCCCCAAACAGCACATGATGCAAAGAAAAAAAGAGGTGCACCAAGGTCGCTGGATGGCTAAGCTAAGCGACCCAAGTGGCCGGCACAAACACCTGGCCCATCTAGGAGTGGCACTGCAGTGTCAGACAGGATGGCACTTAAAAAAATTTCCCCAAACAGCACATGATGCAAAGAAAAAAAGAGGTGCACCAAGGTCGCTGGATGGCTAAGCTAAGCAACCCAAGTGGCCGGCACAAACACCTGGCCCATCTAGGAGTGGCACTGCAGTGTCAGACAGGATGGCACTTAAAAAAATTGTCCCCAAACAGCACACGATGCAAAGAAAAAAAGAGGTGCACCAAGGTCACTACATGGCTAAGCTAAGCGACCCAGTTGGCCGGCACAAACACCTGGCCCATCTAGGAGTGGCACTGCAGTGTCAGACAGGATGGCACTTAAAAAAATTGTCCCCAAACAGCACATGATGCAAAGAAAAAAAGAGGTGCACCAAGGTCACTACATGGCTAAGCTAAGCGACCCAGTTGGCCGGCACAAACACCTGGCCCATCTAGGAGTGGCACTGCAGTGTCAGACAGGATGGCACTTAAAAAAATTGTCCCCAAACAGCACATGATGCAAAGAAAAAAAGAGGTGCACCAAGGTCACTGGATGGGTAAGTTAAGCGACCCAAGTGGCCGGCACAAACACCTGGCCCATCTAGGAGTGGCACTGCAGTGTCAGACAGGATGGCACTTAAAAAAATTGTCCCCAAACAGCACATGATGCAAAGAAAAAAAGAGGTGCACCAAGGTCGCTGGATGGCTAAGCTAAGCGACCCAAGTGGCCGGCACAAAGACCTGGCCCATCTAGGAGTGGCACTGCAGTGTCAGACAGGATGGCACTTAAAAAAATTGTCCCCAAACAGCACATGATGCAAAGAAAAAAAGAGGTGCACCAAGGTCGCTGGATGGCTAAGCTAAGCGACCCAAGTGGCCGGCACAAACACCTGGCCCATCTAGGAGTGGCACTGCAGTGTCAGACAGGATGGCACTTAAAAAAATTTCCCCAAACAGCACATGATGCAAAGAAAAAAAGAGGTGCACCAAGGTCGCTGGATGGCTAAGCTAAGCAACCCAAGTGGCCGGCACAAACACCTGGCCCATCTAGGAGTGGCACTGCAGTGTCAGACAGGATGGCACTTAAAAAAATTGTCCCCAAACAGCACACGATGCAAAGAAAAAAAGAGGTGCACCAAGGTCACTACATGGCTAAGCTAAGCGACCCAGTTGGCCGGCACAAACACCTGGCCCATCTAGGAGTGGCACTGCAGTGTCAGACAGGATGGCACTTAAAAAAATTGTCCCCAAACAGCACATGATGCAAAGAAAAAAAGAGGTGCACCAAGGTCACTACATGGCTAAGCTAAGCGACCCAGTTGGCCGGCACAAACACCTGGCCCATCTAGGAGTGGCACTGCAGTGTCAGACAGGATGGCACTTAAAAAAATTGTCCCCAAACAGCACATGATGCAAAGAAAAAAAGAGGTGCACCAAGGTCGCTGGATGGGTAAGTTAAGCGACCCAAGTGGCCGGCACAAACACCTGGCCCATCTAGGAGTGGCACTGCAGTGTCAGACAGGATGGCACTTAAAAAAATTGTCCCCAAACAGCACATGATGCAAAGAAAAAAAGAGGTGCACCAAGGTCACTGGATGGCTAAGCTAAGTGACCCAAGTGGCTGGCACAAAGACCTGGCCCATCTAGGAGTGGCACTGCAGTGTGAGACCGGATGGCACTTAAAAAAATTGTCCCCAAACAGCACATGATGCAAAGAAAAAAAGAGGTGCACCAAGGTCGCTGGATGGCTTAGCTAAGCGACCCAAGTGGCCGGCACAAACAACTGGCCCATCTAGGAGTGGCACTGCAGTGTCAGACCGGATGGCACATTAAAAAAATTGTCCCCAAACAGCACATGATGCAAAGAAAAAAAGAGGTGCACCAAGGTCGCTGGATGGCTAAGCTAAGCGACCCAAGTGGCCGGCACAAACACCTGGCCCATCTAGGAGTGGCACTGCAGTGTCAGACCGGATGGCACTTTAAAAAAATTGTCCCCAAACAGCACATGATGCAAAGAAAAAAAGAGGTGCACCAAGGTCGCTGGATGGCTAAGCTAAGCGACCCAAGTGGCCGGCACAAACACCTGGCCCATCTAGGAGTGGCACTGCAGTGTCAGACAGGATGGCACTTAAAAAAATTGTCCCCAAACAGCACATGATGCAAAGAAAAAAAGAGGTGCACCAAGGTCGCTGGATGGCTAAGCTAAGCGACCCAAGTGGCCGGCACAAACACCTGGCCCATCTAGGAGTGGCACTGCAGTGTCAGACAGGATGGCACTTAAAAAAATTGTTCCCAAACAGCACATGATGCAAAGAAAAAAAGAGGTGCACCAAGGTCGCTGGATGGCTAAGCTAAGCAACCTAAGTGGCCGGCACAAAGACCTGGCCCATCTAGGAGTGGCACTGCAGTGTCAGACAGGATGGCACTTAAAAAAATTGTCCCCAAACAGCACATGATGCAAAGAAAAAAAGAGGTGCACCAAGGTCACTGCATGGCTAAGCTAAGCGACCCAGTTGGCCGGCACAAACACCTGGCCCATCTAGGAGTGGCACTGCAGTGTCAGACAGGATGGCACTTAAAAAAATTGTCCCCAAACAGCACATGATGCAAAGAAAAAAAGAGGTGCACCAAAGTCGCTGGATGGCTAAGCTAAGCGACCCAAGTGGCCGGCACAAACACCTGGCCCATTTAGGAGTGGCACTGCAGTGTCAGACAGGATGGCACTTAAAAAATTGTCCCCAAACAGCACATGATGCAAAGAAAAAAAGAGGTGCACCAAGGTCGCTGGATGGCTAAGCTTAGCGACCCAAGTGGCCGGCACAAACACCTGGCCCATCTAGGAGTGGCACTGCAGTGTCAGACAGGATGGCACTTAAAAAAATTGTCCCCAAACAGCACATGATGCAAAGAAAAAAAGAGGTGCACCAAAGTCGCTGGATGGCTAAGCTAAGCGACCCAAGTGGCCGGCACAAACACCTGGCCCATTTAGGAGTGGCACTGCAGTGTCAGACAGGATGGCACTTAAAAAATTGTCCCCAAACAGCACATGATGCAAAGAAAAAAAGAGGTGCACCAAGGTCGCTGGATGGCTAAGCTTAGCGACCCAAGTGGCCGGCACAAACACCTGGCCCATCTAGGAGTGGCACTGCAGTGTCAGACAGGATGGCACTTAAAAAAATTGTCCCTAAACAGCACATGATGCAAAGAAAAAGAGAGGTGCACCAAGGTCGCTGGATGGCTAAGCTAAGCGACCCAAGTGGCCGGCACAAACACCTGGCCCATCTAGGAGTGGCACTGCAGTGTCAGACAGGATGGCACTTAAAAAAATTGTCCCCAAACAGCACATGATGCAAAGAAAAAAAGAGGTGCACCAAAGTCGCTGGATGGCTAAGCTAAGCGACCCAAGTGGCCGGCACAAACACCTGGCCCATTTAGGAGTGGCACTGCAGTGTCAGACAGGATGGCACTTAAAAAATTGTCCCCAAACAGCACATGATGCAAAGAAAAAAAGAGGTGCACCAAGGTCGCTGGATGGCTAAGCTAAACGACCCAAGTGGCCAGCACAAACACCTGGCCCATCTAGGAGTGGCACTGCAGTGTCAGACAGGATGGCACTTAAAAAAATTGTCCCCAAACAGCACATGATGCAAAGAAAAAAAGAGGTGCACCAAGGTCGCTGGATGGTTAAGCTAAGCGAACCAAGTGGCTGGCACAAACACCTGGCCCATCTAGGAGTGGCACTGCAGTGTCAGACCGGATGGCACTTTAAAAAAATTGTCCCCAAACAGCACATGATGCAAAGAAAAAAAGAGGTGCACCAAGGTCACTGGATGGCTAAGCTAAGCAACCCAAGTGGCCGGCACAAACACCTGGCCCATCTAGGAGTGGCACTGCAGTGTCAGACAGGATGGCACTTTAAAAAAAATTGTCCCCAAACAGCACATGATGCAAAGAAAAAAAAGAGGTACACCAAGGTCACTGGATGGCTAAGCTGAGCGACCCAGTTGGCCGGCACAAACACCTTGCCCATCTAGGAGTGGCACTGCAGTGTCAGACAGGATGGTACTTAAAAAAATTGTCCCCAAACAGCACATGATGCAAAGAAAAAAAGAGGTGCACCAAGGTCGCTGGATGGCTAAGCTAAGCGACCCAAGTGGCCGGTCTCCCTCCACATTTTTTTCTCCGTCTTTTAATGTGTGGAATTATATGCCAGTAATATATCAATAGCAATGGCCTACTGTACCGTACTGCTATATATATATATATATATATATATATATATATACTGGTGGTCAGCAAAATTCTGCACTGTCCTCCTACTATATACTGCGCACAACTACAATGCCGCAGATATGGATAGTATACTTGACGACACAGAGGTAGAGCAATGGACTACTGTACGGTACTGCTATATATATATATATACTGGTGGTCAGCAAAATTCTGCACTGTCCTCCTACTATATACTGCGCACAACTACAATGCAGCACAGATATGGATAGTATACTTGATGACACAGAGGTAGAGCAATAGACTACTGTACCGTACTGCTATATATATACACTGGTGGTAAGCAAAATTCTGCACTGTCCTTCTACTATATACTGCGCACAACTACAATGCAGCACAGATATGGATAGTATACTTGACGACACAGAGGCAAAGCAATGGACTATTGTACCGTACTGCTATATATATATATATATATATATATATATACTGGTGGTCAGCAAAAATCTGCACTGTCCTCCTACTATATACTGCGCACAACTACATTGCAGCACAGATATGGATAGTATACTTGACAACACAGAGGTAGAGCAATGGACTACTGTACCGTACTGTTATATATATATATATATATATATATATATACTTGTGGTCAGAAAAAATCTGCACTTTCCTCCTACTATATACTGCACACAACTAAAATGCAGCACAGATATGGATAGTATACTTGATGACACAGAGGTAGAGCAATGGACTACTGTACCATACTGCTATATATATATATATACTGGTGGTCAGCAAAATTCTGCACTATCCTCCTACTATATACTGCGCACAACTACAATGCAGCACAGATATGGATAGTATACTTGACGACACAGAGGTAGAGCAATGGACTACTGTACCGTACTGTTATATATATATACAGGTGGTACGCAAAATTCTGCACTGTCCTCCTACTATATACTGCGCACAACTACAATGCAGCACATATATGGATAGTATACTTGACGACACATAGGTAGAGCAATGGACTACTGTACCGTACTGCTATATATATATATATACTGGTGGTCAGCAAAAATCTGCACTGTCCTCCTACTATATACTGCGCACAACTACAATGCAGCACAGATATGGATAGTATACTTGATGACACAGAGGTAGAGCAATGGACTACTGTACCGTACTTCTATATATATATTGTCAAAGTCAAAAATATTACATAGAGAGGACATACAAACTACACACATTTAAGTCGCTATACTTGCAAATATGCGCAGCGAGCACAGCAATATATGGTAACACACGCATTTGCTCAGACATGGCACGGAGATGGATTCGGCGCTTGTTTCATACAGTACATGGTTATGATAATGTCGGGCACCAGACATCATGGAGATTTAGAATTGGCTGATGAATTGATGTCATGAATGTGTATTATTTGAACAGAACCAGATGCGCCCGTCATGTTTGGTATTGAAGCAAGCAGATTGATGTGTGGGTTAGTTTGAGGCTTGTTGTGAAGTTGTGGGACATTGCAGCGGATAGATATGATTATATGTATAAAAGCTAAGATCATTTTGTTAGAACAATGAATGATCAAGCCAACCCTTTACTAAGATTTCAGGGCTGAACCTGATTAGCATATACAAAGCAAGAGAGACCCCTCCCCCAGGAACTAGGAAAACAGGCATGGCTAGAAAAGAAGTCAGTTTCAGTTTTTGCTTGGGGCCTCTGAGGACAGATATACTGTAACTCACACACACAGCTACCTTACACACAGCAAGCATGGCTGGATCATCACCAGGCTCCTTACAAAAGGCTAAGTATCATAATCTCAATATCTCATGGCTGATTGGCATAGAATAGTTTTAAATATGTGTTTGTGGTAAAGTAGTTGTAGAATGATTGGCATAGATTAGTTAGTTTGGAGATACAAATGGCTTAAGGTTAACGAGGTTTGGGCAGTTGTGTGATTGTTGGGTGTTTGTGTTGATACTCTGTGAAGTCTGTGATGAATTGGAACAGTAGACAATCTGTAGCATAGTATTTGTGGTATTTGTTTGCCTATGGTGATTTAAAATAGATTGTGCTGATTTGTTATAATATATCTTGTTAATCATGAATACCACCATGCAGTACTTTTGAACATGTGCTTGTAGCAATGGCAGGCTGATACTTGTGGGTACCTGGTGGTCTGGTCTTGTGATAGCTCATATGCTCTGGTTATTGAGATACAGGTTGAGTATCCCTTATCCAAAATGCTTGGGACCAGAAGTATTTTGGATATCGGATTTTTCCGTATTTTGGAATAATTGAATACCATAATGATATATCGTGGCGATGGGACCTAAATCTAAGCACAGAATGCATTTATGTTTCATATACACCTTATACACACAGCCTGAAGATAATTTTAGCCAATATTTTTTATAACTTTGTGCATTAAGCAAAGTGTATCTACATTCACACAATTCATTTATGTTTCATATACACCTTATACACACAGCCTGAAGGTCATTTAATACAATATTTTTAATAACTGTGTGTATTAAACAAAGTTTGTGTACATTGAGCCATCAAAAAACAAAAGTTTCACTATCTCATTCTCACTCAAAAAGTCCGTATTTCGGAATATTCCGTATTTCGGATATTTGGATATGGGATACTCAACCTGTACTGTGTTTGCTTGAAATTGTGAAAGGTGATTTAGATGGTTTGGAATTGTAAAATCAGAACATATGCATCATTTTGAGGCTTGGACATTTTGGAATAAAATGGAGTCTTGTGTCTTCTGCTATGTGATTGTGGTGTAGCAGAGAGTGCCATGTGTTTATACCTGCAAATCTAAAATGGCTGCTGCCGGGTGTTTTCCCCTCCCCCTTTCAACCATGTGTTGCAGTCTTTGGAATCATGGGAGTTTTCTCAAAATGGAGTCTAGCTTCCATCCCATGCGGTATTCAGCATTGACTAACTGCACAGCGGTTGTCCCTCACATGTGTAGTTTTATCTGCAACCATATTGTCTCTTATTTAATGTTATAAGCCATTCTCTCTCTCCTTCCCCTTTTAAAAGTAATTGTGTCTTTATTGTATTTTATGTGTAGTAACTTGGTTAGATATTCTATGTTATTTTGGTAGTGTATAGCTTGTATTGTATTATTCTTTCTGAACGTTCATTCTCTCACTAAAGGCGTTAGAACCTTAGACCGGTATTTGATTGGTTATTATAAATGCATAAAGGTTTCTCAGAGCGTCATAGTCGCACATACAGCTTTTAAGCTAACAAGGTTACACTGCATTACATCTACACATTGTCACTGCACAAATGTTTACAGTATAAGTACATTCCTTAAGGTATAGTTAAGGGAGTACCCTTGCTGTACTTTTTGCGCCAATGGCGTACTGTGTTCTTTAACCTTTAACGTGTTTTTAATAGGACAAATATTATAGACATTGTCAATTGGGAGCTCATCGTCCGGGATTCACATATCTGCACTAGGTAACTTCAGCAGACATTATCGGTCAGCAAAGAGTGGAAGGTAGTATCCCTCGTTAAACCGTTTGGAGGTCGGGGATACTGCAGTACTGACCAGATAAGCGCCTGCGTCACTTGGTAAGGAGTGCTGAGGGAATTCGGGAACTGGAAGGTAAGAACAGTACGTTATTGTCTTTGAAAATCTGTTTTTTTTTTTATTTCTATTTGGTGCCAACTACACACGCAGATTGGATGGTTTGTCTGTTTAAATAGGTTTAAAATTATTTTTAATCGCTCTGCAGCGCGTGATAACTAAAAGGAGCTGGCATGATGATTTTCTTTGTGACAAATGGTCTGTCCACCATTTTGTGTAGCCCTCATGGATGTGGAAGGGGGAGGAGCAGCGGCCATTTTGGGAAGGTCAAATTTTTTTATTTTTTTTTGAACGGCTGATTTTCAGTTGACTCAGGAAATAATCAGCCATCCATTGTCAAAAAGAAATCATCATTTAATGAGTTTTTTTTCATGCATTTATTTAATCTATATCATAGTCAATCATAAGTAATAGTGATTGGTACTTATATGTAAAATCTATATGCGTGTGCTTACATCAATGTATGTTATTAGATTAAATTTAGAATTGCATTTTCATCTGTGTACTTTCACATATCTCACCTTCCTGTTTGCCATTTGCATTGATAACGTGCTAAGAAAGATTTGTTGCTATTAGTAGTTAAAGAGTAAAAGTAAAACATTTAAGGGGTAATTTGTAAAGCACGCACACAGTCTCGCCTAAGAATACAAGGGAGATTTGGGTGGTGTATAGTGAATGATTACACTTAAAGATCATTCACATTGATAAACGTGTAGTGTGTTACTGTGAACGTACTTGGTCTGTGTACACGTGTCCTTACAAGGACAGAGCGTACGCAACTCAAAGGCCGACGCACGCAGCGTAAATTACGCAACGGAGCGTCTGGGTACGCCCACGTAACTCAAATCACACGATAAGTGTTATTTTAGCAGGCGAAGAGCTGGCAACGCGATAAATAGCGCAAGTCTATTTTAGTGTCCGAAATTTAGACTAACAGATCCTTCTCCAATTTACAACTCATCTGGTCTAAAGGAAAGAAATTTCTGCGCAGAAATAGAAATAGAAACAAAAGTGTACATGTGTTGAGTGAGTGTTTGCATATAAGTTTTTTTACAATATTGGGGATTGAACCAAAGAAATCATCGAGTTCTCGTGAAGGTACATACGTATAAGTGACATACGTGGTGGCTAGGGAGGCATCTCTGGTTAAACATAAAATTTGAGCATTAGAGTGTAGCGGACCAGGAGGTATAGCAGACCTGGAGGTCAGACCAGGAGGTCTAGGTACAAAGAAGTCCGCTATAGAGACAAGGCACAACACCAAGAAGGGTTGGTGCAACACCCATATAGGCCATAAAAGCTCAGGCTGAAGGAATTCGCAGCTGCTGAATGTCGATTCCGTTGGTCGCTCCGTACATAAGATTAGTTGCTTATGTACTGAACGATTGTACCGCACGTAATTGTGTACATTAGTTAGTAACCTGACCAGTACCATTTGTGTACAAACCCGGTCACAAACGCTATTTGTACATTCTAACGTGATTTGTGCAATTTTTTATTTTCTCAAGAAGGGAAGTTCGCTGGTCACTCAGGAACTATCTGACAACCCCACAGTTACTGGAAAGGGTTAATGCTCTGCGGATCACACTCACATGTTCCAGTAAACAAAGGTTCATAGGGGCCCTGGGTCGAGTACGCCAGCACTATATCAGTGTGAACAGGTCGTATTGGTCGGCGTGGGCAGAGTGAGTAAGGTGCTCGGTAAACCTTACCGTCAACCTATCTTTGAATATTTTGGTTTTTTGTACGGGTTCGCTGAAGACCCTGATATAAAGGTCAGAGGTAGAGCAAGCAACACCTGCAAATTATGGGGGCCAGTTGTTCAGGAAGGGGGCGATCAACCTCGGTTCGGGTTGATTCTGTAAACCGACCAGTCGGGTCGGCAAGGTATGTAATGTGTGAAAAATACGGAAGGCACACAGAAATTTTATGTGATGAATGGGAAAGAATGACAATGCATGACGGGGAGAAATTCCCAAGAATAGGTAGCTTCAGCCCAGAAGTGTTAATGAATTTAAGGAGAAGGATAGGTCTTATTAAACCAGCAAAGAGACGGATCAAACATTATGATTGTTTAAAATTGTGGCAACAGGAAAGTGAAATGCAAAGAGAGTTAACTGACATATCTGACCCTCATCTTGGGAGGAGAGACATGGCAATGGAGAGGATTATGGTTGCGGAGAAAGGCACAATGTTGTACAATAAAAATGCACTTAGCAACTGTATTATAGATGATAAGAATAATTGTAATAAACATAACAATGATAATTGTAATACTGTTAAATGTACAACTATTAACCTATGCAAGTTGCACCCCATGATAAACTTCCCTCAGGAATACAAGCAAGAAAGTGAGCTCAGCATGATGTCGGCACCTCTTCCAGCAGCAATCACACAAGACATCCAGGTGGACGCGACCAAATCGGTAAAGGCAATAATCAAACCCCCTAACGGAGGGTCAGGTGAGGTCGTGTCCACAGGTACGTACGATGTTTTATATCACGCACAAACAAATGTACCCCATATTGTAAGACCAAAACAAGGTGATGTAATTGAATTTAGTCCTGTCAGGGTGATCACAGTCCCCAATGGGAAGACTGACGATCAGGGAATCATTCCCGTCAAGGACAGTGCAATGCGCCATCCCTGGTCCCGGACAGAATTGAGATCAATCATGTATGATTTCCCAGATCCTAGGAAAGATCTAAGAGTATGATCAAAGATTCACAGAAGGTATATCAACTCCCTAGACAACGACATAATCATGGTATCCAAGGAATCAGGGAGGTACAGGGAAAGCGGTTGATGGTGATGAGCATCCAAGCGTTTGAGGAGGCATCAAATCAACCAAGACCCCATTTCACTGACACTTGGAGGAAGCCCAGGGTTTGTGATCTTTGCAAAAGAGAAGGGCATTATGCCAGTAACTGCAACAGCCCACATAAAGTCAGACCCCCTAGACATGAATATGAGCATGAATATGACACACCAAATTATAATCAGGGATCATATAGGAAGAATTTTGGGCCACACCCATAATATATAGTCAGGAAAGGGGATCACTAGGACTGATAGTAAGCCTGAGGTAACAGTTAATAAATTGGGAGGTCATTCCCTGAAGACACAGGAATGACCGGGTGAAACGTTGTAAATGTATCTGTGAAATGTTTCTTTTCTCTCCCCATCTCTGACGATTATTGATAGGACTCAAACATTGCATATCTACTAGGTCTTTGCAGAAGTCTACCAAACCCCAGCATGACCTATCCGCATCAATGTATTCTGGCCAGATACAGAGGGTGGAGTATGGAGGTGCTGGTGGGAGGGACTGCGCAAGGAAACCATTGGACATGTAGATATGACAGCCTGATGATCTGACAATGTTTTAAAATGTTTGAAAAATGTTTTTTTTTCCCTGTTGTTGTTCTCTGTTGATTTATGTGATATATACATATATGAATTGTTCTCTCTCTCTTTTTTTTCTTTTTTTTTTTTCTCTCTTCTTTCTCATGTTTTCATGTTTTAAAGATGGTATGTCACACATCAGTTAGACAAATGGTAATGCAAGATTTTTGCTCCTTACAGAGAGATCGCTGGTTTGGAAGGAATATTGCATCACCGGAATGTTCGGTTGGAAGACTGAGAGACAGCACCTTTGAGATGACGACAGAACAGGAAGAACGACAAAGACTAGAGAACTTAATTATCGTAACAAGTTTCTCTCCCCCTCAAACTGTTTTCCTGTACCCCCATTACAAATTTCTCCTTTTCTCCTCCTGTAAGATGGACTCGCCTCAAGAGACTGTGATCCGTGTTTTCATGTTGACCCTGATGTTGACCAGAGCAGTCTGTTTCGGTGAGAGTACCAGTGAGGTCGAGAAAGGATCCAGAATGGGTTTCTGATGACTGAGACGGAGGTGTAAATTTCCAATAGCAACACAATCACCAAGCAAAGGCGAGTACCGGAAACGATCTAGCAGCCATGTTACTTGTAAACATTGTGAAGGATTGTTAGCTGAAGAAAACTGTATCTGTAGGCTCTGTGACAATGTAGTTGAGGATGGGTGCATTAAGAAATGCCAATCCAGTTTTAATATCCACATGGACCGGCATCCATTGAGTGACTATCACTCCTTAGTGGGTAGTGTGTTAAATAAGACAGATTGTTGGGTATGCTCTCAAGTACCTCAAGGTCATAGCAAATCAGGGCTAGTACCATTTCCTTTAACGGTAGGGGAGGTACTTGAGCTAAAGGGTGGGAGACCGGTGGACAGGAGGTTTAATATCTCCAGCCCTCCTAGTTTGAAGCTCCACCAATATCATGTGGATAAGTCCCTAATATGTTTTAACATTTCCAATCCCCGAAAGCCGGGAAATTGGGAAGTGTCATGGAGTAACCAAACCATGACCTTTTCATATAGAGCAGATAGAATGCCAACAGAAACAGAGCTTATACGCCACATAGCCGGTAAGGAAAAATCTTTCCGATATAGGTATACCCTAGGAAATAGGATCACGAGAGTTGGAGAGGTATCTCTAGGATACAGTGCACAGATCGTACAAACTGATAGGTGTACTAAACAGATGGGAGAATTAGGGTTAGGAGATTTCACATGGAAGATGTGTAATATGGTTATGTCATACTCTGTCCCATATGTTCTCCCCGATGATGCATATTTCATATGCGGGAGGAAGGTGTATAAGTGGCTTGCCCCAAACTCTGAAGGATTGTGTTATATTGGAAAAGTACTGCCTGAAGTAATGACTGTATCACATGCCAAAATGAAAGATATACACCGTGGTGCCCAAGCTCCTTATACTCACACCCATTACGAGCACGTAGTTAAAAGGCAACTGACAGAAAGGACAGAGCATTTGGCCTCTGATATGATCCATGAATCCACTGGGATTCAGGTTCTACTTGCGCTAGATTTCACTCGCACCGCTCGAGGAGTGATGAATTATAGATACATATCTGCGCTTGCAAATTTGTTAGATAATATCACTGAAATGTATGATGACACGTTTAGGTATACTGGAAGAGAACTTCAAGCTTATAAAACAGAACTGGTCCAGCATAGAATGGTTCTTAATTATCTCACAGCAGTGACAGGCGGATATTGTGTCACACTGGCAACGCAGTACGGCGTGAAGTGTTGCACATATATTACAAATAGCACCGAGGATCCGGTCTAGGTCATAGACCAAAAGATGGACGATATTCTCCAATTGAAGTGGGAATTTCGCAGGAGACACAATCTCACTCTTGCTGCTGTAGGTAATGAGCTGACTGGTTGGGTGTCATGGTTGAACCCGCGAAATTGGTTCTCTGGTTTAGGAGAATGGGCTCAAGGAGTCATAATGGATGTTGGGAAGTTTCTTCTATGTATCTTGGGTGTTGTCATATCAATTGGCTTGATATTTAGATGCGGTCAGGCTTTAATGAAGTGCAAACGTCGTACCAGGGTAATGAGTTTAAGGAGTGAGGAAATTGTAATTCCAATGGATTTGATTTATGACCCAACTGTAGAAACAATGATGTGATGAAAATGCGATTTCTATGGTCCGTTTCTTTCA
The DNA here is from genome assembly GCF_028390025.1 of Pseudophryne corroboree. NCBI lineage: Eukaryota > Metazoa > Chordata > Amphibia > Anura > Myobatrachidae > Pseudophryne > Pseudophryne corroboree. The sequence continues at coordinate 107,738,992 of NC_086453.1, forward strand.
CCTGTTTTTCCGGTTTTTCCAAGGTAAAAAGACCCACTTGGACGAGGAATTTGATGATCCTGTATACAGACAACTGATGGATTAAAGAAGAAGTTTTGACAACCTTATACACAGATATTTGATGAACTTTGCCATAGACCCCCAGTTTCCCTAGAAATTTTAAAATTACGCTAGCCCAACACTTTTGTAAGTCTATGGACATTGACAAAGCTTTTTGCCCACACGCCTTTTGGCAAAAGCACAAAGAAGACTGCATTCAACAGACACCGAACAAGACTTCAACCGACAAATGTACATTAACCTGACATAGAATACCACTGCATTTACCATAAGTGTTCTTTATCTTCATTTCTACAACCCTCAGGTAATGACACACATAGTCGATAGGGAATACAGGCACAGATATCAGCAACCACATACCTCCCCCATTCATGTATCATCAACTAAAATGTGCTTCCCCATTTTGTTACAACCACAGCCGAAAAAGAGCTCGGTAAAGTTTGACAGCCCATCCACAGACCCGTACCGCGGGATAAGAAGGAATTCAAATGTATACTTCGCAATACCTCGAAGCTTGATTTAAAACACGTACGGCACGATGATACATGACCCCCCAAACATGGATTCATACACACATGCTTCTGCTATCTCACTAGGTCATACCTTTTCCCACCTTCTTCTCTCCTCCCTTACCCAATCATAGAAATGTATTTACATATGACATATATTTTTCTCTTTTTGAAAATGTTTTAGGAAGTGGCAGTTATTGGTGACTGCCAAAGGGTGGACTGTCAAAGTCAAAAATATTACATAGAGAGAACATACAAACTACACACATTTAAGTCGCTATACTTGCAAATATGCGCAGCGAGCACAGCAATATATGGTAACACACGCATTTGCTCAGACATGGCACGGAGATGGATTCGGCGCTTGCTTCATACAGTACATGGTTATGATAATGTCGGGCACCAGACATCATGGAGATTTAGAATTGGCTGATGAATTGATGTCATGAATGTGTATTATTTGAACAGAACCAGATGCGCCCGTCATGTTTGGTATTGAAGCAAGCAGATTGATGTGTGGGTTAGTTTGAGGCTTGTTGTGAAGTTGTGGGACATTGCAGCGGATAGATATGATTATATGTATAAAAGCTAAGATCATTTTGTTAGAACAATGAATGATCAAGCCAACCCTTTACTAAGATTTCAGGGCTGAACCTGATTAGCATATACAAAGCAAGAGAGACCCCTCCCCCAGGAACTAGGAAAACAGGCATGGCTAGAAAAGAAGTCAGTTTCAGTTTTTGCTTGGGGCCTCTGAGGACAGATATACTGTAACTCACACACACAGCTACCTTACACACAGCAAGCATGGCTGGATCATCACCAGGCTCCTTACAAAAGGCTAAGTATCATAATCTCAATATCTCATGGCTGATTGGCATAGAATAGTTTTAAATATGTGTTTGTGGTAAAGTAGTTGTAGAATGATTGGCATAGATTAGTTAGTTTGGAGATACAAATGGCTTAAGGTTAACGAGGTTTGGGCAGTTGTGTGATTGTTGGGTGTTTGTGTTGATACTCTGTGAAGTCTGTGATGAATTGGAACAGTAGACAATCTGTAGCATAGTATTTGTGGTATTTGTTTGCCTATGGTGATTTAAAATAGATTGTGCTGATTTGTTATAATATATCTTGTTAATCATGAATACCACCATGCAGTACTTTTGAACATGTGCTTGTAGCAATGGCAGGCTGATACTTGTGGGTACCTGGTGGTCTGGTCTTGTGATAGCTCATATGCTCTGGTTATTGAGATACTGTGTTTGCTTGAAATTGTGAAAGGTGATTTAGATGGTTTGGAATTGTAAAATCAGAACATATGCATCATTTTGAGGCTTGGACATTTTGGAATAAAATGGAGTCTTGTGTCTTCTGCTATGTGATTGTGGTGTAGCAGAGAGTGCCATGTGTTTATACCTGCAAATCTAAAATGGCTGCTGCCGGGTGTTTCCCCTCCCCCTTTCAACCATGTGTTGCAGTCTTTGGAATCATGGGAGTTTTCTCAAAATGGAGTCTAGCTTCCATCCCATGCGGTATTCAGCATTGACTAACTGCACAGCGGTTGTCCCTCACATGTGTAGTTTTATCTGCAACCATATTGTCTCTTATTTAATGTTATAAGCCATTCTCTCTCTCCTTCCCCTTTTAAAAGTAATTGTGTCTTTATTGTATTTTATGAGTAGTAACTTGGTTAGATATTCTATGTTATTTTGGTAGTGTATAGCTTGTATTGTATTATTCTTTCTGAACGTTCATTCTCTCACTAAAGGCGTTAGAACCTTAGACCGGTATTTGATTGGTTATTATAAATGCATAAAGGTTTCTCAGAGCGTCATAGTCGCACATACAGCTTTTAAGCTAACAAGGTTACACTGCATTACATCTACACATTGTCACTGCACAAATGTTTACAGTATAAGTACATTCCTTAAGGTATAGTTAAGGGAGTACCCTTGCGGTACTTTTTGCGCCAATGGCGTACTGTGTTCTTTAACCTTTAACGTGTTTTTAATAGGACAAATATTATAGACATTGTCAATATACACTGATGGTCAGCAAAATTCTGCACTGTCCTCCTACTATATACTGCGCACAACTACAATGCAGCACAGATATGGATAGTATACTTGATGACACAGAGGTAGAGCAATGGACTACTGTACCGTACTGCTATATATATATATATATATATATATATATATATACTGGTGGTCAGCAAAATTCTGCACTGTACTCCTACTATATACTGCGCACAACTACAATGCAGCACAGATATGGATAGTATACTTGACGACACAGAGGTAGAGCAATGGACTACTGTACCGTACTGCTATATATATATACTGGTGTTCAGCAAAATTCTGCACTGTCCTCCTACTATATACTGCGCACAACTACAATGCAGCACAGATATGGATAGTATACTTGACGACACAGAGGTAGAGCAATGGACTACTGTACCGTACTGCTATATATATATACTGGTGGTCAGCAAAATTCTGCACTGTCCTCCTACAATGCAGCACAGATATGGAGCGTTTTCAGGCAGAGAACGTCTATATTTGCAGCACACTGAGCACAGATATTTGCAGCACACTGAGCACAGATATTTGCAGCACACTGAACAGTGAACACAGAAACTGAGAGAACGCAGCCACGTCCTCTCGCTATCTCCAAAGCACGAGTGAAAATGGCGGCGACGTGCGGCTCCTTAAAGAGAATACGAATCTCGCGAGAATACGACAGCGGGATGATGATGTTCGGGCGCGCTCGGGTTAACCGAGCAAGGCGGGAAGATCCGAGGCTGCCTCGGAACCGTGTAAAATAGGTGAAGTTCGGGGGGGGGGGGGGGGGGGGGGGTGTTTCGAATCTCGAGGAACCGAACCCGCTCATCTCTAGTTGCTATAAAGGAAGTGTTGAAGTTTCCTGAAACAACACTGGTCCCAGAGGAAAAGGATAATTTTAAATTAAATAAAAAGCAGGTTGTGACTTTTCCTCCTTCAAAGGATTTGAATGCGTTCTTTGAAGAATCCTGGGTTAACCCTGAGAAGAAATTTACCCCTCCCAGAAGGATACGTGTAGCGTACCCTTTCCCTGAAGAAGACAGGCACAAATGGGAGACACCCCCAATGACAGACACCTCAGTTTCTCAGCTGTCTAAGGAAATTGTTTTGCCTGCCCCTGGTTCAGCCTCTGCAAAAGATCCAGCTGACCGTAAATCAGAAACAACCCTAAAATCCATATATATGGCTAACGGAACGGTGCTCAGTCCCCCACCATTGCTTGTGCGTGGGTAGGTAACGCTGTGGAAAAATGGTCTGACAACTTGCTTGTTAACATAGACACAGTTGACAGGGATGAAATAGTCCTATCTCTCGGCCATATCAAAGATGCTGCAGGTTACTTAGTTGAAGCTATGAAGGATATTGGGTTGCTGAGTTCAAGATCCTCCGCTATGGCGATTTCAGCCCTCAGGGCGCTGTGGATCCGCCAATGGAATGCTAATGCGGAATCAAAAAAGAATATTGAGGCACTTCCTTACAATGGAGAAGCCCTCTTTGGAGACAAGCTGGATGCCATGATTTCAACAACTACATCAGGCAAGTCAGCATTTCTGCCTTCTGCAGATGCTTCACCTAGGAAAGGATTTCATTCTCATAAGATGTAATACTTTCGGCCCAACAAGTCCAAAGAGGCAAAGTGTACCCCCTTCTTCGCAGGAAGAGGTCGAGGAAGAGGTAAAAAATCTACAACACCATCAGGCTCGCAGGAGCAGAAGTCAACAGCTACTTCTGCTAAAACCTCAGCATGATGCTGGGGCTCCCCTGTGGGAGTACGATCGGGTGAGGGTACGTCTACTGTCTTTCAGCCACAGTCTGGGTTCACTCTGATCTGGATCCTTGCGTATTGCAGATAGTATCCCAAGGGTACAACTTGGAATTTCAGGACCTTCCCCATGCCGATTTTTCAAATCACCCTGACCAGCTTCTGTTCAGGACAGAGCAAAAGTGCTGAACGCAATACAGAAATTATGTCAAGACAACGTAATTTCCTTAGTTCCTGTGTCACAACAGGAAAAAGGGTTTTATTCAAGCCTATTTGTAGTGCCAAAACCGGATGGCTCGGTCAGACCGTTTTAAAACCTAAAGACTCTGAACCTTTATTTGAAAAGTTTCAAATTCAAGATGGAATCCCTGAGTGCGGTGATCTCCAGCATGGAGGAAAAGGAATTTCTGGTATCGATGGACATCAAAGATGCTTATTTACATGTTCCCATCTACCCGCCGCATCAGGCATACCTGAGGTTTGCTGTGCAGGACTGCCACTACCAGTTCCAAACATTGCCTTTCGGGCTCTCCACGGCTCCGAGAATATTCACCAAGGTGATGGCGGAGATGATGGTTCTTCTTCGCAAGAAAGGAGTCAAAGTCATCCCATACTTGGACGATCTCATAAAAGCGAGATCCAGGGAGAAACTAGTGCAGAACATTGCACTTTCCCTGACGGTCCTTCAACAGCACGGTTGGATCATAAACCTTCCAAAATCACAATTGGAACCCACACTGAGGTTATCATTTCTGGGAATGATATTGGACACGGAGCACAAAAAGTACTCCTACCGGTGGAAAAGGCTCTAGAGATCCAGAGGATGGTCAAACAAGTTTAAAAACCAGCACGCGTATCGATTCATGAGTGCATCCGGCTGCTGGGGAAGATGGTAGCGGCCTACGAGGCTCTACAATTTGGCCGATTCCATGCCAGGGTGTTCCATTGGGACTTACTGGACAAGTGGTCCGCATCGCACCTACACATGCACCGGAGGATAATCCTGTCAGCAAAAGCCAGTATTTCACTCTTGTGATGGCTTCAAAGTTCTCACCTCCTGGAGGAACGCAGGTTCGGGATTCAGACTTGGATCCTGGTGACTACAGATGCAAGCCTCCAAGGTTGGGGAGCAGTCACACAAGGGGAAAGCTTCCAAGGATGATGGTCAAGTCAAGACGTACTCCTTCACATAAACATTCTGGAATTGAGAGCTGTGTACAAAAGCCTTCATCAAGCGGCACACCTTCTTCAAGGTCGTCCCATACAGATCCAGTCAGACAATGTAACGGCAGTAGCTTACATAAACCGCCAGGGCGGAACAAAAAGCAGAGCGGCAATGGCAGAGGTGACAAAGATACTCCTCTGGGCAGAAAGACATGCAAAAGCTCTGTCGGCAATTTTCATTCCGGGAGTGGACAACTGGGAAGCAGACTTCCTCAGCAGACACGATCTCCATCCAGGAGAATGGGGCCTCCACACAGAAGTCTTTGCAGAGGTAGTAGATCGTTGGGGTGTTCCTCAAGTAGATATGATAGCATCATGTCTCAACAAGAAGCTTCAGAAATATTGTTCCAGGTCAAGAGACCCACAAGCAATAGCAGTGGATGCACTGGTGACCCAGTGGGTGTTTCAGTCGGTGTATCTGTTCCCTCCACTTCCACTAATACCAAAAGTTCTCAAGATCATCAGAAGAACAAGGGTTTGAGCAATTCTCATTGCTCCAGACTGGCCAAGGAGGGCTTGGTATCCAGATCTTCAGGAGTTATTACTGGAAGATCCTCAGCCTCTTCCTCTTCACGAGGACCTGCTTCAGCAGGGGCCGTTTGTTTATCAAGACTTACCGCAGTTACGTTTGACGGCATGGCTGTTGAGCGCCAGATCTAAGCCCGTAAGGGTATTCCCAATGAAGTCATTCCCACACTTATTCTGGCCAGGAAAGGGGTAACGTCCAAACATTACCATCGTATTTGGAGAAAATATGTATCTTGGTGTGAATCCAAGAAGTCTTCTGCGATGGAGTTTAAATTAGGACGTCTTCTCCTATTTCTACAGGCGGGTGTGGATGCTGGCTTGAGATTAGGGTCTATCAAGGTCCAAATTTCGGCCTTGTCCATTTTCTTTCAGAAACAGTTGGCTTCCCTTCCTGAGGTCCAGACGTACGTGAAGGGGGTTCTGCGTATCCAACCCCCTTTTGTACCTCCTGCGGCGCCATGGGATCTTAATGTGGTGTTGCATTTCCTTAAATCGGACTGTTTTGAGCCTCTACAAGAGGTAGAGTTGAAGTTTCTCACTTGGAAAGTGGTCATGCTGTTGGCCTTGGCCTCAGGCAGACGAGTGTCTGAATTAGGGGTTCTGTCACACAAGAGTCCTTATTTGATTTTTCATGAAGATAGAGTTGAACTGCGGACGCGTCAGCATTTTCTTCCAAAGGTTGTGTCTTATTTCCATATTAACCAACCTGTGGTGGTGCCAGTGGCGTCTGACACCTCAGCCGTTTCAAAGACATTGCATGTCGTCAGAGCGTTGAGGACTTATGTTGCAAGAACGGCTCGGATAAGGAAAACAGAATCTTTGTTTGTCCTCTATGACCCCAACAAGATTGGGGGTCCTGCTTCTAAGAAGACTATTGCGCACTGGATCAGAGGTACCATTCAGCACGCTTATTCCACTGCAGGATTGCCGTTACCGAGTTTGGTAAAGGCCCACTCTACAAGGAAAGTGGGTTCTTCCTGGGCGGCTGCCCATGGTGTCTCGGCGTTGCAAATTTGCCGAGCAGCTGCTTAGTCAGGGGCAAATCGTTTGCTGTTTTACAGGTTTGACACCTTAAACAACACTAGCTGTGTCGGCGCTATTCACCATATATATACAAAGGTATATGTATGATAAAATACCACACCTACACCCATGTACATATATAAATATAGCAATATAAATATCAAATTATATACTCTATAAGAGCCAATTTGTTCCAAAAATCACATAAAGCAGTGAAGGTATATTGGCTTGTGGATATAGCCAAGACAATTTTGCACCTGATAAAATCAGATGTAAAGCTACAGAAGAAAAAATTATTCCCTTCGCGCTAATAAAATAAATTTGAGGCAACAGGACATGAATGTACTCAATACAGCAAATACTTTATGATATTTTTTTATCTATAAAATCAATCACATAAAGAAAAATAACAATAGTAATAATAACATCCCATCAAAATTAATATGCGCATATAAAATCCCCAATAATATAAAATTAATAGTAATTAAGCATAAGAGGTGGATCATGTAACTAATTTTCTGTAATTGACCACAGTAGACTACACTGAAGATTGTAGTAATACTAATATCCTTATTTGATTCCTGAATAGGACAGTCCCATATGGTGTGCTATAAATTGTCCCTTGAATTGAATAACATACGGTGGAACATTAAGACATTTTTTACCAATGCGTGGAATTTCCGTGTGCTCACAACGGGGTTAGTTCTTTGTGTGGGAGAACTGTACTTTTAATGTGGAGGATGAGGTCCGGCACTCGGGGCTCGGCGCACCGCAAGCGCCTTTAGCTATTGGAGCTCCCCTCTCTCAACCGCCGCATATATCGTCCTCCGTCTCCCACTTGTCAGCCTCACAGCAGCGATATACCCGCCTTCTGACACTGGAGGATAAGGTCTGGCACCCGGGGCTCAGCACACCGCAGGCACCTCCTATGAGGAAGCTCCAATTAGGAGCGAAACACGTCAGGAAAGTGCCCTTTCGGGGACTCAGTGGACTCCACTTGCTGTCACAAATTGTTGTGAGGACGTGTGCATCGTTGCTGTGAGGCTGACAAGCTGTAGATGGAGTACGCTATATGTGGCGGCTGGAAGACGAGAGTTATCTCAGCTGTGAGGCGCCTGCCTTCCTTTGCATGCGCACAGCGTCTATTTACCGCAAATGACAGGAGCCTCCCAACTTTTTGTATGTATCACACTGACACGAAACACACTTGGTTACAGGACTTGCGTAGTGCGAAAAAGTGCAAGGTATGCTAAACCAACAGTCGTATGTTCAACTCTGCATCAGGCACTTTGTGTGCAACGATACATGTATATCAGATGCTAAAGCACACAAGTTTTACCTTACAGCCTGATAGTGTAAGGCTTAGGGGCTACTTATCAATTAATATCTGTGACATCCGCAATACTAAATAACTCCTAAATGTATCTTTAGGGATTTAGATATCTGCAGCAGCCCCCAGTTTTCGCTTGTAAAAGCAGCTCCAATAGGTCTCCAGGTGGTGTTACCTGTTGTATGACACCGGCATTTAGTATCACTCTTAAATGGAGCCCAGAGAATTATATAGGGGGTAATTCCAAGTTGATCGCAGCAGGGATTTTGTTAGCAGTTGAGCAAAACCATGTGCACTGCAGGGGAGGCAGATATAACATGTGCAGAGAGAGTTAAATTTGGGTGTGGTGTGTTCAATCTGCAATCTAATTTGCAGTGTAAAAATAAAGCAGCCAGTATTTACCCTGCACAGAAATAAAATAACCCACCCAAACCTAACTCTTTCTGCACATGTTATGTCTGCCTACCCTGCAGTGCACATGGTTTTGCCCAACTGCTAACAAAGTTCCTGCTGCGATCAACTCAGAATTACCCCCTATAGCTGTTATAATTATAGATGTGCGGCGGGCACTTTTCATGTTTTGGTTTTAGATCTGGATTGGTTTTGCCAAAACCACCCTTTTGCGTTTTGGTTTTGGATTTGGATGATTTTTGAAAAAAAAAAAAAAAAAACAACAGCTAAATCACAGAATTTGTGGGTAATTTTGATCCTTCCAGTATATTCTGAACACCTCACACCTCACAATATTGTTTTTAGGCCAAAAGGTTGCACCAAGGTAGCTGGATGACTAAGCTAAGCGACACAAGTGTGTGGCACAAACACCTGGCCCATCTAGGAGTAGCACTGCAGTGTCAGACAGGATGGCACTTTTAAAAACTAGGCCCAAAGAGCACATAATGCAAAAAAAAAAAGAGGTTCAATGAGGTAGCTGGATGACTAAGCTAAGTGACACAAGTGGACGGCGCAAACACCTGGCCCATCTAGGAGTGGCACTGTAGTGGCAGACAGGATGGCACTTTTAAAAACTAGGCCCCAAAGAGCACATAATGCAAAGAAAAAAAAGAGGTGCAACGAGTTAGCTGGATGACTAGCTAAGCTACACAAGTGTGCGGCACAAACACCTGGCCCATCTAGGAGTGGCATTGAAGTGGCAGACAGGATGGCAGTTTTAAAACTAGGCCCCAAACAGCACATCATGAAAAGAAAAAAATAAGAGGTGCAAGCTGGAATTGTTCTTATGTTGTATAAACAGGACATGCACACTTTAACAAACCAATCATTTCAGCGCCAGGGTCTGCCACATGACTGTGGCTGAAATGATTGGTTTGTTTGGGCCCCCACAAAAAAAGAAGCAATTAATCCACCCACCAAAAAAGAAGCAATTCATCTCTCCTTGCACAAACTGGCTCTACAGAGGCAAGATGTCATCCTCATCCTCATCCTCCGATTCCTCACCTTTTTCAGTGTGTACATCCTCCTCCTCCTCCTCCTCCTCCTCACAGAGTATTCATTTGTCCCCACTGGAATCCACCATCACAGGTCCCAGTGTACTTTCCGGAGGCAATTGCTGGTAAATGTATACCAGGAGGAATTTATAATTACATTTGATGAACATCATCTTCTCCACATTTTGTGGAAGTAACCTCCTACGCCGATCGCTGACAAGGTTACCAGCTGCACTAAACACTCTTTCGGAGTACATACTGGAAGGGGGCAACTTAGGTAAAATAAAGCCAGTTTGTGCAAGGGGCCTCCAAATTGCTTCTTTATCCTACCAGTATACATACGGACTGTCTGACATGCCTACTTGGATGCAGTCACCGATATAATCCTCCACCATTCTTTCAATGGTGACAGCATCATAAGCAGTGACAGTAGACATGTCAGTAATCTTTGGCAGGTCCTTCAGTACGGACCAGATGTCAACACTTGCTCCTCACTGCCCTGCAACACCGCCAGCGGGTGGGCTAGGAAATGTTATACTTTTCCTCTCAACCCCAGTTGCGGGAGAAAATGAAGTAGGATCTGTTGACGGGTCACGTTTCGCTTGAGTTGGCAATTTTCTCACCAGCAGGTCTTTGCATCTCTGCAGACTTGTGTCTGCCAGAAACAGAGATACAAAGTAGGCTTTAAACCTAGGATCGAACACAGTGCCAAAATGTAGTGCTCTGATTTCAACAGATTGACCACCCTTGAATCCTGGTTAAGCAAATGAAGGGCTCCATCCATAAATCCCACATACTTAGCGGAATCGCTCCGTCTTGGATCCTCCTTCAATTTCTCCAGCTGCTTTTGCAAAAGCCTGATAAGCAAAATGACCTGACTCAAGCTGGCAGTGTCTGAACTGACTTCACGTGTGGCAAGTTTGAAGGGTTGGAGAACTTTGCACAACATGGAAATCATTCTCCACTGCACTTGAGTCAGGTGCATTCTCCCTCCTTTGCCTACATCGTAGGTGGATGTATTGGCTTGAATGGCCTTTTGCTGCTCCTCCATCCTCTGAAGCATATAGAGTGTTGAATTCCACCATGTTACTACCTCTTGCTTCAGGTGATGGCAGGGCAGGTTCAGGAGTGTTTGCTGGCGCTCCATTCTTTGGCATGCAGTGGCTGAATGTCAAAAGTGGCCCGCAATTTTCCGGGCCACTGACAGCATCTCCTGCATGCCCCTGTCATTTTTAAAAAAAATTCTGCACCACCAAATTAATTGTATGTGCTTAACATGAGATGTGCTGGAATTTTCCCAGATGTAATGCAAGCACAATATTGGTAGCATTGTCCGATATCAAAAATCCCCAGGAGAGTCTAAGTGGGGTAAGCCATTGTGCGATGATGTCCCTCAGTTTCCGTAAGAGGTTGTCAGCGGTGTGCCTCTTATGGAAGCCGGTGATACACAGCGTAGCCTGCCTAGGAACGAGCTGGTGTTTGCGAGATGCTGCTACTGGTGCCGCCGCTGCTGTCCCTGTACAGTCTGGGAATCGCTTTCCTAGTGAAGTGGAATCTAGATGGGATTTGGTACCGGGTACATATTACCTCCATCAGTTGTCTTTATCCCACTGCACTAATGGCGGATACTGGATGCATGTCTAACATCAACATAGCTGTCAAGGTCTCAGTTATCCGCTTTGCAACAGGATGACTGCTGTCATATTTCATCTTCCTCGCAAAGGACTGTTGGACAGTCAATTGCTTAGTTGAAGTAGTACAAGTGGTCTTCCGACTTCCCCTCTGGGATGATGATCAACTCCCAGCAGCAACAACCGCAGTGGCAGCAGCAACAGTAGGTGTACAACTCAAGGATCCTCCAGAAGAATCCCGGTTAGGATTGGACTCGTCAGTCATGCCAGTGACATGGCCTGCAGGACTACTGACGTTCCTGACTGAGGAGGAAATTGATGTTGAGGGAGTTTGCAGGAGCTTGGGTGCAGGAGGAAGAAGGGATTTAGGTGTCAGTGGACTGCTTACGCTCTTACCCAAAGTTTCTGAACTTGACAATGACTTCTGATGAATGCACTGCAGGTGACTTATAAGGGAGGATGTTCCTAGGTGGTTAACGTCCTTATCCCTACTTATTACAGATTGATAAAGGCAACACACGGCTTGACACCTGTTGTCCGGATTTGTGGAGAAATAATTCCACACCGAAGAGGTGGCTTTTTTGGTATTTTGCCCAGGCATAACAATGGGCTTATTCATCCCACAGACAACAACTGTCTCCCCCAGTGCCTGATTTAAACAAACCACATCACCATCAGAATCCTCCTCGTCAACTTCCTCCTCAGCACCAGCAATACCCATATCCTCATCCTGGTGTACTTCAACAGTGACATTTTCAATTTGAATATCAGAAACTGGACTGTGGGTGCTACTTCCAGCACTTGCAGAGGGCGTGCAAATGGTGGGAGGAGCCACCTCTTCTGTCCAGTGTTGGGAAAGTCAGGCATCGCAACCGACAATGCCGACACATTTGGACTCTCCTTGGGAATTTGTGATACTTTCTTAGAATGTACAGTTCTATGCTGTGCTTTTGCCAGCTTACCTCTTTTCATTTTTCTAGCGGGAGGATGAGGGCTTCCATCGTCATGTGAAGCTGAACCACTAGTCATGAACACCGGACAGGGCTTTAGCCGTTCCTTGCCACTCCGTGTTGTAAATGGCATATTGGCAAGTTTACGTTTCTCCTCAGACGATTTTAATTATTTTTTGGGGTCATTTTACTGAACTTTGGCTTTTTTGATTTTACATACCCTCTACTATGACATTGGGCATTGTCCTTGGCAGACGACGTTGATGGCATTTCATCATATATGTCATGACTAGTTGCAGCAGCTTCAGCACTAGGAAGAAGTGGTTCTTTATCTTTCCCTATTTTATCCTCCAAATTTTTGTTCTCCATTATTTTTCTGGAGTTATATAACAATATGTGGCAAAGTAGAGCGTACCCCTACACCACACAGGGCAAACCCTGTAAAAATTATTTGGATTAAATATTAATAACCCCTTTATTTTGAGTAAATAATATACAGCACAGGACAGCACCACTGGACTTATACGGCAGTACCGCTGGAGTTATACAGCGGTACCGCTGGACTTATACGGTAGTACCGCTGGAATTATACGGTAGCCCACTGGACTGGACTTATACGGCAGCACAACTGGACTAGACTTATACAGCAGCCCCACTGGATTTATGGCAGCATAGGACACCACGACTGGAGTGACTGGACTGATGCAGCACAAGACACCACCACTAAACTGATGCAGCACAAGACAGCACCACTGGACTGGATTTATACAGCACCACTGGACTTATACGGCAGTACCCCTGGACTTATACGGCAGTACCACTGGACTTATATGGCAACAACACTGGTCTGGACTTATACGGCAACACCACTGGACTGGACTTATTCGGCAGTATCCCTGGACTTATATGACAGCACCACTGGACTTATACGGCAGCACCATTGGACTGAACTTATACAGCAGCACCACTGGACTGGACTTATACAGCAGTACCCCTGGACTTATACGGCAGTACGTCTGGACTTATATGGCAGTACCGCTGGACTTATACAGCAGCACCCCTGGACTTATACGGCAGTACCCCTGGACTTATACGGCAGTACCGCTGGACTTATACTACAGTACCCCTGGACTTAGACAGCAGTATCCCTGGACTTATACAGCAGTTCCGTTGGACTTATATGGCAGCACCACTGGACTGGACTTATACAGCAGCACCACTGGACTTACGGCAGCACAGGATACCACCACTGAACTGTCTGGACTGATGCAGCACAAGACAGCACCACTGGACTGTACTTATACAGCACCACTGGACTTATATGGCAGTAACGCTGGACTTATACGGCAGTACCCCTCGACTTATACAGCAGTACCCCATGACTTATACGGCAGTACCACTGACTTATGGCAGCACAGGACACCACCACCGGACTTATGGCAGCACAAGACACCACCATTGGAATGATGCAGCACAAGACAGCACCACCGGACTGGACTTATACAGCAGCACTGGACTTATGGCAGCACATGACCACTGGACTGGACTGATGCAGAACAAGACACCACCACTGGACTGATGCAGCACAAGATAGCACCACTGGAATGATACAAAAGAGCAGGTCGACACCCAATGCGCCACGCCACTTTTCCGCACAGACACTGAGGAGACACATCCTCTCGCTATACTCTCCAGGACTGGAGTGAAAATGGTGGCGACGCGTGGCTCCTTATATGGAATACAAAACCCGTGAGAATCCGACAGCGGGATGATGACGTTTTGCCTCATTCTGGTTTCTAAGTCTAGTGCACACAATGGGTGGTTCTTATTACCCAGACCCCCCCCCCCCCTTTCCCGCGGTCACACCTTGTCGCCAATCCATCACCGTAGTGACCAATTTTTTTTTTTTTTGGGGGGGGAGGGGAGATGGAGGAGCTGTCAATGACACTGCAGCTGCCTACCTTTCATATAGAGATGACTGAGCTGGCAACTGGCTTACTCTAGGGCTAGGGGGAGCTGCAGTGCAAGCGCACAGCTCCTCCTAGTTACTGTATTTCCTATGGGGCTTGATATCTAGCCAGGAGAGACTTTCTCGTTCTCTGCAGTCTGTCCTGAGTCCCTACCATCCTAACAGCCGCAGGTAAGACGGTGCCTGCAACAAGTTGTGCTGTGTGTGTGACATGTGGTGGGGGTTGGGCTTCGGGTGGGTGGGGGGCGATTAAGGTTGTTAGCATGTGTATCAGTGTGTCAGCATCCATCTATATGTCAGCATCAGTCTGTGTGTCAGTATGTCAGCATCTGTCTGTGTCAGTATGTCAACATCTGTGTGTCAGTGTCTGTGTGTCTGTATGTTAACATCTGTGTGTCAGCATCTGTGTGTTAGTGTTCGTCCATGCGTCAGTATCCGTTATACAGGTGGAGGTGGATCAAACCTTCTGAAGAGGACAGGTGTAGCAATTTCCCATCGCTTCTTGCTATTTAATGTACTTGATGAATGATAGCTAGGGCTGGATGTAATGAAGGCCGAGTTAGGCAGTCATGTTGGATGCCAGCCGAACACAGACTTTTTTTTAAGGGGCAATCACTTACAAGGGAAAACCATACCTTGTAAGTGATTGCCCCTTTAAAAAATAGTATGAGCTCGACTGTAATCCTGCACAGTCGCCAAACTTGCACTTCATTACGTCCCACCCTAAGTCTCAGTTTAACCAGACACAGTTGGAAGACTCATTACAGTAAAACTAAAAGAATGTCAAATATATTCTATGAGCTTATAGGCCACTTTCAGTGAAAGAAAAATCAATCATTGAGAACATTCTATATATTCAATGGGATTTCCATTACAATAGAAACCAAAAGCACAATAGTAGTATCTATATTTACTGACCTATAACTTCATTAATTATTACATGATTGGAGAAGAAACACAACAAATAACTCATGCCATAATATAGTATATATTATTTAAATTTTTGGACTGGAAAACACTACTGCAAAATATATGGAGAACAATAATTGCAATTTGAACCTTAAATATAACATTGTATACAGTTGGAAAATATAAGTAGGGCAGTACGGATGGTGTAATGGTTAGCATTACTGCCTCACAGCACTGAGGTCATGGGTTCGATTCCCACCATGGCCCTAACTGAGTGGAGTTTGTATATTCTCCCCGTGCTTGCGTGGGTTTCCTCCGGGTACTCCGGTTTCCTCCCACAATCCAAATATATACTGGTAGGTTAATTGGCTCCCAACAAAAAATTAACCCTAGTGTGAATGTGTGCGTACATGTGTTAGGGAATATAGAGTGTAAGCTCCACTGGGGCAGGGACTGATGTGAATGGACAAATATTCTCTGTAAAGCGTTGCGTAATAAATAAATAAATAAATAAGTAGATATTCATTAACAGCAAGACATGTGTGCATTGGCTGCATCATATTGTTCTTCTGCTAGATGAAATAGAGATCCCAGGAAGTATGTTGGTATCAACTTCCATGGGGGGAATTCAATTGCTTTTGGTACCTCACCAGCCAATGGGCACTCAATGGAGCAATTCAATTGTTGTTCCAATTGGGTGCGAATGCCATGGACGCTAACAATTCTGCTTGAGGCATTCCACCTTGAGGCTCGGTGGCAAGCAGAAATGTGCGAAACGTCTGTGGTTAGTGCTCTATACAGGGCTAATCCCTCTTATTTCTGAGCACATCAAGCACAATAATACGCACCCAAAATAATTGAATTTCTCCGCCAGACGCCCATTAATTATCTTGTTGCCCAAAACAATTGAATTCCCCCCACAAGTTTGCTTTTCTTAGAATTCTTTTTATTTTTTTTAAACTTTTTTTTAAATTGTACATGTTGAGTATAATAATGACCTGGTTCAGAGATGTATGTAGACGCATTCTCATCTGTGACTCTGTATGCTGCGACTTTGTGAATTTATATAAGTGCCGCAGTGGCCTGGATTTGTATTGAGATGCTCACCGGTGACTGTGCAATTCCCAGCGCTTGCGTACAAAGACGGAGAATCGGTCGCAGAACAGCCGATTATCGAGATTCTGAGTAGCCGTATGATGGTACATTGACATTACGTATAACTCTGAATCAGTCACAAAGTGTCATTCATATCAACAAGTCTGAGGACATAGAGCATCCTGCACAATTGCAGTTAAGTTAATCCTCATTTGCATGAACACAACCTCACTATGGGCCTGATTCAGCTTTGGAAGCAAGGTAATAAAAGCATGTATGTTTGTATCTGGAACAAACCATTTTGCAATGCAAGGGGAGGAAATACATTTAGATTTATTCTGTGCAGGGTAAATACTGGTCGCTTTGTATGTAGCCCACAAATGTTAAACAGCCTTATTTGTACACTGCAAATTAAATTTCAGTTAGGACACACCCCACCCAAATCTAACTCTCTGCACATGTTACAGCTGCCCCACCTGCTGTGAAACATGTTATTGCCCAGCTCCTCTTTTTTGGTTTGATTCAACACCTGAATAACTCCCTATATTACAATTAAAAAATACAATGAAATATGCTGGCGCTATTTAAGTAAATGTTAATAAATATTAATAAATAAAAATGAAACTCTTTGTTTTAATGTTTCTCTTAGCGGTCATTGCCATCCAGAGGTACAGCTGATGTCCTTGATAAAAAAGCAGTAACCAGCCCAGAAATGACAGATACATGATGCAGGGCTTAATAAACAGGCTAAAGCATACAATCCTGCAAAAATATCCAGTTTTCATAGGATTTAGGGCAGTGATGGCTAACCTTGACACTCCAGCTGTTGTTGAATTACACATCACAGCATGCCCTGCTACAGTTTTGCTATTTGGCCTTGCTATAACCGATGCAGGGCATGCTGGGATGTGTAGTTCAACAACAGCTGGAGTGTCAAGGTTAGCCATCACTGATTTAGGGTGATGACTTTGATAAATAGATACCTAAAAGTACCTGGCTACCTGGCCCACATTTGAGGAGGCCATGCTCATGTATAGGTAAACCATTATTTCTTATACTATATATATATATATATATATATAGTAGATATTTGGAAAGGCAGCACTCAGGAGTCTTGGATTGCGGTGAAGCAAAGCTATGTTTTATTCAACATGTTTCGGCCCAATGCCCGTCGTCAGGAATCAACAGAACAAGTATACAGAAAACATTTTAAACCCTCAGAGTCCCCCTAAATTGGCTGCACTTACTTGTGCCGCACCGGCCTTGCATCCCGCCACATGTGTCCGGAGAATCTCTGCCACGCAGGGCTAGTATTAACTAGAAATTATTTCATATTTAATGGGGTGTTTTATTTGCAGAGGCTTGGCTGTGCGATGGGGTCCAATGTGGCCCCATCATACGCCAATGCCTTTATGCTTCATATAGAGCAACAGTTAATTTATCAGAGTAATATTGGTCAAAGTTTACTTTTATATCGTCGCTATATAGACGATTTGCTCATATTTATGGTGGGTTCCAGTTCCGTACTGGAGGAGGTATTGAATCAGCACAGTGATTCCTCTAGTGTGGTTAAACTTACCTTTACATGTAGTAATGTGAAGATTCATTTTCTTGATGTGCAAATTCAGATTTGTGATAACCATAGAGTCACCTCATTATATACCAAGCCCACTGACCATAATACTATCCTTAGACATGGCAGTACAGATGGTGCATTACTGCCTCACAGCACTGAGGTCATAGGTTCGATTCCCACCATGGCCCTAACTGTGTGAAGTTTGTATATTCTCCTCGTACTTGCATGGGTTTCCTCCGGGTACTCCGGTTGTCTCCCACATTCCAAAAATATACTGGTAGGTTAATTGGCTCCAAAAAAAAAGGAACCCTAGTGTGAATGTGTGTGCATGTACATGTGATAGGGAATATAGATTGTAAGCTCCACTGGGGCAGGGAAAGATGTGAATGGCCAAATATTCTCTGTAAAGCGCTGCGGAATATGCGTGCGCTATATAAATAACTGGTAATAATAATAATAATAATAATGTCAGTTTCCATCCCCTAGCATTAAGGGATGGTTTACCTTATTCACAAATGCTCAGAGTGCACCGAATCACTAGTGACCCGATACAAACAATACAAGCATTGGATGATATGGTCAACAAATTTGCACAGCGAGGATATAAAGTATCTCGACTGTTAGCAATAAAAGAGAAAGTGTTAAATATACAGAGGGAACAAACTTTTGATTCTAGAAAAACTAAAACTAAAGATAGGAAAATAATGCCCTGGGTGACTCGCTATAATGCTAACAGTGATATACAAAAATCCAAGATGAAAAAGATATGGCCTATTATTAACACGGATAGGGATCTGCCTGCCCTACATAATTCACATTTGATGCCTGCTTATAGCAGGGGAAAGAACTTAAAAGATCTTCTAGTAAAATTTGATATAACTGATCTTAATAAACAGCCGGAGGCATCTCAGGTCTTGAGCAGGAAGGCAGGCTGTTATCGCTGTGTGGGGTGTGTGACGTGCAGGTCACTATTAACTGGGGATCCTATCTCACTCCCACAGACTGGTAAAAAGTTTAAAATTAAACATCCATTGACCTGTACATCAAAATTTGTTGTATATGTTCTGTCTTTCCCATATAGCTTATACTACGTGGGCAAGACAGACTGTCAATTCAAGGAGAGGATGGACAATCACAGACTAGCCATCAGAACTGCACATAATACAGGCACTGGTGATCAACCATTAGCATGTCATTGAATACAGACCATTCACCACCTCATCAGGAGCATGCCCAGGCATTGTAGGGAGGTCATACAGGCACGTGGAGGCCACACACACTACTGAGCCTCATTTTGACTTGTTTTAAGGACATTACATCAAAGTTGGATCAGCCTGTAGTGTGTTTTTCCGCTTTAATTTTGAAGGTGACTCCAAATCCAGACCTCCATGGGTTAATAAATTTGATTTCCATTGATAATTTTTGTGTGATTTTGTTGTCAGCACATTCAACTATGTAAAGAACAAAGTATTTAATAAGAATATTTAATTCATTCAGATCTAGGATGTGTTATTTTAGTGTTCCCTTTATTTTTTTGAGCAGTGTATATACTGTATATATGTATGTACGTATATATAAAGAGACTAGCGCCACATGATTGGTGGAAGGCCGTTGTGGGCCCAGTAATTAAGAAAAGGAGCATAATCAAATAATAAATTACCGCCCAATTTAGTATTTGAAGAAATGATGGGGGTAATTCAGACCTGATCGCTAGGGTGCGTTTTTTGCATCCCTGCGATCAGGTAGTCGTCGCCTACAGGGGAAGGGTATTAGCTGTGTGCAGGTGTGCGATCGCACATATTACAGAACTGCACAAACAGGACTTACTTAGCCGCTGCGATGATCGGGGCCGGAGCTGACGTCAGAATCCCTCCCTCCAAATGCCTGGTCCCTCCTATGGTTTACCGGACACTCCTTAAAAATGGTCAGTTGCCACCCACTAATGCCCTCTTCCTGTCAATCTCCTTCCGATCACCGGTGCGTTCTGATTTTTTGCACCATCCCGTCGCTGACCGGCGCTCCCCATTGCTCTGTGGTCCGTTGCGCCTGTGCATTGCAGTGCATTCGCATGCGCGGTTCAGACCTGATTGCAGCCTGTGAGAAAACGCACAGCAGCGATCAGGTCTGAATTATCCCCTATAATACGTAACTTCCTGAACATAAACTATAACAGAAAAACAGCTTTTTTTTTAATTAAAGAACTGTCATGTCATACTAATCTAATTTATTTTTGGTGTAAGAGAACTAGTAATCCAGGCAGCAGCTACATGTCCACAGCACCGCTACTAGAAAATATGGGACCCAGTACAAAAGAAACAGGCTACATTTCTCGGTACAGGGAGGCCTCCAGGCAGTCTGGGCCCCTGTTACAGTGGCCAGTGATGTTACAGTGGCCAGTGATGTCATAACCCAGGATGGCAAGTGGGGCTCACACATAGCAGAGAGACTTCCCTACCAATGAAGAATCTGAGAGACTGTAAGACTTGACTGGAGGCAACATGGCCTCCCCTAGTAAGAGAAGGAGGAAGACAAATAGAGATCCTGCTTCAAGCTCATCAGAAGACGCTGATCCAGTATGTGTATTCTGCGGGCGTGCAGAAAATGATGTAGCTAAGTATGGAGAGCTGCTGTGTAATTCCAAGGAGAAGCTGACCGTCCATCATTACTGCCTGCTACTATCCAGCGGGTTGCTGCAACGGGGCAGTGATTCCCAAGGCTTCTATGGCTTCCTCTTCCCAGACGTGCGGAAGGCAGCAAGCTGGGCCGCAGAGATGCGCTGCACAGTGTGTAATAAAGCTGGCGCCTCCATACAGTGCAGTAGGAAGGGCTGTACCCAGATTGTGCACTTCCCTTGTGGCCTGCAAAAGGAGTTTATATTCCAATACTCCAAGCAGTTTCCATCATTTTGCCCAAGGCATCGACCTGTTCAGAAGGCTAAGGCAAAGGAAGCAGTAAGTGCATGTACCATCTGCCTGGAGGAGCTGACCCCGGCCCCTGCATATGATGTGATCAAGAGCCCTTGCTGCAAAAACACCTGGTTCCACAGGGCTTGCCTGCAGATGCAGGCATTAAGTGCAGGAAAGTATTTTCTGAAGTGCCCCATATGCCGGGATATGCCAAGCTTCCAGAAGGAGATGCTGCGGATGGGCATTTACATTCCACACAGGGATGCATCATGGGAACTTGAGGAGAACGCCTTCGGAGAACTACTGCAAGTCCACGAGCAGTGTGACGTGGAACCCTGCCTCTGTGACTTTGGAAGAACTCACAGTGAGAGTGGAAGTGGGTGGAGTATAATCCGGTGCCACTGCTGTGGATCATCAGGATCCCACCTAGCATGCTCAGCCCTGACATTGGCACAGTGCACATGGACATGTGCAGAGTGTGTATCCATCCTGGAGAAACCTAAGGAGGAAGAGTCACTGACAGAGACCGCTGATGCAGTACCATCTACTAGCAGTGCACCTCCACCTCCTGCAGTAGCACCAGCAGGAGAGACCTGTGCCCGTGTGAGGGGATATAAAGTGATCACATCCAAGAGGACCAGGAGATCACCACTGCAGCATGCCAGACCACAGCTGCAGTAGTCGAGAAACGCCAGTAAGATGCAGGCAATGGAAATAATAGATCTGTATTTGGCAAAAATAAAAAGGAAATGCATTGTTTTGCTAGTAAAATAAATGGCTAAAAGCAAAGCTGCAAGTGTGTCTGTTGTATTTTTTAAACATAAGCCTGGCACAATACACTACTGGGGTAGATCTGCATAAATTTGCAGTAATTGCAACGTGCACGTCCAGAAAAATTGTCCTTTTTTGTAAACACTTTGTAGGTTGCGGGAAGGTTCGGTTAGGGGTAGGGTTACGGTTATCTGACCACCGGCATCCCAGTGGCCGGTCTCCTGAACCCAACCCAGTGGTTTGCTATACCATCACAAACACCACGTTCTACTCACACAAACACTAGGTGGTATGCAGTACCCACGCGAACACTAGGTGGTATGCAGTACTCGCACAAACACTAGGTGGTATGCTGTACTCACAAGAACACTTGATGGTATGCTGAACCCACATGAACACTAGGTGGTATGCTGTACCCACACGATCACTTGCTGTACCCACATGCACACTAGGTGGTATGCTGTACCCACAAAAACACCTGCTGGTATGCTGTACCCACATGACACTAGGTGGTAAGCTGTACCCACACAAACACTTGGTCGTATGCTGTGCCCACATGAACACTAGGTGGTATGCTGTACCCACATGAACACTTTATGGTATGCTGTACCCACATGAACACTAGGTGGTATGCTGTACCCACACAAAAACTAGGTGGTATGCTGTGTCCACACGAACACTAGGTGGTATGCTGTACTCACATGAACACAAGGTGGTATGCTGTACTGACACGAACGCTTTATGGTATGCTGTACCCACATGAACACTAGGTGGTGTGCTGTACCCACATGAACACTAGGTGGTATGCTGTACCCACATGAACACTAGGTGGTATGCAGTACTCGCACAAACACTAGGTGGTATGCTGTACTCACAAGAACACTTGGTGGTATGCTGAACCCACATGAACACTAGGTGGTATGCTGTACCCACACGATCACTTGCTGTACCCACATGCACACTAGGTGGTATGCTGTACCCACACGAACTCTAGGTGGTATGCTGTAACCACACGAACACTAGGTGGTATGCTGTAAGCACACGAACACTAGGTGGTATGCTGTACCCACATGAACACTAGGTTGTATGCTGTACCCACACGAACACTAGGTGGTATGCTGTACTCACATGAACACTAGGTGGCATGCTGTACCCACGCGAACATTAGGTGGTAAGCTGTACTCAAATGAACACTAGGTGGCATGCTGTACCCACACGAACATTAGGTGGTAAGCTGTACTCAAATAAACACTAGGTGGCATGCTGTATTCACATGAACACTAGGTGGTATGCTGTACCCACACAAAAACTAGGTGGTATGCTGTGCCCACACGAACACTAGGTGGTATGCTGTACTCACATGAACACAAGGTGGTATGCTGTACTGACACGAACACTTTATGGTATGCTGTACCCACATGAACACTAGGTGGTGTGCTGTACCCACATGAACACTAGGTGGTATGCTGTACCCACATGAACACTAGGTGGTATGCAGTACTCGCACAAACACTAGGTGGTATGCTGTACTCACAAGAACACTTGGTGGTATGCTGAACCCACATGAACACTAGGTGGTATGCTGTACCCACACGATCACTTGCTGTATCCACATGCACACTAGGTGGTATGCTGTACCCACACGAACTCTAGGTGGTATGCTGTAACCACACGAACACTAGGTGGTATGCTGTAACCACACGAACACTAGGTGGTATGCTGTACCCACATGAACACTAGGTTGTATGCTGTACCCACACGAACACTAGGTGGTATGCTGTACTCACATGAACACTAGGTGGCATGCTGTACCCACATGAACACTAGGTGGTATGCTGTACCCACACAAACACTTGGTCGTATGCTGTGCCCACACGAACACTAGGTGGTATGCTGTACCCACACGAACACTTTATGGTATGCTGTACTGACACGAACACTTTATGGTATGCTGTACCCACACGATCACTAGGTGGTATGCTGTACCCACATGAAGACTAGGTGGTATGCTGTACTCACACGAACACTAGGTGGTATGCTGTACCCACATGTACACTAGGTGGTATGCTGTACCCACACGAACACTAGGTGGTATGCTGTACCCACATGAACACTAGGTGGTATGCTGTACTCACACAAACACTAGGTGGTATGCTGTACCCACATGAACACTAGCTGGTATGCTGTACCCACACGAACACTAGGTGGTATGCTGTACCCACACGAACACTAGGTGGTATACTGTACCTACACGAACACCAGGTAGTATGCTGTACCCACACGAACATTAGGTGGTAAGCTGTACTCACATGAACACTAGGTGGTATTCTGTATCCACATGAACAATAGGTGGTAAGCTGTACCCACATGAACACTAGGTGGTATGCTGTACCCACATGAACACTAGGGTGTATGCTGTACCCACACGAACACTAGGTGGTATGCTGTACCCACACGAACACTTTATGGTATGCTGTACTGACACAAACACTTTATGGTATGCTGTACCCACATGAACACTAGGTGGTATGCTGTACCCACATGAACACTAGGTGGTATGCTGTACCCACACGAACACTAGGTGGTATGCTGTACCCACATGAACACTAAGTGGTATGCTGTACCCACACGAACACTAGGTGGTATGCTGTACCCACATGAACACTAGGTGGTATGCTGTACTCACACGAACACTAGGTGGTATACTGTACCCACATGAACACTACCTGGTATGCTGTACCCACACGAACACTAGGTGGTATACTGTACCTACACGAACACCAGGTAGTATGCTGTACTCACATGAACACTAGGTGGTAAGCTGTACTCACATGAACACTAGGTGGTATGCTGTACTCACATGAACACTAGGTGGTATACTGTACCTACACGAACACCAGGTAGTATGCTGTACCCACACGAACATTAGGTGGTAAGCTGTACTCACATGAACACTAGGTGGTAAGCTGTACTCACATGAACACTAGGTGGTATGCTGTACCCACATGAACACTAGGTGGTATGCTGTACCCACATGAACACTAGGTGCTATGCTGTACCCACATGAACACTAGGTGGTATGCTGTACCCACATGAACACTAGGTTGTATGCTGTACCCACACGAACACTAGGTGGTATGCTGTACCCACACGAACACTAGGTGGTATGCTGTACTCACATGAACACTAGGTGGTAAGCTGTACTCACATGAACACTAGGTGGTATGCTGTACCCACATGAACACTAGGTGGTATGCTGTACCCACATGAACACTAGGGTGTATGCTGTACCCACACGAACACTAGGTGGTATGCTGTACCCACACGAACACTAGGTGGTATGCTGTACTCACATGAACACTAGGTGGTATGCTGTACTGACACGAACATTAGGTAGTAAGCTGTACTCACATGAACACTAGGTGGTATGCTGTACCCACATGAACACTAGGTGGTATGCTGTACCCACATGAACACTACAGTAAGTGGCTTTCTGTATTCTGTGACATCTCCCACTCTTCCCATCAATAAGCCATGGGGCTGTCAGTTAAAGTAAATAATGCCCAGTAACTGTTCTAACTATGGGGGAGATTTATCAAAATATAATATGAGATACAGTACTAATCAGCTTCTGTCATTTTACAGACTGTGTTTGAAAAAAGGATTGGTTGGTACTTTATCTCTCTCCAAGCCTTGATAAATCTCCCCCTAAATATGATAACAAAGTGAAAGGAAAATAAAAATGGAAGAAGCAAAAATGTCACAGAATATTGGTACGGATTGGTGAAAAAAATGATCACGATGCCTCCTTCTTTTGGTGACCATTGTAGTTATTGGATTTCCATATTTAACAGGTTTTTGCATTGATATATTCACAGTTTTAGTGGAAGATTTGGTGAGAATATAAAAATAACAATCTCCAAATCTCCAAGTCAACATATGCTATGATGATGTCACAATGAAGAAGATCCGAGGGCTGGGCATTGTGGGAAAACATTGTGTTGCTAGGCACCTATAAGAGAATTGTTCCCACTGCAAGGACTAAAGCTCACCTACTCAACAATAGGGACTTATGATTAATGTTATTTTACACTAACAATGAGATGATTAGAACTTGCTCTACATTACCTTCCTTGTTGACTGAGGAATTAAATTTATTTGCAGACTATAGAACATGTGTATATAAAATATAAACAAGTAGGTAGCGCTATGGAAAATTGTTCTTCATTTTATAAGAGCCAAGAAGAAAACAATTACAAAGCTGGGCTGAGGTATAAATTAAAGCTGACGTATGCTGGAAAAATTTGATGGGGCCCAAAACTGACCATGAGAAACGCTCAATCGTGTCAGATGATCATTAATTGGCTGTTAAAGCAGTGAGTACACTAAAGGAAACGACATATAAAAATGTAGCCACAACAGTGAAACATAAATATCCTGAAAATAAAATTTATCCTTTTAATTTGGTGCTTATATTTAATGAGCTCTTTGATGTGCCTTGAGCCCTGGTCTTTTCATTTTGTCTCCCGGAGTAAGATCTCTGGGGTTTTCACAGCTCACAAATAGTGTCCTGAATTTATATCGCATTAAGTGGCAAATTAGGAAAGATTTTGTGCCTGGCTTCCTTCCTTTCCCTTTCCTGCTTTGGGGAGGTAGGGGGACGTTATCCAGAGAGGAGTGAAGTAACCACAGTGTTTGATGCATGCAATAATCCCCCATTGCCAGTTCCTTCTCAGACCCTGACTCAGCACCAGAGCCAGAATGTGATCTTACTACTTTCATGTGACTGTTACTCAGACAGACCTTGGTAAAGGTTACACGCGGATTAACCTTTGGCTTGGGTGGTCAGGTATTAGTTGAATGAAATATGTCTGGGTGTTGGAGATCTCCCTGTAAAGAAATTGTAACATTTCAAGTATCTATCTATCTATCTATCTATCTATCTATCTATCTATCTATCTATCTATCTATCTATCTATCTATCTATCTATTTATCTATCTATCTATCTATCTATCTATCTATCTATCTATCTATCTGTGACGTGCGGTGAGGTGAGGCAGGTGAGGCAGAGCTTTTCCTGTCATACTCCAGTTTGCACCAGAGTTTTGACTAAATGAAGTATAGAAAAATACAAATAATATATTATAAATATCTTCTTTGTATTATACTGATCATTTATATAATCAAACCTCTGGAGTAAAAAAAATCTAGGACAGGGCAGGCAGTGCCTAGTCTCCTACCTGCATCCCTGTGTCTTCTCTTTTTGCTGAATGAGGGTAGTGGCTAGATCCTCCTCAGTAACTGTGGGAAATACCATCTGACAGGCGAAAGAGCAAGGTCGCTAGCAATTTCACTATCCATATCACTATCTATTTCCTATAGTAACCTGGTGGCGAGCAGAGCGAGCCACCAAGCCCAAAGCGTGGCGAGCGAAAGCAAGCCTGCGAAGGTACACTTTGGGTGCCATGTTCTGAACCTTGCTCCCCCCCCCCCCCCCGCCCTCTTGTAGCGGATCAGTGGGCATTTTCCATACTTTACTGGAGAGGTAGTTTCAACCGCTGACTGGGTTCTGATTACAGTGCACTTCCTGGTCACATGACTCATCCAAGGTCCATCAGTGCACAAGGCCCGCCTCCACACTCAGAGGTATGCGTCTATTAGCTCCCTTTCTGTGCAGCGTTACTGCCTGTGGTGTGCCCACGCCCCCTGCTCTGCAAAGCAGTGTCTGACTGTAGAAGCGAGTTGTTGCTGCCTCACCTCTTGTCTCCCTGCAGCTCCAGGGATCTCCGCAAAGCTGGTGAGTGTTAACTATAAAATGATTACAATAAGCAAAGAAGATGTTTGTTTTATAAATATCTTCTTTGTATTCTTCTAATCATTTTTATATAAAGTCAAAGGATTTTGACTGGGAGTATGACAGGGGAGGCCCTACCTCTCCTACCTACCCTGACTGCACGTCCCTGTACCTTTGTATAATGCCCACACAAACCCTTGGGCTCATATATGGCGTGTAAATTTGGCTCTGGTACTAACTAGAGATGAGCGCCTGAAATTTTTCGGGTTTTGTGTTTTGGTTTTGGGTTCGGTTCCGCGGCCGTGTTTTGGGTTCGAACGCGTTTTGGCAAAACCTCACCGAATTATTTTTGTCGGATTCGGGTGTGTTTTGGATTCGGGTGTTTTTTTCCAAAAACACTAAAAAACAGCTTAAATCATAGAATTTGGGGGTCATTTTGATCCCAAAGTATTATTAACCTCAAAAACCATAATTTACACTCATTTTCAGTCTATTCTGAATACCTCACACCTCACAATATTATTTTTAGTCCTAAAATTTGCACCGAGGTCGCTGTGTGAGTAAGATAAGCGACCCTAGTGGCCGACACAAACACCGGGCCCATCTAGGAGTGGCACTGCAGTGTCACGCAGGATGTCCCTTCCAAAAAACCCTCCCCAAACAGCACATGACGCAAAGAAAAAAAGAGGCGCAATGAGGTAGCTGTGTGAGTAAGATTAGCGACCCTAGTGGCCGACACAAACACCGGGCCCATCTAGGAGTGGCACTGCAGTGTCACGCAGGATGGCCCTTCCAAAAAACCCTCCCCAAACAGCACATGACGCAAAGAAAAAAAGAGGCGCAATGAGGTAGCTGACTGTGTGAGTAAGATTAGCGACCCTAGTGGCCGACACAAACACCGGGCACATCTAGGAGTGGCACTGCAGTGTCACGCAGGATGTCCCTTCCAAAAAACCCTCCCCAAACAGCACATGACGCAAAGAAAAAAAGAGGCGCAATGAGGTAGCTGTGTGAGTAAGATTAGCGACCCTAGTGGCCGACACAAACACCGGGCACATCTAGGAGTGGCACTGCAGTGTCACGCAGGATGTCCCTTCCAAAAAACCCTCCCCAAACAGCACATGACGCAAAGAAAAAAAGAGGCGCAATGAGGTAGCTGTGTGAGTAAGATTAGCGACCCTAGTGGCCGACACAAACACCGGGCCCATCTAGGAGTGGCACTGCAGTGTCACGCAGGATGTCCCTTCCAAAAAACCCTCCCCAATCAGCACATGATGCAAAGAAAAAGAAAAGAAAAAAGAGGTGCAAGATGGAATTATCCTTGGGCCCTCCCACCCACCCTTATGTTGTATAAACAAAACAGGACATGCACACTTTAACCAACCCATCATTTCAGTGACAGGGTCTGCCACACGACTGTGACTGATATGACGGGTTGGTTTGGACCCCCCCCAAAAAAGAAGCAATTAATCTCTCCTTGCACAAACTGGCTCTACAGAGGCAAGATGTCCACCTCATCTTCACCCTCCGATATATCACCGTGTACATCCCCCTCCTCACAGATTATCAATTCGTCCCCACTGGAATCCACCATCTCAGCTCCCTGTGTACTTTGTGGAGGCAATTGCTGCTGGTCAATGTCTCCGCGGAGGAATTGATTATAATTCATTTTAATGAACATCATCTTCTCCACATTTTCTGGATGTAACCTCGTACGCCGATTGCTGACAAGGTGAGCGGCGGCACTAAACACTCTTTCGGAGTACACACTTGTGGGAGGGCAACTTAGGTAGAATAAAGCCAGTTTGTGCAAGGGCCTCCAAATTGCCTCTTTTTCCTGCCAGTATAAGTACGGACTGTGTGACGTGCCTACTTGGATGCGGTCACTCATATAATCCTCCACCATTCTATCAATGTTGAGAGAATCATATGCAGTGACAGTAGACGACATGTCCGTAATCGTTGTCAGGTCCTTCAGTCCGGACCAGATGTCAGCATCAGCAGTCGCTCCAGACTGCCCTGCATCACCGCCAGCGGGTGGGCTCGGAATTCTGAGCCTTTTCCTCGCACCCCCAGTTGCGGGAGAATGTGAAGGAGGAGATGTTGACAGGTCGCGTTCCGCTTGACTTGACAATTTTGTCACCAGCAGGTCTTTCAACCCCAGCAGACCTGTGTCTGCCGGAAAGAGAGATCCAAGGTAGGCTTTAAATCTAGGATCGAGCACGGTGGCCAAAATGTAGTGCTCTGATTTCAACAGATTGACCACCCGTGAATCCTTGTTAAGCGAATTAAGGGCTGCATCCACAAGTCCCACATGCCTAGCGGAATCGCTCCGTGTTAGCTCCTTCTTCAATGCCTCCAGCTTCTTCTGCAAAAGCCTGATGAGGGGAATGACCTGACTCAGGCTGGCAGTGTCTGAACTGACTTCACGTGTGGCAAGTTCAAAGGGCATCAGAACCTTGCACAACGTTGAAATCATTCTCCACTGCACTTGAGACAGGTGCATTCCATCTCCTATATCGTGCTCAATTGTATAGGCTTGAATGGCCTTTTGCTGCTCCTCCAACCTCTGAAGCATATAGAGGGTTGAATTCCACCTCGTTACCACTTCTTGCTTCAGATGATGGCAGGGCAGGTTCAGTAGTTTTTGGTGGTGCTCCAGTCTTCTGTACGTGGTGCCTGTACGCCGAAAGTGTCCCGCAATTTTTCTGGCCACCGACAGCATCTCTTGCACGCCCCTGTCGTTTTTTAAAAAATTCTGCACCACCAAATTCAAGGTATGTGCAAAACATGGGACGTGCTGGAATTTGCCCATATTTAATGCACACACAATATTGCTGGCGTTGTCCGATGCCACAAATCCACAGGAGAGTCCAATTGGGGTAAGCCATTCCGCGATGATCTTCCTCAGTTGCCGTAAGAGGTTTTCAGCTGTGTGCGTATTCTGGAAAGCGGTGATACAAAGCGTAGCCTGCCTAGGAAAGAGTTGGCGTTTGCGAGATGCTGCTACTGGTGCCGCCGCTGCTGTTCTTGCGGCGGGAGTCCATACATCTACCCAGTGGGCTGTCACAGTCATATAGTCCTGACCCTGCCCTGCTCCACTTGTCCACATGTCCGTGGTTAAGTGGACATTGGGTACAACTGCATTTTTTAGGACACTGGTGAGTCTTTTTCTGACGTCCGTGTACATTCTCGGTATCGCCTGCCTAGAGAAGTGGAACCTAGATGGTATTTGGTAACGGGGGCACACTGCCTCAATAAATTGTCTAGTTCCCTGTGAACTAACGGCGGATACCGGACGCACGTCTAACACCAACATAGTTGTCAAGGACTCAGTTATCCGCTTTGCAGTAGGATGACTGCTGTGATATTTCATCTTCCTCGCAAAGGACTGTTGAACAGTCAATTGCTTACTGGAAGTAGTACAAGTGGGCTTACGACTTCCCCTCTGGGATGACCATCGACTCCCAGCGGCAACAACAGCAGCGCCAGCAGCAGTAGGCGTTACACGCAAGGATGCATCGGAGGAATCCCAGGCAGGAGAGGACTCGTCAGACTTGCCAGTGACATGGCCTGCAGGACTATTGGCATTCCTGGGGAAGGAGGAAATTGACACTGAGGGAGTTGGTGGGGTGGTTTGCGTGAGCTTGGTTACAAGAGGAAGGGATTTACTGGTCAGTGGACTGCTTCCGCTGTCACCCAAAGTTTTTGAACTTGTCACTGACTTATTATGAATGCGCTGCAGGTGACGTATAAGGGAGGATGTTCCGAGGTGGTTAACGTCCTTACCCCTACTTATTACAGCTTGACAAAGGGAACACACGGCTTGACACCTGTTGTCCGCATTTCTGGTGAAATACCTCCACACCGAAGAGCTGATTTTTTTGGTATTTTCACCTGGCATGTCAACGGCCATATTCCTCCCACGGACAACAGGTGTCTCCCCGGGTGCCTGACTTAAACAAACCACCTCACCATCAGAATCCTCCTGGTCAATTTCCTCCCCAGCGCCAGCAACACCCATATCCTCCTCATCCTGGTGTACTTCAACACTGACATCTTCAATCTGACTATCAGGAACTGGACTGCGGGTGCTCCTTCCAGCACTTGCAGGGGGCGTGCAAATGGTGGAAGGCGCATGCTCTTCACGTCCAGTGTTGGGAAGGTCAGGCATCGCAACCGACACAATTGGACTCTCCTTGTGGATTTGGGATTTCAAAGAACGCACAGTTCTTTGCGGTGCTTTTGCCAGCTTGAGTCTTTTCAGTTTTCTAGCGAGAGGCTGAGTGCTTCCATCCTCATGTGAAGCTGAACCACTAGCCATGAACATAGGCCAGGGCCTCAGCCGTTCCTTGCCACTCTGTGTGGTAAATGGCATATTGGCAAGTTTACGCTTCTCCTCCGACAATTTTATTTTAGGTTTTGGAGTCCTTTTTTTTCTGATATTTGGTGTTTTGGATTTGACATGCTCTGTACTATGACATTGGGCATCGGCCTTGGCAGACGACGTTGCTGGCATTTCATCGTCTCGGCCATGACTAGTGGCAGCAGCTTCAGCACGAGGTGGAAGTGGATCTTGATCTTTCCCTAATTTTGGAACCTCAACTTTTTTGTTCTCCATATTTTATAGGCAGAACTAAAAGGCACCTCAGGTAAACAATGGAGATGGATGGATTGGATACTAGTATACAATTATGGACGGACTGCCACGGTTAGGTGGTATAAAAAAACCACGGTTAGGTGGTATATAATACAATTATGGATGGACGGACTGCCTGCCGAGTGCCGACACAGAGGTAGCCACAGCCGTGAACTACCGCACTGTACACTGGTTGATAAAGAGATAGTAGTATACTCGTAACAACTAGTATGACGACGGTATAAAGAATGAAAAAAAAACCACGGTTAGGTGGTATATATTATAATACAATTATGGTTGGACGGACTGCCTGCCGAGTGCCGACACAGAGGTAGCCACAGCCGTGAACTACCGCACTGTACACTGGTTGATAAAGAGATAGTAGTATACTCGTAACAACTAGTATGACGACGGTATAAAGAATGAAAAAAAAACCACGGTTAGGTGGTATATATTATAATACAATTATGGTTGGACGGACTGCCTGCCGAGTGCCGACACAGAGGTAGCCACAGCCGTGAACTACCGCACTGTACACTGGTTGATAAAGAGATAGTAGTATACTCGTAACAACTAGTATGACGACGGTATAAAGAATGAAAAAAAAACCACGGTTAGGTGGTATATATTATAATACAATTATGGTTGGACGGACTGCCTGCCGAGTGCCGACACAGAGGTAGCCACAGCCGTGAACTACCGCACTGTACACTGGTTGATAAAGAGATAGTAGTATACTCGTAACAACTAGTATGACGACGGTATAAAGAATGAAAAAAAAACCACGGTTAGGTGGTATATATTATAATACAATTATGGTTGGACGGACTGCCTGCCGAGTGCCGACACAGAGGTAGCCACAGCCGTGAACTACCGCACTGTACACTGGTTGATAAAGAGATAGTAGTATACTCGTAACAACTAGTATGACGACGGTATAAAGAATGAAAAAAAAAACCACGGTTAGGTGGTATATATTATAATACAATTATGGATGGACGGACTGCCTGCCGAGTGCCGACACAGAGGTAGCCACAGCCGTGAACTACCGCACTGTACACTGGTTGATAAAGAGATAGTAGTATACTCGTAACAACTAGTATGACGACGGTATAAAGAATGAAAAAAAAACCACGGTTAGGTGGTATATATTATAATACAATTATGGTTGGACGGACTGCCTGCCGAGTGCCGACACAGAGGTAGCCACAGCCGTGAACTACCGCACTGTACACTGGTTGATAAAGAGATAGTAGTATACTCGTAACAACTAGTATGACGACGGTATAAAGAATGAAAAAAAAACCACGGTTAGGTGGTATATATTATAATACAATTATGGTTGGACGGACTGCCTGCCGAGTGCCGACACAGAGGTAGCCACAGCCGTGAACTACCGCACTGTACACTGGTTGATAAAGAGATAGTAGTATACTCGTAACAACTAGTATGACGACGGTATAAAGAATGAAAAAAAAACCACGGTTAGGTGGTATATATTATAATACAATTATGGATGGACGGACTGCCTGCCGAGTGCCGACACAGAGGTAGCCACAGCCGTGAACTACCGCACTGTACACTGGTTGATAAAGAGATAGTAGTATACTCGTAACAACTAGTATGACGACGGTATAAAGAATGAAAAAAAAACCACGGTTAGGTGGTATATATTATAATACAATTATGGTTGGACGGACTGCCTGCCGAGTGCCGACACAGAGGTAGCCACAGCCGTGAACTACCGCACTGTACACTGGTTGATAAAGAGATAGTAGTATACTCGTAACAACTAGTATGACGACGGTATAAAGAATGAAAAAAAAACCACGGTTAGGTGGTATATAATACAATTATGGTTGGACGGACTGCCTGCCGAGTGCCGACACAGAGGTAGCCACAGCCGTGAACTACCGCACTGTACACTGGTTGATAAAGAGATAGTAGTATACTCGTAACAACTAGTATGACGACGGTATAAAGAATGAAAAAAAAACCACGGTTAGGTGGTATATATTATAATACAATTATGGTTGGACGGACTGCCTGCCGAGTGCCGACACAGAGGTTGCCACAGCCGTGAACTACCGCACTGTACACTGGTTGATAAAGAGATAGTAGTATACTCGTAACAACTAGTATGACGACGGTATAAAGAATGAAAAAAAAACCACGGTTAGGTGGTATATATTATAATACAATTATGGATGGACGGACTGCCTGCCGAGTGCCGACACAGAGGTAGCCACAGCCGTGAACTACCGCACTGTACACTGGTTGATAAAGAGATAGTAGTATACTCGTAACAACTAGTATGACGACGGTATAAAGAATGAAAAAAAAAACCACGGTTAGGTGGTATATAATACAATTATGGTTGGACGGACTGCCTGCCGAGTGCCGACACAGAGGTAGCCACAGCCGTGAACTACCGCACTGTACACTGGTTGATAAAGAGATAGTAGTATACTCGTAACAACTAGTATGACGACGGTATAAAGAATGAAAAAAAAACCACGGTTAGGTGGTATATATTATAATACAATTATGGATGGACGGACTGCCTGCCGAGTGCCGACACAGAGGTAGCCACAGCCGTGAACTACCGCACTGTACTGTGTCTGCTGCTAATATAGACTGGTTGATAAAGAGATAGTATACAATACTACTAATATACTGGTGGTCAGGCACTGGTCACCACTAGTCACACTGGCAGTGGCACTCCTGCAGCAAAAGTGTGCACTGTTTAATTTTAATATAATATTATTTATCATGTACTCCTGGCTCCTGCTATAACAACCTGCAGTGCTCCCCAGTCTCCCCCACAATTATAAGCTTTATATACAATACATTGATGTGCAGCACACTGGGCTGAGCAGTGCACACAGACTGAGTCACTGTGTGACTGTGTATCGTTTTTTTCAGGCAGAGAACGGATATATTAAATAAAACAAACAACTGCACTGTCTCTGGTGGTCACTGGTCACTGTGGTCGTCAGTCACTAAACTCTGTCTGCACTCTCTTCTAATCTACAGTATCACAGCAATCTCTCTCTCTCTCTCTCTTCTAAATCTAATCTAAATGGAGAGGACGCCAGCCACGTCCTCTCCCTATCAATCTCAATGCACGTGTGAAAATGGCGGCGACGCGCGGCTCCTTATATAGAATCCGAGTCTCGCGAGAATCCGACAGCGTCATGATGACGTTCGGGCGCGCTCGGGTTAACCGAGCAAGGCGGGAAGATCCGAGTCGCTCGGACCCGTGAAAAAAAAAGTGAAGTTCGTGCGGGTTCGGATTCAAAGAAACCGAACCCGCTCATCTCTAGTACTAACCAGTGCCTCCCTGGCCATTTACCTCACCACATGTATACAAATAATTTTTTTTATGTATGGTCCTGATCGTCCACACAGAGGGGGTAATTCTGAGTTGATCACAGCAGCAAATATGTTATCAAATGGGCAAAACCATGTTCACTGCAGGTGGGGCAGATATAACATTTGCAGAGAGAGTTAGATTTGGGTGGGGTGTGTTCAAACTGAACTCTAACTTGCAGTGTAAAAATAAAGCAGCCAGTATTTACCCTGCACAGAAACAAAATAAACCCACCCAAATCTAACTCTCTCTGCACATATTATATTTGCCCCCCCCTGCAGTGCACATGGGCCCTCATTCCGAGTTGTTCGCTCGCAAGCTGCATTTAGCAGCATTGCACACGCTAAGCCGCTGCCTACTGTGAGTGAATCTTAGCTTAGCAAAATTGCGAACGAAAGATTCTCAAAATTGCGAATAGAAATTTCTTTGCAGTTTCTGAGTAGCTCGACACTTACTCTGCCACTGCGATCAGTTCAGTCAGTTTCGTTCCTGGTTTGACGTCACAAACACACCCAGCGTTCGCCCAGACACTCCCCCGTTTCTCCAGCCACTCCCACGTTTTTCCCAGAAACGGCAGCGTTTTTTCACACACACCCATAAAACGGCCAGTTTCCGCCCAGAAACACCCACTTCCTGTCAATCACACTACGATCACCAGAACAAAGAAAAAACCTCGTAATGCCGTGAGTAAAATACCAAACTTCTTAGCAAATTTACTTGGCGCAGCCGCAGTGCGAACATTGCGCATGCGCAGTTTGCGGAAAATCGCTGCGATGCGATGAAAGAGAGCGAGCGAACAACTCGGAATGAGGGCCATGGTTTTGCCCAATTGCTAACAAACTTGCTGCTGCGATCAACTTGGAATTACCCCCAATATACTGAAAGTAATGTGCTAAAGAAAATTACTGTATGCACAACCCACCAGATTTTATGAAGAATGAAGTGATAACAAGAGAACTCTGAGTTCTCATGTTAACATGAGAACATCAGTTTTAATATTTTAAGGAACGGGTGGTTTGCCCAGGTTGGGTTAGAGTGCATGCCATTTGGGATCCCACCGGTCACCATCCAGGATCCCGATCTTTAGATTGCCGGCGGGGGCGAACGCAAAGAAGCACCTTACAGGCTTGCTGCGCTTGTCACGCAGCGGGCTCAGTGGCTCGTTGCACTCGCCACAGGTTCTATATCCACTCTATGGGTGTTGCGGACACCCACGAGTGGAAATAGTCCCTGTTAGTCAGCATGCCGACTGTCGAGTTCCGAATCAGCAGGGATCCCGGTGTCGGTATAGTGACCGTCACATAATAACATCCCATTTGGCCATAGTGACTTTTCCCATTAGACCAGTAGCCTTCTTATTTTGTCATTCCAATATTTTTTATATATTCTTTTTTCACCTAATAAAAGAAAGGGATAAGACAGTTGGATTGGGGCTACCTTGGCTGTGTGATCTCGTCAGGGCCAGCCCTGACCTTAAGTGATCGGACCCAGCAGCAACTGCCTGTTGCTTGTTGCCTGTTGCTTGTTGCCTGTTGTTTGCTTGACAGCAAATTTGTGCCTGATTCAAGTTTGGGCCTGATTCAGGCAAAACAAAACAGCACACAACTGGGCAAAACCATGTTGCATGTGCAGAGAGATTTAGATTTGGGTGGGTTATATTTTTCCTGTGCAGGGTAAAATACTGTCTGCTTTTGCATGTAGCCCACAAATGCTAGACAGCTTTATTTTTACACTGCAATTGAGATTTCAGTTTGAATACACCCACCAAATCTAACTCTCTCTGCACATGTTACATCTGCTATCAAACCTGAATCAGGAAAAATACACATAACTCAATATCAATACATATCAATATACACTTTATAAGTAATAATGCTGAAATCCAGAGCAACTGTATCCACAACCAAAGGTCCCTCTCTAGCCCTGTTATTCCCTGTGAGTTCCCCAAATGATCAGGACTATATAAAAGGCACCTCATCAATCAGGAATGGTCATGACTATAATAGCTCTACCCATTATACAGGTCACACGTATATAACTAAATCACTGTGGGACGCTGCTTGTTGATCATAAGTATGAGTCAGAAAGTAATTTGTTTTAGTTAACAGCAGACACAGTAAATTCCATCAAGGATGCTGCACTGCAATCAGTGAAAGATTAATGCAGCCTTGGAAGACCATTCTTTTATTGCTATATAGACAACTCCTTAATAAAAGTAATTCACATACAGGTCTTATTTCTATAAACAATGTAAGAGCTCGTAGTTGATTCTGATCTGTGTTATTTCGCTTCGATACGCTATACAAACCTGCAATAAGCTAAAGCCACTGATCATACACATGTTCTCATTTTCAGACTTGCACCATACAGATAAAAGTTATCTGTTCATTTTTGGCCACATAAATCCACTTATAGACTGATACAGAGTTTTGTATAAAGGCCTGTATTCACGGGCCGATGTGGGAGAGATGTGTGCTGAGCGAAACGCTCAGCACACATCTCTCCCACCGCTGAGCACAGCGCGATGTGTGCTGAGCGTGCGGGGGTAGACGGGGGGGGGGGGGGGGCGCTCATTTGAGCGACCTGCTAGATTGCCAATCTAGCACCAGCGGTAGTGATGCGCGGGGCTGCGCATCGCTATCGCTGTGGGGGATACACACGGAGCAATCAAGCTTAAAATCTAAGCAATCTAGTCAGATTGCTTAGATTATCGCTCCGTGACTACCCCACTTTAGACTATTTGTTTGCCCTACATGCACCTTTTTTGTATTGCACATGGGGGTTGGGTACGAGTGACCGGAGGTCGGGATCCATTAACAAATGTTATTTATTTTTGTATCCAGAGAAAAACTGGCAGGTGTAATGATTTGCAGAAGCATGAGGGCGCCTCCTATTCCACCAGGCCTAACTCCAAGGCCTGGATTTCCTCCCACTACAGAATAATGGAATACCATCTGTTGTGCATGTAGTTCTCAA
Organism: Pseudophryne corroboree; assembly: GCF_028390025.1. NCBI lineage: Eukaryota > Metazoa > Chordata > Amphibia > Anura > Myobatrachidae > Pseudophryne > Pseudophryne corroboree. The sequence goes on from NC_086453.1 coordinate 107,777,526, forward strand.
TTCACATGTTGTTGATTTACATCTCTGTACAGGCTACTGGAGTCCGGACTGTGGTGCTGTGCTTGTGTAGATCTCAGGGAAAAGCAGCAGCGTGAGATGTCCTTAACATGTTTCTCCGTGAAAATCAAACCACGGCACCACAGTCCGGACTCCAGCACACGGCAAACTGCCTGAATTCTACAGCTACGAACGGCGCCCTCCCTCCCCGGTGAACTGAATAGAACACCGCCGCTCCCACCAACCACAACGGATTCCGCATGTTGACAGCCAGCCTCAAATGAGACTCCAAGGAATAAGTGGTGAGCACAAAATTGTTTGGCGGTCGGGGGAGGTAGTAGCATAGCGCCCATCGTTTATACAGCTGAACATTCACCATCTAGTGAACACCATTCACATTCCCTAAAACAAATTGGGACTTTATAATTTGCTTTGGAGCGAACCAGCCACACTGGTCTTTTGGATGTGGACATCTGTGCAATATACAATTGGGATATAGTATATGGCAGCGTGTAAATAATATCAGCAGTGAGAATAATTATTTTATGAAAATATGCATTGAATTTTTTATGCTTTTATTTTATGTGATTGAATAAAATGTTTATATAGTAATGATCGGTATCTAGCGCTCTCTTGTGATATTGCATGTTTCACAATTACTTTAGATTCCTTAATACGCTGTTAGTATGAGGGAAAGTAGTTATACAGCTTTCCCAAATATTACAAATTTGTGTGGTTAACTGTTCCTTATCTAAAAAGGTTTCTAACTAGTCCATGTTAAAAATGTGAAAAAGTTTGTTTTGAAAAAAGTGATAAAGACATTGGCAAAGTAATATTCCAATTTTGGAGAATAGCTTTTTCCTCTGCAACGCTAATGGCCAATAGTAATATTTTACATATCTTTGAAATCCTTTGAGTTGTAGGACTCACCCCAAAAATAGCCCATACTGCACAGAAAGGTGCAGCTTTAATGAGAATTACCAAAATTTTACCAACAATTTACACTTTTAGCTTCCTCCACATTTAAAGTTAGTCCTATAGCTTTTATTGAGGTTTCTGAAATATAAGCACTAAGATGATTTATAATCCAACAATCTACAGATTTGTAGTATATCATAAAAAAGTGCAAAAACATGTTAAAATAGTTTCAGTCAACATTGTTTCAAATTGTCTTTCATACCAGTTCTTTGAATTAGTTCTAAAATTTTAAAAATTGCGACAATGAAGACTGAAAAATGAAAGTTAAATTCAAGCAAAGCAGACAGGTTCAACCACATTCACACTGGTTTGAACACTATTGAACTTAAATTACCTAATGTTATAGTAATTGAACGGTACTATAAAATAATTGGTTTTAAACTTGAACAGGCAAAATTCTAAAAATATTTTAAAGTCTTTCATTTTAATGCAGGCACGGAACTTGAAGTTCGATCGCAGAGTTAGAAACCCTGATTTCAGGACCATACTGCAAACATTTGAGGTCCCTTAACGGGATGTAGTTGCTTTACCAGAGCCGGCCCTAGCCAATATGATGCCCTAGGCAAGATTTTGGCTGGTGCCCCCTAGCACCACCGCTGGTTCCACCTCTGACCTTGCACATCTTTCCCAGCACCATCACCCCTCATCCATAGCAGTCCTTATTTTGGGGTTTGTACCCCCTATATTTTAAATAGGAACAGTTCGCACATTTGGCGCACAGTACAAAAAGGGGTGTGTTTTGCTGGCAAGGGGCATGGCTACACAATAGTAACCCCAATTCCAATTATGCCACACAGTACTGCAACTTTATTCACATTTGATCATGCAATAGTTTCCATAATTCATATTACATCCCACAGTAGTATCCCTTTACCTTATAAACGTTACTCCTCACAGTAGAGCCCCTTATTCACATTACATCCCACTGAATTGCTCCTTATTCACATTGCACCACACCCTATTGCTTTTTATTCACATTAGATGACACAGTAGTGCCCTTTCTATATGCAACGCCATAGTAGAGCACCTTATACACATAATGCCACACAGTAATGCCCCTTACACATATGAGGAACATTATTAAAGTCCTTATAAACATAATGTGCATTACACATTATGACAACTTTTATAAATGCCCTTTTACACGTAATGTCCCTTACACATATGCCGCACATTATTAATGCCTTATACACATAATGACACACATAGTGCCCCCTAAACATTTTATTAGTGCCCCAATACACATAATGACACACATACAGTAGAACCCTGTTACACATATGCCGCACATTATTAATGCCCTTATACACATAATGACACACATAGTGCCTTTTACACATATGTTGCACATTATTAATGCATTTTTACATGACACACATAATGCTCCTTACACATATTCCGAACACTACTGCACAACCAACCTACTCACATGCACACAACACTCACACTGCCACTAACACTGTGACCTCTGCCTCTGCTTGAATACAGATGTGTCTTCATAAATATTGCCTCAATGCTAACGTCGGGCACATTTTTTTAATGAAAATGTATCTCATTTGCATTGCTATGTGGCTAGGATGCACAAGCAGCTTCTGCTGATTAAAATGATATGCAGCATGCCTATATACTGTGTGAGACTGTGGCTGTATCTGCATATGAAATGCTACACATAGAATATAGGCATGCCGCATATCATTTTAATCAGCAGAAGCTGCTGATGCCCCTAGGCATATCAAATGCCCTAGGCAATTGCCTAGTTTGCCTATGCCTATGGCCGGCTCTGTGCTTTACCGGCGGTCGGGATCCCGTGGTTGGGATGCTGACCACTGGGATCCCGACCGCCGGGTGCGGCAGGTGACGGTTGGCTCGCTGCGTACTCTTCTTCCGGGTTTGGCGACGTCCGTGCGGCGGGTGACGGACGGCTGGCTGTGCAGTGTGACCTTTGACTTCATGTCGCGCTGCGCAGGGGGAGGAGGGAGCCATGCAGCGTCTGAGCCTCCTGAGGAAGCTCAACGCTGCCCGACGCTGATAAACCATGGAGCTTCTAATCCTGAAATCCCCGGGATTGGAAACTCCAATCCTGGACAATTTTTGGCCTAAATCCCAGGATCCCACCGATCCTGATCCCAGGATTGGCCACCCTAGAGCTGATTGGCTGGTGCAATTTATCACTCACAGTGTAATTTATCACTCATTGATAAATAAAGGCATAACTTTTTATAATTTGATGGATAAATCAGTTGTTTGATTCATGTGTGTGATGTAATTATTATGACTGAATTAACCTTCATTTGCTGTTTGAGAACTCAGTCCCTCTCAGTAAAACAGTCCCTCTCAGGAATGGTACCACTTTTTTCATGCGGCACAATTCTTAAAGTCTATTTAAAAATCACAGCTTGGACAGAGCAATGCTATAGGAACCCCACAGTGGTGCTAGTTGGTGGGATAGGGTCTGATTTTTACAAATGTGTTTGAGAGTGGAATTATCCTTTAAAAATGTAGTTGCAGGATAGAGATTTTCTTTTTCGGAAAGATTGCTCCATAAATGTAACATTTGCTAATATACAGAAGTGTGAAACTCTTGTATGACTGGTAATTGGAGAGCAACATGTGACATGCATATATTTTTAATATTCTGGATTGTGTAAGGTTCATGGGTAAATTTAAAAGATTGTTATTCAACATTCAGCAGGCTAATACTGACACCCCAGTCACAGTGTAAAACACCTAAAATAGTTTGCTTATTATTTTTCGCTAAACATAAAAAATATAAATATTAAGATCAATGTTATGATGGATCATTGATGATAGGACATTTATTATATTTGGATATTTGCAAACTTTGACTGGTTGGGCGACTTGTCCACTTCTCTACTCTTTACATTACTTGATATATCTCTCCCATACTCCCATACCTGGTACAAAACCACAGCTCTAAATTATCTACATTTTCAGGGGAGTGTCTGACTCATTGAGTGTGAAAGGGGTGGGGCTTATTGGAGGCGGAAGTCACTTTGTGGGAATATGGGCATGATATTACGTATCTGGGCAGCGTTTAGGTAAATTGGGCATGGTTTGGGTGGCTAATGGGTGGGCCTTATTTAATTCCAAATATACTTCCACTAAAATGTTCAGCGATAACATAGCGACAAATATGAATAAAAGTCTCACTGTGGGAGGTTTCCTTTTATGGATAAGTTGAATATTTAATAATACTATCAATATGTAGCTGTAACGCAGGCCATACATCTACTGACCAATTCCTTGTTTCCTTGATACCGGTCATATTCACCAGTCGATGATCCGATCTGCCGATTGTCTGTCTCCAATGATTGGCAATTTATCAGGGAATCAGCAAAATCCAACAAGTTAAAAACACCAAACTGTGTTTCCAATCATTTTTGGGTCGGAATCAGTGATTCGAGGATTTAAAACATGTTGGATTTTGCCGATCCGCTGACCCATGCGCATTAGCCCGATACATGGGCAGTACGGATGGTGTAATGGTTAGCATCACTGCTTCACAGCACTGAGGTCATGGGTTCGATTCCCTCCATGGCTCTACCTGTGTGGAGTTTGTATATTCTCCCTGAACTTGCGTGGGTTTCCTCCGGGTACTCCGGTTTCCTCCCACAATCCAAAAATATACTGGTAGGTCAATTGGATCCCAACAAAAATTAACCCTAGCATGAATGTGTACGTGGTAGGGAATATAGGCCCTCATTCCAAGTTGTTCGCTCGCTAGCTGATTTTAGCAGCATTGCACACGCTAAGCCGCCGCCTACTGGGAGTGAATCTTAGCTTTGCAGAATTGCGAACGAAAGATTAGCAGATTTGCGAATAGAAATTTCTTTGCAGTTTCTGAGTAGCTCGAGACTTACTCTGCCACTGTGTTCAGCTAAGTCAGTTTCGTTCCTGGTTTGACGTCACAAACACACCCAGCGTTCACCCAGACACTCCCTTGTTTCTTCAGACACTCCCACGTTTTTTACAGAAACGGCAGCGTTTTTTCACACACACCCATAAAACGGCCAGTTTCTGCCCAGAAACACCCACTTCCTGTCAATCACACTACGATCACCAGAATTATGAAAAATCTTCGTTAGGCCGTGATTAAAATAACAAAATTTTGTGCTAATTTACTTGGCGCAGACGCACTGCGAACATTGCGCATGCGCAGTTTGCGACTAATCGCACCGATGCGAAGAAAAATAACGAGCGAACAACTCGGAATGAGGGCCCTAGATTGTAAGCTCCATTGGGGCAGGGACTGATGTGAATGGCCAAAATATTCTCTGTAAAGCGCTGCGGAATATGTGTGCACTATATAAATAACTGATAATAATAATAATAATAATAATACATTCCTTATGCAATGGTCGCCTTAAGTCTAAAACCACATGCTACTGCTATTTGAGATGCTCAGTCCCGAAACCAAATACAATGTAACCTTATGTAATCTGTTCCTGGAGACCTGTTGTTGATGGTAGTGACACTGAAATAACTTTATTGTACAATGTAAATGAAGGGCAATATAATAATAAAACTTGCCATAAAATGTTTGTTTTTAAACTTCTTATGGATTGTCAGCTATACATATCCTACCTATAGTACCTTGAAAAAAAATTCTGGGGCCAGATGTAACGACGGCCAAGATCGCCGGAGATGCAAGATGCCGGACGATCTCTGACTTTTTTTAAAAAAAGGGGCAATCACTTATAAGGCATGGTTTTACCTTGTAAGTGATTGCCCCTTTAAAAAAATGTCCGAGGTTGGCCTGCATCTCGCACCTCCGGCGTCATTACATCCGGCCTCTGTTGTTAAATCTTAACACTTTCAATGCTTTTTAAGATGAACACTCTAACTCAGTGGTTCTCAAACTGCGTGCTGTAGCACCATGGGGTGCCTAGGGACACGTGCAGGGGTGCCTTGGATTGTTGGTCCAAGATCAATTCAAATTATTTATGGTCAATGTAATAGGCAAAACCAGTGCTGGTGGCTGCCAAACATAACATATGTGGACAAACAATAGCAAATCTTGTCCCTCACCACACAATTGAACCTAAGGATGACATATAAACACAATTTACTTAATTTAATATTTGTTTTTAAGTTTCTCAATAAGAAACTTTTGGCCTAGGGGTGCAGTGACAAAAATTCTGATACTCTAGGCGCCGTGATTCCAAAAAGTTTGGGAACCACTGCTCTGAATAAACCAGAGGTAGCTCAAACCATGTTACCTGTTTTATTTATTAGTGATTTTACCTTATTTTATGTTTTGTTATTATTATACATTTTTTCTTTAACATGTATTTTAAATGGGTGGTCTTCAGTTTGCCGGCTGTCGGGATCCCGGCTCACAGTATACCGGCGCCGGAATCCTGACAGCCGGCATACCAACACTTTTTCTCCCTCTTGAGGGTCCACGACCCCCCTGGAGGGAGAATAAATAGCGTGGCGCGCGTAGCGTGCCCCCGTGCCCGCAGTGTGGCGAGTACAGCGAGCCCACAAGGGGCTCATTTGCGCTCGCCACGCTGTCGGTATGCCAGCGGTCGGGATCCCGGCGCCGGTATGCTGGTCGCCGGGAGCCCGGCCGCCGGCATACCATACTACACCCATTTTAAATGCCTAGTATATAAACTAATTATGTTGGAAAAAGTTTTATTTTAGACTTTTTAAATCCTTCAGCTCAGTAGTATAAATATAAATAGACGAAATAGAACACAATTTAAAGTTTGATAATGTGTCTTAACTAACATTTTATTTCTATGGCTTCCCCGACATCCCTTTACAACCCTGTTGTAAAAGCGACGCTTTCATCTCTGATGTACGGGGTCGTCCCTGACGAGGGTACATGCAGGAAATTAAACGGCAGGAAAAATTAATTTATATTGACGAATTAAGTGATGGCTAACCTCTCCCCTCTCCAAAGTCAGAATAAGCTGAATCTACCCTTTCCTACTATGATATACGTCATTGTGATGTCCAAGGCCACAGGGAAAGCTGCTTCTGTGTCAGAAAAAAGACCCAGAATCATTTTCCCACCGCACGCTTTGAGAGGAAATGGTTCCTGAGGAAACCACAAATCCAGCACTAAAAGTTCAGATGACTGTGTCAGTCAGATGTCATTGAGGTATAACTCCCTTGTAGTGCTCATAATCCAGGCAGACTCATAGTAGAGGCTCAGATTAATGGGGACTAACAGAGGGGTGACACAATGGCATCAGAAAATGATCACAGATAAATTACTATTAAAATAATATTAAATACCAAGAGTATCACCTAAGCGTAAATCTTTTTATTTACAAAATTGCTTTACACTGTTCTCTGAGAATAGCATAAAAGAAGCACAGCTGTATCTAGCAGCAGTGCAGGGTGTGCAATGCACATGGGTCCATGGGAACAGAGGGACTGTACTTCCTGCACTCAGGACCTAACACTCTGCCGGCTCGTGCGGTGCACTGGCTCCCTCCCTATCCTCGTTTGCTGCACCATATTTCTAGTGATGTATTCAGACAGATGGCGCCGCACAGGAGCTAGCAAAGGGAGTCATTCCGAGTTGATCGCACGTAGCAATTTTTTGCTGCTCGTGCGATCAACCGGACGCCACCTGTGGGGGAGTGTATTTTAGCATATCAGGGCTATGAATGCTTGTGCAGCCCTGTGCTATGCTAAAAAAGTTTCACGTAAAACAAGACCAGGGCTGCAGTTACTCACCCAGTGCGACGGATCCAGCGATGAAGGTCCCGGTCCTGACGTCAGACATCCGCCCTCCAAACGCCTCGACATGCCTGCGTTGGACTCACCACGCCTGAAAAACGGTGAGTATCCGCCCCGGAACGCATTCCACCTGTCCGTCATCTTGCGATCACATTTGTCGCTGGTGGCGTCGTTGCCCTTTCGCACCGCGGCGAAGAACCACTGCGTGCGAACGGGTCGGAATGACCCCCAAAGACTCAAGCACTGTGCTGTAATCTTTGCCTTCTATTGCACATGCTTTATCTTACCAAGTATATCAGCGAAAAACTGGCACTGCGGGCAGGGCCGGTGCTAGGGTGTTCGGCGCCCCCCTGCAAATGATAAATTTGCGCCCTCCCATATTTTACAAAGGGACAGTGTGCGGCAAAAAGGGGTGTGGTCTCACAAGGAAGGGGCATAACCACACAATAGTACCCCCATTTCAAATTACACCAAACAATAGCACAATCTTATTCACATTACCCTGCGCATAGTAGTCAGTTTATACACATAATGTCCCCAGTAGTGGCGCATGGTTATACACATAATAGCCCCTGTGGTAACGCCGATTATACACATAATAGCACCTGTGGTAGCACCAGGTATACACATAATAGCCCCTGCAGTGGCGCTGGTTATACACATAATAGCCCCTGTGGTAGTGCTGGTTATAAACACATAATAGCCCCTGTGGTAGCACCAGTTATACACATAATAGCCCCTGTAGTAGTGCCAGTCATACACATAATAGCCCCTGTAGTAGCGCTGGTTATATATAATGCCCTCAGAAGTGCCATTTATACAAATTATGCCCCCCTCCCACCAGTGGTGCAAGTAGAAAAAATGTCTTAGTGGTACTGTGTGCGGCGCACGTGGCAAAGAATGGGTGTGGCCAATGAAAATGGGGGCGTGATACACATATGGGGGGCCAGATACACATATGACCCCAATAGTGCCAGATACACATATGCCCGGTGGGGGATATGCCAGATATGCTCCTACAGTGCCTGATATGCCCCCACAGTGCCACATACACAAATGCCCACACTGCCAGATACACAAATGCCCCCAGCAGTGCCATATATGCCCCCACTGTGCCAGATACACATATGCCCCCACAGTGCCAGATATGCTCCACAGTGCCAGATACACAGTGCACCACAGTGCCAGATACACAGTGCCCCACAGTGCCGGATACACAGTGCCCCACAGTGCCAGATACACAGTGCCCCACAGTGCCAGATACACAGTGCCCCACAGTGCCAGATACATATTGCCCCACAGTGCCATATACACTGCCTTCCACACACACACATACTCATAGATACACACACACATATACACACATACTGTAGATACACATACACATAGATAGATACACACACACACATACACATACATACAGATACACACACGCACTTTCTCACTCACGCTCCTTCAACATACCATCTGGCTGGCTGGATTTGTAGCAGTTTCTGTCATCTTCAGCTTGGTCCTATCATGTAGCTCCGCCCCTCTGCACTGTGTAGCTCCGCACCCTTTTCAGCCAGAGCCCAGGACACGGACGGACACTGCAGGAGGGTAGAGGGAAGCTTATAGCTGCCGCAGCCGCTGTCTGTCAAACGGTGTGACAGGCACAGCAGCTGGCAGCAGCAGGGGGCTCAGGCGCAGCGGGGAAGCAGAGCAGAGAGAGCGCCTCTCCACCCTGCCGCCTACCTGCTTTGCATCCCTTTACTGAGCGGGTAGCGCCGGGCCTGGCTGCAGGACCAGCATAGGGAGCCGATGCACCGTATGCACCATCACAGAAGTGTGTGTTTGTGTGTATGGGGAATCTTCATGGTGGAGGTACCCTTTGTACATGGGCTCCCCCACTCTTAATGCTCCCCTGCTTAGAAGTAGCACAGGTTTATTAATAATAATAATAATAATTTTATTTATACTGTATAGCGCTCTTTCTCCAACAGGTTTAATGGGTTTATGTAAATTTCTGTTTCTTTTGAACATGTTGCTTTACACAGGATACGTGTACCTTACAAAACGTTATCATTCCAGGAAAACATCTTCTATACTAGAGGTTGGCAAAATACGGCCCGCGGGACGACTGCGGCCCGCGAACTGATCCTGCCCGGCCAGCTGCTTCCTATCAGTGGGCCTAATTCAGAGTTGATCGCAGCAGCAAATTTGTTAGCAGTTTGGCAAAACCATGGGTGTCATTCCGAGTTGATCGTAGCTGTGCTAAATTTAGCACAGCTACGATCATCTTCCCTGACATGCGGGGGGACGCCCAGTACAGGGCTAGTCCGCCCCGCATGTCAGTCCCCCCCCCCCCCCGCACAAATACTAACGCATTGCACAGCGGCGATGCCTTTGTATTTGAGGAGTAACTCCTGGCCAGCGCAGCTCCTGCGGCTGGCCGGGAGTTAATTGTCGCTGAGAGGTCACGCAGCCGCCGCAGCCTGCCCCCCCCAACGGTCCGGCCACGCCTGCGTTGGCCAGATTGCTCCCCCTAAACGTCGGCTTAACGCCGCCATTCAGCCCCCTCCCGCCCAGCGACCGCCTCTGTCTCAGAGGCGATCGCTAGGCAACGACGGCTGCCATGTGCCGTCGCACTGCAGCGCCGGCACATGCGCAGTTCTGACCCGATCGCTGCGCTGTGACAAACTGCAGCGAGCGATCGGGTTGGAATGACCCCCCATGTGCACTGCAGGGGGAGAAGATATAATATGTGCAGAGAGTCAGATTTGGGTGTGGTGTGTTCAAACTGAAATATAAATTGCAGTGTAAAAATAAAGCAGCCAGTATTTACCCTGCACAGAAACAAAATAACCCACCAGGGACGTGCAGTCAGGGGAGGCAGGGGAGGCAGTGCCTCCCCTGTCATTATTAATTAAAATAATACAAAGAAGATACTTATGACACAGCTACTGTGTCATAAGTATATGCTTCACCCTTTATATTATTTTAATTATTTTTAAACTGTGAAAATATATGTTTTACTGTGTTTCGGCGGTGCCTACTGCTGCCATTGAGAAAGGGTCGGAAGCGGGGGGCGGGGCCAAGCATCGGGCAGTAATGGCCCATTAGAAAAATCCCACTGAGCGGCACCTTTAGAAGTGCCTCTTTGAGACATAGGCGTGCTTTCAGCCCATATGAAAGCACGCCCCTGTCACTAGAGCAGATGTCATTGGGCAGTGGGCAGGGCCGGACTGGCTGTAGTTCAGATGGCCCCTCCCCCGCTGCCCACCGCCGCTGCAGCTTCTGCCCTCCGTCTGCCTGATGCCCACTGCACCGCTCTCCTGCTGCTTCCCTGGGGGGAGGAGGAGTAGGGAGCCCGGCAGCCCCACAAGACTTCCCCGGGAGAAGCCCCCTTCCTGCGGGCGGATGCCCAGCGCAGGGCGAAGGGGGGAGGACGCAGGAGACAGCGAGAGAGAGGGGGGATAGATGGCTACCCCACCGCACATCACTGGGCTGTTCTGCAGATGCCCCCTCCCCTGCTGCCCACCGCCGCTGCTGCTTCTGCTCTCCATCTGCGCCGCTCTCCTGCCTGCTGGGAGTACCCGTGTCGCTCCTCCACTCTGCCACTACTGCTGCTGCTGCCCTGGGGGGAGGAGGAGGGAGCAGGCACACCACAAAACTTCTGCGGGAGAAGCCCTCTTCCTGCGGACGCCCAGCACAGGGGGAAGGGGGGAGGACACAGGAGACTGCGGGGGAGAGGGGGGATAGATGGCTACCCCACCGCACGTCACTGGGCTGTTCTGCAGATGACCCCTCCCCTGCTGCCAACAGCTACTGCTGCTTCTGCTCCCCATCTGCCTGATGCCCTTCCTTGTCCTCTGCCCTCCTAACAGCAGCACCTGCTCCCTCCAGGACTGGGGGCCCAGGACCACCCAGGCGAGGGGGGGGGGGGGGCGGGGTTAGAGATGGGCAACTCGGCTCTTTTCCGTGAGCGGCTCTGAACGGTTCAGCTCATGGAAAAGAGACGGTTCTTTTGAACGGCTCACGGTATTGGTATTCGGCATTAAAAATTTTTTTTACACATCCTCTCTTTAAAAGAAAGGAAAGCACACATACTGAGAGTGACCCAACCAATAAATAACAGACTCCACATGACGTGAGCGGCGGTTCACCTGTGTCACTCTGCTCTATCTGTCAGTGTGTAACTGTATGTAATGAGATGATTCATGACTCATGAGAAGAACGGACTCGCTCCCGACTCCAGGCTGGAAGTGGAACAGACCTGCAAGCCGTTGCAGTGAGCTGCGGTTCACCTGTGTCACTCAGCTCCCTCTGTCTGTAACTTACTGTAATGAGATGATTCATGACTCATGAGAAGAATGGACTCGCTCCCGGCAGGAAGTGGAACAGAGCTGTCGCAGTGAGCTGCGGTTCTTCACTGAGTCAGTGTATAATGATATAATGATAATGATACACGTCACTGACTCAGTGAAGAACCGCAGCTCACTGCGCCGGCTCTGTTCCACTTCCTGCCTGGAGCCGGGAGCGAGTCCGTTCTTCTCATGAGTCATGAATCATCTCATTACAGTGAGTTACAGACAGAGGGAGCTGAGTGATACAGGTGAACCGCCGCTCACTTGAAACGGCTCACGGCTCATGGCTCACGTCGTAGAGCCGGCTCAAAAGAGCGGCTCAAGAGTGAGCTACATATCTCTAGGTGGGGGCAGTTGGGCTGGGTGGGAAGTGAATGGGCAGCTCACCCCCAGATCACTTGGACTGCAGCTCGCCACCAGATGATCTGGGGGTGAGCTACAGTCCAAGTGATCTGGGGGTGAGCTGCAGTGCAGGTATCTCGGGGTGAGCTGCAGTCAAAGTGATCTGGGCCAGATCACTTGGACTGCAGTTCACCCCCAGATCACTTGGACTGCAGGGAGAGGGAGGAATAAATAAAGTAGGTGTAAAAAATATATATATTTATATCACAGCCGCCCGCTGACCAGCGCTCACTGCCACACGCTGCACCGCCACTGAAAGCTGACCACCGCAGACCACAACTGGCGGTGGTCAGAGGGACATCAATGCCGCAGCAACGAAGGACAGCTTAGTACCGCCGCATCCCCCGCAGACCATGGGCTCATCCGCCACCGACGACCACAGTCCATTCCGCACCTCCGCTGCTCATATCAGGTAATGTTCCCCTGCTTCCCTATGTCCCTGCTGTCACTCTCTCTCCCTGTCCCTGAATTGTGGCTCATACCGTGTGCTGTAATGGGATTTTTGGCTCATACCGTGTGTTGTAATGGGAATTTCGGCTCATACCGTGTGCTGTAATGTGAATTGTGGCTCATACCGTGTGCTGTAATGTGAATTTTGGCTCATACCGTGTGCTGTAATGTGAATTTTGGCTCATACCATGTGCTGTAATGTGAATTTCGGCTCATACCGTGTGCTGTAATGTGAATTTCGGCTCATACCGTGTGCTGTAATGTGAATTGTGGCTCATACCGTGTGCTGTAATGTGAATTTCGGCTCATACCGTGTGCTGTAATGTGAATTTCGGCACATACCGTGTGCTGTAATGTAAATTTCGGCTCATACCATGTGCTGTAATGGGAATTTCGGCTCATACCGTATGCTGTAATGGAAATTTCGGCTCATACCGTATGCTGTAATGGGAATTTCGGCTCATACCGTGTGCTGTAATGTGAATTTCGGCTCATACCGTATGCTGTAATGTGAATTTTGGCTCATACCATATGCTGTAATGGGAATTTCGGCTCACACCATGTGCTGTAATGTGAATTTCGGCTCATACTATGTGCTATAAGGTGAAAGGGGCACCACTACTAGATAGTATAAGGGATCCTACTACACTGTAGGACACGCCCCCATTTGAGAGATCATGGCCCCTTTTCCGGAGGCGCCTGCGTAATTGTAACCTTCCCTTTTCCATACCCCCACTTCAAAATTTCCACTTCGAACACTGTGTTTGTATATACATATATATATATATATATATATATATGTAGCCCTGGTATGGATATGGGCTACGAGAATTAACTCACATACATATAGGGAAACTGTGTGTATATATAAATATTATAGTACTGATTACTGGTATATGGGGGATTTGTGGAGCGTGAGCAGTAGGGAAGTTTCTAGCAGCCTCGGCACGTGGGGCCCTGGGGGGGAATGACGGAGGCAGGACCGTTAGGAGCACGAGGAGAGAGATGACCGGCGCTGAGGAGGGACGGGCACACTGAGAGAATACCCTACCGTCAGCGGTGGCTACCGTGTCAGGAAATAACTGGAGAAGCTGACATTGCCGCCGGGGGAAGCCCTGCTTTCTGCCTTCAAATAGAGACGGCATCCATCTCCTTCGAGCAACTGACGTCGTCGCCGGGGGAAGTCCTCCATGTCCTTGGTGAAACTGACGTCGCTGCCGGGGGAGGTCCTGCCATCCGCCTTCTAATAGTCCGGTCAGCCACCAGCCTCAGAACACCGGACAGAGCCGCCTGAGAAGCCCTGCCAGCCGCTCCATAGAAAAGACATTGCGGGTGAAGAGAGGTCTGTCAGCCGCAGACAAAGGGAGTCGATTGGGCAGTGGAAGAGAGGTAACCGCACTGACGGAGCAAGAATCTCCCGGGATGGCTGCAAATAATTGATATATATATACAATGGGAGTAATGTGGAGCGAGTATTGCTATTAACACTGCCAGGAGAGGTAGCTCAGAGACACCATGGTCCTGCCTATTGAGTAGTAAAGGCGTTGCTGCTGTCAGGAATAGTAGGACCCTGAACACCTCATTGCTACAGTCATCACTCAGCTGATACAGTTGGGGAGGCTGAATACTGTAACTGATCTGAATACGGTAACTGATCTGAATACTGTAACTGATAAGGGGAGAGGCTGTCAATGCTGCTGCAGACTACCGGGGGATAAAAAGTGAAGTGGCATACCCTGTTCTAGCTAGCAATAAGGTAACATAGAGCAGCAGCTATAATAGACTGAGGCAATTCTTACGTAGTTGGGGGAGTGAACCTTCTCTATCATATCTAGCGAGATGTACTGCAGTAGGAACTGCTGGTGATTGTTGTTCCTTTATGAGATGCAATAACTGTATCTATATATATATTGTATATAAAATTCCGCCATTTTAAGCAAACCGGAGATTCTGCATGAGCATCAGCATCTACAGTCCTGGTAATATTGATATAGCTTATATTATAACTGTTCTAGCCCCATTATACATTATTTACTGAAGCGGGGCTGTTAAACCAAGTCACCTGCTAGTAAACAAAGACCGTAAGATCAAGACTGTCATCTAGCTTCCATTTACTATTGTTATAGTCACAATAAATGAACTAGTGAACTAATAGCTGCACTCAGCCAAGGCGGAGCTAACACTAAACCTAGAGACATACTCTCAGCAATCGGCTGATAAGGATCTACAAATATCTCATCTTCGAAAGTAAAGGTTTCATTCGCATAGACTCCGGCATCCTTACTTCAGATTGCTGTAATGTGCCCCAACTGTGCACCAACTTCATAGTCCGGTATATTCACCAGTTTAATCAAGGTGTCTATTACAGGAATAGAGTGAAGATAGTAATATATCTATAGGTCTCAGAAAAAAAAATAGTATAGATTAATTTTACGTTTAACCGGTTATACAACAAATTTTTTGTATTGCATGCAGCAGGAGTGTTCAATAGGACTATTTTATGATAAATGATCTAGTGTTGTTTATCTGTCCGTGGGATAAAATGGTTGACTATGGTTATTCTTAATAAAATATAATTACTTACCTTAATTGTAGTCTGTGACCAATGAGCTTGGATTAACCTGAAAGAAACCAAAGGTGGAATAACGAAAAATGAAAAACAAAGGTAAGAGCTGTCACCTTCCATTCTAACCACCTGCTAACTTTTAAATCCTTGTGCATAGTGATACCACCAGTTGCCCTCATTGATTATTCTAACCAATAGTCCCTTATCGGGAGGCTTTCCCAAGCAAGCCAGGGTACTCCTTCTTGGGTGGAGGCACTCACTTCTTAAGGGGTTACACCATTAATAGAACCAACTGTTAAGGAGGGCTACATTTGGAGGCACTGCTGAGATATTCCATTTACAGTTGTCTCCTGTATAGGCTAACGGCAGAAAGCCTAGTATGGAATTTGTTACCGAAGCCGATATGGGGAGATGGTGTAGAGATAAAGGGGTGGATACTCATTACAGTTTTGATTTAAAGGGAAATCTTGTAACTACAACCGATGATGGGGTGTTGAAGACGGTGGGGTCCCTATGTGGGGTAAGCCAACCCTCGATTGTTGATAAATAGAAAGGGCCTTATGAGGATGTGTGTGCTGCACTCATTACTAATAAGAATCAATTGGACCGAACCCTTGTACCAAGTATGATATTATTGGAAGGAACGATGGGAAGGAAAGTACAGATCATGTGGCCAGCGGGAAACAATGGAGATGAAGTTGCAGAGGTTGCCCAAGAGACGGAATATGGGGATCTGGGAATAGGGGAACCTTTTTCGGGTGGTTGTCTTCATACAATCAGCAAAGAGACAGATCCTGCTACTAACCCTAAGGTCCTCCCCGATAACCAAGTAGATAATGTAGTGGACAAAGTGGTTAGCCACCTGGACCGGTGGCATTATGAAAGTGGATACCGTCGATTGAGAATATTTTCAGGGATCATCCCAGTACCGGCTGGAGAAGAAACCTATGAGATGTGGCGTGAAGCCGCCGTGCAACATTCTGAGGAATGGCAATGCCCCGAACATATAAGACGACAAAGGGTAGTGGAGAGTTTAAGAGGACCGGCAATGGGAGTAATTCAAGCAACCCGCTGGAGCAATCCCACAGCAACCTTGAGAGAGTACATAGAGGCTTTGGACTTTTCTTATGGGACGTTGGAGGATGTAGGAGACTTGATGGCCCAATTGAACAGTACTTATCAGGACCATGGAGAGACCCTAACTCACTACATTTACCGCATCGATAGACTAATCTATAAAATAGTGGACAAAGGAGGTTTTAGTGAAGATATAGTGAATGAGAAGAGGTTAAAACAAGTGTTGAAAGGGGCACTGACCAATAATCCCGTCGCTCAACGACTAAGATGTACCATTGCTGCTGCACCACCCCCTACACTGACCGAGTTGGTGAAAGAAGTCAAACTGGAAGAGGTGCAAATTGAGAATAGGGAAAAGTCCATTAGAAAAGTTAAAGTGGTGCTGCTGTCTGCAGATATCACCACTCCTCCTCCCATGGATGATCGACTGATAAAGTTAATTGAGGAACAAAACAAGAAGATCGACCAACTGATCGCTTTACAGACCCGCCAGCCAATGGATTCGAATAGAACTTCTGGATGGGGAAGAGGAAGAAACAGGAGGGATGAAACTCGAGCCCCTATCGATTGTTACAGCTGTGGACAGTTGGGGCACAGGTCTTTTGAGTGTCCCCTCAACGGATATGAGCCCAGAGTAGTTAACTCAAGCAACCGGAGGAGAGCGTCAATGGGGGAAAACGAAAACGGGAGCTCTGTGGACTCCTCACAGGCTCCCCGATCATAAACGTTCGAGCAATGGGGAGTGCCCAATGGTCTATCAACATCCCGGATAATTTATTGGGACATGCACCACTAACAAGGGCCATCATTAATGGACATGACTGCACCATTTTAATGGATAGTGGATCTCAAGTATCCATCGTATTTGAGTCATGGTATAATGATCATTTGTCTGATATCCCCATGCAACCCCTCAGCGGACTCACCATCTGGGGATTGAGTGAGCAGCGGTATCCATATTTAGGGTATATAACTACGCAGATTACCTTCAAACCTGGTTTAAGTTCACCAAATGAGACTGTTCCGTTGATAGCCCTAGTTTGTCCTGACTCCCCAGGGGACAATGGAAATCTACCTGTTTTTGTGGGCACAAATACAAATATGTATCGGAATCTCATTAGGTGGTGTGAGAAATAGGAACTAGACAGAAGGGATTCCACAGGAAAAGGGGAAACGGAAAGAAATTGCAGACATATGACAGTAGCATGTTCGACTGGGGACAATGGAGTACAGGAACCCTCCAATGGGGGGCGGTTGGTTTGGAAGCTCAATATAGAATCTTGTTTTGATGGGAGTGACATTGAGGATGACTGTAGACAACACCTGTTGGAACAACTGCAACAGAGGGAAGCAGTCTTCGCTAAAAGTGAATGGGATCTCGGTTCAGCGGTGGGTGTGGAGCACCATATTAAATTGACCGATGATACACCGTTCAGGGAGAGATCGAGAAGGCTGGCTCCCGCTGATTTTGAGGATGTTAGGCGTCATCTTAGGGGTTTGCTGGAGAATCACGTTATAGCGGATTCAGAGAGTCAATATGCCTCTCCTATAGTCGTGGCCCGGAAAAAGAATGGCGAAATTAGACTGTGCATTGACTATCGTACTTTGAATAGTCGAACGGTCCCTGACCAATATACTGTTTCTAAGGTGGATGAAGCGTTGGATTGTCTGCAAGGCAGTAGATGGTTTTCGGTGCTAGACCTCCGATGTGGGTACTACCAAATCCCCATGAGTGAAGCCGATAGGGCCAAGACAGCTTTTATATGCCCCATTGGTTTTTTTGAATTTCTGAAGATGCCTCAAGGGATAACGGGAGCACCAGCAACATTCCAGAGAACTATGGAAAAAACCATAGGGGATATGTGCTACCGCGAAGTGTTGGTATATTTGGATGACATCATCGTGTTTGGTAGGACTCTTCAAGAGCATAACCAACGATTACTCAAAGTACTGGATCGATTACAAGCCCGAGGACTGAAACTGTCGGTTGAAAAATGCAAATTCTGTCGGTCGTCGGTGAAATATCTAGGGCATATAGTGAGTCAACAGGGAATAGCCACCGATCCGGATAAAGTAAAAACTGTGAAGAATTGGCCTCGGCCAAATAATCTCAAGGAATTGCGATCCTTTTTGGGATTTTGTGGTTATTACCGCAAATTTGTACCACAGTATTCCCAAATTGCACGACCTCTAACAGATTTAACTCGAGGATATCCGCCCTTTAAAGGGAACTCCTATGGATCAAGGAAAGATACCATGAGAGATTATTTTAAACCGAAAGCGCCTTTCGGAAATCGATGGAACTTACAGTGTGAAGAAGCATTTGAGAAGCTGAAAGAAAAGTTAACTCAATCTACTGTGTTAGCATATGCGAAC
Organism: Pseudophryne corroboree; assembly: GCF_028390025.1. Lineage (NCBI taxonomy): Eukaryota > Metazoa > Chordata > Amphibia > Anura > Myobatrachidae > Pseudophryne > Pseudophryne corroboree. The sequence goes on from NC_086453.1 coordinate 107,796,438, forward strand.
CAAGAGCTCCCCTACGAAGTGCACATCGATGCTTCATTCGATGGACAGGGAGGAGTCCTATATCAACAGCAAGACAAACAACTAAAACCCATCGCTTATGTTAGTCGGGGATTGTCGTGTAGCGAAAAGAAGTATCCCGCTCATAAGTTAGAGTTTCTAGCCCTCAAGTGGGCAATAACAGAAAAGTTTCATGATTATCTTTATGGCACCCATTTCTTAGTACAAACGGATAATAATCCGTTAACTTACATTCAGACTACCGCAAAGCTTGATGCGACAGGTCACCGGTGGTTGGCAGCATTAAATAATTATAACTTCACCATAAAATACTGACCAGGGACTGTTAATCAGGATGCAGATGCGTTATCTAGGATGCCCCATCAGCAAGTCAATGAAGATCCCAATGAATGGGTAGAAGTCCCTGCAGCCTGTTATGATTCCAGCACTCTGGTCTGAGGAGATCTTATTGCAAGGACCGGCGCACTGGAACGTAATGCTGGGAAAGGGGAATGGAAAGGGAATAGCCCCTGGCGCCCTATCTCCGTTGTCTCGCCCGTGCTGTCAGTACACTCTTGCGAGACTATGGTTGCTTGAGCCCATGGCAGCCGCGTTTGAAGGGCGGATTACGTCTGCCCAACTTCGATGCCCCCTCAGGTCTTAATGAGAGACAAAGAGTGTACCGAGACAGGGTGATAACAAGGGGCCCTCTTACTGAAACAACCAAAGCCAGGGGCTACTAACTAGCCTAAAACTAAATGTATGTGCAGCTTGCCGCCAAAGGAAAAGAACAACAAAGGAAATGCTGACCACACGCCCACACAATACTTTTGTGTACCGGCGGTGACAGCATAAGCAGAACCCTCTGCAAAACACCAGTGACAGAAATAATAATGGAATACAGCGGCCTAGGCCGACGGACACGGCAGAGCCGCTACTCACGGAACCGGTACGAATACTGGCAAACGGACAGGAACTCCCAATGCTGCTGAAACAGACTCTTAGAACTGGAGGACAGGCAGAATCCCAAACGAAAAGACCGGTGGACACCAAGAAGCCAGAAACTTGACCAGGCACAGGCAAAGGCACTGGACCTCAGGACAGGAACGCCTCACGGCAGGACACGGGATCAGACATAGGAATCGACACAGGGACTGACTCAGGAATCGACACAGGAAGCTCAGGAACTAGCAGGAACCAAGCTCAGAACTCAAGCAGACCGGATACCCAGAAATATCACCAGCATCTGTGAATTGCAGTCAGCCAGCATATAACAGAGAGGCCTAATTAATAATCTCATGCAGCTGCCCTGTTGCATGACTCCAAACTGACAAGATGCAATTAGCAGCCAGGTGAGGCTGAACACATGGGAACAAGCTGCAATTACACAGACTCACCAGCGGCAGCAGACAAGAGTATCCTAAAACTGAGCAACAGGAAATCCTGGCATGCAAGACAACTTTATAAGCATAAAATAGGAATGAACCACTACCTGTGGTTCATAACACAGCCGACGTAAATGTGCTATGTCGCTAGATCAGTATCACCAAACATGCAATTGTAGCTGCCATTACATTGACAGGAGCATCCGATCAAGCCATACCGTCTCAGTATAGTAGGCTACATCAATCCACAGTAGAAGAATTGGAAGTCATTAGTTCTGCACAGCTGGCTAGGTAACAAAGGGCCGATTTGGATATATCACCGATAATCCATATCTTAGAGAGGAATCCCATTAACGTGGAGGTAGAGAGTATGACAGCCAAGTCACGAATATTGCTGCGTCAATTGAAACAATTAAAATTACAAAATGGCTTAGTTTATCGGAGCACTATACGGCCTGATGGGAGCAACAGATTACAAATTGTGTTACCTAGCAAATACAAACAACTAGTATTGTCAGAGTTGCATGATAGACATGGCCATTTGGGGTATGATAAAACCCAAGGGTTGATTACAGACCGCTTCTTTTGGCCATTCATGAACCGGGATATCGAACGTTTCTGTAAGAGATGTGGAAGCTGTATACTGCGAAAAACCCTCCCTGCTAGAGCAGCACCTTTAGTGAACATCCAAAGCTCGGGACCTATGGACTTGGTATGCATTGACTTCTTATCATTGGAAGAGCCTGGAGGTAAAGATGGAAACATATTAGTAGTTACGGACCATTTCACCAGGTATGCACAAGCCTACGTGACACCCAACCAAAAAGCGGTGACTGTGGCTAAGACACTATGGGAGAAGTTCTTTCAGCATTATGGGTTGCCCGCAAGGATACATTCCGACCAAGGGCGGGACTTTGAGAGTCGGCTAATTCATGAACTATGCCAGTGCTGCGGAATAAAAAAATCACGGACGACTCCCTACCACCCCCAAGGTGACCCTCAACCAGAACGGTTCAACCAGACCTAATTAAATATGCTAGGCACTCTAAGTCCAAAAAGGAAATTACAGTGGAAACAATATATCTCCTCATTGGTGCATGCCTACAATTGCACCAAGAATGGGTCTACTGGGTATACGCCTTATTTTCTCATGTTCGGTAGAGAAGCTCGACTACCGATTGATGTGTGTTTAGGGACTCAGTTTAATACCCCAGCTGTCTCTTCCCATACTCAATATGTTAAGCGTCTACAGCAGCAGTTGAAGGATGCATATCAAATGGCCCAAGCATCTGCAAAACGATCAGGGGCAAAGAACAAACTACAATATGACCGTCGGGTGAGAGAGCAGCGTTTGCTCCCTGGAGATAGGGTGTTGATTCGAATCTTAGGAGTCCCCAGGCATAGGAAACTCACTAATCGGTGGCGATCCCGTCCCTATATTATCGCCCGACAACTTCCCGACCTTCCAGTATATCAACTGATACCGGAAGATGGGATGGGTCCCTCTTTAACCTTTCACCGACAGCATCTACTGCCAATAATTCAAGACACTCGATGGGGAGTTGGTGATTCAAAGTTAACCCCTTCCCAGCCTGAGTTGATGCCTGTTGATCCACCATCACGGGAAACCCTCGAATTAGAAGTAACTGAGGAAGACAAAGAGGGTTATTATAATGGATGTTACTATAAAGATATTGAACCTTCTGTTGAAGTAAAAATAGATAATGCATCAGAGGTGAATAGCAGGATGAATGAATCTAGAAGGAATAGGGAAGATTGGGGACTGGAAGACAAAAGTAGGGTTGAAGAAAGGAGTGATGAAGGAGAGGGTGGAGTGTCATTATGGGATGGATCAATGGAGGAGAACAGCTGTGAATCAGTAACTGCTCCTATTCCATTACGTAGGCTACAAAGAACTCGAAAGCCTCCGCGAGTACTCACCTATGATCAACTCGGAACTCCTACAGAAGTACCATTGGTAGTACACCATAATCTAATCATGCCCTGGCCCTACTTCAATCAATCAATCTATTGGCATAATGGGAGCCAGGGCGAACAACTACAATAAATATAGGGAATGGTGATTCCATAATTCAGGCAATGATGGTAGAATCACCAGGGGGAGAATGTAGCCCTGGTATGGATATGGGCTACGAGAATTAACTCACAAACATATAGGGAAACTGTGTGTATTTATAAATATTATAGTACTGATTACTGGTATATGGGGGATTTGTGGAGCGTGAGCGGTAGGGAAGTTTCTAGCAGCCTCGGCACGCGGGGCCCTGGGGGGGAATGACGGAGGCAGTACCGTCAGGAGCACGAGGAGAGAGATGACCGGCGCTGAGGAGGGACGGGCGAACCGAGAGAATACCCTACCGTCAGCGGTGGCTACCGTGTCAGGAGATAACCGGAGAAGCTGACATCGCCGCCGGGGGAAGCCCTGCCTTCTGCCTTCAAATAGAGACAGCATCCGTCTCCTTCGAGCAACTGACGTCGTCGCCGGGGGAAGTCCTCCATGTCCTTGGTGAAACTGACGTCGCTGCCGGGGGAGGTCCTGCCATCCGCCTTCTAATAGTCCGGTCAGCCACCAGCCTCAGAACACCGGACAGAGCCGCCTGAGAAGCCCTGCCAGCCGCTCCATAGAAAAGACATTGCGGGTGAAGAGAGGTCTGTCAGCCGCAGACAAAGGGAGTCGATTGGGCAGTGGAAGAGAGGTAACCGCACTGACGGAGCAAGAATCTCCCGGGATGGCTGCGAATAATTGATATATATATATACAATGGGAGTAATGTGGAGCGAGTATTGCTATTAACACTGCCAGGAGAGGTAGCTCAGAGACACCATGGTCCTGCCTATTGAGTAGTAAAGGCGTTGCTGCTGTCAGGAATAGTAGGACCCTGAACACCTCATTGCTACAGTCATCGCTCAGCTGATACAGTTGGGGAGGCTGAATACTGTAACTGATCTGAATACGGTAACTGATCTGAATACTGTAACTGATAAGGGGAGAGGCTGTCAATGCTGCTGCAGACTACCGGGGGATAAAAAGTGAAGTGGCATACCCTGTTCTAGCTAGCAATAAGGTAACATAGAGCAGCAGCTATAATAGACTGAGGCAATTCTTACGTAGTTGGGGGAGTGAACCTTCTCTATCATATCTAGCGAGATGTACTGCAGTAGGAACTGCTGGTGATTGTTGTTCCTTTATGAGATGCAATAACTGTATCTATATATATATTGTATATAAAATTCCGCCATTTTAAGCAAACCGGAGATTCTGCATGAGCATCAGCATCTACAGTCCTGGTAATATTGATATAGCTTATATTATAACTGTTCTAGCCCCATTATACATTATTTACTGAAGCGGGGCTGTTAAACCAAGTCACCTGCTAGTAAACAAAGACCGTAAGATCAAGACTGTCATCTAGCTTCCATTTACCATTGTTATAGTCACAATAAATGAACTAGTGAACTAATAGCTGCACTCAGCCAAGGCGGAGCTAGCACTAAACCTAGAGACATACTCTCAGAAATCGGCTGATAAGGATCTACAAATATCTCGTCTTCGAAAGTAAAGGTTTCATTCGCATGGACTCCCGCATCCTTACTCCAGATTGCTGTAATGGGCCCCAACTGTGCACCAACTTTATAGTCCGGTATAGTCACAAGTTTAATCGAGGTGTCTATTACAGGAATAGAGTGAAGATAGTAATATATCTATAGGTCTCAGAAAAAAAAATATATAGTATAGATTAATTTTACGTTTAACCGGTTATACAACAAATTTTTGTATTGCATGCAGCAGGAGTGTTCAATAGGACTATTTTATGAGAAATGATCTAGTGTTGTTTATCTGTCCGTGGGATAAAATGGTTGACTACGGTTATTCTTAATAAAATATAATTACTTACTTTAATTGTACTCTGTGACCAATGAGCTCGGATTAACCTGAAAGAAACCAAAGGTGGAATTACGAAAAATGGAAAAACAAAGGTAAGAGCTGTCACCTTCCATTCTAAGCACCTGCTAACTTTAAATCCTCGTGCATAGTGATACCACCAGTTGCCCTCATTGATTATTCTAACCAATAGTCCCTTATCGGGAGGCTTTCCCAAGCAAGCCAGGGTACTCCTTCTTGGGTGGAGGCACTCACTTCTTAAGGGGTTGCACCATTAATAGAGCCAACTGTTAAGTAGGGCTACATATATATATATATATATATATTTATATATATATCCTCCACAATATATATATATATATATAATCTCAGTGCCTCCCCAGCCAATGACCTCACCGCACGTCACTGTAACCCACTCAAATCTAACTCTCTCTGCACATGTTACATCTGCCACACCTGCAGTGCACATGGTATTGCCCAACTGTTAACAAATTTGCTGCTGCGATCAAATCTGAATTACCCCCAGTGTGCAATGACAAGCGGCCCGACTGGCTGAGCTGCTTGTATTTGCTCTGCATTACCTGCTAGCCACGGGCACAGCTGAGGAAGCCTGTTAACGTCGGGTACAGCTGGCTGGATTGTGACATCATCAGGCGCTGTTGGGGGTAGAGACAAAGGCGTGGATGCGTGCGGCAGTGGCGGTGTGGCGTGGATGCGTGCGGCGGTGGCCAGTTAAGTGAGGTTCATGCTGAGCACCTAAGTAAGGTACACACTTGGATAGCGGGTGGCAGCGGGACCTTCCTGACAAGGGGGCAGGGGTGCCAAGTATGGGGTGCCAGGCGGGGGGAGGGGGGGGGGAGAGCTGGCAATTCTGTCTTGGGAGGGAAGCATGTAACTTTATCTAGGGAGGGGGGAATCTGGTAACTTTGTCCAGGGAGGGGGAAGATGGGTGGGAAGATGATAACTGGAATAAGGTTTTTTTTTTAAATTATTGTTATATTTTTTTTTCTTTCTGCAGTGGGGTACACTGTGTTCCACAGGGAATACATTGGGATGTAGAGATGGATCTTGATCCAGAGGCACCAACAGGCTGAAGCTTTAGACTGTCCCAGGATGCATTGTGGGGCCTCCTCTATATAACCCCGCCTCCAGACACTGGAGCTCAGTTTTAGGGTTGGTGCCTGCATAAGCAGGTCACTTAACAGGGGGGCTGCGCTAGGCCCTGAAAAAGCTATTTAGAAGACTTCAAGGGCTGCAGCACTTCATTTGTCAGTGTGACATACTGTGATGTGGCTCCATCACCTCCCCAGCGGCGTCACATACTCCCGCTGGCTCCGTTCCCGGGTACTTGCGGCGGAGGCACTCCGGTTCCTAGGCACACCACCGCAGACGCTCTCCTGGATCGCATGACTGCTTCTAATGGATGAGGTAAGATGGTCCCCCCGGTGGGACCTGCCATTAAATTGCATTCCGGTCACGGTCTAAGGAGGCAGACCGCTACGCTGGCGTGGACACTGTTGCTGAGCAGGGACCCCACTATATCCACCAGGGCAGAGGAGCAGAGGTCGGATAATACATTATCCATTTTAAAAAGGTTCCGTAGTACCCGGTGGTGAGGACCAGCATAGGGGATAAGATGCTTGACCTGTAGCCCCTCCCCCAACTCCGGGCGCCATCTACTGCTGGTGTTCCCGCCCTGGAGCTACCTCATACTCTCTCCCACTCCCTGACTGAGACTTTGGGCGCCATCTTATCAGTAGCTGCGACTGGTCTCCAGGACTGCAGGTCATTTTAAGACAGAGTTAGGTAAGAACAAGTGTACCTCTACCAGAATATATTGCACGAGTATTCTGATATATACATCCGGTCTCAGACCGCGCATTGTTTTATATATATATATATATATATATATATATATATATATATTCTAGTCCAGTATAGTTTTATTGTCTGACTAAAATAATTATCTACATTGTCACTGTGACTGTGTGTGCCTGTATCTGCTGTGTGAATTTCACTTTCAGTGTATCACAAGCTACAGCTATCACTGTATTGTGTACTCTAGGGGACTAGGTGCGTCAGAGTCTATTATATAGTGCTGCACAGTATTTACAGTTAAGTGTATTTTACTGTGTATTTCAGTCACCTCATACCGCATTTATTCTCTGCTTGTGTTTTGCATTTTCTAAGACATAAATAGGGAATTTATTTGCAGGTATTGTATTTGTCTGGCTATATCGTACGCTCTAAGGTTATATTCACATAATGTCTACCACAGAGGGCGGGAAATCCATGGGCGCTCCTGCATCATGCAGCGCATGCACCAAGGATTTGCCTGAGGGGTAGGTTTTGAAGGATGGTCTGTGTAATATGTGCCATACACCTCCCAGTCAGCCTGCTGCTCCTGTAGCTAATCAGGAGCCACCTTGGACGGCGTTCTCAAATATGCTTAATATGCTTGTGACACGCCTTACGCCCCCCTTTGGGACCTCCTGTGCCATTTCAGGCACATATTATCCATATGGTAAATCCTCCCTGGGCGGATACTCTGTCTACCCAGATACAACAAATTAATCAATCTTTGGTTAGACAAAAACCTACCCCTCGTCACCCTGTGGTCAAGGGGTCATCTAAGCTGGCCGCCTCCTCCTCACAATCCACTAATATCTCAGATGATACTTCTGATGAGGATGAGGAGTATACTGATCTGTCAAACACCGATACAGCTGCTTCTGACGAAGAATTTACATTGCAAGTTGATGTCCCTGACCTAGTGGAGGCTATTAAGCTGATTCCACAAATCGATGATGATGTAGATCCCATTACTGCGTCTAAGAAACCTGATAAATTTAAACGTCAGAAGGTAGCTAAAGTAGTCTTACCACATTCTGACCATTTGGTAGACATACTGTACGTCAGGAACCCTGGTCTTCTCCAGGAAATAAATTCTCCCTGTCTAAAAATATGCTAGCTCGTTATCCTATCTCCGCTGAGTTGTGTAACAAGTGGGAAAATCCACCGCCGGTGGATTCCCATGTCACCCGTATTGTGGTGTCATCTACTCTACCTGTCACCACTGTAACCTCACTGAAGGAACCAACAGATAAGCGTGTCAAAGGATGCCTGAAGTCTATTTACTCCCTTACAGGTGCTGTACATAGACCCACTATAGCAGCCTCCTGGGCCACAAAAGGAATTGAAGCATGGGTTCAGGCAATAGAGGAATAGCTGCCTCAGGATATATCTGACACTGCCAGTCAATATCTGTCTCATATTACCACCGCCTCCCAATAAATTCAGGAGGCGTCCTCTGAGGCAGGTATAATGGCGGCCAAGGCGTCGACTACGTCCATCCTGGCTCGCCGAATTCTGTGGTTGAGGTCATGGAAGGTGGACCTGGACTCCAAAAAGACCTTGTAGGTACTCCCTTTTAAGGAGACATCCTATTTGGGGAGGATCTGAATAAGATTGTAACTGACTTAGCGGCTGCTAAGACAGCATTTCTCCCAAATTCTAATCCTTCTGCACAGAAGGCAAAGAGTACCACTTTTCATTAATTTCGTCCTCAAGGGAAAGCAAAAGGTCAGGCTTACCCGAGACAAGCTCATGCTCCCAAAACCACTAAGCACAAAACAATCCTGGGCTGCCCATCAGCCTGCTTCCACACAAGACAAGCCTGCTGCATGACGGGGCAGGCCTTCCCCTGGGGGATCTCAGGGTGGGAGGCCGACTTCTGTAATTCACCCAGGTCTGGTTAAAGACCACTTCAGATGCATGAGTACGAGATGTCGTCTCTCACGGGTACGCAGTCTCTTTCAGGAGACGTCCCCCTTGCCAGTTCCCAACAACGGTTATCCTTTCGGACCCGTTGAAGGCACAAGCTCTACACCTGGTTGTGCTTTCCCTCCTGGAAATACGAGTGGTAGTGCCGGTCCCTCTGTCCCAGAGAGGCGGAGGATATTACTTGACCCTGTCTCTAGTCCCGAAACCCAATGGGTCTTTCCGGCCTATACTCAACCTCAAATCACTGAACAAATTTGTGAGAGTATCCAAGTTTTGTATGGAAACGCTGCACTCAATTGTACTGCCCATGGAACCCGGAGATTATATGGTATCCCTGGATATACAAGATGCTTATCTGCATACACCGATTGCCATATCGCATCAGCAATATCTGCAGTTTGCTATTGGAAACCTTCACTATCAGTTCCAGGCTCTGCCGTTTGGACTGGCAACAACTCCTCGGATCTTCACCAAGGTTATGGCCGTGGAATCAGGATCCTGCCATATCTGGACGACTTGCTGATCCTGGCAAACTCCCAAGATGTCCTTCTCAGTCATCTGCAACTGACGATAAACTTCCCACAAGCCCACGGGTGGCTCGTCAACTGGAAGAAGTCCTCGTTGGTTCCTGCTCTGAGCATGGTGCACTCCGGAGCACTGCTGGAAACACACAGCCAAAGACTGTTTCTATCTCCAGAAACTCCAGGAAAGGATAAGATACTTCCTCTCTCGCCCAAGAGTGTCGATACACTCGGCGATGCAAGTACTAGGCCTCATGGTGTTGGCATTCGACATGGTAGAGTACGCTCAATTTCATTCCCGCCCTCTACAGAGGTTAATCCTGTCCAAGTGGGATGGCCTGCCCAATCGGATCAGGTCTCAAATGATCTCCTTAACTCCGGAGGTTCGTCTGTCACTGAGCTGGTGGCTACAGAACCAGTAGTTAACCAGGGGCTGTCCCTTCTGGATTCCCAACTGGGTCCTACTGACTATGGACACCAATCTGAGGGGTTGGGGCGCGGTGCTGGAGCAACACTTTCTCCAGGGTCGGTGGACCAAGGAGGAATCTCTCCTTCCGATAAACATTCTGGAATTGCGGGCAGTGTTCAATGCTTTGACTCTTGCCCTTACTTTGATACAGAACAGGCCTTTTCAAGTACAATCAGACAGCGCCACCACGTGTCTTACATAAATCATCATGGCGTCACTTGAAGCCGCATGGCAATGATGGAAGAAATTCTTTGTTGGGTGGAATGCCATCTGCCCGCAACATCTGCAGTGTTCATTCCGGGACATGCACCGGGAGAGTGGAGTCTTCATCAGGAAGTCTTTCAACTCCTAGTGGACAAGTGGGGCCTACCAAATGTAGACCTGATGGCATCTCGACACAATCACAAAGTTCTGGTCTTCGGATCAAGAACAAGGGATCCTCAAGCATCAGTCGTGGATGTACTGGCAATTCCATGGAACTTTTGGCTGCCCTACGTGTTCCCTCCAGTGTCACTTCTGCCCAGGGTACTACGGAAGCTCAAGCAAGAAGGAGGAATACTACTTCTAGTCGCTCCAGCGTGGCCCAGATGGCATTGGTTCTCAGACCTGCAGGGTCTATCATAAGAGTGTCCTCTTCTACTTCTTCAACACCCAGACCTCCTTGTTCAGGGCCCTTGTGTCTACCCGGACCTGACCAGACTGGCTTTGACGGCGTGGCTCTTGAAGCTTCACTCCTGAGGGCCAAAGGATTCTCTGAGGCGGTTATCCAAACTATGGCCCTCATTCCGAGTTGTTCGCTCGCAAGCTGCTTTTAGCAGCATTGCACACGCTAAGCCGCCGCCTACTGGGAGTGAATCTTAGCTGAGCAAAATTGCGAACGAAAGATTTTCAAAATTGCGAATAGAAATTTCTTTGCAGTTTCTGAGTAGCTCGGGACTTACTCTGCCACTGCGATCAGTTCAGTCAGTTTCGTTCCTGGTTTGACGTCACAAACACACCCAGCGTTCGCCCAGGCACTCCCCCGTTTCTCCAGCCACTCCCGCGTTTTTCCCAGAAACGGCAGCGTTTTTTCACACACTCCCATAAAACGCCCAGTTTCCGCCCAGAAACACCCACTTCCTGTCAATCACATTACGATCACCAGAACGAAGAAAAAACCTCGTAATACCGTGAGTAAAATACCAAACTTCTTAGCAAATTTACTTGGCGCAGTCGCAGTGCGAACATTGCGCATGCGCAATTAGCGGAAAATCGCTGCGATGCGAAGAAAATTACAGAGCGAACAACTCGGAATGACCACCTATGCTAAAGGCCCGCAAACCGGCTTCTGCACGGATTTATTATAGGGTCTGAAATTCTTACTTCACCTGGTGTGCTGCTAAGAATTATGATGCTTACAAGTTTAGTACTTCCAGACTTCTGGCTTTTTTGCAACAAGGCCTGGATTTAGGACTTCATCTGGCCTCCCTCAAGGTTCATATATCTGCCTTGTCGGTGTGGTTTCAGAGAAAAATTACGTCTATACCTGATGTTCATACATTCACTCAGGGCGTACTGCGGATTCAGCCTCCCTATATCCCTCCAGTGGCTCCATGGGATCTTTCTGTTGTCCTGAATGCTCTGCAAGAGTCTCCATTTGAACCTCTTGAGACAGTGTACCTTAAATGGCTCACAGCCAAGGTCCTGTTTTTACTGGCTATTGCTTCTGCTAGAAGGGTATCGGACTTAGGCGCATTGATCTGTCGTCCACCTTTTCTGATGTTTCGTGACTGAGCAGTTCTTAGAACTCGCCCAGGTTATTTGCCTAAGGTGGTGTCATCTTTTCACCTTAACCAAGAGATTGTGGTTCCGGCCTTCATCTCTTCTGATTTGTCCTCCAAAGAGCGGTCTTTGGATGTGGTAACGGCTCTCCGTATATATGTGGAGAGCACTGCCTCTATTAGGAGGTCAGATGCCCTGTTTGTACTATTTGGTTTCCACAAACGTGGCTGGCCTGCGACTAAGCAAACCTTGGCCAGATGGATTAGAAAGGTGATTGCACAAACTTATGTGCAGGCTGAGCTCCCAGCTCCTGCTGCTATTAAGGCCCATTCTACTCAATCTGTTGGACCTTCTTGGACGGCCCGCCACGGTTAAATCTCTTTCTGCGAGGTACACTGGGTTCCACAGGGCGCCCACCCTGATGCACTTAGCGTCTTTGGGTTTGTATGGCATTAGCCGCTGGTCCCTTCTCCTGTCGTGAGAACGTGTTTCTATGTGACTAACATCTGACTTCTCTCTTACCTGCTTCTGCATTGGACTGGTTAACAAAACTGATCTCCAGTACCTGGAGGCGGGGTTATAGAGGAGGCCCCGCAATGCATCCTGGGACAGTCTAAAGCTTTAGCCTGTTGGTGCCTCTGGATCAATATCCATCTCTATACCCTGATGTGTTCCCTGTGGAACCCAGTGTACCTCGCAGAAGGAGATTTAACCATGGTAAGTCTACCATAAATCTCCTTATTATTATTAAATGTGATTGTTTGCAAGTGGTGCTTTGAGGTCAGGTTTTAACACCTGACTATTCGATGTGGGTGGCAGTAGGGAATGTGTGTAAGGCTATACGCGTTTCTGCGCCTTCTGGCACTGACTGTTCCTGACAAAAGTATACTGTGTTTTAATAAATGTGTGTTACTTCAGAATCAGCACCATAATGTTATTAGTAATTTCTGGAAACATATATGGGGGTATCCAATTACCCGCTTATTGTCCAGGGCTATCCTGTTAGCCCCGATGCGGCAGGCTCCTCCCTCCCGATGACGGCATTTATCGGGGATTATGCTTAGGGAGCATAATCCGCGATAAGTGCCCTGCCGGAGCCACAATGTTTTGTGTGCGGCCCTCGAATATTCCCTGGAAAGTACTGTATTAAATGGCCCCCCCAGCTGAAATAATTGCCCACCCCTGCTCTATACTGTACTTTCTCTTGCTCATCATTTAGAGATTGTTAGTGTTAGCACTTTATCTAGACAGGTACAGTAGATTTTTTTTCTCAATTGCTCCATCGCAAATAAAAATGTGTACCTTAATGTATAATGCTGCATAATATGCCAGCACTTTATCAATAAAATGTAATAATAGTAATAATAATAATAATAATAATAATAATAATAATAATACATACATACATACATACATACATACATACATACATACATATGATACTTACACATAGAAGGATTGGGCAACTCCTGTGCTCATCTGAAGAACCAGCTGATTGTTGACATGAGCAAATGGCATAGAGTTGCAAGTGCTCTTGATGATGATGTCACCTGGCCTGCTTCTTTGCATAGCATGAGCCTATAAATGGGTCCGGGGAGGGGTAAAATGTGGAAGCTGTTGTTCTGTTGTCTGTGCAACAGGCCATACAGTATGCTTGTGGATTATTATCTGGTGTCAGGGGTGGATTTGCAAAAAAAGTAACCGGGAACACTGGCGTTTCTATAATGGTTGCAGTGTGTGCGGTGCACACGGGCCCCTGAGTCCAGAGGGGGCCCCCACCGCACACACTGCACCCATTTGTAAAATACTTACCCCTCCGAAGTCCAGCGCCGGCATCCGTAGCGCCGCTAGAACACAGTGAAAATGACCCAGAGGCCATTTTCACTGCGTTCTGCGCACGCTCAGTAGAGAGATCTCAGGGAAAATGGCCGCCTCGCCATTTTCCTGGAGATCTGCCCATGCGCAGTAGAGTCTGAGCCCTCTAGTGCTCAGACTCTATGGCGCTCCAGGCAGAGAGGAGGGGGCCCGACGGAGGAGGCTGAACACGGGCCTCCTCCTCTCTTAAAACGCCCCTGACCGGGAAGATTGACGGGAGGCCGACACATGTGGAGGAAGGTTAGGGCTGCTAATCTGCTATACCTCCAGGGAATGTGACGGTATCGTGCAGCCGCGGTTGTCACTGAGGGGTCTATTCATGAAGCAGTGAAAAGTGTGGAGAAGTGAGCCAGTGGAGAAGTTGCCCATGGCAACCAATCAGCTGCTCTGTATAATTTTATAGTATGCAAATTATAAATGTTACTTCAATGCTGATTGGTTGCCATGGGCAACTTCTCCACCGGCTCTATTCTCCACAATTTTCACTACTTCATGAATAGACCCCTGAGTCGGAAAATGCAGGAGCATCTTACCTGTTACACTAACCAGGTCTGGCCATTTCCATTACAGGGTAAATGTGAAGGAAGGTGTCTGCCCTGCAGATAAGCAAGGGTCCTAATTCAGACCTGATTGCAGCAGCAAAATATTTCTCTAATTGGCAAAACCATGTGCACTGCAGGTGGGGCAGCTGTAACATGTGCAGAGAGATTTTGTTTCGGTACACGGTAAATACTGGCTGCTTTATTTTTACACTACAATTTAGATTTCAGGTTGAACACACCACACCCAAATCTAATTCTCTCTGCACATGTTACATCTGCACCACCTGCACTGCACATGGTTTTGCCCATTAGAGAAAAAATGTGCTGCTGCGATCAGGTCTGAATTAGGTCCGTAGTCCTTGTAAAAACCAGGTCTCCAGTCTGCTGTGTACCCGGGTGTGAGGGACACTTTTTTAACACTTTCCGCTTATTGCAATTATCAGCCAGAGTGTTGAGACAAAGAGATGGAGCAGTCCACTGTGAGAACTTCCACCCCCCATCCCTAGTTACTGAGAATACAGACCTGGCATACGGGGAGCTTTCTGATTACTTTTGCACGCTATCTGGAAGCTGGCAGGGATACAGGCGTAGCAGCATGGCTCTGCCCCAGGACAGGCAACACAAGGGGAAGGAGGATGACGAAGAAGAGTGTGATAGCCGGGCAGCGACAGATCCATCAGTGATTTTAAAAGTAATGCACACCAGGCCGTGTCATCACATAAGCAAGCAGTTTATTCACAGTTCAGACAGGGTTATCACGACAATAACATTTAACTCCCTGTTCTCCTCTCCAGCACAATATTCATATGGGTTACATCAGATTACATTTCCTTTCATTTGCTTCACTGGCAATAACAGCATTAACAATGATGGGACAGCATTACAGTACAGTACATATACCAGCGCAGTCTCTGGGAATCGGTAGTGCGGCTTCCGTAAACTGAGATTCATTTCAGTGTGCTCTCCCCCATTCGCTAGGGGCTCTATCTAAATGGGATCTCTCACGGACACGTTACTGGGGGCCTTCCGCCACTCGTGGTTTCCTACCACTCACCCAGCTAGTCCTCTCCCAAAGACTCACACCTCCCGTCCTGCTTCTTGGGTACCTCTGCTAGGTGGGGATCCCCTCTGTTTCTTCCACTGATTGCTCATGCTGTTGCTGCTCTCACACTGCAAATCTGGATATCTTTTGCTCTTCCTAGCAGCACCTACATGCTGCTCCATAATGCCAGGGACTGTGGAGTACCATGCTTGTTCCACAGTCCCCAGACTGCGTTTCTCCTGGACACTAGCCTGTGCCCTCCATCCCAGTCCTCAGCTCACACTGAATTCTAGCCTGTGTCTTTTCCTTGTCCTAAAAACCCCTACACTTCCTGTCGTAACCTCCTACATGTGGCATTGTCTGCCAGAACTGGTTTTGGGGCCATAAACTCCCCCACTCACTGATAAGAATTAAATGGCTTTTGGAACTTTCCAATATCTGCTAACATTCCAGTATGCCACAAGAGGAAGATTCTAATGAGAGGATGAGGACTATCAGCAGGATGAGAAGTTGAATGAGATAGTGTCACATGTCTAGCTTCCCAGTAGTTGTGGAACTACAAGTGCCAGCATGCTTTGGAAAGCTCTTGCCAGGGAATGCTGGGACTTGTAGTTCCACTGCAGCTGGAGAGAAAGGGTTGCCAAAGCTGAGTATCCTAAATCATAGGTAGGATATGTGTTGAACACCAGCTGCTGTGGACCTACACATTCCAACATGCCTTTCCATATAGTGTATTTAGCAACTTCTAGCAGCAAAACTTTAGCAAGGTATGCTGGGAAGTGTAGTTCCACAATATTGCCACAAGATTGTAGTGCCAAACATTGCCCCCACCTGCCCTAAATCATTAACCCCAACCCTGTTACAGTCTGTGGTTTGCAATGTGTTTTGGTTGGTATGGACTAGGGTTACTATACGTCATGTAACTTGGTGCCTATTGACTGTTTCGGTGGGATCTGAATGAGTCCCATAATGGAGTGATGGGCAGTTGTTTTCTTGTACTGTATCATACCCTCCAACTGTACCTTTAAATAGGTACAGTACCTTTTTTTCATGGTCTGTACCGATTTTTGGCTCTCCAAACTTCCATTGATAGTATAGGAAAAGGGGCGTGGTCACGCCCCTTTACCCGCGGCCACGCCCCTTTTTTCAGATTTGTACCGATTTTTCAGTGTAAAATGTTGGAGGGTATGCTGTATAGAATATACTTTTTCTATATATTGTACTTGGAAAGGTTATTATATGGAAATAGGTTAATTTGCAATACATAGGTGGTCATTCCGAGTTGTTCGCTCTGTAATTTTCTTCGCATTGCAGCAATTTTCCGCTTATTGCGCATGCGCAATGTTTGCACTGCGACTGCGCCAAGTAAATTTGCTATGAAGATTGGTATTTTACTCACGGCATTACGAGGTTTTTTCTTCGTTCTGGAGATCGGAGTGTGATTGACAGGAAGTGGGTGTTTCTGGGCGGAAACTGGCCGTTTTATGGGAGTGTGTGAGAAAACGCTACCGTTTCTGGGAAAAACGCGGGAGTGGCTGGAGAAACGGAGGAGTGTCTGGGCGAACTCTGGGTGTGTTTGTGACGTCAAACCAGGAACGACAAGCACTGAACTGATCGCACTGGCAGAGTAAGTCTCGAGCTACTCAGAAACTGCACAGAGAAGTCTTTTCGCAATATTGCAAATCTTTCGTTCGCAATTTTGATAAGCTAAGATTCACTCCCAGTAGGCGGCGGCTTAGCGTGTGCAATGCTGCTAAAAGCAGCTTGCGAGCGAACAACTCGGAATCACCCCCATAATTACTATATTAAAACACAAATCCACATTGGTACAATTTTATAATGATTTATAATGATTCTTGTACAGTATTGTGCTCTCTTATGCAGTAATGTGCTGTCTTCTGCTACAGTATCTTATGAAGAAATGTGCTATCACATACCCTCCAACATTTTACACATGAAAACGGGTACAAACTAGGAAAGGGGTGTGGCCACGGGTAAAGGGATGTGTGGCCACGCCCCTTTCATATACTTTCAATGTTAATTTATAGAGTCAAAAATTGCCGCAAAGCCCTTTTTGGCAAGTACAGACCATAAAAAAAGGTACTGTACCTGCCAAAAAGGTACAGTTGAAGGGTATGCTATCATATGCAGTAATGTCATACTTGCCTACTCTCCCAGATTCTGCAGGAGACTTAGGGGGACATTTACTAAGCAGTGATAAGAGAGGAGAAGTGAGCCAGTGGAGAAGTTGCCCATGGCAACCAATCAGCACTGAAGTAACATCTATAATTTGCATACTGTAAAATTATACAGAGCTGCTGATTAGTTGATGGGGCTGCACTGGCTTACTTCACCGCTCTTATCACTGCTTAATCAATGTCCCCCATAGGGTAGTCCCCGGCAGCCCCAGAAGAGTGGGAACCCATCCCGCATTCTGCCCACTTCCTAGTGAAGTGGGCAAAACAAGGAGATAAATACAGAGAAACTGCGGTCCCGGCAGAGGGGACGGGGCATAATGACACAATTATAAGCTAATTGCATCATTTAACCCCCTTTCCTATGCAAATATAGACCAATCTTGTTATTTCCCCTGTGAGGGGCGGGGCCTAAAGACATGATTAACCCGCCACCGTCGCCTCCCACCTGCTTCTCCTCTCTGGGTATCTTCCAGAGAGGTAATTAGTAAAGTAGGTAAGTATGAGTAATGTGCTATCTGTGCTTATCAGAAAGATGTCATTGCTGCACATTAGTTCTACTTTGCAGTGTTGAACAAGGTTATCACAATGGGGTTATATGGGAACACACTAGGACTGGGACATGAAGGGCCCACCGTGGGAAAGTACCAGTGATAGGGGCCCATGCTTAGGGGTGTGGGCATTCACCACAGAGGCTTGGCTAACTATTAGAGAGTGCATGGTCTGGGCCCCTTTATACATAAATATAGTATATATTGTTAGTACACGCAGGGCCGGTTCCGGGGCTTCTTGCGACCCTGGCGGCATTAGGGGGCGTGGCTTCATACAGGGGGCGTGGTCAGTTACGCCCCTTGTACTGTAGTAGGATGTGCGGTGCACGATGACGTAATCGTGCACCGCACAGCAAAGGTCCTCTCCACGAAGGAAAACTAGACGCTAAGCGTCTAGTTCCCTTCGTGGAGAGGACCTTTGCTGTGTGGTGCGCGATGACGTCAACGCGCACCGCACTCCATTACAGTTAAGGTCCTCTCCAGGAAGGGAAACTAGACGTGTAGCGTCTAGTTTCCCTTCACAGGACAGCGGGCAGCGGGGGGCACCACAGCAGCAGCGGATCTTGCCATGGTGCGGCGCCCTCCGGATGGCGCCGGCGCCCACCGGAAGGCGGCGCCCTGGGCAAAAGTCCTGCTTGCCCGTGGCAAGATCCGCTACTGAGTACACGCATGATAATGTAGCAGATTAATAACAGCAATGCACTGTAGTAAATACACCATTGTCCTGTGCAGCATAATGTACCATACATATAATCTGTAATTCAAGTGCACAGTCTAAGGCAGCAGTGGCCAACCTGTGGCTTTTGAGCCACATGTGGCTCTTTCTTTATTCAAATGTGGCTCCCAAAACTCTAAATCATGTGACCACAACAGATACAGAAACCACTGCACTCCAGACAGACACGCAGCAGCACTACAGGGACGGAAAACTGAAGGAGTCAGATACTAGAGGTGAGACACCCACAAGCAAACAGAGGACACATTAGGGACTGCTGCAATGGCACGAGTTGATGGGGGGGCTGTAGTGATACATGAGGGTGGGCTAGAGTGACACATGGCAGAGCTGGCTGGAGAGACACAGGAGGGTCCTGGCAGGAATGACATGGGAGGGTGCTGGAAGTAGTGACACATGGGAGATATGGCTGGAGTGACAAAGGAGGGTGGTAGCAGGAGTGACACACGGGGGAGCTGGCTGGAGTGACATAGGAGGGTGCTAGCAGGAGTGACACATGGAAGAGCTGGCTGGAGTGACAGAAGGGTGTTGGCTGGAGTGACACGGGGGAGCTGGCTGGAGTGAAATAGGAGGGTGCTAGCAGGAGTGACACATGGGGGAGCTGGCTGGAGTGACAGGAGGGTGTTTGCTGGAGAGACACATGGGGGAGCTGGCTGGAGTGACACAGCCAGCAGGGTCTTGGCAGTAGTGACACATGGGAGACCTGGCTGGAGTGACACAGCAGGGTCTTCGGCAGTAGTGACACATGGAAGAGCTGGCTGGAGTGAAATAAGAGGGTGCTAGCAGGAGTGACACATGGGGTAGCTGGCTGGAGTGACAGGAGGGTGTTGGCTGGAGTGACACATGGGGGAGCTGGCTGGAGTGACACAGCCAGCAGGGTCTTGGCAGTAGTGACACATGGGAGACCTGGCTGGAGTGACACAGCAGGGTCTTTGGCAGTAGTGACACATGGGAGAGCTGGCTGGAGTGACACTGGGGAGCTGGCTGGAGTGACATAGGAGGGTGCTAGCAGGAGTGACACATGGGGGAGCTGGCTGGAGTGACATAGGAGGGTGCTAGCAGGAGTGACACGGGGGAGCTGGCTGGAGTGACAGGAGGGTTTTGGCAGGAGTGACACGGGGGAGCTGAAGTTTATTATGTCTATCTGCCTTTTTCAATTATTTTTTGTGAAAGTGGCTTTTTCAATGGATCTGGCTTTAAAAAATTTACTTTATGTTGTTCTGGCTTTTTCAATGTATTTTATACCAGGGGTGAGGTCTAGCAGGCACAAGGCCACATTCCATTTTTGCATGCACGCCATCAGCTCGATGTCGGCTCTTTGACGTACCTAACAAGGTTTTTTAGCTCTTTGTCACTGACTGGTTGGCCACCCCTGGTCTCAGGGGTCTATTTACTAAGCCTTGAACGGAGATAAAGTGGATGGAGATAAAGTACCAGCCAAGGAGCTCCTAACTACCATGTCACAGGCTGTGTTTGAAAAATGACAGTTAGGAGCTGGTTGGCTGGTACTTTATTTCCGTCCACTTTATCTCCATCTAAGGCTTAGTAAATAGACCCCTTAGACCTAATTCCTAGAGCAGAGGGTGGGTCCTCAGGTAATGGCCCCACTGGGGGTTTCCTCTGTAAACAATAAACATATGAGCCAGTCTGACCCTAAACACACTTTGTTCAGTTAAAAGTGAAGAAAAAGCACAGGGTTTGTTCCATTCTTTACTAGCTTTGTTTTTCAATTTGTATGAAACCTAGGAGATAAAGGGGCGTATTCATCATGAAAAATTGTGCAATGAGAATTTTTAATTTTCAATTCTCATTGTATTCTCACACAATTTGTCATTGCCCCATGAGAAAATTATCCCTTCCGAAAAACTGGGCTATTTGAGAAGTCAGTTTTTCGGAGAGTGATATCTTTCCCACTGAAGCAGCAGCAGCACCTCACTACCCCCCTTCCCCCCCCCCCACACCTCCTCTGTCCCCCCACTTGCTGGCACTTGTGTGTCCCGGCCAGCCGCCCCCCCCCCCCCCCCCGAACCGGACTTGGGTGTCCCGGCCAGCCGCTGCTCCCCCCCCCTCTCCGCTGCCACCTTGTGCCGCGGCCGCACGCCCCGCCGGCTCCTGAGTCTCTCCGGATGCAGAGATTGCTGCAGCACCCCCTGCCCCCCCCCCCCCCTGCTGGACACTATCCCGGGAACACCCGCGCTAGCGCTGGCACCTCTTATTGCTGCCCGGCTGCAGAGAACACACTGCAGTCAGGGCCCCCCTTTTTCCCTCTGCCACCAACACCTTGTTACAGGGGGCTCTCCCCCTCCCCTCTGCTGCACACTGCAGCGGTGGCACCCCTCTCCCCCTCCCCTCTGCTGCACACTGCAGCCGCAGCACCCCTCTCCCCCTCCCCTCTGCTGCACCCTGCAGCCGCGGCACCCTTCTCCCCCTCACCTCTGCTGCACAAGCTGCCGTGATGAATGTCACAATTTCTACATCTCCTGCAGAGTGTAGAAATTGTGACATTTTAGTGATAATGAATAAACCCCAAAGTCCTATGAGATTTGCTGAATTGCAATACCAGATCTTCTAACTGTACTGTTTTGGCTGGTACAGTACATTTTTTTTTTACTAGTCTGTATCAGCAAAAGGGTCTGCAATGACTTGTACCAGAAATGGCACTGTCGGTGCTAACGCGGCAAGCCCTACCCCCTAACAGTCCTCTAGCATCTCATGGTACCCCTCTCTTCCTTTATTGAACATTGACTTTCTAGCCACTAAGTTACTAGTAAGAGGATAGGAACGATTGTGTACCTTTGTTTTATGGGGTATGGTTTTGAACACAGACTGTGCGGGTTACTATTGATCTGCTATCACCGATTTCTCCAGGTATATAGATGTGCTAATCCCGCCTACTTTGGTGTCCTGCCTACAGTTGATTTGGTGCCGTCCAACTTGAGGCCACTTCCAAAAATAATTCCAGGACCACTTTTAGATCCCAATCCTCCCCTGGCTATAACAAGAAACCTGGACATGAAGAACCTTTCTGGAGGGATAGCAAAAGTTACACTTTACACCCTTAAGCTTCTGTATGTCTGATCAATATTTGGCATGGTGCCCCACAAAACACCCAAACAGGGATCCGGTCTCTAGGTCGACAGTAACTAGGTCGACACTATCTAGGTCGACTACTATTGGTCCACAGTAACTAGGTCGACAGGGTTTCTAGGTCGACAGGGTCTCTAGGTCGACATGTTCTAGGTCGACAGGTCAAAAGGTCGTCATGAGTTTTTCACAATTTTTTTCTTTTTTTGAGCCTTTTCATACTTAACGATCCACGCGGACTATGATTGGGAACGGTAGCCTGAAGCATGGTGAGCGAAGCGAGCCATGCGAGGGGACACGGTGCACTAATTGGGATTCCCGGTAACTCTATGAAGAAAACGACACAAAAAAGCATAAAAAACTCATGTCGACCTTTTGACTTGTCGACCTAGACCATGTCGACCTAAAGACCCTGTCGACATAGTTACCGTCGACCAATAGTGGTTGACCTAGACACTGTCGACCTAGTTACTATCTACCTTCCATACCACCCCCCCCAAACATCAGTTAATTTGTGAGATCTATAAATCTTAATGCTGATTTATCAGTACATCCATTTTTTTATTTTTATTTATTCATTTATTTTTAATCTCAACATAATTTTGATGTGGTGTTGTGGTGCTGAAAGCAGCCACTCCGAACTAAAAAATGGCGGCGGGCCTCCTGCCAACGCGACCACGCTGTAATAGCGGCGCGATCGCAATTTCAGCGTGATCACAGTGTGTGGGCGGTGGGCTGCATGCTGGGCGGCCTTGCCCTGCGATGGGCGGCCCCCAGCATGCAATTCAAAGGATTGCAAATTCTGCTAAAAAAGCAGAATTTGCAATCCTTACTGAATGACTCCCCAGTATCTTGTACTGATTAGCATACTGTTTTAAAGTAAGAGCAAACTTTTAGCTCCTATAAGTTGAGCAATTACTTTGTTATGGCAAAACGTAACATTCCCATGAATAGAATACAGACTGGTGATTTTACATGTGAGCTCTGTAGGCCAAACGGTGTCATGTTCTGCTACTGCAGACAGTTGGCTGCTTTAATGTTTTCTAAGCTGTTCTTCGTTTTCATTGATCTTTTTCTTCGAACTCAATTTTGCAAACCTGGACTTTTTTATATAGGATTCTCAAAAATACATAATTTCTTATTTACTATACCAGATACTTAAAGTCGTTGAATCAAGAACTTGTTTGGAGAAATTCTATAAATACCTAATACAGGCGGATTTACTTGTATTTTTAGGAATAAAATTCATTTAGTGCTTAACCAACAAAATATGAATAATGGGCAGCCTTTTGGTTAAGTATTGCACTGGGACATGGGTTTGATCCCAACTAGGGACCTTCCTGTGTGGGATATGTAAGCTGCCATGCTTGCATGGGTTTACTGTGTGTGGTTGCTATGTCTTACTCCCAACCTACAAAGACATACTGGTATAGTGGTAGGTTAACTGAATTGTTAACAAATTAATGTGTGTGTGTGTGTGTGTGTGTGTGTGTGTGTGTGTGTGTGTGTGTGGTTTAAATATTGTCTGTAAAGTGATAAGTAATACATTGGCACTATATAAATGACAGTTTACTAAAAACACAATTGTTTATAATAGTCTGATTACAATATCGTGCTAGCAGCACTCTAACCCAACGACGCCAATAAGAAACTGTATTGTATGCGCAAACCAGTAGTAGGATGCAGTGGAAAACGCAGGATTTCTAGAGAGGGGTTTCCAATTTTCCTCTATGCGGAACATTGGAGCAAGAGCGTGGGTCTGGTAAGTGGTAGAAGAATCTAGTACTGACCCACGCCATACATACTGGACGATATATTGATATACATAACGATTGCGCAATATATATCGGTCATTGCCAGGATCGTCCCATTGGGTGTGCAGTGACCCAGCAAATGACTTGCAAGAGCAAACAGTAGTGGGTACAGACTAGATGATGTGCCCGATATGTCGGTCCGATAAGCTGGATCAGATGACATATTGCCTAGTGTGTACCCAGCTTAACAGCTGAAATTCAGTTAGAAGCCAACTAGCACTAATAACCCAGCCACAGTTTGAACACGTCTCATAAAACAGACTATGAAATTATACAGAAAATAAAAAATATATGGGATCATATACCATGTAACCTGAATAATATCTGCTACTTATCGTTTAGTAATAAATTATTATATCTATATAGTATAATACTTGTTTGGTTCATATATAGATATCTTTGGTAGGGGAAATAAACATATTAATATATGGGTAATATAATAATATATGATAAAATATGATATTATATATGTATATAGATGGATTGTTGAAGGGATAAAATTTGTATTTCATTATTTACATGTATATATTGTATAGGTTTGGTATAGACTGTTGTGAGGTGATGTTTGAAGGACAGTCTAGTCTTAGGATGCCTAGCAATAGCCTGCAGGGTAGCAATGATCTGTCTATGAGGCAACTGTGTGGTCCGCGCGCTGCTGGAGCGATAATCTGCCAGGCGGGAAAAGCCGGTCCACGAGCCGGTGATTCATGGCTGACCGCGAGCCTGGGGCTAGACAGGTAATGATTGGCGGCGGTGAGGGGAGATCGCGCGGCTATGGCGGGAAGGGGTACTCACGAGACGGAGGTCTGGGGAGGATAAATAGAGCTCCCCGCCGGCAGTTAGGCAGAATGCTGTTCCCCCTGTTCGTGTGTGCACTCGGGTCTCCTGAGCTGTCGTGAGAGCTGTGCGGAAGCGACTGGAGACCGAGTAGCACGTCCAATACAGGGCAGATCTGAGCCGCGGCTGGGAGCAGGGGAGGTGGGCATAGATTCCCCAAGCACTGCTTACCCCCAGCGTACCTTGTGCGGGCTCCACGGCGGGGATAGGACGGCTGGCCAGGCGGAGGCAGACTGGAGATGCGGATGGGCGGATGGAGGGAAGGAGGGCAGCGCGTCCCTAGAAACCGAGATGAAGCCATCCCAGCAAGACTCCTGATTCGCCACATGCAGAAAGGGGCCAGCTCAGCAGCTACAGTCCTCCCCTAGGGAGGAGTCGGGGGAGAAGCCAGTGCAGAACCTACAAGCTGTAAGTGAGACTATGCAATGCACCACACAGCTACACCTCACTAGCTTATGTAATATAAAACAGCTTGAATCTACCAGCGGTCTGCTTTATATGGGGGGTGAAGTAAATTTTGAGCCAAAAGTTGCCAGCCCTAGGTCCTAATATTGGAGGATGCAATAAGGCAGTTATAGACTGGACAGGCGATTTCACACTGTTATACTTAGAGGTGGAACTGTAATTTTCTCAAAGGAACTATTTAATTATATATATATATAAAGATATGGCTGGACAGTTCCAAGTACCACATACTAGAGCAGTATGTAAAGTCTCAATTAACATATGTGAGGAACAAGTACAAGGATAACTATCTTTATAAAAATATCTCTTTAACGTTACTAAAAGAGATTTGACAAGGACATTACTTTGCAGAGTGTCCAGTAATTGAGACTTAATAGCTTCTACAGTTGAAACGGATACAGTTACAGGACTACTGCTACTACAGCAAATAGTTTCACCAAGAAAGGATACAATTGTAGCAGAGTAGAGTATATCTTTTGCAGACTAACTACCATAAAATGCCTGCTGCCTTTTAAGGAGATGGACATAATACTGTACAAGCAGACCCTTCTATGATGTAGTACCCGATGGGGGTTAATTCAAGTATGGCACTCTGAGTAGATTAGATTCTACTATAAACGAGACAAAAAGGAACTACACCCAACATAGAGGAAAGTATAGACTTGCGACTCATACAAAACTGATGCCAAACAAGTTTTATGCCAGTGTACACTGAATTAAGGGCCCAGACATTGCACTTATTTTTTTTATGAGTACCCGGGTCACTCAAGCAGTAATATTACCACATTTTTTGTATTGCATGCAAACAATAACCTGTATAGGTGTTATAGAGAGATAGTGAAAGGGGATAGAAAATGTATTTTCTATTATTGTGCTTGACAGAATGTTTATTTTGCATCTAATCTTTAAATATCTTAGTAGTAATAAAAACACTTAAGGTTGCTTACCATATATGTTGTGATATGAAATTCTGTCCGGCGATCCTGGAAATACCAAGAGAAGAACAGGTACAATAATATATTGTAAAGTATTCGCCTAGGTATAGAAGTCATATAGATATACAATTATTCTACAGTGTTAGACATAGAGGCTTACCCAGGCAAGCCTAAATATAGCTTGGGTGGAGGCACATATGTATTACATACCCCTGGGTGGTGAGAGAGGGGTTACATTTGGAGGCACCGCGTGAGATAATTTTATAATATACTCAGGAGTAAGTGAAGCACAGTGACCAAAATGAATCAATATACAAGTAATGAGGCATTGGAATGGTGTATAAGAAAGGGAGTAAATCCAGAAAGGAGTTTTGTATTAAGGGGGGATCTCACAGACACCACTGACGGTACAATTATGACAGAGATGTTGTTTCTGTTTGGGGTGAAACAACCCAGGATAGTTGATAAACAATTTAAGGAAAATGGAGAGATGTGTGCTGTACTGATAACTACCAGTCATGATTTAGAGTCTGAATTGCTTCCTAAAGTGGTGGCTGTGAGATCTAACCCAGAACGTCGGTGGATAATTATATGGCCTGAAAAGGATGGAAGTGAAAGGGCGGCTGAACCCTTAATTGTGGGTGACATGTCTACTCCAGTCAGTGGAGATCCCTCCGCGACTGAGAGAGAAGGTAGTCAAACACAGGGTATTGAAGAAAAATTAGGTAATCAGTTAGAGGTGATAGCTGATAAAGTAGTACATCAATTGGAAAGGTGGCACTATGAGGGTAGTTACAGGCGATTGAGACTTTTTTCAGGAATACTCCCTGTGCCTGTCGGGGAGGAATCTTATGAGGCATGGAGAGAGGCAGCCATACAACAGTCTGAGGAGTGGCATTGTCCTGACCACATAAAGAAACAAAGAATAGTGGAAAGTCTACGGGGACCTGCTATGGGAATTATCCAGGCTACTAGAAAAAGTAATCCCGAAGCTGCAGTAGCTGACTACTTCCAAGCCTTAGATTATACATATGGGACATTGGAGGATGTAGGTGATTTGGTTGCCAGATTTCACCATACTTATCAGGAGACAGGAGAAAAGTTATCCCAGTATGTGTACAGATTAGATAAATTAATCCATAAAATTATAGATAAAGGAGGGTTAGCTCCTGCTGAAATTAATAGCAGCCGATTGAAACAGTTAATTAGGGGAGCATTAACAACTGACCCTGTGGCTCAACGGTTGCGTTGTACATCTCTATTATTAGGAAGTCCCACCCTTAATGACTTAATTAAAGAGATTACTCAGGAGGAAGCTTTAATTGCTACCAGAGAAAAGACTCATGCTAAGGCTGTAAAAGTGGTGGTTCCCTCGCCTGAGGCCCAAGGATCACGGGAGGATAAGTTAGTTACCTTGGTAGTGGAACAAAATAAGAAAATAGACCAGCTTATTCTTGCTCTAAATCAAAGGGTGGTACCATCTAACGCTAATTCCAGTAATTCCACTAGGGGGTTTAACAATAGCAGAGGGAATTTTAGGAGAGGTGGAAATTTTATAAGCAGAGGGTGTTTCCGATGTGGACAGTTAGGACATAGAGCAGTGGACTGTTCCATAGACTGGGGAATGAATGAAGGGGAAACTAACGTTCAGACAAATAATTCCTCTCCTCAGGGAAACGATGGTGGGAGATTGGCGGGCCCCTCGTCGTCTCCCAGAAATTAGATGTAGATTCAATGGGGAGTACCCAGTGGAGTAATTCTCTTCCGGATGGTATGATCGGACCCGCTCCACGTGTGGTAGTTAAATTAAATGGACATCCCTGTCCTGTGTTATTGGATAGTGGGTCTCAGGTGTCCATTATATTCGAACATTGGTATAGACATTATCTCTCTAATGTTCCTATCCTGCCCCTGGAAGGACTGGTAATTTGGGGATTGAGTGAACAGAAATACCCTTATTTAGGTTATGTGGTAGTCAACATAGAGTTTCCAGCGGAATTTATGGGTGTGTCGGAGCCATTACCTCTAATTGCTCTAGTATGCCCTGAATCACCAGGTGATAAAACGGTCATGCCTGTGATTATTGGGACTAATGCTCATTTATTTAGGGTCCTCAGTGACTGGTGTTTAGAAAGGTGTAGGGAAGCGACAGTTATTACTAAGACAATTTGTACTGAAAAATACCAGGACGGGGAGTTTGAGCACAGTGATTCCTCAATGGCTCAGGATCTGTCCATAGAAGACTTAACCACATGTTTTCAGGGGAGTGACATTGGGTTGGTAGAACAAAATAGTTTATGTGAGGAATTGATGAACCGAAGGCATGTCTTCTCTCTTGGTGAATGGGATTTAGGAAGAGCTAAAGGTGTCGAACACTGTATAAAGCTGACTAATGAAACGCCTTTTAGGGAGAGGTCACGCAGACTTGCTCCTGCCGACTTCGATGACGTCAGACAGCATCTTCAGACTCTCCTTGAAACAGAGGTTATTCAACACTCTGAAAGTCCCTATGCCTCTCCTATCGTAGTAGCCCGTAAAAAGAATGGCAAAATTAGAATGTGTATTGATTATCGCACACTTAATCAACGCACTGTGCCTGATCAGTACACGGTTCCTAGAATAGAGGAGGCGTTGGACTGTTTACAGGGGAGCCAGTGGTTCACCGTGTTGGATCTTCGGAGTGGGTATTACCAAATACCTATGAGTCACCAGGATAGAGAAAAGACTGCTTTCATTTGTCCTTTGGGTTTCTTTGAATTTTTAAAGATGCCCCAAGGAATCAAGGGTGCCCCGGCCACTTTTCAGAGAACCATGGAGCAGACGGTGGGTGATATGAACTATCGCGAGGTATTAGTTTACCTTGATGATATTATAGTTTTTGGGTCCTCACTACAGGAACATAACCACCGTCTGCTCAGGGTACTGGATAGATTATTGAAGAAAGGCTTTAAACTTTCTGTGGATAAATGTAAGTTCTGCCTTCCCTCGGTAACTTACTTGGGACATGTGGTGAGTCGACAGGGTATTTCTACCGATCCTACTAAAGTTGAGGCGGTAAATGATTGGCCTAGGCCTACGAAATTAAAGGAATTAAGATCTTTCCTTGGGTTTTGTGGGTACTATCGCCGGTTTGTGCCCTATTATTCTGTAATATGTCGTCCTCTCACTGAATTGACCAAGGGATATCCTCCCGTTGGTAAAATTACAAAGGTATCCTCATGTAAAAAGGAGGGATATTTTAAGCCCTCTGAGGAATTTGGGAATAGGTGGACTCATGAGTGTGAGGAGGCCTTCCTTAAATTAAAATGGAGTCTTACCAATGCTCCTGTATTGGCCTATGTTGACCCCACTCTGCCTTATACATTACATGTGGATGCATCGTTTGATGGTTTAGGTGCCGTGTTGTACCAAACTCATGAAGGAAGGTTACAACCTGTATCTTATATCAGTCGGGGATTGTCCAATAGTGAGAGGAGATATCCTGTCCACAAATTGGAGTTCCTTGCTCTTAAATGGGCTATTGCTGATAGATTTCATGAATATCTGTATGGGGCAAATTTTGAGGTATTCACTGACAATAATCCTCTAACCTATGTGCTTACCACAGCTAAATTAGATGCCACCGGGCACAGATGGTTAGCCACTTTGTCTATTTATGACTTTAAGATTAAATATCGCCCAGGTATCAACAACATAGATGCAGATTCTTTGTCTAGATTATCTAGAATTGAGAGTGAAATAGATGGATCTGAGTGGATTGAAGTTCCTTCCACCACCATCAAAGGATTGTGCTTTAGCATTTCATGTGTAACGGCAGATAATGGGGAATGCATTAGTGCCCTTGGAGCCTCAGACCAGGCATTACCTCTGGCCTATTGTTGGTTAAGCCAACTAGAATTAGAAGGCTTGCCACATATAGGTCAGGGAAAGATCCGTATGGAACAACGTAATGATCCAGATATTTCCATTGTTATACTCTGTCTGGAGTCTGGTCGTGCTGAGTGTAATATGAGTTCTCTAACCCATGCATCAAAATTATTGATGCGGCAAATAAAGCAATTGACCCTAAAGAATGGAATACTTTACCGTGAATTAGTTAAATCCAATGGAAAATTCAAATCACAATTAGTTACTCCTCAGTGTTATAGAAACACTATTTTGAATGCATTGCATGACCAGCACGGCCATCTCGGGGTAGAAAAAACTAAGGGACTGATAACTGATCGGTTTTATTGGCCCTCGATGGACCAGGATATTGAAAAATACTGTAGGACATGTGGTAGTTGTATATTGAGGAAGACTCTCCCCACCAAGTCCGCCCCTCTTGTTAATCTTCAGAGCCAGGGTCCTATGGATCTAGTATGTATTGACTATTTATCCTTGGCAACATCACCTGGAAAGGAATGTAATATACTGGTAGTAACGGATCACTTCACCCGTTATGCCCAGGCTTATGTTACTTCTGATCAACGGGCTATTACTGTAGCAAGAACTTTATGGGAACGGTTCTTTGTTCACTATGGTTTACCAGCCCGATTGCACTCCGACCAGGGGCGGGATTTTGAGGGAAAAATTATTCGGGAGCTCTGTCTGTGCTGTGGGATTAAGAAATCCCGGACTACCCCTTACCATCCACAGGGTAATCCTCAGCCAGAGCGATTTAACCGCACCTTGCTTGATATGATGGGCACCTTGGGCCCCATGGGCCAAACACAGTGGAGGAGACGGATATGTCACTTGGTGCATGCCTATAATTGCACTAAGAATGAATCCACTGGGTACTCCCCATATGAATTAATGTTTGGGCGGGAAGCTCGTCTACCAATAGATGTTTCATTAGGACTTCCCTCCCGGGATGCTGATGGACAAACACATTCCCAGTATATAATTAAATTACGAAAAGAGCTTAGACATGCACATAAGTTAGCTCAGGACGCTTCAAACAAAGCAGGGGTCAAGAATAAAATTAGATATGACCTGCGCATAAAAGAAAATGTATTAGGAATAGGGGATAGAGTGCTAGTACAGCAATTGGGACTTCCTAGACGACAAAAATTAGCTTATCGATGGAAACCTGATCCATATGTGGTAATTGAAAAATTACCTAACATACCAGTTTATAAACTAAGGTCAGAGTCGGGGGAGGGACCAATTCTTACTTACCACCGACAACATCTTTTGCCTATAGCCCAAGATCTTCGTTTCCCCGAAGCAGTTGAAGATGAATCACTGTTAAGCTCTAATTGGCGAAATGGTAGTAGGTTGCGATCTTCTCAAGGACGATGCCACTCCCCAGAAATTGCTGCGGATCCTAATGAGGATCCTGAGAACAGAGAATGTGGTCTAGGGTATTTCTATTGTGATAAGGATCCTGATAGCTCTGTTCCCCAATTGCCCGATTTTATCACGCCCAATGGGTTAAATGAGATTGTCCCTGAAAACGATTGTAATATATCAGTCAGTATTACTAATGAGGATGGTGGGTTGGACTCTGAGAGAGAAGTTACATCCGAAAGTAGTATAAATGATAACAATGTTAACCTAACCAGGGAGTCTTGCATGGAAACTGGGACTACAGAGACTGGTGAGGATATAGTGCATAGTTATAGGCCATCCAGGGAACGGAGGCCTCCATTAATATTAACCTATCCAGAATTAGGTAAACCTGCATACTTACCTCAAATCATTAATCCAAATATAGTAATTACTTGGCCTTATTTCGGGTATAGAAAAGGGGAAGGTATTTGGTGATCCGATTTAAATGGGGATGGATAAATATACAGATCACCAGGGGGAGAGTGTAACCTGAATAATATCTGCTACTTATCGTTTAGTAATAAATTATTATATCTATATAGTATAATACTTGTTTGGTTCATATATAGATATCTTTGGTAGGGGAAATAAACATATTAATATATGGGTAATATAATAATATATGATAAAATATGATATTATATATGTATATAGATGGATTGTTGAAGGGATAAAATTTGTATTTCATTATTTACATGTATATATTGTATAGGTTTGGTATAGACTGTTGTGAGGTGATGTTTGAAGGACAGTCTAGTCTTAGGATGCCTAGCAATAGCCTGCAGGGTAGCAATGATCTGTCTATGAGGCAACTGTGTGGTCCGCGCGCTGCTGGAGCGATAATCTGCCAGGCGGGAAAAGCCGGTCCACGAGCCGGTGATTCATGGCTGACCGCGAGCCTGGGGCTAGACAGGTAATGATTGGCGGCGGTGAGGGGAGATCGCGCGGCTATGGCGGGAAGGGGTACTCACGAGACGGAGGTCTGGGGAGGATAAATAGAGCTCCCCGCCGGCAGTTAGGCAGAATGCTGTTCCCCCTGTTCGTGTGTGCACTCGGGTCTCCTGAGCTGTCGTGAGAGCTGTGCGGAAGCGACTGGAGACCGAGTAGCACGTCCAATACAGGGCAGATCTGAGCCGCGGCTGGGAGCAGGGGAGGTGGGCATAGATTCCCCAAGCACTGCTTACCCCCAGCGTACCTTGTGCGGGCTCCACGGCGGGGATAGGACGGCTGGCCAGGCGGAGGCAGACTGGAGATGCGGATGGGCGGATGGAGGGAAGGAGGGCAGCGCGTCCCTAGAAACCGAGATGAAGCCATCCCAGCAAGACTCCTGATTCGCCACATGCAGAAAGGGGCCAGCTCAGCAGCTACAGTCCTCCCCTAGGGAGGAGTCGGGGGAGAAGCCAGTGCAGAACCTACAAGCTGTAAGTGAGACTATGCAATGCACCACACAGCTACACCTCACTAGCTTATGTAATATAAAACAGCTTGAATCTACCAGCGGTCTGCTTTATATGGGGGGTGAAGTAAATTTTGAGCCAAAAGTTGCCAGCCCTAGGTCCTAATATTGGAGGATGCAATAAGGCAGTTATAGACTGGACAGGCGATTTCACACTGTTATACTTAGAGGTGGAACTGTAATTTTCTCAAAGGAACTATTTAATTATATATATATATAAAGATATGGCTGGACAGTTCCAAGTACCACATACTAGAGCAGTATGTAAAGTCTCAATTAACATATGTGAGGAACAAGTACAAGGATAACTATCTTTATAAAAATATCTCTTTAACGTTACTAAAAGAGATTTGACAAGGACATTACTTTGCAGAGTGTCCAGTAATTGAGACTTAATAGCTTCTACAGTTGAAACGGATACAGTTACAGGACTACTGCTACTACAGCAAATAGTTTCACCAAGAAAGGATACAATTGTAGCAGAGTAGAGTATATCTTTTGCAGACTAACTACCATAAAATGCCTGCTGCCTTTTAAGGAGATGGACATAATACTGTACAAGCAGACCCTTCTATGATGTAGTACCCGATGGGGGTTAATTCAAGTATGGCACTCTGAGTAGATTAGATTCTACTATAAACGAGACAAAAAGGAACTACACCCAACATAGAGGAAAGTATAGACTTGCGACTCATACAAAACTGATGCCAAACAAGTTTTATGCCAGTGTACACTGAATTAAGGGCCCAGACATTGCACTTATTTTTTTTATGAGTACCCGGGTCACTCAAGCAGTAATATTACCACATTTTTTGTATTGCATGCAAACAATAACCTGTATAGGTGTTATAGAGAGATAGTGAAAGGGGATAGAAAATGTATTTTCTATTATTGTGCTTGACAGAATGTTTATTTTGCATCTAATCTTTAAATATCTTAGTAGTAATAAAAACACTTAAGGTTGCTTACCATATATGTTGTGATATGAAATTCTGTCCGGCGATCCTGGAAATACCAAGAGAAGAACAGGTACAATAATATATTGTAAAGTATTCGCCTAGGTATAGAAGTCATATAGATATACAATTATTCTACAGTGTTAGACATAGAGGCTTACCCAGGCAAGCCTAAATATAGCTTGGGTGGAGGCACATATGTATTACATACCCCTGGGTGGTGAGAGAGGGGTTACATACCATAATTCAGCGTGCCCCCAGCACCATCAGACAGGCCAGAAGGCCATCAGAAAGGCCAGCGGGTCCCCAGCACCATCAGACAGGCCAGAAGGCCATCGGAAAGGCCAGCGGGTCCCCAGCACCATTAGACAGGCCAGAAGGCCCCTAGCGCCACCAGACAGGCCAGAAGGCCCCTAGCACTATCACACAGGCCAGAAGGGCCTCAGTGCCATCAGACAGGCCAGAGGGCCCCCAGCACCATCTGACAAGCCAGAAGGACCCCAGCACCATCAGAAAGGCCAGCAGGCCCCCAGCGTCATCAGACAAGCTCCAACCCCAACCCCATCAGACAGGCCAGAAGACCCCCAGTACCATCAGACAGGCAATCAGGCCCCCACTGCCATTAGACAGGCCAGCAGGCCCCCATTGCCATCAGACAGGCCAGCAGGCCCCCAGTACCATCTAACAGGCCAGCGGATGCCTGGAGGGAGTGAGCTGACAGATCATGTGCAACTGTGCTAGCGTCAGGCACCTTATTTTGCAGAAAATGCATCGTAGTCACAACTAGGATGCTCCAGGAGACTGTACTGATTAAGTTGATATGCAACACACTTGCATATCTGTGTGCGACTGAGTCTATATATAAAGCACAAAAGAGCTTGGTATGTAAAAAAATCCACTACTGCTGCATCATAGACCCCAGCAGAATCTCACAGAACCTGGTATACGAAGAGGGGCTGTTTGGTGCGACTGTAGCAAAGGTGTATGAGGACTGCACGCTGGTATGTGCAGACTGTACTGGTGCTGCACAGTTACAGGAAATGCAAACTACAGTAAAGGCAGAAAAGTACACTTGTGTAATAAATCAGCACTGAGCATTGAACTGGATGCAAGGAGCAACAGGAGACTTGTAGCGCACAGCTAGGAAACGGAGAGAACAAGAACACTAGTGCACAATGGAATGTGCACAAACAGGAGAACCCGAGAATCAGAACGCAAAGCTGCTGATGCTGGAACCAGGATTAGTTAAGGTACAAGTTGTACAATGAGCAGGTGCAAGTGAGAGATTTAAATAGGGTACTCTGAACAACCATTGCTGCACAAGTCATGTGGAAACAAACTCCTCACTGATTTGTCAAACCCAGAGTCAGCTGAACAAATCAACATGGCGCCGCCCATGAAGTGCCAGCCTCAGGAGAAATGCCTTCACAAACAGATACTAGCTTGTCATAATATGTACACTTTTAGAACTCTGACCATTCGGGCCAGTGCAGAGGGTCTCATATCCTGCTGTGTAACAACTGTCTTTAAAAATGAGTACAATAGAGTTGAGGCCTCAAAGAACTCTGGAGTAGAGACACATGACATTTTTGTACTGCATCTCTGGTACTATAACTTGCTGAAATTTATTTTTTTGCATTTATTGTACCATCTCATTCTGCCATTCCACAGTACCTCCACCATTAATATAGGTCAAGTACTGTTCTCAGTTGTGTATTGCTGGCAAGTCCGTATTAAGGGCCACATGGGCCTGGGGCTGAAAATGTTCATGGGCCTATTATGAGAAGCAGATGAGCTGTTACAAGTGCTGTGTGTGTGAGGCCAGTGCCACGTTGGAGTCTACATCACCAATATCTCTTTAATATGAAAAAGTAGAAAATTATATCATTTTGTGAAGAAAAGAGAAATACAATTTTAATACTTAATCATCGTGCTGTTATGATTAAGGACCTATTTTTATGTTTATGGCTGGAGCAGTAGCTCCATCCACACAGGGGTGGATTGGTCCGCAGGGGCAGTGGGTATGTTTCCACTAGGCTGATACTATGTTGCAATCTGCTGGGCCAGTTCACACACCGCAATCAAAGCTCTGATCAGGCAGTGATCAGAGAGACTAGAGGCAAGCAGGCAGCTTCTGCTCTACAGTTAAATGGAAGCGGGAGGGCTGCTATGCATACTCAGCAGAAGCAAGTCCTCACATCAGCCTCCAGCAGCCAGCAACACAGAACCCAGGTAAGGGACACAGAAGGACAGGCTAGGAAGCCTGCAGTGGTGCAGGTGGTGGGGGAAGCGGGGGGTTCCTGAGTACCCCCACCTCCCACTGACAGACTTTTTTTTACCTGCGCCTTTATAAGGCCCAACGCTTTCTTGCAGCAATTCACAGATTGATGGGGAAGGGGCGTGGCCAAAATTACACTCCCCCCACCTCCCTTGGTGAAAATCCTGCATTTGCCCGTGTGTAGCAGACTGCACAATGACAATGAGGGTCCCGGTGCCTTTACTCTTGACTGCCCCTCAACTCAGGAGAATCCTCACATTGAGAGGAGAACCTGCTGTCCCAACCTGTCCTGTGTCCGTCTGATAGTGACATATGAAAAAGACTGGTAAGAGACAGATTTGTTATATATTTATATTCTCATACATTTTATTTATCATGTACAGTCAGGGCCGGATTAACAATGGGGCGGGTGGAGCTGCAGCTCCAGGCCCACCCATCACAATAGGCCCAGTCTCTCCCCCATAGGTGGATCCGGGAGGGGGGCACTCAGGCTTGTGCTCCCTGTTTTTCTGCCATCTAGCTGTTGTCCGTGCTGCACATGGCATTTACTCTGTCTGTTAGCTATTGGTCATAATAATGTGACTTGACCTTGTATAAGATTAAGATGTGCTTTCAATGCAAAGAGGGAGGAGAAAGGACATCTGTAGAGGGAAAGACAGTGAGATATGTTATATTTCAGGAAGCACTGGGCCACACAAGAGAACAGACAGTTGGTAATATGGGAAAGGATGGACTAGGAGAGGTCAAGGAAAGAGAGTTAAAGTTTAGTGTCATTGGCATACAGATGGTAACTATTAGAGGCAGAAGGAGGTGATGAAAACTCCTAGAGAAGAAATACACAGAGAGAACAGCAAGGACCTACAGCAGAACCTTGGAAAACACCATCAGGAAAGATCAGAAGAGGATGGGTGGAGTCAGACACAGAGAAAGAGAAGGAATAATTGGACAAATAAAAGGTGAGCAAAGAGAGTGCAGTGTCATAGAGATTGATGGAGTGAAGTATTACAGACAGGAGGGAAAGTCAACAGTGTCATATTCAGTTGCAAGGTCAGTCAGGAGGAGAATAGTTTTGGCTCTTGGAGTTAGCCTTGGTAGTGAGGAGGCCATAGATGATGTTGGTGAGGGCAAGTTATGTGGACTTGAAAGACTTTTGCAAATGGTGTGTCTGTATGGAGTG
The DNA here is from genome assembly GCF_028390025.1 of Pseudophryne corroboree. NCBI lineage: Eukaryota > Metazoa > Chordata > Amphibia > Anura > Myobatrachidae > Pseudophryne > Pseudophryne corroboree. The sequence continues at coordinate 107,833,514 of NC_086453.1, forward strand.
CTATGGTTGGGGAGTGTTTGGTTGGAGGCAGATTATGGTGATAGGAACTGCCTCATCTAGGGCTAAGTGCAAATACAAAGTCTACAGCTTCAAATTGCTTTATAATGGCGCATACATCGGAAACACATTGGTTGATCATTAACTGTCTGTGCAACTCTAAAGTCGTGCAGCATGGCCGACGAGAATAAGATGCCGGAGCCATTTTAACTGCATATGGGATCCTAGTCCCAAGTTGTGACATGTTCCCCCAACAGTCGAGACATGCCTGCATATGTGTGGTCATCCCCCCCCCATTACCGCCCACAAACGCAAGTCCTTCGCGTGCCATACGCAGTGCGACATAAGTTCATGCGAAATGGCAAGGGATTGCTCCACTGCATCTGACATCACATTGCACCATCTCTGAATCAGGACCTTATTACTTATTACATTATACCCCTTTTCCACTGACATGAAAATCCAGGGTTTTTGCACATGAACGCGCACCAACCCGGGATTTTTGTCAGTAGAAATGGCTAAAAGGTCAAAAAATCCCGGATAAAGTGACCTGGGATTCTTACCCTGGTAACAAGCAGGGTTTATAGTGGATCTTTCCCATGTTATCTGCAGTGAAAAATGGGTTACCCAGGTCATCCAACCTGGATTACCCATTTACAGCCTGGTGATGAGCTAAAAAAATAAGATTTTAAACCTACCGGTAAATCTTTTTCTCCTAGTCCCTAGAGGATCCTGGGGACTCCGTAAGGACCATGGGGGTATAGACGGGCTCCGCAGGAGACATGGGCACTCTAAGACGTTAGATGGGTGTGAACTGGCTCCTCCCTCTATACCCCTCCTCCAGACCTCAGTTATAGGAACTGTGCCCAGAGGAGACGGACAGTACGAGGAAAGGATTTTTGTTAATCTAAGGGCGAGATACATACCAGCCCACACCATACCTAGAGATGAGCGGATTCGGTTTTACTCGGTTTTACTCGGTTCTCAAAACGGCATCTTATTGGCTCACGAATGTCACGTGTTTTGGATAGCCAATAAGATGCCGTTTTGAGAACCGAGTAAAACCGAGTAAAACCGAATCCGCTCATCTCTACGTACAACATGGTATATACTAAACCAGTTAACAGCATGAACAAAACAGCATCAGCCAGAGACTGATCTCAACTGTAACATAACCCTTATGTAAGCAACAACTATATACAAGCCTTGCAGAATTTGTCCGCACTGGGACGGGCGCCCAGCATCCTCTACGGACTAGAAGAAAAAGATTTACCGGTAGGTTTAAAATCTTATTTTCTCTTACGTCCTAGAGGATGCTGGGGACTCCGTAAGGAACATGGGGTTTATACCAAAGCTCCAGACTGGGCGGGAGAGTGCGGATGACTCTGCAGCACCGATTGAGCAAACATGAGGTCCTCATCAGCCAGGGTATCAAACTTGTAGAATTTTGCAAAAGTGTTTGAACCCGACCAAGTAGCTGCTCGGCAAAGCTGCAATGCCGAGACGCCTCGGGCAGCCGCCCAAGAAGAGCCCACCTTCCTAGTGGAATGGGCCTTTACCGAATTTGGTAACGGCAATCCAGCCATAGAATGAGCCTGCTGAATCGTGTTACAGATCCAGCGAGCAATAGTCTGCTTAGAAGCAGGAGCGCCAACCTTGTTGGCTGCATACAGGACAAACAGTGCCTTTGTTTTCCTAACCCGAGCCGTCCTGGCTACATAAATTTTTATGGCTCTGACTACATCAAGGGACTTGGAATCCACCAAGTCACACGTAGCCACAGGCACCACAATAGGTTGGTTCATATGAAACAACGAAACCACTTTAGGCAGAAATTGAGGACGAGTCCTCAACTCTGCTCGATCCACATGGAAAATCAGATAGGGGCTCTTGTGAGACATAGCCGCCAATTCGGACACCCGCCTCGCAGATGCCAAGGCCAACAACATGACCACTTTCCAAGTGAGAAATTTTAACTCAACTGTTTGAAGAGGTTCAAACTAGTGTGATTTAAGGAACTGTAACAACACGTTAAGGTCCCACGGGGCCACTGGGGGCACAAAAGGAGGTTGGATGTGCAGCATTCCCTTTACAAAAGTCTGGACTTCTGGGAGAGAAGCCAATTCCTTCTGAAAGAATATAGATAAGGCCGAAATCTGCACCTTAATGGAGCCTAACTTTAGGCCCATATCCACTCCTGTCTGTAGAAAATGGAGAAAACGACCCAGCTGAAAATCTTCCGTAGGAGCATTCTTGGCTTCACACCAAGACACATATTTCCTCCAGATACGGTGATAATGCTTCGCCGTTACCTCCTTCCTAGCTTTGATTAGAGTAGGGATGACTTCCCCCGGAACACCTTTCCTAGCTAGGATTTGGTGTTCAACCGCCATGCCGTCAAACGTAACCGCGGTAAGTCTTGGAACACACAGGGCCCCTGTTGCAACAGGTCCTCCCTGGGAGGAAGAGGCCACGGATCTTCTGTGATCATTTCCTGAAGATCTGAATACCAGGCCCTTCGAGGCCAATCTGGAACAATGAGTATTGTCTGCACTCTTGTTCGTCTTATGATTCTCAATGTTTTTGAGATAAGTGGAAGTGGAGGGAACACATAGACCGACTGAAACACCCACGGTGTCACCAGGGCGTCCACCGCCACTGCCTGAGGGTCCCTCGACCTGGAACAATACATCCAAAGCTTTCTGTTGAGGCGTGACGCCATCATGTCTATTTGAGGAAGTCCCCAATGACTTGTTACCTCTGCAAAGACCTCCTGATGAAGTCCCCACTCTCCTGGACGGAGATCGTGTCTGCTGAGGAAGTCTGCTTCCCAGTTGTCTACTCCCGGAATGAAGACCGCTGACAGAGCGCTTACATGATTTTCCACCCAGCGAAGAATCCTGGTGGCTTCCGCCATTGCTGCTCTGCTCTTTGTCCTGCCCTGGCGGTTTACATGCGCCACGGCTGTGACGTTGTCTGACTGGATCAGAACAGGTAGGTTGCGAAGAAGCTTCTCCACCTGTTGCAGGCCGTTGTATATGGCCCTTAATTCCAGCACATTGATGTATAGACAAGCCTCCTGGCTTGACCATATTCCCTGAAAATTTTTTCCTTGTGTGACTACTCCCCATCCTCGGAGGCTCGCGTCCGTGGTCACAAGAACCCAATCTTGAATGCCGAACCTGTGACCCTCTAGAAGGTGAGCACTCTAGAGCCACCATAGGAGAGAGACCCTGGCCCTGGGGGACAGGCTTATCCTCCGATGCATTTGTAGATGGGACCCTGACCACTTGTCCAGAAGGTCCCACTGAAAAGTTCTCGCATGAAACCTGCCGAACGGAATGGCCTCGTAGGCCGCCACCATCTTTCCCAATACTCGAGTGCATTGATGAACTGACACTCTTTTTGGTTTCAGCAGGTCCTTGACCATGTTCTGGAGTTCCTGGGCTTTTTCCATTGGGAGAAAAACCCTCTTTTTTTCCGTGTCCAGAACCATGCCCAAAAAAGACAGCCGAATTGTCGGAACCAACTGCGACTTTGGTAGATTTAGAATCCAGCCGTGTTGTTGTAGTAGTCTCAGGGAGAGAGACACGCTTTTTAGTAACTGATCTCTCGATCTTGCCTTTATCAGGAGATTGTCCAATTATGGGATAATTGTGACCCCTGCTTGTGCAGGAGCACCATCATTTCCGCCATTACCTTGGTGAAAATTCTCGGGCCGTGGAAAGCCCAAACGGCAACGTCTGAAACTGGTAATGACAATCCTGTACAGCGAATCTCCGGTACGCCTGATGCGGCGGATATATGGGGACATGAAGGTATGCATCCTTTATATCTAGTGACACCATAAGATCCCCCCCTTCCAGGTTGGAGATCACAGCCTGGAGAGATTCCATCTTGAATTTGAACCTTTTCAAATATAGGTTTAGGGATTTTAGATTCAGAATTGGTCTGACCGAGCCATCCGGCTTCGGGACCACAAATAGGGTTGAATAAAACCTTTTCCCCTGTTGCACTAGGGGAACCTTGATAATCACCTGCTGTTGACACAGCTTTTGTATGGCAGCTGAAACTACTTCCCTCTCTGGGGGAGAAGCTGGCAAGGCCGATTCGAAAAATCGGTGTGGAGGCACATCTTCGGACTCCAGTTTGTAGCCTTGGGATACAACTTCGACCACCCAAGGATCCAAATCCGACTGAACCCAGACTTGGCTGAAGAGTTGAAGACGTGCCCCCACCGGTGCGGACTTCCGTAGCAGAGCCCCAGCATCATGCGGTGGAATTTGTAGAGGCCGGGGAGGATTTTTGTTCCTGGGAACTAGCCGTAGCTGGTGTTCTTTTCCCTCTGCCTCTACCTCTGGTGAGGAAGGAAGATCCACGACCCTTTCTGAACTTATGCGACCGAAAGGACTGCATCTGGTATTGAGGTGTTTTCTTTTGCTGTGGGGGAACGTAAGGCAAAAAAGAAGACTTACCCGCGGTAGCTGTGGAAACCAGGTTCGCGAGGCCCTCCCCAAATAAAACTTCACCTTTCTAAGGCAAAGCCTCCATATGTCTCTTTGAATCAGCATCACCTGTCCATTGACGGGTCCACAGGGACCTTCTAGCAGAAACTGCCATGGCATTGGCTCTTGAACCCAACAGTCCAATATCTCTCGCAGCCTCTCTCATATATAACGCTGCGTCCTTGATGTGACCTAAGGTCAACAAAATACTATCTTTATCTAGGGTGTCAATGTCAGATGACAAGTTATCTGCCCACGCTGCAATTGCACTACCCACCCATGCCGACGCTACTGCAGGTCTGAGCAGGGTTCCTGTAGTCGCATAAATTGATTTTAAGGTAGTTTCCTGCCTGCGATCCGCAGGATCCTTTAGGGCCGCCGTGTCCGGGGACGGTAGTGAAACCTTTTTGGACAAGCGCGTCAAGGCCTTGTCCACCGTGGGCGAGGATTCCCACCGTAACCTGTCCTTTGAGTGGAAAGGATACGCCATAATAATTCTCTTGGGAACCTGCAGTCTCTTGTCTGGAGTTTCCCAAGCCTTTTCAAATAAAATGTTCAACTCATGAGATGGGGGAAACGTTACCTCAGGTTTCTTTTCCTTAAATATGCAGACCCTCGTGTCAAGGACAGAGGGGTCCTCTGTGATATGCAAAACATCTTTTATTGCAATAATCATATATTGAATACTCTTGGCCACTCGGGTGCAACCTTGCATCATCATAGTCGACACTGGAGTCGGAATCCGTGTCGGTATCAGTGTCTGCTATCTCGGAAAAGGGACATTTATGGGACCCTGAAGGGTCTTGTGACACAGTCAAAGCCATGTATTGATGTCCTGCTTTGTCCAATCTCTTATGTAATAAAGCCACATTAGCATTTAAAACATTCCACATGTCCAACCAATCAGGTGTCGGCTGTGCCGATGGAGACACCACCACCATCTGCTCTGCATCCTCTCGTCGACGAGCCTTCCGCGTCAGACATGTCGACACACACGTACTGACACCCTCACACACACTGGGATATATGAATATGGGGACAGACCCACAATAAGGCCCTTTGGAGAGACAGAGAGAGAGTATGCCAGCACACACCCAGCGCCACTAGATACTGAAACAAAGTCCCAGCCTGTACAGCGCTTTATATACACAATTTAGCACCAAATAAATGTGCCCCCCCCCCCCTCGTTTTTGCCCCCTGTTACTTGTTCAGCAGGGGAGAGTCCGGGAGCAGCTTCTCTGCAGCTTGCTGTGGAGAAAATGGCGCTGGTTAGTGCTGGAGGATCAAGCTCCGCCCCCTCAACGGCGGGCTTCGGTCCCGCTATTTTTCTTTATACTGGCAGGGGATTTATTATATACTGCCTCCGCAGTATCTATATACTTGTGCCAGGCTTATGTGAGGTAAAAATTGCTGCCCAGGGCGCCCCCCCTGCGCTCTGCACCCTTGCAGTGCCTGTGTGTGTTGTGGGAGCAATGGCGCGCAGCGCGACCGCTGCGCGGCACCTCATGAAGATCCGAAGTCTTCTGCCACCTTTGAAGTCTTCTTGCTTCCTATACTTACCTGGCTTCTATCTTCCGGCTCTGTGAGGAGGACGGCGGCGTGGCTCTAGGACGAACAGCAAGGACGACACCTGTGTTCCGACCCTCTGGAGCTAATGGTGTCCAGTAGCCTAAGAAGCAGTGCCCATCAGTCCAGGAAAGTGGGTCTGCTTCTCTCCCCTCAGTCCCACGAAGCAGGGAGCCTGTTGCCAGCAGTGCTCCCTGAAAATAAAAAACCTAACAAAAGTCTTTTCAGAGAAACTCAGTAGAGCTCCCCTGCAGTGCATCCAGTCTCCTCTGGGCACAGATCTAACTGAGGTCTGGAGGAGGGGCATAGAGGGAGGAGCCAGTTCACACCCATCTAAAGTCTTAGAGTGCCCATGTCTCCTGCGGAGCCCGTCTATACCCCCATGGTCCATACGGAGTCCCCAGCATCCTCTAGGACGTAAGAGAAAGAAACCTGAATGTGCTGGCAGCGCTGTGAGTATCATAGCCGCTAATGCACCCGGGATGCAGCATTCGGCTTCAGTTCTCCTTCCTAAGCTTGCTCCCAGACTCCCATTGGCTAGTTTCAAAGGAGTGTGAGGCAGGCTTATAGAGGCTAGACTAGCCGAGCGCTGTTTCCCGTGGAGCGATGGCTCAGTGACACACAATGGCGCTGCTGATCCCCGAGGTTAGGCAGTCTGCAACATTAAATGTATGTTTTATATGTGTTAACCCCCCTGCAATGTGTGGTTTGCGCTAGGTGCGAGTAATTAAGTCATTTTTGTTTTAAACCATTGGCCCACCTGTGTATTGGCTATTAGGAAATGTATATGTGTTATAATAAGATTTTACTCACCGGTAAATCTATTTCTCGTAGTCCGTAGTGGATGCTGGGGACTCCGTAAGGACCATGGGGAATAGACGGGCTCCGCAGGAGACTGGGCACTCTAAGAAAGATTTAGTACTACTGGTGTGCACTGGCTCCTCCCTCTATGCCCCTCCTCCAGACCCCAGTTAAGGAAACTGTGCCCGGAAGAGCTGACATTACAAGGAAAGAATTTTAGAACCCAGGGTAAGACTCATACTAGCCACACCAATCACACCGTATAACTTGTGATAAACTTACCCAGTTAACAGTATGAACAAACAACAGAGCATCAACCAATGGATGCCAACATAACATAACCCTTTATTAAGCAATAACTATATACACGTATTGCAGAAAGTCCGCACTTGGGACGGGCGCCCAGCATCCACTACGGACTACGAGAAATAGATTTACCGGTGAGTAAAATCTTATTTTCTCTAACATCCTAGTGGATGCTGGGGACTCCTTAAGGACCATGGGGATTATATACCAAAGCTCCCAAACGGGCGGGAGAGTGCGGATGACTCTGCAGCACCGAATGGGCAAACACAAGGTCCTCCTCAGCAAGGGTATCAAACTTGTAGAATTTTGTAAAGGTGTTTGAACCCGACCAAGTAGCAGCTCGGCAAAGCTGTAATGCTGAGACCCCTCAGGCAGCCGCCCAAGAAGAGCCCACCTTCCTTGTAGAGATGAGCGCCTGAAATTTTTCGGGTTTTGTGTTTTGGTTTTGGGTTCGGTTCCGCGGCTGTGTTTTGGGTTCGACCGCGTTTTGGCAAAACCTCACCGATTTTTTTTTGTCGGATTCGGGTGTGTTTTGGATTTGGGTGTTTTTTTAAAAAAACACTAAAAAACAGCTTAAATCATAGAATTTGGGGGTCATTTTGATCCCATATTATTATTAACCTCAAAAACCATAATTTCCACTCATTTTCAGTCTATTCTGAATACCTCACACCTCACAATATTATTTTTAGTCCTAAAATTTGCACCAAGGTCGCTGGATGACTAAGCTAAGCGACACTAGTGGCCGACACAAACACCTGGCCCATCTAGGAGTGGCACTGCAGTGTCACGCAGGATGTCCCTTCCAAAAAACCCTCCCCAATCAGCACATGACGCAAAGAAAAAAAGAGGCGCAATGAGGTAGCTGACTGTGTGAGTAAGATAAGCGACCCTAGTGGCCGACACAAACACCGGGCCCATTTAGGAGTGGCACTGCAGTGTCACGCAGGATGTCCCTTCCAAAAAACCCTCCCCAATCAGCACATGACGCAAAGAAAAAAAGAGGCGCAATGAGGTAGCTGACTGTGTGAGTAAGATTAGCGACCCTAGTGGCCGACACAAGCACCGGGCCCATTTAGGAGTGGCACTGCAGTGTCACGCAGGATGTCCCTTCCAAAAAACCCTCCCCAATCAGCACATGACGCAAAGAAAAAAAGAGGCGCAATGAGGTAGCTGACTGTGTGAGTAAGATTAGCGACCCTAGTGGCCGACACAAACACCGGGCCCATTTAGGAGTGGCACTGCAGTGTCACGCAGGATGTCCCTTCCAAAAAACCCTCCCCAATCAGCACATGACGCAAAGAAAAAAAGAGGCGCAATGAGGTAGCTGACTGTGTGAGTAAGATTAGCGACCCTAGTGGCCGACACAAACACCGGGCCCATTTAGGAGTGGCACTGCAGTGTCACGCAGGATGTCCCTTCCAAAAAACCCTCCCCAATCAGCACATGACGCAAAGAAAAAAAGAGGCGCAATGAGGTAGCTGACTGTGTGAGTAAGATTAGCGACCCTAGTGGCCGACACAAACACCGGGCCCATTTAGGAGTGGCACTGCAGTGTCACGCAGGATGTCCCTTCCAAAAAACCCTCCCCAATCAGCACATGACGCAAAGAAAAAAAGAGGCGCAATGAGGTAGCTGACTGTGTGAGTAAGATTAGCGACCCTAGTGGCCGACACAAACACCGGGCCCATTTAGGAGTGGCACTGCAGTGTCACGCAGGATGTCCCTTCCAAAAAACCCTCCCCAATCAGCACATGACGCAAAGAAAAAAAGAGGCGCAATGAGGTAGCTGACTGTGTGAGTAAGATTAGCGACCCTAGTGGCCGACACAAACACCGGGCCCATTTAGGAGTGGCACTGCAGTGTCACGCAGGATGTCCCTTCCAAAAAACCCTCCCCAATCAGCACATGACGCAAAGAAAAAAAGAGGCGCAATGAGGTAGCTGACTGTGTGAGTAAGATTAGCGACCCTAGTGGCCGACACAAACACCGGGCCCATTTAGGAGTGGCACTGCAGTGTCACGCAGGATGTCCCTTCCAAAAAACCCTCCCCAATCAGCACATTGTGCAAGATGGAATTGTCCTTGGGCCCTCCCACCCACCCTTATGTTGTATAAACAAAACAGGACATGCACACTTTAACCAACCCATCATTTCAGTGACAGGGTCTGCCACACGACTGTGACTGATATGACGGGTTGGTTTGGACCCCCCCCAAAAAAGAAGCAATTAATCTCTCCTTGCACAAACTGGCTCTACAGAGGCAAGATGTCCACCTCATCATCACCCTCCGATATATCACCGTGTACATCCCCCTCCTCACAGATTATCAATTCGTCCCCACTGGAATCCATCATCTCAGCTCCCTGTGTACTTTGTGGAGGCAATTGCTGCTGGTCAATGTCTCCGCGGAGGAATTGATTATAATTCATTTTAATGAACATCATCTTCTCCACATTTTCTGGATGTAACCTCGTACGCCGATTGCTGACAAGGTGAGCGGCGGCACTAAACACTCTTTCGGAGTACACACTTGTGGGAGGGCAACTTAGGTAGAATAAAGCCAGTTTGTGCAATGGCCTCCAAATTGCCTCTTTTTCCTGCCAGTATAAGTATGGACTGTGTGACGTGCCTACTTGGATGCGGTCACTCATATAATCCTCCACCATTCTTTCAATGGTGAGAGAATCATATGCAGTGACAGTAGACGACATGTCCGTAATCGTTGTCAGGTCCTTCAGTCCGGACCAGATGTCAGCATCAGCAGTCGCTCCAGACTGCCCTGCATCACCGCCAGCGGGTGGGCTCGGAATTCTGAGCCTTTTCCTCGCACCCCCAGTTGCGGGAGAATGTGAAGGAGGAGATGTTGACAGGTCGCGTTACGCTTGACTTGACAATTTTCTCACCAGCAGGTCTTTCAACGCCAGCAGACTTGTGTCTGCCGGAAAGAGAGATCCAAGGTAGGCTTTAAATCTAGGATCGAGCACGGTGGCCAAAATGTAGTGCTCTGATTTCAACAGATTGACCACCCGTGAATCCTTGTTAAGCGAATTAAGGGCTCCATCCACAAGTCCCACATGCCTAGCGGAATCGCTCCGTGTTAGCTCCTCCTTCAATGTCTCCAGCTTCTTCTGCAAAAGCCTGATGAGGGGAATGACCTGACTCAGGCTGGCAGTGTCTGAACTGACTTCACGTGTGGCAAGTTCAAAGGGCATCAGAACCTTGCACAACGTTGAAATCATTCTCCACTGCGCTTGAGACAGGTGCATTCCACCTCCTATATCGTGCTCAATTGTATAGGCTTGAATGGCCTTTTGCTGCTCCTCCAACCTCTGAAGCATATAGAGGGTTGAATTCCACCTCGTTACCACTTCTTGCTTCAGATGATGGCAGGGCAGGTTCAGTAGTTTTTGGTGGTGCTCCAGTCTTCTGTACGTGGTGCCTGTACGCCGAAAGTGTCCCGCAATTTTTCTGGCCACCGACAGCATCTCTTGCACGCCCCTGTCGTTTTTTAAATAATTCTGCACCACCAAATTCAAGGTATGTGCAAAACATGGGACGTGCTGGAATTTGCCCATATTTAATGCACACACAATATTGCTGGCGTTGTCCGATGCCACAAATCCACAGGAGAGTCCAATTGGGGTAAGCCATTCCGCGATGATCTTCCTCAGTTGCCGTAAGAGGTTTTCAGCTGTGTGCGTATTCTGGAAACCGGTGATACAAAGCGTAGCCTGCCTAGGAAAGAGTTGGCGTTTGCGAGATGCTGCTACTGGTGCCGCCGCTGCTGTTCTTGCGGCGGGAGTCCATACATCTACCCAGTGGGCTGTCACAGTCATATAGTCCTGACCCTGCCCTGCTCCACTTGTCCACATGTCCGTGGTTAAGTGGACATTGGGTACAACTGCATTTTTTAGGACACTGGTGAGTCTTTTTCTGACGTCCGTGTACATTCTCGGTATCGCCTGCCTAGAGAAGTGGAACCTAGATGGTATTTGGTAACGGGGGCACACTGCCTCAATAAATTGTCTAGTTCCCTGTGAACTAACGGCGGATACCGGACGCACGTCTAACACCAACATAGTTGTCAAGGCCTCAGTTATCCGCTTTGCAGCAGGATGACTGCTGTGATATTTCATCTTCCTCGCAAAGGACTGTTGAACAGTCAATTGCTTACTGGAAGTAGTACAAGTGGGCTTACGACTTCCCCTCTGGGATGACCATCGACTCCCAGCAGCAACAACAGCAGCGCCAGCAGCAGTAGGCGTTACACCCAAGGATGCATCGGAGGAATCCCAGGCAGGAGAGGACTCGTCAGAATTGCCAGTGACATTGCCTGCAGGACTATTGGCATTCCTGGGGAAGGAGGAAATTGACACTGAGGGAGTTGGTGGGGTGGTTTGCGTGAGCTTGGTTACAAGAGGAAGGGATTTACTGGTCAGTGGACTGCTTCCGCTGTCACCCAAAGTTTTTGAACTTGTCACTGACTTATTATGAATGCGCTGCAGGTGACGTATAAGGGAGGATGTTCCGAGGTGGTTAACGTCCTTACCCCTACTTATTACAGCTTGACAAAGGGAACACACGGCTTGACACCTGTTGTCCGCATTTCTGTTGAAATACTTCCACACCGAAGAGCTGATTTTTTTGGTATTTTCACCAGGCATGTCAACGGCCATATTCCTCCCACGGACAACAGGTGTCTCCCCGGGTGCCTGACTTAAACAAACCACCTCACCATCAGAATCCTCCTGGTCAATTTCCTCCCCAGCGCCAGCAACACCCATATCCTCCTCATCCTGGTGTACTTCAACACTGACATCTTCAATCTGACTATCAGGAACTGGACTGCGGGTGCTCCTTCCAGCACTTGCAGGGGGCGTGCAAATGGTGGAAGGCGCATGCTCTTCACGTCCAGTGTTGGGAAGGTCAGGCATCGCAACCGACACAATTGGACTCTCCTTGTGGATTTGGGATTTCGAAGAACGCACAGTTCTTTGCGGTGCTACTGCTTTTGCCAGCTTGAGTCTTTTCATTTTTCTAGCGAGAGGCTGAGTGCCTCCATCCTCATGTGAAGCTGAACCACTAGCCATGAACATAGGCCAGGGCCTCAGCCGTTCCTTGCCACTCCGTGTGGTAAATGGCATATTGGCAAGTTTACGCTTCTCCTCCGACAATTTTATTTTAGGTTTTGGAGTCCTTTTTTTACTGATATTTGGTGTTTTGGATTTGACATGCTCTGTACTATGACATTGGGCATCGGCCTTGGCAGACGACGTTGCTGGCATTTCATCGTCTCGGCCATGACTAGTGGCAGCAGCTTCAGCACGAGGTGGAAGTGGATCTTGATCTTTCCCTAATTTTGGAACCTCAACATTTTTGTTCTCCATATTTTAATAGGCACAACTAAAAGGCACCTCAGGTAAACAATGGAGATGGATGGATACTAGTATACAATTATGGACGGACTGCCGAGTGCCGACACAGAGGTAGCTACAGCCGTGAACTACCGTACTGTGTCTGCTGCTAATATAGACTGGTTGATAAAGAGATGTCGTAGTATGTATGTATGAAGAAGAAAGAAAAAAAAACCACGGTTAGGTGGTATACAATTATGGACGGACTGCCGAGTGCCGACACAGAGGTAGCCACAGCCGTGAACTACCGTACTGTACTGTGTCTGCTGCTAATATAGACTGGTTGATAAAGAGATGTCGTAGTATGTATGTATGAAGAAGAAAGAAAAAAAAACCACGGGTAGGTGGTATACAATTATGGACGGACTGCCGAGTGCCGACACAGAGGTAGCCACAGCCGTGAACTACCGTACTGTACTGTGTCTGCTGCTAATATAGACTGGTTGATAAAGAGATGTAGTAGTATGTATGTATAAAGAAGAAAGAAAAAAAAACCATGGGTAGGTGGTATACAATTATGGACGGACTGCCGAGTGCCGACACAGAGGTAGCCACAGCCGTGAACTACCGTACTGTACTGTGTCTGCTGCTAATATAGACTGGTTGATAAAGAGATGTCGTAGTATGTATGTATGAAGAAGAAAGAAAAAAAAAACCACGGTTAGGTGGTATACAATTATGGACGGACTGCCGAGTGCCGACACAGAGGTAGCCACAGCCGTGAACTACCGTACTGTACTGTGTCTGCTGCTAATATAGACTGGTTGATAAAGAGATGTCGTAGTATGTATGTATAAAGAAGAAAGAAAAAAAAAACCACGGTTAGGTGGTATACAATTATGGACGGACTGCCGAGTGCCGACACAGAGGTAGCCACAGCCGTGAACTACCGTACTGTACTGTGTCTGCTGCTAATATAGACTGGTTGATAAAGAGATGTAGTAGTATGTATGTATAAAGAAGAAAGAAAAAAAAACCACGGGTAGGTGGTATACAATTATGGATGGACTGCCGAGTGCCGACACAGAGGTAGCTACAGCCGTGAACTACCGTACTGTGTCTGCTGCGACTGGATGATAAATAATGATATAAAAAATATATATATATCACTACTGCAGCCAGACAGGTATATATATTATATAATGACGGACCTGCTGGACACTGTCTGTCAGCAGAATGAGTTTTTTATAGAATAAAAAAAAAAACACCACACAAGTGAAGTCACACGACGAGTGTTTAACTTTTTCAGGCAATCACAATATAGTATACTACTAACTATACTGGTGGTCAGTGTGGTCAGGTCACTGGTCAGTCACACTGGCAGTGGCACTCCTGCAGCAAAAGTGTGCACTGTTTAATTTTAATATAATATGTACTCCTGGCTCCTGCTATAACCTATAACTGGCACTGCAGTGCTCCCCAGTCTCCCCCACAATTATAAGCTGTGTGAGCTGAGCACAGTCAGATATATAATATATACATAGATGATGCAGCACACTGGGCTGAGCAGTGCACACAGATATGGTATGTGACTGTCTTGTACTCCTGGCTCCTGCTATAACCTATAACTGGCACTGCAGTGCTCCCCAGTCTCCCCCACAATTATAAGCTGTGTGAGCTGAGCACAGTCAGATATATAATATATACATAGATGATGCAGGCATGCAGCACACTGGGCTGAGCAGTGCACACAGATATGGTATGTGACTGAGTCACTGTGTGTACCGTTTTTTTCAGGCAGAGAACGGATATATTAAATAAAACAACTGCACTGCTGGTGGTCACTGTGGTCAGTCACTAAACTCTGCACTCTCTTCTACAGTATTAGCCTCAGGTCAATCTTTCTCTCTCTCTCCTAATCTAAATGGAGAGGACGCCAGCCACGTCCTCTCCCTATCAATCTCAATGCACGTGTGAAAATGGCGGCGACGCGCGGCTCCTTATATAGAATCCGAGTCTCGCGAGAATCCGACAGCGTCATGATGACGTTCGGGCGCGCTCGGGTTAACCGAGCAAGGCGGGAAGATCCGAGTCGCTCGGACCCGTGAAAAAAAACATGAAGTTCGTGCGGGTTCGGATTCAGAGAAACCGAACCCGCTCATCTCTACTTCCTTGTGGAATGGGCTTTCACTGATTTTGGATGCGGCAATCCAGCCGCAGAATGAGCCTGCTGAATCGTGTTACAGATCCAGCGAGCAATAGTTTGCTTTGAAGCAGGAGCACCCAGCTTGTTGGATGCATACAGGATAAAAAGCGAGTCAGTCTTCCTGACTCCAGCCGTTCTGGTTACCTAAATCTTCAAAGCCCGGACTACGTCAAACAGCTTGGAATCCTCCAAGTCACAAGTAGCCGCAGGCACCACAATAGGTTGGTTCAAATGAAAAGATGACACCACCTTTGGCAGAAATTGCGGACGAGTCCGCAATTTTGCCCTGTCCATATGGAAAACCAGATAGGGGCTTTTACATGACAAAGCCGCCAATTCTGACACACGCCTAGCCGAAGCTAAGGCCAACAGCATGACCACTTTCCACGTGAGATACTTTAGCTCCACAGTCTTAAGTGGCTCAAACCAGTGGGATTTCAGGAAAACCAACACCACGTTAAGATCCCAAGGTGCCACCGGTGGCACAAAAGGGGGCTGAATATGCAGCACTCCCTTAACAAACGTCTGAACCTCAGGCAGTGAAGCCAGTTCTTTTTGAAAGAAAATGGATAGGGCCGAAATCTGGACCTTTATGGACCCTAATTTTAGGCCCATAGTCACTCCTGACTGTAGGAAGTGAAGGAATCGACCCAGCTGGAATTCCTCTGTAGGGGCCTTCCTGGCCTCACACCAAGCAACATATTTTCGCCATATACGGTGATAATGCTTTGCTGTCACGTCCTTCCTAGCCTTTATCAGCGTAGGAATAACTTCATCCGGAATGCCTTTTTCCGCTAGGATCCGGCGTTCAACCGCCATGCCGTCAAACGCAGCCGCGGTAAGTCTTGAAACAGACAGGGCCCTTGTTGCAACAGGTCCTGTCTGAGAGGCAGAGGCCATGGGTCCTCTGTGAGCATTTCTTGCAGTTCCGGGTACCAAGTCCTTCTTGGCCAATCCGGAACAATGAGTATTGTTCTCACTCCTCTTTTTCTTACAATTCTCATCACCTTTGGTATGAGAGGAAGAGGAGGAAACACATAGACCGACTGGAACACCCACGGTGTTACTAGTGCGTCCACAGCTATCGCCTGAGGGTCCCTTGACCTGGCGCAATACCTTTTTAGCTTTTTGTTGAGGCGGGACGCCATCATGTCCACCTGTGGCAGTTCCCATCGATTTGCAATCTGCGTGAAGACTTCCTGATGAAGTCCCCACTCTCCCGGGTGGAGGTCGTGCCTGCTGAGGAAGTCTGCTTCCCAGTTGTCCACTCCCGGAATGAACACTGCTGACAGTGCGCTTACGTGATTCTCCGCCCAGTGAAGAATTCTGGTGGCTTCTACCATCGCCACCCTGCTCCTTGTGCCGCCTTGGCGGTTTACATGAGCCACTGCGGTCTGACTGGATCAGAACCGGTTGGTCGCGAAGCAGGGTCTCCGCTTGACTTAGGGCGTTGTATATGGCCCTTAGTTCCAGGATATTGATGTGAAGGCAAGTCTCCTGCCTTGACCACAGCCCTTGGAAATTTCTTCCCTGTGTGACTGCCCCCCACCCTCGGAGGCTTGCATCCGTGGTCACCAGGACCCAGTCCTGAATGCCGAATCTGCGACCTTCGAGAAGGTGAGCACTCTGCAGTCACCACAGGAGAGACACCCTGGCTCTGGGAGATAGGGTGATTAACCGATGCATCCAAAGATGTGATCCGGACCACTTGTCCAGTAAGTCCCATTGGAAGGTCCTCCTATGGAACCTGCCGAAGGGAATGGCCTCGAATGATGCCACCCTCCTTCCCAGGACTCGAGTGCAGTGATGCACTGACACCTGTTTTGGTTTTAATAGATTCCTGACCAGTGTCACGAGTTTCTGTGCTCTCTCTATCGGGAGATAAACCCTTTTCTGGTCTGTGTCTAGGATCATGCCTAGGAGAGGCAGATGAGCTGTAAGAACCAACTGCGACTTTGGAATATATAGAATCCAGCCGTGTTGCCGTTTCACTTCCAGAGAAAGTGATACGCTGTTCAGCAACTGCTCTCTTGATCTCGCTTTTATGAGGAGATCGTCCAAGTACGTGATAATAGTGACACCTTGCTTCCGCAGGAGCACCATCATTTCCGCCATTACCTTGGTGAATATTCTCAAGGCCGTGGAGAGACCAAACGGCAACGTCTGAAATTGGTAATGACCATCCCGTACCGCAATTCTGAGGTACGCCTGATGAGGTGGATAAATGGGGACATGAAGGTATGCATCCTTTATGTCCCGAGTCACCATAAAATCTCCCCCTTTCAGGCTTGCAATAACTGCTCTTAGCGATTCCATCTTGAACTTGAACCCTTTCAGGTATATGTTCAGGGATTTTAAATTCAATATGGGTCCGACCGAACCGTCTGGTTTCGGTACTACAACATGGTCGAATAATAACCCCCTCCTTGTTGAAGGAGGGGAACCTTGACCACCACCTGTTGAAGATACAATTTATGAATTGCAGTTAACACTGTTTCCCTCTCGTGGGGGGAAGCCGGCAGGGCCGTCGGTGAGGGGGCATCTTCTCAAAGTCCAGCTTGTATCCCTGAGACACAATATCTATTGCCCAGGGATCTAACAGGGAGTGAACCCACTTGTGGCTGAACTGACGAAGGCGTGCCCCCACCGGGCCTAGCTCCGCCTTGCGGTGGATTTTTGTAGAGGCCGGGGAGGACTTCTGTTCCTGGGAACTAGCTGTGTTGTGCAGCTTCTTTCCTGTGCCCCCGCCTCTGGCAAGAAAGGACGCACCTCGGACTTTCTTGTTTCTTTATTCGAAAGGCTGCATTTGATAATGTCGTGCTTTCCTAGGCTGCAGGAATATAAGGCAAAATATCAGAATTACCAGCTATAGCTGTGTAGACCAGGTCCGAGAACCCTTCTCCACACAATCCTCAGCCTCCCACATGCCTCTTAAGTCGGCATCATCTGTCCATTGCATATTCTATAGGACACGTCAAGCAGAAATCGACATAGCTTTGACTCTAGGACCCAGTATACTCATGTCTCTTTGGGCATGTTTTACATATATATATATCTATCACTTAAGACAGCATCTTTAATACATATATATCTCTATATATACATATATATATTTTTTGATGCTGTATGCTCGGCACTCTCTCTGATAAGGTGGTATATGCTGCGGTGCCCTCCTGGAGGCGAAGACCTCTGGATATAGATAGATGAAGAAGGCGGCACTCAAGCAGACGTAGATTGCAGTAAAAAAGTGGTCAGTTTATTCCGACATGTTTCGGGGTAATCACCCCGTCCTCAGGGTCATCATAGCCCAAACTGAACCAGACAACATACATATATACATTTAACAATTAACATCAAGACTCTAATCATACTCACCTGCTCCCCCACGCCGTTCTGAACCGCCGGACGCTCAGCAGCGCTTCCGCGTCGCTCCCCGGTGACGTCATTGAGTCGCGCCTGGATCCGGTTACCATGGAAACCACCAAGCCCGCTCTCTGTACACTCTGGATGCGAGTGCAGATGTAAGCGGATCAGTTTATGGTACGAAGTCTGCGCCCGCGTAGGCGATTCACTGCTTACCTCTGTCTACGTCTTATGCGCCGCCCCTCAACCTGGCTTCTGGGGTCGCCTCTTCGGAGCCCTCCCCGCCGTGGCCCAGCTGGAACTCGACGGCTAGAAAAGGGACAAGAAATAGTCTTACTGCGGGGCCACTGGTTCCCTCTGGGGAATAGGCGGCACACCGGGGCAGCTGCGACGTTCACCGATTAGGTGAATGTCATCATCGGCCCGTGGGCCTCAGCTACCCAAATCATCACCTATTGGCACTTGCGCACCGAGGTGTGAGCGAGCCCGCTAGGCCTAGCGGGATCCCGCAACCGGTGCTCAACACGGACAAGTACACAACTCACAATTAGTACTTACGCAGGCAATCTTGTCAGCTTGCTTGAAGCGCCCCTCCGCTCCTGTGAAAAGGACGACAGCAACCTCCCTACAACTAAACAATGGCTAACAACAAACTGAGCCTAACTGTTAGAAACTACAACTTATTGGGCCGGCTACTTCTCCTAATCACTAACAGGTCAAGCAAGCACAAGTTCAATGCGAATACATTTGTTATGAGGAGTACCTTATCATCCGGTCCGTCACAGGTTCTGCTGCCCCTCCCTGGTGAGGCCCCACCTGTGAGCGTACACCCGACGCGAGGGTCAGCCGACCCTCCGCGCCTCACCTACAACGCACCCCGCCGAGCGGCCGCACAGCACGCTCGTCGAGGTACGCAAGGCACGGGGTTCCACTTATTATGTCGACAGCCCGATGGTGTTCTCCTTCCCTGGTTGGGGACCGGGGTCTGTTGCCCGGGTCACCTTATGATGCCCTAATGCCCCACAGGCCTGGTGCCTGGCTTGCACCCCGGGCCTAGTGCCCGCCTAACTGGTGGCCGTTGGGTGACCTGGGCCTAATCCCCAGGGTCACCTTATTTGTCCTCACTTGGCCGTGAGGGCTCCACTATATGCCCCACGGGCCAGGAGGACCCAACTCAGTGCCCACGGGCCGGAGGGGCCCGACTAACTACCCACAGGCCGAGAGGGCCTGACCATGCCCACGGGCCTAGTGCCCGAACACCCGGTGGTCTAGTGGTAGGAGGCTCGGCACGAGGCCGCTTACCGGGCCGTTGGGAGAGGCCGCGGTGGGGAGCTTCGTTAGCTCTTTCGCTTCCCACACACCGCGGCACTCTCCGCCGGGACTTCCGGT
The DNA here is from genome assembly GCF_028390025.1 of Pseudophryne corroboree. NCBI lineage: Eukaryota > Metazoa > Chordata > Amphibia > Anura > Myobatrachidae > Pseudophryne > Pseudophryne corroboree. The sequence goes on from NC_086453.1 coordinate 107,853,004, forward strand.
GGGCTCCTCTGTCCTGGCCGTTCCGACGTCTTCGTCCTCTTCCCGGGCGTCGGCAGGCTCTTCCAGCTGGATCCTCTTCTGTCTTCTTCTGCCGCTTCCAGGCCGCTCCCGTCGTCGTCGTCGTCGCCGCCGCCTCTTCTTCCGCTCCCCGGGAACCGCCGCCGTCTTCTTTCTTCCTTTTCTTCTGGAGTTCTTCTCTGCTCCGTCCCCGGCGCCGACCGACTTCTCCCGCTCCGCCGCGTCTGTTATAAGATGCTGGGAGGGGGCGGAGCTATGACGCGACGAGTCTCGATTGGCTCGTCGCGGCATGTCCTGATTGGCTGACCGGGCGCGAGCCCTGATTGGCTCCCGCCCGGCGCCGCTCCGTGCCGCGATTGGAGGGGCTTGAATCCAAACGGATGCAAGCCCCTCCGCACTCGGGACCCGCTGAAATGCCGCCGCCGACCGGGGGAGTGGGGGCAAGCAACTGCCCCCGTCCCCCCCAATCCACTGCCCTCTCACATTTCCCCCCCCTGTTTCCTTTGTAGTCCCTACAAAAATGCGAGCCGCGGCCCACTCAAAATCTGGGTCCGCAAAACGGGGGGACGGCACCCCAAGGGTAGTTCGCGTCGACCGCCTGGGCAGGGTTGCGGAGGTGGGGACGGGAACTTCTGGCACCGAAGTCACCAGTTCTTCACTCCCGGCCGACTCTCCCGATGGTGGAGGGCCCGGGACCCCTTCAGGCGGCGGCATCCACCAATCATCCTCCTCCGGATCCGGAGTAGTTCTTGGGACTGCCTCCAAGGGAAGCAGATCCTCAAATAGGCAGGGACGCAGCATGTTCCTATGTAAGGTGCGGGCACGCCCACTCCCGTCTTCGGCCTTTACTTCGTAGACGGGGTTGTCAGGAGACACTCGCCGCTGCACAACGTAGGGCATCACCTCCCACCGTTCGCTCAACTTGTTCCCAGGACGTTTCTCGCGGACTAGAACTCTTTGCCCCTCCGTGAACGGTCCTCCTAGTGATCTCCCGGGGCTAGGGTGCAGGTTGGACCCGATGTTCCCCGCTGCCACCTCCTGGGCGAACGTCAGGCGGCGTTTCTGTTCCTCAATCCACCCACTGTGTGTCCACTCTTCCTCCTCCGCCGGTAGAGACAGATCGAGGTCCTGCAGGTCCTTCTCAGGTCGGCCGAACAACAGGAAATACGGCGAGAACCCAGTGGTCCGATGCACTCTGTTATTGTAGACCCACACCAATTCTGGAACGAAGTCGGGCCAACGTCGCTTCTTGTCAGCCTCCAGGACCCTTAGCATTTGTAGCAACATCCGGTTGAATCGTTCGCAGGCCCCATTCCCCTGGGGGTGGTACGGGGTGGTCCTTGATTTATTCATGCCATAGGTGCAACACAACCGCTCCATCACCCGCCCTTGGAAGCACGCACCTTGATCCGAATGGAGGCGCTCCGGGCAGCCGTACCGCCGGATGAAATGCTCCACAATGGCCCTAGCCGCCGTGTCGGCCGTCTGGTCCCTGGTAGGGACAACCACTGTGAATTTGGTGAAGTGATCGGTCATGACAATGGCATACTGGCACCCACGCACCGACTCTCCGATCAAAACATAGTCCACCATGAGGAGCTCCAGGGGTCTGGTGGTCCGGATGGTCTGCACCGGTGCCCGTTGTTCGCCACCTTTGGTGACTGCACACCTCCTACAGGTCTGACACACGCTTTCTACCAGGGTCTGCAAACCCGGGAAGAAATACTGTCGGCGGACCCATTGCAGGGTCTTCTCTGTACCAAAATGGGCACCTTCTTCATGGGCCTCTGTCACCAGGCCACGGGCCGACTCGCGGGGGAGAACAACCTGCCATACTTTTCGGAGCTCATGCTCGAGATAAGCTTGGCGGCACAACACCCCTCCTCGTACGGCCAATCGTTCCCACTGACGTACCAGCCTCTTGCCCCACGGGCTAAACCGCAGCCTCTCCGCGGAGGTCGGCCAGTGGTCCCGCTCCTTCCACCCCCGCACATACCGCACCTCCGGGTCTTGCCCTTGGGCCGCAGCCCAGTCCGGCAAGGTCTGCTGTAGGAGAATCCCGCGTGCTGCCTTGGGCCCGTTCGGGCTGGGGGTCATCCTGGTAAGGTCAGGCATCTCCTGACCCTCTCTCTCTTCATCCGTGGGCCCCGTAGGTAGCCCTACCGGGTAGCGAGACAGGGCGTCTGCGTTGGCATTTGCCTTACCCGGCCGGTATCGAATCTTAAAGGAGAACTTGGCCAAGCGGGCTACCCAACGCTGCTCCAGGGCGCCCAACTTGGCCGTATGCAGATGTGACAGGGGGCTGTTATCCGTGACCACTTCGAAGTCGGTGGCGGTCAAGTACTCTGCAAACTTCTCGGTGACCGCCCAAACAACTGCCAGCAACTCCAGCTTGAACGAGCTGTAGTTGTCAGGGTTCCGCTCCGACTCCCGGAGACTCCGACTCCCATACGCGATGACTCGCTCCTGGCCCTCCTGTAACTGGGAGAGGACGGCCCCCAGGCCTTGGTGACTCCCGTCGGTGTATAATATGAACGGCTTATCGAAGTCCGCGTAAGCCAGCACGGGTGCCTGGGTGAGGGCTTGTTTAAGCCCCGTGAAGGCAACCTCCTGTGCTTGGTCCCACGCCACTGCCCGATTCCGCACATCCGTGGCAACACCTCGCAGCAGTCCATGCAGAGGGCCGGCAATTTTGGCAAAATCTCGAATGAACCGCCGATAATAGCCCACCAACCCCAGAAATGCCCTCACCTCCGTCACGTTGCCCGGGGTCTTCCATTCCTGGACTGCGGCAATTTTATCGGGGGTGGGCCGCACCCCTTCCTCTGAGACTACATGGCCCAGGTACTCCAGGCTGGACTTCAGGAGGTGGCACTTCCGTGGCTTCAATTTGAGGCCGTATTGCTCCAATCGCTGGAGCACTTGTTCCAGCCTCTGCAAGTGTTCCTCCAGGGTGGGGGCGAACACTATGATATCGTCCAGGTAAATGAGGATTGCCTCGAAGTTTAGGTCCCCGAGACAGCGCTCCATAAGGCGCTGGAACGTGGCCGGTGCATTGGAGAGCCCGAAGGGCATTCGACAAAAATCAAAAAGCCCCATGGGCGTCACGAACGCCGTCTTCGCCTGATCCTTCTCCGCAACGGGCACCTGCCAGTACCCACTGGCCAGATCCAAGGTGGAGAAGAAGCGCGACTTCCCCAGGGCCGCCAACGACTCCTCAATGCGGGGCAAGGGATAAGCGTCCCGGACGGTGCAGCTGTTTAACCTCCGGTAGTCCACGCAGAATCGGATCGTCCCGTCTTTCTTTTTGACCAGCACGATGGGGGCAGCCCATGGGCTCTTACTCTCCCTGATGACGCCGTTGGCCAACATCTGCTGGATCATGGTCTTAACCTCTTGGTACAGCTTCGGGGGAATCTGCCGATAGCGCTCCCGAGCGGGCAGACTGTCACCGGTGTTTATCTCATGCTCTATCTCGGTCGCGTGCCCAAAATCTTCCTCGCTGCGAGAGAACGACTTCTGTCGTGCCCACAACATGCGCTTGACCCGGTCTACCTCGGCGGTACTAAGGCCCTCCAGTGATACATCCATCTGGTTCAGTATCACGTCCCCGTTCCACTCCGCGGTGGGTTCCTGTTTTTCCTCGAGTGCGACGGCCAACGTCCAAGGCTCGCATGCGTCTGGCTTTAAAGTAACCCTAGGGCCGGGTTCAATACCACCCTCGGGGATAGCCTCTAGATGGGCCAGCACTGACCTGCCCGGGATCTTAATTGGGGCGTTTCCCAGGTTGCACACCCGTAGGGGTACGGTACCATTCCGTACGACCGCTACGGTTCGGGCCAGCAGCAACCCGGCCTCCACTTGTCTGAACCAACAAGGCTCTATCACAACCTCCTTCCCCTCTAGCCGCTGCTGTGCACGGACGGGTACTTCCAGGACCACCTCCTGTCTCGCCGGGACCCTCACCCTTTGATTATATCGCGTCTTGATCAAGCCGAGAGGATGCAGGGTTTCTGTAGAGGCGGTCTCCTCCTTCTGCTGGACGACCCTCTGGAAAGCCTGCTGCACCGGCCTCTGTACACCCAGGTACTTCCAGTACTGGGGGCCCTTATCATGTACAAGTACTTGATCTAGACTCCGTAGGATGTTCATCCCCAGAATCACCGGCCCATGGTGAAACTCCTCGCCACTCACCACTACGAACCCTTTTCTTCCAAGGGACTGCCCATACACCTCCACCTCAATCCACACAACCCCTGTCACGGGAATGGGGAGGTTGTTCGCGGCCACTAGGGTTACCCAATTTCCGACACTGGTGGTCGTGAGATGGGCATAATCTTCCCTAAACCGTTTTTCGGACATGGTGGACACTTGGGATCCGGTATCCAAAAGGCAACGTTGATCCCTCCCTCCTAGCTTTGCCACTACCGTGGGACACTCACCGAACAAGTCCGATGAGTCGACGACGTCTTCTTGCGCGCCGCCTTCCCCCGCGGATTGTCCCGTTACCGCGAGGGACCTTAGTTTAAAGGTCTCCTACGCCCCTCCCGTCCGGAGCGGCGTCCCGGACAGTCCCGAGCGAAGTGTCCAGGCTCCTCACATTCCCAACACACCAGCTCGCGGGGTCCTCTCGAGCGCCCCTCGCCTCCCCGCCGTCCGGCGGTCTCCGTTTCCTTTTTTTTCCGAGGGTTCCTTCCCTTGGGCCGGTCCTCGTCATCCCAGCTCCTCCTTTCAGGGTCGGCGTCACGGTTTTCGGCCCGTTCCACCCGCTGCCTCAACTGGGACACTTCGTCCTGGACGAGAAGGAGCGTGGTGGTTAACTCCTTGATGCATCCTTCCAGGGGGCTAACCTCCGGTGTTCGGACCCTATCTACCGGTTGGGTGGGTGGTGCGGCCACGGCGCTGGAACTAAGCTCCGCATTTTCCTCCTTCTTCAGCGCCATCCCTAACACTTCGAAGAAGGTGAGCTCGCCATCCCCGTCGATCTTATCCTGGAGGTAGTTCCGCAGGGACCTGCTCCTCAGTCCACCAATTAAAATACCTCGCAAGGTGGAATCCGGGTCCCCGGTCATCAGGTCCTCATCTTCCCTCGTCTGGATCTCACTCATGTACTCCTGGATCGCGTTCGCGAACTGGGAGATAGTCTCATCTTCCCGTTGAGCCCGTGCGAACACACGCTTCTTCAGGGTGGTGGTGGTGGCCTTCTCCCCATACACGCCTTTCAGGATGGTGAAGACATCGGCCAGGCTCTTCCGTAGCCGCTCGGGGCGTACTCGCACGGTCTTGCGGGCATCGCCAGTCAGAACCTTCAAGGCCAAATTCACCTGGATCCGCCTCGGAATTTGGTAGAGGTCGATCGTAGTTTCCAACTGTTCGATCCACTCTGTCAAGGGCATATTCTGTCCATCGAACTTATCGAGGTGGTTAAGGGCCGCCCCAATGGGTACCCTGTCCCGAGGCGCGTCCTTCGTCTCCTCGGGGGACTCGTTACCCTCATCCTCCGTACGGTCCACTTCCTGATCCATCTTCTCTCAGGATCCTGCCGACTACGCCAAATGTAAGCGGATCAGTTTATGGTACGAAGTCTGCGCCCGCGTAGGCGATTCACTGCTTACCTCTGTCTACGTCTTATGCGCCGCCCCTCAACCTGGCTTCTGGGGTCGCCTCTTCGGAGCCCTCCCCGCCGTGGCCCAGCTGGAACTCGACGGCTAGAAAAGGGACAAGAAATAGTCTTACTGCGGGGCCACTGGTTCCCTCTGGGGAATAGGCGGCACACCGGGGCAGCTGCGACGTTCACCGATTAGGTGAATGTCATCATCGGCCCGTGGGCCTCAGCTACCCAAATCATCACCTATTGGCACTTGCGCACCGAGGTGTGAGCGAGCCCGCTAGGCCTAGCGGGATCCCGCAACCGGTGCTCAACACGGACAAGTACACAACTCACAATTAGTACTTACGCAGGCAATCTTGTCAGCTTGCTTGAAGCGCCCCTCCGCTCCTGTGAAAAGGACGACAGCAACCTCCCTACAACTAAACAATGGCTAACAACAAACTGAGCCTAACTGTTAGAAACTACAACTTATTGGGCCGGCTACTTCTCCTAATCACTAACAGGTCAAGCAAGCACAAGTTCAATGCGAATACATTTGTTATGAGGAGTACCTTATCATCCGGTCCGTCACAGGTTCTGCTGCCCCTCCCTGGTGAGGCCCCACCTGTGAGCGTACACCCGACGCGAGGGTCAGCCGACCCTCCGCGCCTCACCTACAACGCACCCCGCCGAGCGGCCGCACAGCACGCTCGTCGAGGTACGCAAGGCACGGGGTTCCACTTATTATGTCGACAGCCCGATGGTGTTCTCCTTCCCTGGTTGGGGACCGGGGTCTGTTGCCCGGGTCACCTTATGATGCCCTAATGCCCCACAGGCCTGGTGCCTGGCTTGCACCCCGGGCCTAGTGCCCGCCTAACTGGTGGCCGTTGGGTGACCTGGGCCTAATCCCCAGGGTCACCTTATTTGTCCTCACTTGGCCGTGAGGGCTCCACTATATGCCCCACGGGCCAGGAGGACCCAACTCAGTGCCCACGGGCCGGAGGGGCCCGACTAACTACCCACAGGCCGAGAGGGCCTGACCATGCCCACGGGCCTAGTGCCCGAACACCCGGTGGTCTAGTGGTAGGAGGCTCGGCACGAGGCCGCTTACCGGGCCGTTGGGAGAGGCCGCGGTGGGGAGCTTCGTTAGCTCTTTCGCTTCCCACACACCGCGGCACTCTCCGCCGGGACTTCCGGTGGGCTCCTCTGTCCTGGCCGTTCCGACGTCTTCGTCCTCTTCCCGGGCGTCGGCAGGCTCTTCCAGCTGGATCCTCTTCTGTCTTCTTCTGCCGCTTCCAGGCCGCTCCCGTCGTCGTCGTCATCGCCGCCGCCTCTTCTTCCGCTCCCCGGGAACCGCCGCCGTCTTCTTTCTTCCTTTTCTTCTGGAGCTCTTCTCTGCTCCGTCCCCGGCGCCGACCGACTTCTCCCGCTCCGCCGCGTCTGTTATAAGACGCTGGGAGGGGGCGGAGCTATGACGCGACGAGTCTCGATTGGCTCGTCGCGGCATGTCCTGATTGGCTGACCGGGCGCGAGCCCTGATTGGCTCCCGCCCGGCGCCGCTCCGTGCCGCGATTGGAGGGGCTTGAATCCAAACGGATGCAAGCCCCTCCGCACTCGGGACCCGCTGAAATGCCGCCGCCGACCGGGGGAGTGGGGGCAAGCAACTGCCCCCGTCCCCCCCAATCCGCTGCCCTCTCACACAGACTTCACGCCGCCGGCCCGTGACGACATCAGACTGCGCTGGTGCAGGAAGGTGTCTAGGCAACAAACAAAAACAAAAACAAACTTATTAAAATGAAAACATTAACACATACAGTGCTAGTAAATACCTATATAACCCCCACCCCCACCTGACCGTGATCACATAACCTGCTGCTGACAGTAATATAGACTAATGTACAATAATATAATGTTAACATAGTGATGGCTATGGGTAATTTACATGAAGCAATGTAACCCCAGGTTTTCATTAAGGCCCCGTGGTGATAATGTTCCTAACTTAAAAATCCATCTAGATTCTCTCTGTAAAAGGACTCTATCACGATCACCCCCTCTCAGACTCCTGGGGACATGATCAATTAATATAGCCCTTATGCTGGGTACCCCATGTTTAAGTAACAGACAATGTCGTGCAAAAGGTTGGTCACTACTGCCCTTTTCAAACGCTTTTTTTATGGCACTTCTATGTAGTGCCATGCGTTCCCGAAACTGACAAACTGTTTTGCCTACATAGGCCAGGCCACATGGACAGGTCAGTAGATACACTACGTGAGTTGATGTACAAGTTAACCGATGCCGGATGGGCAATTTCCTGCACGTGTGGGGGTGGTTAAAGGTGTTGCCAGTCATAAGAGTGTTACACGTGGCACACCCCAAACATCTATAGCACCCCAGTTTAGTACGTAAAAAGTGGGTTTCCTGTGTGCCTGTCATATTAGAGACATCCAATTTAACAATGTGATCCCCTATATTACGTCCCCTGGTGTGGCTAGGTAAAAGTGACGTGTTGGCTAAAGATGATAATGCCCCCTCAGTCTGAATGATGGGCCAAGAAATATACAGAAGATAGTGGGCGCTATTAATAAAATTAAATAATTAATATAATTTAGTTTCTACTAAGTAATAACGTTCTATTTCTCTAGCTGCCCACAAATGGGGATCTGGATATCCCCTAAACTAGAAACAACAAACAAATACAATAATGTGGGCGCTCTGAGAAATACAATTACCGACAACTGCTGGTTTTATAAAATATAAAGATATTTTTATTATTAATATAACTCCTGGTTTCTATATCTCATATGTATCATAATAAAACATTTATCCCATTATTAAAACATTCAGAGAGAACTAATGTCCCAATACTCAAGACTTGCTGACAGTCCTGCAGGTAAGCTGGTGATTAATAGAGTTAGTACATGAATGCCAGCTGTTAGTAATTAGTAATATTTAGCATGCAATTTTGGCTTGGTGCCAAATTAGTATAGGCAGTTCGTTATATGTATAGCTTTCAATACTTCACCAAGTCCGGACTGGTTGGTTGGATCCAATATTAAGTGGCATATATTGCGAACAGTTCTGCGTCTGTGTTGTATCTGGATTTAAATCTCACTCATATTTCAGACAGATCGCTCGGTGTTTCCCCAAAGCTGGGGTGTTGTTTCAAGAGGTATTGGTGTTTTTGTACCTTCTTGCACCGCTTGGCCGTCTGATGGAGTGGTGGGGCAGCAAGCCCTGGATTGCAGAGGACGCCGTGCTTAGCCGCAGTTCGCGGCTTCCGGGTTCGGTGCTTCCGGCTTCCGGTTTTTGCGTTCCAACTGCGTTCCACGTCCAAAGATCAGTCACCTAATGAATGATGGGCCATAATGCTTTAGCCCGACGTACCCTCCTGGTGCTGGCTACATTATATCTATTGACCCAAGGGAGTTTAGGGCCACTATTGGTGTGACTACAGTTTAAGGGGTTAAGTGCCTCAGCTCTTGAAATGCTAAGGGCCTTAGCCCTAGCCTGATGTAGTGTGCCTAGTGGGTAACCCCGTTCAGCAAATTTCGCCTGCATAGCATCCAACGCTACCTCAGTTTCCTGGGGGTCCGACGTTATGCACCTTACACGCATAAACTGGGAAAAGGGTAAGCCCCTTCGCAATGGGGCCGGATGAAAGCTAGAATGGTCAAGCAACATATTCCTGTCAGTATTTTTGGTGTATAAAGAAGTGGACACTTGTCCCTCCTGGACCGTGATCATAACATCCAGGTAATTGATGGAAAGACTATCCACTGTGTAAGTAAACTGCACTGGATGTTGGGTGGCATTATGGTCCTCCCACAAAGCTATCAAGTCTTCTCGAGTCCCTGTCCACAGGACTAATAAATCATCTATATACCTTCTGTAGTAAAGTACCCGTGGCATAATAACGGGATCGAGATAGAACATGTGCTTCTCTAACTGATACATAAAAGATATATATATATATATATATATCCACAGTCCAAGTACCGGCACTCCTGCTGTCAATCAGTATAGCCCAGGTGCTCTCCCAGGTAAAAACCTAGCATATCACTCCAAAATCAGGTGGCACTCACGGGTCTTCACATCAATGGAACAGATAATAGATCAGGTAGATCTACCTGATCTATTATCTGTTCCATTGATGTGAAGACCCGTGAGTGCCACCTGATTTTGGAGTGATATATATATATATCTATATGCATACTAGGGTCTCAATCTCTGCTGATAAGGTACCTGTCCACGCTGCCACAGCGCTATAAACCCATGCCGACACAATCGCCGGTCTGAGTAGTATAGTAGAATGTGCACGCTATCTGCAGGATCCCTGAGAATAGCTAGAGCTACCTTCTGTGCAAACAGGACACCCTAGGGGAAGATTCCCAACACATCCTGGCCCTAGTGGGGAAAGGATACTGCCTGAGAATTTTTTGTGGGAAGCTGCAGTCTCTTGTCTGGAGATTCCCGCTCTTTTTCCTCATGAGAGGAGGGAAATTTACCTCAGCTTTCTTCCCCTTAACATGTGTACCCTTGTGTCAGGGACAAATGAGTCATCAGTGATATGCAAATCATCTTTTATTACAATAATCATATATTGAATACCTTTCAGCCATCTTGGCTGTAACTTTGCATTATCGTAGTCGACACTGGAGTCAAACTTCGTGTCGATATCAGTGTTTATTATTTTGGATAGTGAGCATTGTGAGACTCTGAAGGTCTCTGTGACACAGGGACAGACATGGGTAGATTTCCTGTCTGTTCTCTAATCTTTTGTGCAATAAATTCACCTCAGCACTTACACATATCCAAACAGGTGTCGGCGTTGTCGACGGAGACACCCTCTCACACACATATTTGCTCTATCTCCTCCTTAGGGGAGCCTTTTACCTCAGACATGTCGACACACACGTACCGACACACCACACACACAGGGGATGCTCTATTTGAAGACAGTTCCCCCACAAGGCCCTTTGGAGAGACAGAGAGAGAGTATGCCAGCACACACCCCAGCGCTATATGACCCAGGAATCACACAGTAACTTAGTGTTAACCCAGTAACTGCTGTATATATTGTTTTTACGCCAAATTTATGTGCCCCCCCTCTCTTTTTCACCCTCTCTATCGTGCAGGGGAGAGCCTGGGGAGCTTCCTCTCAGCGGAGCTGTGGAGAGAAAATGGCGCTGGTGAGTGCTGAGGAAGAAGGCCCCGCCCCCTCAGCGGCGGGCTTCTCCCGCGATTTTGTGTAAAATTAATGGCGGGGGCTCACGCATATAACAGTGTCCAACTGTATATATGCTGCTTTTGCCAGGAGGTACTTAATTGCTGCCCAGGGCACCCCCCCCTGCGCCCTGCACCTTACAGTGACCGGAGTGTGTGGGTTAGTGTGGGAGCAATGGCGCACAGCTGCAGTGCTGCACTACCTCATGTAAAGACAGGAGTCTTCAGCCGCCGATTTCGATGTCTTCTTGCTTCTGCCGGCTTCTGTCTTCTGGCTCTGCGAGGGGGACGGCGGCGCGGCTCCGGGAACAGACGACCAAGGTTAAGATCCTGTTTTCGAACCCTCTGGAGCTAATGGTGTCCAGTAGCCTAAGAAGCGCAACCTAGCCGCAGTTAGTAGGTTTGCTTCTCTCCCCTCAGTCCCTCGTAGCAGAGAGTCTGTTGCCAGCAGAAGCTCTCTGAAAATAAAAAACCTAACTAAAATACTTTCTTATTAGCAAGCTCAGGAGAGCCCACTAAAAGCACCCAGCTCTGGCCGGGCACAGATTCTAACTGGGGTCTGGAGGAGGGGCATAGAGGGAGGAGCCAGTGCACACCAGTAGTACTAAATCTTTCTTAGAGTGCCCAGTCTCCTGCGGAGCCCGTCAATTCCCCATGGTCCTTACGGAGTCCCCAGCATCCACTAGGACGTTAGAGAAAAAAGAATGCTGCATTTAATGTATCTAAAAGGCAGCATTAATAATATTAATAAAAAATAATAATATTAATTTAAAAAAAAATCACAGTATAAATTAGTATAATTCCCAATATCCTAATCCTACACTGTTAATACCTGAACCATTGACGATTTAGTAAATCTATTTTTCTAATGAAATATTACATTGAAAATCATATATCATGATAAATTATATTTAACAATTATTATTCTGAAAATAAGGCCCTCATTCTGAGTTGTTCGCTCGCTAGCTGCTTTTAGCAGCATTGCACACGCTAGGCCGCCGCCCTCTGGGAGTGTATCTTAGTTTAGCAGATTAGCGAACGAAAGGTTAGCAGAATGCTACTAAATAATTCCCTGCAGTTTCTGAGTAGCTCCAGACCTACTACTAGACTGCGATCTCCTCAGTCCATTTAGTTCCTGGTTTGACGTCACAAACACGCCCTGCGTTCGGCCAGCCACTCCCCCGTTTCTCCAGCCACTCCTGCATTTTTACCTGGCACGCCTGCATTTTTTAGCACACTCCCTGAAAACGGGCAGTTTCCACCCAGAAACACCCACTTCCTGTCAATCACACTACGGTCACTCGAGCAATAAAAAAACGTCGCTCGAGCTTGTGTAAATCTACTAAGTTTTGTGATAAATAACTTAGCGCATGCGCGCTGCGTACCATGCGCATGCGCATTTTCCACCTAATCACTGCATTGCAAAAAACGGCAACTCGGAATGACCACCTAAGTTTCTTAACACATGGGCGGTATCCAATTAGACAAGATCCGCTTTTGGCAGAAAAAACAGACGATAACGCGATTAATGTCCTATGGTCATTATCGCGGTATCCAATTTCAGGCCGTTTTCATAATCCGTAAACGTCCCCAATCCCATGTATTATCGCAGCTCCAGCAGCCGGTTTATCGCGGATTATGCTTCGGGTGCCTGAGGAATCCGACGTATAATCCCCAATAAGTGCTCGCATCGTGGCTAATAGGGTTACCCCCGGCGATCCTATTAGCAGCGGTAAAGTACTGTTTCTAATAGATTATCCCCCATAATGCATAGATTTAAAGATCTCTGTGGCTCAGCAAACAAGACAAAAATAAAACGTTTCACATACAGTAGCTCTGCTGATATTACAGTAGATGAGTTTATCGCCTATAGTATCATTAATAATGTGCATTCAGTGCTCTGGTACTAAATTATATCTTAATGGGCTGCCTGCATTAGAAGTCCCACCTCATCACTATTAAAAACAAACACAATCAATGCGGCGTTTACTGCAGATCTTCTTAAATAGTCTGTGAATGTCTATAATACACAATCCCAAATACAGCAAATGTACTGTAGCACAAAATCATTAGTCTAAGGCAGTGATTTTCAACCTTTTTTTACTCGCAGCACACCGAACAATGGGGGTCATTCCGAGTTGTTCGCTCGGTAAAAATCTTCGCATCGCAGCGATTTTCCGCTTAATGCGCATGCGCAATGTCCGCACTGCGACTGCGCCAAGTAAATTTGCTATGCACTTAGGAATTTTACTCACGGCATTTTCATCGTTCTGGCGATCGTAATGTGATTGACAGGAAATGGGTGTTACTGGGCGGAAACAGGCCGTTTTATGGGCGTGTGGGAAAAAACGCTACCGTTTCCCGAAAAAACGCAGGAGTGGCTGGAGTAACGGGGGAGTGTCTGGGCGAACGCTGGGTGTGTTTGTGACGTCAAACCAGGAACGACAAGCAGTGAAATGATCGCAGATGGCGAGTAAGTCTGAAGCAACTCAGAAACTGCTACGAGGTGTGTAATCGCAATATTGCGAATACATCGTTCGCAATTTTAAGATGCTAAGATTCACTCCCAGTAGGCGGCGGCTTAGCATGAGCAAATCTGCTAAAATTCACTTGCGAGCGAACAACTCGGAATGACCCCCAATATTTTAAAATTGCCAAGGCACACCATCAGTTCCCCACAGAAAAAAACAAAACACACACATTGGCCCTCACAGTAAAAAAGATCCACACATACATTGGCCTACACAGAAAAAACAATCACATTGCTCCCCACATAAATCATATCGCTCCCCACATAAATCATGTTGCTCAATACATAAATCCTATTGCTCCCTACATAAATCAATTACATTGCTCCCCACATAAATCATGTTGCTCCCCACATGAATTATTCACATTGTTCCCCCCACAAATCCTTATTCTCCCCACATAAATCCTATTGTTCCCCACAGGAGAACAAATATTAGCCCCTACCGGTCAGCTGTCCTCCCCCCTGTCCCTCAGTGGTGGGGGTTGTTCATAGTGGAGTGCTGCGAATACTGAGCAGCGGGCAGTCGGACAGGTGTGGATGTGGGTGGGCAAGGAAAGCTGTGTATGCCGCCAGGAACTGGAAGATGTGTATGCAGGCGGGTGGGCTGGCTGGGTGGTGAGACGCAGCGTCCGTGACCTATGATATCACACTGCCGTGTCTTCAAGGCATAGGTCGCGGCCGGAGGACGACTAATCCTCTAAGAAGAGCCCGGGCCAACAGTTCACTCTGAAGGTGCAGGAAGCTGCTCAGGCTCCATGGCACATCTTGCAACTGGTCGCGGCACACTAGTGTGCCACAGCACACTGGTTAAAAAAGCCTGGTCTAATGTATCCACTTAGTATGATATTCCCAATGTGATGGAGCGGGAACCAGTCTCAGTATAACTCCCCAATTATCAACTCCAAATCTTAAATCCCAGAGAATGATTCCTGACTGCACAGAAATAATCTGGCAGAATGCGAATAACATACAATACACAATTTATTTCTTAAATACAACAGACTGAACATACTGTAAGAGGCTTATTGAATAATTCACCTAAATATGAATGGGGAATATGCACGCCCCACAAACGATCCAGACACGCCTGCATTGTCCGGACCGCTCCCTCCCCTCGCACCAAGTCGACGCCCCTTTAACACCGCCGCAACGGCCCCTTCTGTCCCATGAACGCCTCTGCCAATAAGGCAGAGGCATTCGCACAAGTGAGATGCCGTCGTATGTCACTGTGTGCGCACGCGCAGTCCAGCTGCTGCGCATGTGCACACTTAACTGGCCTTCAACCTGCGTCCGCTGTCATAGCAGCATCCAGGTCTGAATTGGCCCCCGCAGCACCTTACAAGGTACACAAACAGAAGCGGTATGAACAAAGCACGAAAAAAATTACTTACAGTACAGAACATTCCTGGACACAAACATATCATCATCATAACAACAACCAATTAAGCAGCAGGGCGCAGAACACACGGGTGGGGAGGAGATGATAATGTAAGTGTGGGAAGGAAATGCCTATGAGGGAAGATTGCCCTGCTTGTGAGAGCTTACAATCTAATGAGTGCTTATATTAGGAATAATTTACTTAGTGGTCCCCTCCTTTTACAGTTCGTTACTTTTACAGTACTTCCCGCCACCCATGTTATAGAAAATTTAAGCAAAGGAGACAATATTTAAGACTAGTTCTACATTGTGAAAAATGTGGAGAAAGTGGCAAAATACAATGGCACAAAAAAAATGGCTGATTATTATATTTGTTACGACTATCTATTGTTCTCTATAATCACCATAGCCTGGGGGTCATAAGAAAGTCTTTGAAGCCATGTACATAACTTACATTCCAGACAGGCACGTTCATGGTGGATCAGTGAAATACAACTGCATTATTTATATCCCTGTACTGTATTTGTGCAGTGTTCCACATAACACTTTCAACTGTGCTATTTACCAACCATTTAACTGCTAATACAGAATAACCATCAAAAATCTAGCAATTATTTCATGCATATATATGCTTATGTGGAAAAAAACAAGACTCAAGAAAGCTTAAAATGAAATTACTTAGTTTCCATGGTTTCATATTTTTTTTACATTATTTAAGGTTTGATATCTCTAGGTTGGTGATCTGGTTGATAACACATAACATAAGGTACTTGTGTATTGCAGATTTGCCTCTATTCAGGGCTGTTTCTAAGCAATTTGGCTCCCAGTGCGAACATGAACAAAAGGCAACCCCCCAGTCACTTGAAAAAGGACACTTTCGTGCATGCCTTGTGGCCTTGCTGCAGTGGGTGTGGCCTTGCAGGAAAAGACTTCCTTACACCCCTATACAGTAATGCCCCTGACACCATATTATGCCCCACACAGTAATGCCTCTGACATCCTATTATGCCCCACGCATCATATTATGGCCACACAGTAATGCCCCTGATACCATGTTATGCTCCACACAGTAATGTCCCAGTCATCATATTATCCCCACACAGTAATGCCCCTGACACCATATTATGCCCCACACAGTAATACTTCTGACATCCTATTATGCCCCACACAGTATTGCCCCAGGCACCATATTATGTCCACACAGTAATGCCCCTGACACCATATTATGCCCACACAGTAATGCCCCTAACATCATATTATGCCCCACAAAGTAATGCCCCTGGCACCATATTATGCCCACACAGTTATGCCCCAACACCATATTATGCCCACACAGTTATGCCCCAACACCATATTATGATATGCCCACACACAGTAACGCCACTGACACCATATTAATGTTATGCCTCACATAGAAATGCCCATGCCCCTTTATACTGACAGACAAGGCCAATGCCACACTACCTGCTCGCTGTCAGGGGTTGAGACCGTTTCCTCCCGCCACCACCAGCTGATGCTGAAGTGATACTCATCAGTACTGGCATTTCCAGGATCATTGCTTCCTCCTGCCTCATTTTTCCAAAGCCTCCTTTAGTAAATATCCCTCCCAAAATGGGAGGCAGGCAGCTGACCTGACTCCCTAATCCTGACTGCAACCACCCGGGCTTCCTCAAAAGGTTACGTTTAGGGAATGCAGGGGGGTGGGGACAGTGTGGGGGTGGGGTTTGCCTTGTGAGGGACAGTCCCGGGCCCCATAATTTCTGATGGCAGCCCTGCTGGCGGTGCATGACTTTTTATTGCCTAGATAAGCTGAAAGCCCTAAAAAATATATATATGGGCCCCAAAATATTATATATTCTTCTGTTTTCAGTTTAACCATTTTCATGTGAGCCCCCCCCCCCCCCCCCCCTTTACTGCGATTGTATGCCCTATGTTTTTTTCAAGCAAGTCAATTATTAAAGCACGTTTCTTTCACACACAAAAAAAAAATCAGTTTTGGGGCGAAAACACATAAGTAATGGTATACATCCTTGTGTTCACTGGGCCTGATTCAGTAATATAGGCAATGTCAATATTGTCTACAGTGGAGCAGTATTTTTCCACGGTGCATGCGCCAACGCTGCACTATGCATGTGCAGCGACTGTTTAGCGATAGCTCACTCACAGCATTTATTTGCAAACAGAGTGACAGGCGTTTGGGGGATGTTGAGACTGATTTTCTGGGCGTGCCAAAGTCAGCCCCTGCACATATTCACTCACAGTTAGAGAGGCCCCAGTATATTAGGAGAGCCGCTCTGTCTAAGACAGAGTAGACCTACTCAGAAGTTTGATGGTTGACCGATGTACATGCAATGTTTCCGCCTTTGCACATAAGCGGTGAGATGCCATCAGTGGGCATGTGTTTGCACAAGGCATTGTCTGAGTCTTGTCATGATTTCGCATGTGCAACTGCCCACTGGCCTGGCATGCATACAAAGGCCCACTGGCCTGGCCATCAATGGCACCAGAGCAAAGCAATGGCTCTGGCAGCCTTAGGGGGTAATTCAGAAATGATCGTAGCAGCAAATTTGTTAGCAGTTGGGCAAAACATGTGCACTGCAGGGAGGGCAAATATCATATAACATGTGCAGAGAGAGTTAAGGGGGGTACTCACGGAGCGATCGCTGCTTAAAATCTTAGCAATCTGACTAGATTGCTTAGATTTTAAGCATGATCGCTCCGAGTGTATGCCCCACAGCGA
The DNA here is from genome assembly GCF_028390025.1 of Pseudophryne corroboree. Lineage (NCBI taxonomy): Eukaryota > Metazoa > Chordata > Amphibia > Anura > Myobatrachidae > Pseudophryne > Pseudophryne corroboree. The sequence goes on from NC_086453.1 coordinate 107,870,482, forward strand.
TAGCGATGCGCAGCCCCGCGCATCGCTATCGCTGGTGCTAGATTGGCCTGCATGCAGGCCAATCTAGCAGGTCGCTCATTTCACCCACTGGGTGAAATGAGCGGCCCCCTGTCTCCCCCCGCACGCTCAGCACATATCGCGCTGTGCTGAGCGCCGGGAGAGATGTGTGCTGAGCGGTTCGCTCAGCACACATCTCTCCCACATCGGCCAGTGTGTACTAGCCTTTTTAGATTTGGGTGGGGTGTGTTCAAAGTTCAAACTGAAATCTAAATTGTAGTGTAAAAATAAAGCAGCCAGTTTTTACTCTGCACAGAAACAAAATAACCCACCTAAATCTAACTCTCTCTGCACATGTTATATCTGCCCCACCTGCAGTGCACATGCGGTCTAATTCAGGTCTGATCGTAGACGTGCAAAATTTTGCATGGCTACGATCAGCCACCCTGACATGCGGGGGGACGCCCAGCACAGGTCTACTTCGCCCGCATGTCTGGCCTCCCCCCCCGCACAGGTACAAAAGCATTGCATGGTGGTGATGTTTTTGTACCTGAAGAGTAGCTCCCTACCAGCGCAGCTCCTGCGCACTGGCAGGGAGCTACCCGTCGCTCTCCGGGTCACAGCGGCTGTGTGTGACATCACACAGCTGCTGTGGCCCGCCCCCCACATGGTATGGGCATGCCTGCGTTGCCTGGACCGTGCCCCCAAAACGGTGGCCCAACGCCGCCGGCCCGCCCGCTCCCGCCCAGTGACCGTCTTTGCCTGTCAATCAGGCAAAGGCGATTGCTGGGCTGAGATGCCGATAGCATCTCTAGCATGCACCGGCGCACTGCGGCGCCTGCGCAGTTCAGATCTGATCGTCCGCTGTGCGAAAATGCACAGCAGCGACCAGGTCTGAATTAGCCCTATGGTTTTGCCCAACTGCTAACAAATTTGCTGCTATGATCAGGTCTGAATTGCCCCCTTAGTGGAGTAGGTACATAAATGGGATACTACTTCCGCTACATTTATCACTGCTGTTATGTATTTATTTGAATATACCAGTGCGGCTTTAAGAAAATATGATAATAATGATTAAAAAAAAACTCAAAGCAACATTTAAAGCTATACAGTATTTAAAATTAACATTTTTGAAATGCTTACATTTAGGGCCTCATTCAGAGATGGATGCTGCATACACAGCCAGATGTGCGTCCATCTCCTTACATGCAGGGGGCTGCCCGGCACAGAACAAGGCTGCCCAGCATGTATGAGGCCGCCTCCCGATGCATCCGCATTAGATTGCGGACACTCTGGAAATAAAGGTTGACCCCTGTCAGGCCGCGGTCAGCTGGCATTTTTTTAACTGGAGCAGCTGCGTGTGATGTCACGTAGCCGCCCCGTTTAACCTGCCCTGCTCCCCCAACACTGCGTCACCACCCTGCGAACGTCCGCCGCTGTCAATCACATTGCGGTCACATCCATCGGGGGTTGCCGCTGCTCATGTGCAGTATGCCTCCATCGGCAAACTGCGCTACGGGTCGCATTAGCATTACTGAGCCAATACTACTAACACACAAGACCATGATCAAGATTAAACCACACTCAAAGTATCTCCCATGTCGAGCTCTTCACTCTGCACAAGATCTGCATCTCTCATCCATACTCATTACCTTCTCCCATTCACGGTTACATGACTTTAGTTTTCCCCTGCTGAATCCACTCTGTGGAATGTCCTCTCTTGCATAACAAGACTTTACTGTAACCTCCAAATTTTAAGCCACAGGTTCTCATACTCGGTCCCCCGGAACCCAAACAGTTCATGTTTTCCAGGTCTCCACAAAGAATCACAAGTGAAATAATTAGCTCCACCTGTGGATCTTTTAAAATGCATCAATGAGTTATGAATACACCTGCACAGCTGTTGGGTGATCTGGAAAACGTGAACTGTTTGGTGTCCTGACGCCTGTCCTGAGGACCGAGTTTGAGAACCACTGCTTTAATCATTCCCTGAAAACTCACCTCTTCAGGCAACTTATCAAATTCCAGAAGCACCCAGATAACCTCCCTAAACTATTCTACCCATTTATCATCTATTTACATAATTTATAAAAAAATACGTCTTCTTTCCATACTCCACCATTGACACCAGGACAACATTGCCGTGTGTCTGCATCATATAATTCATTAAGCATTTTCACCGTTGCAATCTGCCGGGACCAATATACAATATGTAGCACTTAAACCTCATGTATAAAATTTCTATTTTTCTCGTATTGTAATACTTAACTTCTTAACAGATCTACGGTAGAATCCTAGATTATGGCAAATTATTTTACAGTAACGGTTCAAATCTATAAATTTCAATAACACAAAACGAAAAAGGCAGTCACTTGTTAAGGAATGACCTTTTGGTTTGGTGGATCGAATAAACCTGTGCCGGTAATTTAGGTAACCAATGCGCGACCTACAGTTTAAAGTCAATTGTTTATAGCGTATGCCCACAGTGAAATATGTGAAAATGTATTAAAAATACAATTGCTAGAAACTTACCTTACTTTATTAAATGAAACGCTATGAAGGGTATGGCCCTGGTGATTGACTTTAATGTTTTTATGTATTATTATTATTATTATTATTGTACTTTTTTTGTTATTTCAGTTTCATGAAGTTTCACTAGGTGAAGGTCAGTTTTAGGAAGCTTCATGCTATGAATCAAGAAACCCAGACCCATGTACAGTAGGTTGAATCACACTTCCTTAAATGTAGGAACACCTGAGTACAACATAAAAATTATATTAGTGTAAAACTATGCTATGTATTAAAGCTCTTACTTTTAATAGCCTAACATAATTATTCTGACAGTCAAGCATTACGCATAACTTGAAATTTTTCCTTTGCAACCTAAATACAACATGTCTGGGTGGTTCCTGTCTGTAGAAGATCATAGGAAGTTTTGATGACCATCATCTAAAGTCATCTCTTAAAATCATTTACCTCTAAACCAGTTTCCACCCTTCACATTTCCTAGTGATTAGCATCAGGCAGCAGAGTATATATGTGTATGGAGGAATAGTCTTTGCTGTCTATGTGAGCAGACGCCTGACCTTTTCTGCCCTTAGCAAATTCCTCCCTTTCAAATAACAACAGCCCAATCCATGAAAGCTATTGGAGTATGTTTCCATCCAATGGATTGCGATGACGATGTCTTTGGTGCTGGGAAACAATGGCATGTATACCTTGGACATGATGTCAGTTCCCCAAGGATTTACTTTAACAAAACATTGCGGTTTCTGGATTCCATTCATTTTTCCATCTCAGTTCACTCCTTTCATTCTGTTGTGCTTAAACGTTGATAGGGTTAAAAAGCAAGAGAAAGAAAATGCACAGTATGACCAAACATGATAAATGTGTACAGATAGTTTACATATAAAAGAAGCCAACATAATAAAAATGTGGAAAAAAAAACTTTTTAAAATAAATATATCCACAGGGCCTAGACGCTTGAGAAATCAAAAGCCGTCTTACAGCTACTATAACTTTCTCATGGTTCATACCCCCAGGCTGATGCTTTTGGATTCAGTTCTAGGGATGGATACTTTTGACAAATATGCACAAACATTTAGCTAATGTGTAGGCCAGAGTCATAGTACATGAAATCGTAATTCAGCCACAATATTGCTGAGGAAAAAAAGATACTGATGTCTTTTCGAACTGAATGGAGTAATTTGCCATGTAGTTGCTTATTACATCATATTTACAGTTTAAAACGGGTCTGATTCTGTCCTTCAGATTAAACTGATTAAACATCCAAAAGATGTAAATGTAAATAACCCAAATAGTTTACAACTTTATGAATGAGGCATTATATTATATATGTATAGACATTACGGGTTGGTGTTTATAATGTGGCATGGGGGTTAGGGTCAGTTATACCCCTTTCATACTAAAATCCCGGGTCTGACCCAAGAGAATTCCGGGTCTGACTCGGGATTTGAAACACGGTTCCAATCCAGGTCAGAGCCTGGACAGACCCCGTTTATTCCCAGATTGGTACCGTTTACATGGCACACGGGTGCAGTACAACTGGTCTGCCAGCTCTTGGAGATTACATCGTCTTCAAGCACCGGGAATGGGGCACTACGTATACTGTGATGACCTGACATTCACACTGCCCCTTTAACCGGGTCCTTCGCAGGTTATATTTTTGGGACCCTTTCACACCAAACTGCAAAACGGGTTAACACGTCAATAACCCGGGTTGAAGCTGCAATGTGAAAGGGGTATGAGAAATGGCTGATCATTAGGTCAGCTCTATGCTTAACCACCAATATAATCATCTTCCCATAAACAGAAAACATGTATACATTTGTGAATTGAAATTGTTGCTGTGGTGCCATGATCAGTGTGTTGTTTCGAAGATTTATTGAATACCATATTGTTTTAGCTACTGGAGGGAGACAGTGAATTTAACTGTGTATGTTGTTACAGAGTACATAACAAATAAGCAAAACAAGAACACAGTGACTTACAGTTCATGACAATATAGGACAAGTGCAGGGTATATAAACATATCTGCCACAGCAGACAACAATGAAATATGTATTAGGGTGGCAGAATACCAAGGGATTTGGTGCCTTTAAAGGGAGTATGGAGTAGACGATGGTAAGAGAAGGAAAGGCACATGATATATCACAGTCAAATTCTACAAATCGTAGACCAGTTCTTACCGATAAATCCATTTCTCTAAATCCACTCGGGGACACTGGAGTTAGACAGCTGGGGTGTGAAGAATGCAGACCGGAGGTAGCACAATGTAATTTTAAAAAAAACCTATGCACAGCTGGCTCCTCCTACTTCATCCCCCCCCCCCCATCCCTCCAGTTTGAAAAATTGACAGAGAGAAGAGGGAACATGAAAGAACAAAACCATTCAGGAAGGAACCAACCATACCACAATCATCAACCAAGAACTATCAAATCATTAACCAAACATGTTTGAGCCAATATAGCAAGAACACACACAGCCTGACAGCACCGAAGTGGGCATCCAGTGTCCCCGAGTGGATTCAGATAAATGGATTTATCGGTAAGTACCAAAATCCTCTTTTCTCTATCATCCATTAGGGGACACTGGAGTTAGACAGCTGGGGACGTCCCAAAGATACTCCTATGAGCAGGAGTGCTGTCCGAAGCCTGTAGAACCAAATGTAAAAAATTTGAATCTCTAGATGCAAAAGTATCAAATTTGTAGAAATTAGTGAATGTGTGCACTGATGACCACATTGCAGCTCTACAAAGTTGGGCAGTGGAAGCTCCTCTAGCCGCCACCCAAGAAGCCCCTACTGATCTGGTGGTATGAGCACCCACCCGAAACGGGACTCTCTTACCACTTGAAATATATGCTTGCTAGATGGTTAGTCTTATCCATCTAGTCAACTTTTGTTTTAAGCTGGTCAACCCCTCCTGGGGCCATCATACAGTACAAACAAAGCATCTGACCTCCTAAGGGAACTAGCAGCCTGTACGTAGTACACCCTTAAAGCTCTGACCACATCCAGGGAAAGGTCCCCCTCTGAAAACCCCTGGAAAGATGGAACCACGATTGGCTGGTTTATGTGAAAACCAGAAACCACCTTAGGTAAAAACTCCGCCTTCATACGGAGTTCCGCCCTGTCCTCGTGAAAAACAAGGAAAGGACTTTTACATGACAGGGCTTCCAATTCAGAGACTTTCTTTGCAGATGCTAAAGCAAGAAGTAAGACTGTCTTCCAGCATACATATTTTTGCTCTGCCCATTCCAAAGGTTAGAAAAGGTCAGATCTCAAAAAGTCCAACAACATATTTAGATCCCACGGAGCCGTGGGGGTACGAAAAGGTGGTTGTATTCTCAACACTCCCTGTAAAAATGTCTGAACCTCCTGCAAGGACACCAGTGGTTGCTGGAAAAAGATTGAAAGGGCCTAGACCAGCACTTTCAAGGATCGCAACCGCAAACCTCCTTCCAAACCAGTTTGGAGAAACCTCAACAATCTAGTAAGGCGGAATTCTCTGGGGTTCCAACCCTTAGGCTGGCACCAGTCCATGTATTTCTTCCAGATCCTATAATAGAATGCTGCAGGAACCGGCTTTCTTGCTGCTAACATGGTAGGAATAGCTGATTTTGGGACTCCCTTTTCCCTTAGTATCCTGGTTTCAAGAACCACACCATCAAACATAGGCAGTTCAGGTGTGGGTGTAGAAATGGGCCCAGTGACAGCAGATCTTCCCTCTGCGGCAGTCTCCAAAGAACTTCCACCAGGAGTCCCTTCAGATCCGAGTACCAACTTCTGTAAGGCCAGTCCAGTGCTATCAAAATTACCTACGCTCTTTCCCGTTTCACCTTTTTTAATACTCTTGGCAATAAGGGAAACGGTGGGAATATGTATACCAGATCATATGTCCAGTGGACCGCTACCGCATCCACCGCCTCTGCTGCTGGATCCCGCATCCTGGCCACATAACTCAGAAGCTGATGTTTTTTTCCAGAGGCCATTAGATCTACCTGCGGTAACCCCCACCGTCTTACCACTGCGTCGAAGACTTGGGGGTGTAGACTCCACTCTCCTGAGTGCATATCATGACGGCTGAGGTAATCTGCCTCTGAATTGTCAACTCCTGGAATGGATTATGTTGTGCTTTTCTGTCCAAGACAGAATCCTTGTAGCCTCCTTTAAGGCCATGCAGCTTTTTGTTCCTCCCTGACGGTTTATGTATACTGCTGCTGTCACATTGTACGATTGCACTTTCACATGCTGAGCTCGCACTAGGCTCTCCACTTGAAGAAGTGCATTGTAGATGGCTCGTAGTTCCAGTACATTTATTGGTAGGCAGCTCTCGTGCAGTGACCACCTCCCCTGAAATTGATGGTTTCCCAGTACTGCACCCCATCCTCTGAGACTTGCATCCATCATCAAAATTATTCAATCCCAGATTCCAAACCTTTTTACGGCTGATAGGTTCTTGTGGACCGACCACCAAATCAACGAAGTCCTGGCCTGAGGTGACAAGCAAATTCTTCGGTAAAGGAATAGATGCATGTCTGCCCCTTGAGCAATCAGATTTAGCTAAAATGGTCTGGAATGTTGTCTGCCATTGGATCGCTTTGAAAGACGCTACCATCTTTCCTAGAAGCCGTATACAGAGATGCAGAGACACTGTCTGGTTTTGTAGAAGCTGTTGTACCATTTACTTGATGTCTCGAATCTTGTCTTCCGAAGGAACACTCTCAATTGTATTGTATCCAAGATGACACCCAGGAATTGAATTCTCTGTGTTGGTTGTAAATTGGATTTTTTTTGAAGTTCACAAACCAACCGTGTTGAATTAGAAACTGGTGAGTGATCCGAGCAGCCTAGATCAATAATTCCTGGGACGGAGCCTTGATAAGAAGGTTGTCCAAATATGGTATTATTGTTACCCCTAATGATCTCAATTTCACCACCATGACTACCATGATCTTTGTGAAGATCCTCGGGGCCGATGAAAGTCCGAACGGCAGTGCTCTGAATTGGTAGTGGTTCTTGTCCACTGCAAACCTTAAATAAGCTTAGTGTGGTGACTAAATAGGAACATGCAGGTATGCGTCTTTTATGTGCATTGACATCATGAATTCCTGTTGCTCCAAGCCCGCAATGACCGACTGTGTCGATTCCATCTTGAACCTGTAAACAGTCAGGAATCGATTTAACACTTTTAAATTTAGAATGGGTCTGACTGAGCCATCTAGTTTCGGTACCACATAACGCTTTTAATAAAAACCTGTCTATCTTTGTGGTACCAGAACTGGTATGATTACTTCCGTCAAAAGTAATTTTTGAATAGCCCTGTTTAAAGCCACCGCCTTTGGAGGGCACGAGGTAGGCCGTAGTAAAGAACTGAATGTGAGGTCAGGTTAGAACATCTATTTTGTATCCCTGGGAGATCATATTGTTGATCCAGACTTCTGGGGAGGTTTCGGCCCAGGCTTCCTGAAACCTTATCAGCCAGGCTCCCACCTTGGGAGACCCAATATGAGTTGGAAGACCGCCATGTCACGGTCTTGTCAGTGGGCTTAGAGTCCTGTTTTTGGGCTGTTGACTGGGAACGACCTCTGCCTCCGTTTCCATGAGCTTGTCCACCAAAACCTCTACCTATGACACGAAAGGACTGTGTCCCAAATGAAGTGAAATCTGCACCAGAGTAGTTTCTTCTTACCGGTGGCATGGTTCTGCAATATGTAGTAGGCAGAAACGTAGATTTTCCCACCGTGGCCTGCGAAATACACCTGTCCAATTCCAGACCAAATAAAGTTTCACCAACAAAGGGGATCGCTTCCACAGCCTTTTTTGTATCTGAATCCACTTGCCAGTCTCTGAGCCACAGAATCCTTTTGGTAGATATAGCTGAAACTGAGATGCGTGATGCTATCCTGCTAGCATCCTTTGTAGCTTGGCAAATATAAATGGCCGACTCACGGATATATTCCGCTAGACAAAGTATCTCTTACTGATTATTGTCATCTGCCACTGCTCGAACTATCTGTCCAGCCCAAGCAACTATAGCCTTATTAATCCATGCGCTTACAGGCGTAGGTCTCTGGGATGCTCCTGCAGCCACAAAGATGGATTTAAGGGCTGTATCCAACTTACAATCGGACACATCTTTAAGTGTTGTCACATTCGGTATTGGTAAGATTGTTTTCTTTGACAAACTAGCCAAGGACGCATCCACAATAGGTGGTACCTCCCATTTGGACATGACTCCCTTAGGCAGGGGATAATTTACTGTAAACTTTTTGGGCAATTGGAAGTGCCTATCTGTCTGTTTCCATTCTTCTCCCATCTGATCCTGGAGTGTCTGAGGAATCGGAAATACTGCCGCTTGCGGTTTTTGTGACTCAAAAAGATTAAAAACTTCAGGTTCCTTTATCTCCTCTTCCTTGAAGTTAAGGACCTGGATTCTAACCCCTTGACCTCTGAGTCCTCCTCCTGAGGACTGACTTCAGATACCTCCTCAACTGACTCCCTCTCTTCCTCATCTGCCAAGAGACCCTCCTCCTCCTGACTCTTCCTGCAGAATAGGAAGAGGCCTCTTTACAGATTTGTGCACAGTCTTTTCTACCTGTGCAGGCGGAGTAAGGCTAATAAGGAATTCCTCCATAGTCTTTGAACAACCCGCAGCCCATTCTAAATGTTGCTTGTGAGATTCCTCCATTTTCTTAGAAATATCTGCCAGGGCATTTTCCCATGTCGCGGATGGACCACGGCTCCCAGGTTGTGTGTCCATACCCAAACATGCATCGCACACCCCAGAGCTGCCAACACTTGTGCTCTTTTTTTCACATTTTGAACACACATAACATATTTTTGTGGTCTTGGTTGGTGCTTTTGACTCCATGTTAAGCACACACACACACACACACACACACACACACACACACACACACACACACACACACACACACACCAATCAGCAGTGCTTTCACCCTATTAGTATAGATGGAGAAAGACCGTAGGGATATGGGCAGCAATGAAAATGGAGATTCACACAGCTGGAAATGTCATATCCTTAAAATAAAAAATAAAAAATGTCTTTACCAGCCAGACGTTTACAAACCCAACACCACCAACTGTTGAGACAGCTTGAGTTGTATCAGGGTTGAGAACTCTGATGTTCCCCTGCCTCAAGACATGTCAGCAGCTTCCTTTGGGATACAAGTATATCAGTATTTGTTAACCAAAACAAAATTCAGTGAGATCTACTTAACAGCGCTGAACCCCAGAGCCAGCACAAATAGAAATCCCAGCCCCAATATGCATGTTCTTTGGGAGGACATTTGAGTCAGAAATGGCTGCTGTTTTTCAGCCCTATTCTCATAACACTTATAGCTCCTTTATTCTCTGCCGGGAGGGTATTGGTAATGCCCGCTCTAACAGCGTGCCCGAAGTAAAAGAATATGGGCGCTACTGAAAATTTTTGGCTACCTCACTGTGCGGACATGTGTAGTGAGGTATGCTCCAGCTGCTGTACACTGCCGCGTACTTGACCACTATCCTCCACTACTGGAGCCGGAAACCTCTTACATGGCTCGGTCTCCCGTGATGCTCCCCCCGCCTGAGCTGCTCGTGCGCCAATTACCCGGGGCTTCACTATAACGTGTGCTGCGACAACCTATCTGGGTCTTAGCAGCGTCTCCTGCACTCCAGTAAGAATGATACTTGCGCTTGTCTAACAAGAAGCTGTGCCCAGCGGGAGAGCCGCGTACCGCATGGAAAGGGTCTTATGAGCTGTGCTTCCTACTCACTGTTCAGTAGATCTCCTTAGTGAGCCGCTGATCCCTTCCACCGGAATCTTTGTCACACATGTACTCCAAGAGCACCTTAGTGTTAACCTGCACCCTCCTTTCTGTCAGGTGGGATTGGGCCACTGAATCTGTTTAGAAAAAACCTCTTGTGGAGCAAGAGCTACCGTTTTGTGCTTCTACCTCCCAGCACAATTTTTCAAACTGGAGGGATGAGGGGCCTGAAGGGTGAGGAGCCAGCTGTGCATATTACTACATTGTGCTACCTCTGGTCTGCATTCTTCACACCCCAGCTGTCTAACTCCAGTGTCCCCTAGTGGATGATAGAGAAATTAAATATTCCACTCCATCTTTTCTGATACTCTACAGCCCCATTGATTATGGGGACTTCCTATTATTATTATCATTAATTACCCTTTATTTATATGGTGCCACAAGGGTTCCGCAGAGCCTAACAAAGTCAATAAACAAATGAGCAAAACAAGAAAAACAGCGACTTCAAGTACAAGTACAATGTACAGTGTAGGACAACTATGACCATCGCCTCTCCTCTACCCTGGTCACTGCTTCCCATGCTCGAGTTCAAGATTTTGCCCGTGCTGCACCCCTTCAGTGGAATGCACTCCCCCACTCCATTAGACTCTCCCCGACCTTGCAAAGCTTTTAACGGGCACTGAAAACCCACCTATTCATCAATGCATACCGCTCCGATGCATAACCTAGTCCTGAGGCTGCTGCTCCATCCCCCTGCCTCATGCCTTGAACATCTCTGCTTTGCTTACATCCTGCCATCAGGCTACCTCCCGCTTGCTTGCACCTCATGTCATCTGTCTGTTGCCCCTTCCCACTAGATTGTTAGCTCTTCAGAGCAGGACCCTCTTTCCTCTTGTTGTCAAATCCCTCTTCTCAACACATTTCACTCACAGCTCTCTCCTACTCAGCGACCATCTTTACCCACCTTTTCTCCTGCTGGTAAAGGCTCATTTCTATCGATGGCTGCCAGCCCCAAGTAGTACGGTGATTACTCCCTCGCCACTTACATCTAAGCTGTATTATGTTTTGAGAATTGTGGTGCTTTTTGTTACCTGTACTCTGTTTTTGTTATTTATTTACTGTAATGCTTAGTTTTGACTCCCTGTACTGTCCTTTGTACGGTGCTGCAAAACACTTGTTGCGCCTTAGAAATAAAATGTAATAATAATTGCATGATATATTAACATTTCTGCATCAGTGGACATGCACTGAAATAAGCACCAGGGTGGCAGAAGCCGAGGGCTAGTTGCTGATGTAAGAGTATGGAGTAGAAGACAGTCTAAATAAGAGAAGGAAAAGCACATGTGGGTCTATTGGTATTAATCTATAAATCTAGTGAATATAATGTATCACCTATAATAAATTAATTGGAATATCTTGGAAAGTACAGTTTTCTTTTACCCTTACCATTAGGGCCATTAATGAAAGTTATAAGGATCTAAAAGTTACTTTCAACCTCACTGATTTACTGCAAAAAAGGTTCTGGCCAAACAAACATATTTGTAATCTTTCATCTCTGTTCAAGCATCTAACTCCAAGCTCCAAATATCTTTTCACTGCTCCCACAACAAACCCACTGGCTACTGTCAGTGCCCAAGATCTTTCTTACTTCAAGGACAAGATTTATAAGATCCAACATAATATGGTATGTACTTCCTCAGACAGCGACCTGCTCAATTCCTTTCCTGTTCAATGGATCCCTCTCTTCACTCGATCCTACAAATGAAGATTAAATATCTACTCTCTTATCTTCCTACTCTACTTCATCTCTTGATATTCTGCACTCACAAATCAGTTAAGCAATGTCTACTGTGCTCACCTTAATCTTACTTAAATCTGTAATATCTCTTTCTCTTTTTACTGGTATCTTTCCACGTTTTCTTACTAATTTTGTCTCTTATGTTTATGTCCTTCTCTGACTCTTTCACAATGTATTTAGGTCTGTATCTTAGGTAGCCTTGTAGGTTTGATTTTTTCCTGTCCTTTTGTCATGATAAAGGCGGGTGCATACCTTAGCGATCTGGTGACCCAGCAAAGCGGTGATGCTAAGTAGCGATAAATAACATCACCGTACACGCTACACTATCCACCATATGATGATGTGATCTATTATTACATGCTTAATGTAACATCACTGCGTCATCCATGGCATCATCACATCTGATGTGCAGCACATCAGATGGGACAATGTGACCACCCAATTACTCAAACAATTAATTGCAATCATTCTGACTGGTGACCTGTGTACATGCACATATTGGAGTTTGTGCAATTTTTCTATTTGGAGTTATTGGTCACTAGTGAATTTTTCACCTATATTTTGGGCATTTGTAGATGCCATATATTATTCACCTTTGGGACTTTTTTATCCTATGGATTTTTATCCGTATACTAAATGAACCTATGTTAAATTTCTAAAATGGAATCTGTGAAATGGCTGTTCACAACCTTCCTAAGATCTAATTGATTTACGCCCCTGATGAAGTCATAGAGACGAAACGCGTATTTTTCACCAAATTGTATCTATTGTGTAGTTGCAATAACAATCTCCACCTAGAGCTCACACCTTTGCTAAGGTGAGGGGAGATTCATACCATCAATTGTGTTATGACATTTATATGAATCCAATTGGAGTTGTAATTTTATATGACATTTTTATATTGCTGATCCAATAAAATATAATTGTTTGATATTAACCTATTGTTTTTTGGGTGACTTTTTTGGGATACCTATTTTTGTTGATATATATATATAATTATATATATAACAAATTCAGGGGGCGCACAATAAACAGTGATCAATGTTATAAAAACATTATAATAATCAAATTAAAATCCAACCAGCAGCCGAATACATAAAATATTACAATTTATTATGTAATTATTACAAAATCATGACAAATGGACAAATAGACAAACCCCTACAAGACTGGTAATTTTTGGGGCTTGCTGTCCTTTAAGAAGAGAATTAATCTCTGTACCTGACGCATTTCATCCTTATAAGGACTTCATCAGGGGAAATCGGCTTGGAGCTGGTATAATGAGGAGGAAAAAAAGGAGAGAACAACATTTGTATCCAAGACATGAAATATACAACATTATTTTCATTCATATTTCATTATTTTCATTCATGTAGTTATTAAAATAGGGGCGTACGTCAGATAGTTAATCGCCATAAGTGATTTAACATAGAAATACAAGGTGTCGTTTTACAGAGTATAATTCTTCAAAATATCATAATTGTATACATAAAGTCATCTGTAAGAAGAATATATTTAATCAGTTTATTCGCAAAAAGCTCTTTTTTAGAGCCACCATAAATCAAAATGAGAGAGAATCAACCAATCATTTCTGATATTATCTAATTTTACAAAAATAACTTAATTATTTAACATTGGTTGTAAGGTTACATAATTTTGTACATAAAATAGTCTTAGATCATTAAAGGAAGAGTGCATTCATACCACTAGTTTACTTACAGGAAGCTCTTTAGAAGCCACCATCCAAAAATGATGTAAACTGTTCTCAAATGGTGAGGAATATCCGCAGTGGAGCTGGATATTATAGTACTACCTATGGATAATAATTAAATATCATATCTTATCCCACTTCTTAAATTAGTAGGAATAGGGGAAAAATATAATTCATACACTTACTGATGAATTATAGGGAATGGGATCCCAGGAGTGGCCCCACTTTACCAATTCTAGAACCTTATAGTGAGCAAGAGGTGATTCTATAAAAGATTAAATATAAATAATTGTAAAAATTCAAGGTATTTTATATTCATAATTAACTTAAGTTGGATAAAGGACACTTACATGTGCAAAGTGTTATTTTATTTCAATGGATGAACACGTCCTTCTTTTTAAATTCAGAACTCGTACAATATCCCACTAAAATTAATTAAATGAAATTCATTATTATTTAGTAATTAATCTATAGATTAATTTGAAATGTATAATGTTAGAGTGTACGCGTTCCAAAAGATATGCTAAGATTAGGGGTGCAAACTGCAAATAATTAAAAAAATATAAATAATAATAAAAAAGTGTCCAAATGTATATATATATATATATATATATATTGTGTATATATATTAGTGATGAGCGGGTTCAGCCTTTTTACATGGGTCTGAGCCATGCACGGATTCTCCCGTGTGGCTCGGGTAAACCGAGCGCGCCCGAACGTCATCATTCCGCTGTCGGATTCTCGCGAGATTCGGATTCTATATAAGCAGCCGTGCGTCGCCGCCATTTTCACACGTGCATTGAGATTGATAGGGAGAGGACGTGGCTGGCGTCCTCTCCGTTATAGTCATAATAGAAAAGACTAAGAGTGACATTGTTATAATTGTGGGGAGGATTGGGGACGGGGAGTAGCTGTTAGGAGTACAGTGCAGGGTTTTGCTGATAGTAGTGAGTGTGACCACCAGTTTAATCCGTTCTCTGCCTGAAAAAAACGCTCCATACCATATCTGTGCTCAGTTGCTGCATGATATATCTGTGCTGAGTGCACTGCTCACACTGCCTAATTGTGGGGACTGGGGAGCAGTTATAGCAGGAGTACAGTGCACAGTTTTGCTGACAGTGACCACCAGTCCAGTATAAGTTTGTCTGCCTGAAAAACACTCCTGTGGTGGCTTTTTTTCTTTATACTAGTAGTTTAGCAGTCTGCTGACAGTGTCCACCAGGTCCATTTATTATACAGTATATTATATATATAGCAGTACGGTAGGCCACGGCTGTACCTACCTCTGTGTCGTCACTCGTCGTCCATAAGTAATAATAGTATACTATCCATTAATCTACATTGTATACCTGTGGTGGCTTTTTTTTCTTCATACTAGTTTAGCAGTCTGCTGACAGTGTCCACCAGGTCCGTTATTATTATTCTGTGTATATTATATATATAGCAGTATGGTAGGCCACGGCTGTACCTACCTCTGTGTCGTCACTCGTCGTCCATAAGTAATAATACTATACTATCCATCCATCTACATTGTATACCTGTGGTGGCTTTTTTTTCTTCATACTAGTTTAGCAGTCTGCTGACAGTGTCCACCAGGTCCGTTATTATTATTCTGTATATATTATATATATAGCAGTACGGTAGGCCACGGCGGTACCTACCTCTGTGTCGTCACTCGTCGTCCATAAGTAATAATAGTATACTATCCATCCATCTACATTGTATACCTGTGGTGGCTTTTTTTTTCTTCATACTAGTTTAGCAGTCTGCTGACAGTGTCCACCAGGTCCGTTATTATTATTCTGTATATATTATATATATAGCAGTACGGTAGGCCACGGCTGTACCTATCTCTGTGTCGTCACTCGTCGTCCATAAGTAATAATAGTATACTATCCATCCATCTACATTGTATACCTGTGGTGGCTTTTTTTTCTTCATACTAGTTTAGCAGTCTGCTGACAGTGTCCACCAGGTCTGTTATTATTATTCTGTATATATTATATATATAGCAGTACGGTAGGCCACGGCTGTACCTACCTCTGTGTCGTCACTCGTCGTCCATAAGTAATAATAGTATACTATCCATCCATCTACATTGTATACCTGTGGTGGCTTTTTTTTCTTCATACTAGTTTAGCAGTCTGCTGACAGTGTCCACCAGGTCCGTTATTATTATTCTGTATATATTATATATATAGCAGTACGGTAGGCCACGGCTGTACCTACCTCTGTGTCGTCACTCGTCGTCCATAAGTAATAATACTATACTATCCATCCATCTACATTGTATACCTGTGGTGGCTTTTTTTTCTTCATACTAGTTTAGCAGTTTGCTGACAGTGTCCACCAGGTCCGTTATTATTATTCTGTATATATTATATATATAGCAGTACGGTAGGCCACGGCTGTACCTACCTCTGTGTCGTCACTCGTCGTCCATAAGTAATAATGGTACTATCCATCCATCTACATTGTATACCTGTGGTGGCTTTTTTTTCTTCATACTAGTTTAGCAGTCTGTTGACAGTGTCCACCAGGTCCGTTATTATTATTCTGTATATATTATATATATAGCAGTACGGTAGGCCACGGCTGTACCTACCTCTGTGTCGTCACTCGTCGTCCATAAGTAATAATACTATACTATCCATCCATCTACATTGTATACCTGTGGTGGCTTTTTTTTCTTCATACTAGTTTAGCAGTCTGCTGACAGTGTCCACCAGGTCCGTTATTATTATTCTGTATATATTATATATATAGCAGTACGGTAGGCCATGGCTGTACCTACCTCTGTGTCGTCACTCGTCGTCCATAAGTAATAATAGTTTACTATCCATCCATCTACATTGTATACCTGTGGTGGCTTTTTTTTCTTCATACTAGTTTAGCAGTCTGCTGACAGTGTCCACCAGGTCCGTTATTATTATTCTGTATATATTATATATATAGCAGTACGGTAGGCCACGGCTGTACCTACCTCTGTGTCGTCACTCGTCGTCCATAAGTAATAATACTATACTATCCATCCATCTACATTGTATACCTGTGGTGGCTTTTTTTTCTTCATACTAGTTTAGCAGTCTGCTGACAGTGTCCACCAGGTCCGTTATTATTATTCTGTATATATTATATATATAGCAGTACGGTAGGCCACGGCTGTACCTACCTCTGTGTCGTCACTCGTAGTCCATAAGTAATAATAGTATACTATCCATCCATCTACATTGTATACCTGTGGTGGCTTTTGCTTGTGCGCAAAATATGGAGAACAAAAATGTGGAGGTTAAAAAAATAGGGAAAGATCAAGATCCACTTCCACCTCGTGCTGAAGCTGCTGCCACTAGTCATGGCCGAGACGATGAAATGCCATCAACGTCGTCTGCCAAGGCCGATGCCCAATGTCATAGTACAGAGCATGTAAAATCCAAAACACAAAAGATCAGTAAAATGCCTCAAAAATCAAAATTAAAAGCTTCTGAGGAGAAGCGTAAACTTGCCAATATGCCATTTACGACACGGAGTGGCAAGGAACGGCTGAGGCCCTGGCCTATATTCATGGCTAGTGGTTCAGCTTCACATGAGGATGGAAGCACTCATCCTCTCGCTAGAAAAAAGAAAAGACTTAAGCTGGCAAAAGCACAGCAAAGAACTGTGCGTTCTTCGAAATCACAAATCCCCAAGGAGAGTCCAATTGTGTCGGTTGCGATGCCTGACCTTCCCAACACTGGACGGGAAGAGCTTGCGCCTTCCACGATTTGCACGCCCCCTGCAAGTGCTGGAAGGAGCACCCGCAGTCCAGTTCCTGATAGTCAAATTGAAGATGTCAGTGTTGAAGTACACCAGGATGAGGATATGGGTGTTGCTGGCGCTGGGGAGGAAATTGACAAGGAGGATTCTGATGGTGAGGTGGTTTGTTTAAGTCAGGCACCCGGGGAGACACCTGTTGTCCGTGGGAGGAATATGGCCATTGACATGCCTGGTCAAAATACAAAAAAAATCAGCTCTTCGGTGTGGAATTATTTCATAACAAATGCGGACAACAGGTGTCAAGCCGTGTGTTGCCTTTGTCAAGCTGTAATAAGTAGGGGTAAGGACGTTAACCACCTCGGAACATCCTCCCTTATACGTCACCTGCAGCGCATTCATCATAAGTCAGTGACAAGTTCAAAAACTTTGGGTGACAACGGAAGCAGTCCACTGACCACTAAATCTGTAACCAAGCTCCTGCAAACCACACCACCAACTCCCTCAGTGTCAATTTTCTCCTTAGACAGGAAAGCCAATAGTCCTGCAGGCCATGTCACATGCAAGTCTGACGAGTCCTCTCCTGCCTGGGATTCCTCCGATGCATCCTTGAGTGTAACGCCTACTGCTGCTGGCGCTGCTGTTGTTGCTGCTGGGAGTCGATGGTCATCCCAGAGGGGAAGTCGTAAGCCCACTTGTACTACTTCCAGTAAGCAATTGACTGTCCAACAGTCCTTTGCGAGGAAGATGAAATATCACAGCAGTCATCCTGCTGCAAAGCGGATAACTGAGGCCTTGGCAGCCTGGGCGGTGAGAAACATGGTTCCGGTATCCATCGTTACTTCAGAGGCAACTATAGACTTGATTGAGGTACTGTGTCCCCGATACCAAATACAATCTAGGTTCCATTTCTCTAGGCAGGCGATACCGAGAATGTACACAGACCTCAGAAAAAGACTCACCAGTGTCCTAAAAAATGCAGTTGTACCCAATGTCCACTTAACCACGGACATGTGGACAAGTGGAGCAGGGCAGACTCAGGACTACATGACTGTGACAGCCCACTGGGTAGATGAATTGCCTCCCACTGCAAGAACAGCAGCGGCGGCACCAGTAGCAGCATCTCGCAAACGCCAACTCGTTCCTAGGCAGGCTACGCTTTGTATCACCGCTTTCCAGAATATGCACACAGCTGAAAACCTCTTACGGCAACTGAGGAAGATCATCGCAGAATGGCTTACCCCAATTGGACTCTCCTGGGGATTTGTGGCATCGGACAACGCCAGCAATATTGTGCGTGCATTACATCTGGGCAAATTCCAGCACGTCCCATGTTTTGCACATACCTTGAATTTGGTGGTGCAGAAGGATTTAAAAAACGACAGAGGCGTGCAAGAGATGCTGTCGGTGGCCAGAAGAATTGCGATCCACTTTCGGCGTACAGGCACCGCGTACAGAAGACTGGAGCACCACCAAAAACACCTGAACCTGCCCTGCCATCATCTGAAGCAAGAGGTGGTAACGAGGTGGAATTCAACCCTCTATATGCTTCAGAGGATGGAGGAGCAGCAAAAGGCCATTCAAGCCTATACATCTGCCAACGATATAGGCAAAGGAGGTGGAATGCACCTGTCTCAAGCGCAGTGGAGAATGATTTCAACGTTGTGCAAGGTTCTGCAACCTTTTGAACTTGCCACACGTGAAGTCAGTTCAGACACTGCCAGCCTGAGTCAGGTCATTCCCCTCATCAGGCTTTTGCAGAAGAAGCTGGAGGCATTGAAGGAGGAGCTAAAACAGAGCGATTCCGCTAGGCATGTGGGACTTGTGGATGGAGCCCTTCATTCGCTTAACCAGGATTCACGGGTGGTCAATCTGTTGAAATCAGAGCACTACATTTTGGCCACCGTGCTCGATCCTAGATTTAAAACCTACGTTGTATCTCGCTTTCCGGCAGACACAAGTCTGCAGAGGTTCAAAGACCTGCTGGTGAGAAAATTGTCAAGTCAAGCGGAACGCGACCCGTCAACAGCTCCTCCTTCACATTCTCCCGCAACTGGGGGTGCGAGGAAAAGGCTACGAATTCCGAGCCCACCCGCTGGCGGTGATGCAGCGCAGTCTGGAGCGAGTGCTGACATCTGGTCCGGACTGAAGGACCTGGCAACGATTACTGACATGTCGTTTACTGTCACTGCATATGATTCTGTCACCATTGAAAGAATGGTGGAGGATTATATGAGTGACCGCATCCAAGTAGGCACGTCAGACAGTCCGTACGTATGCTGGCAGGAAAAAGAGGCAATTTGGAGGCCCTTGCAGAAACTGGCTTTATTCTACCTAAGTTGCCCTCCCTCTAGTGTGTACTCCGAAAGAGTGTTTAGTGCCGCCGCTCACCTTGTCAGCAATCGGCGTACGAGGTTACTTCCAGAAAATGTGGAGAAGATGATGTTCATTAAAATGAATTATAATTAATTCCTCCGTGGAGACATTCACCAGCAGCAATTGCCTCCAGAAAGTACACGGGGACCTGAGATGGTGGATTCCAGTGGGGACAAATTAATAATCTGTGAGGAGGGGGATGTACACAGTGAAAGGGGTGATGAATCGGACGATGATGATGAGGTGGACATCTTGCCTCCGTAGAGCCAGTTTGTGCAAGGAGAGATTGATTGCTTCTTTTTTGGTGGGGGCACAAACCAACCAGTCATTTCAGTCACAGTCGTGTGGCAGACCCTGTCGCTGAAATGATGGGTTCGTTGAAGTGTGCATGTCCTGTTTTTACAACATAAGGGTGGGTGGGAGGGCCCAAGGACAATTCCATCTTGCACCTCTTTTTTCTTTAATTTTTCTTTGCGTCATGTGCTGTTTGGGGAGTATTTTTTTGAAGGGCCATCCTGCGTGACACTGCAGTGCCACTCCTAGATGGGCCAGGTGTTTGTGTCGGCCACTTGGGTCGCTTATCTTAGTCACACAGCGACCTTGGTGCGCCTCTTTTTTTCTTTGCGTCATGTGCTGTTTGGGAGTATTTTTTTGAAGGGCCATCCTGCGTGACACTGCAGTGCCACTCCTAGATGGGCCAGGTGTTTGTGTCGGCCACTTGGGTCGCTTATCTTAGTCACACAGCTACCTTATTGCGCCTCTTTTTTTCTTTGCGTCATGTGCTGTTTGGGGAGTATTTTTTTGAAGGGCCATCCTGCGTGACACTGCAGTGCCACTCCTAGATGGGCCAGGTGTTTGTGTCGGGCACTTGGGTCGCTTATCTTAGTCACACAGCTACCTCATTGCGCCTCTTTTTTTCTTTGCGTCATGTGCTGTTTGGGGAGTATTTTTTTGAAGGGCCATCCTGTCTGACACTGCAGTGCCACTCCTAGATGGGCCAGGTGTTTGTGTCGGCCACTTGGGTCGCTTAGCTTAGTCACACAGCTACCTCGGTGCAAATTTTAGGACTAAAAATAATATTGTGAGGTGTGAGGTGTTCAGAATAGACTGAAAATGAGTGGAAATTATGGTTATTGAGGTTAATAATACTATGGGATCAAAATGACCCCCAAATTCTATGATTTAAGCTGTTTTTTAGGGTTTTTTGAAAAAAACACCCGAATCCAAAACACACCCGAATCCGACAAAAAAAATTCGGTGAGGTTTTGCCAAAACGCGTTCGAACCCAAAACACGGCCGCGGAACCGAACCCAAAACCAAAACCAAAACACAAAACCCGAAAAATTTTCGGTGCACATCACATATATATATATATATATATATATATATATAAAATATTTCTCCTGGCCAATAGTAGTTTCCAATTTGCCATCTCTGTTTTTGTTGACCACACAATAATAAACCCTACCCCTCAAGCGTACTGCCAAGGTGTCATAATTGAAACTGAACTTCCCTTTGCTCAACACATTCAGTCTGTGTCCAAATCATGTTACATACATCAAAGAATATCCAGAATATCCACGTATCTCACACAAGACGCCGCAAAAACTTTATCATTCACTGATTATCTATTGCATTCATTATTGCAATAATCTCTTAACTGGTCTTCCCCTACACAGACCCCCAGCACTAATATCTATTTTGAATGAAGTACTTGACTGCTTTCCTTGCAAAAAAATTTTTCTCCTGCTGCTCCTACATTCTGCAGTCTCTACATTGGCTGCCTGTATTTTACAGAATTCAGCATAAAACACTTGTTCTTGCACATAAGGCTATTAACCAAACTATACCAAAATACATCTGTTATGGTCTACGATTTGTAGAATTTAACTTATCTTAGAATATCTCCAAGCTTGACCCCTCTGCTCTGCGTGAAATCTGTGACTCTCATCCACACGCATTAACTGCTCCCAGTTCCAGGACTTTTTCAGACTCCACCTATTTTGTGTAATGCCCTCCCATGCACAACAATACTTTTTTTCAGCCTCCAAACTTTCAAGCATTCTCTGAGAACTCCCCTATTTAAGCAGTTTATCAAATTCCAGAACCACCAACATAATTGTCAGAAGTGGTGGACGCTACAGTGCAGTCTCCAACAACATGACTCCTCCAGGAATGTTTGATTCCCTAACCAACATGGCACAGGTGCATTACTATCTTGTCACTGTGGGGTCTATTCATGAAGCAGCAAAAAGAGTGGAGAAGTGAGCCAGTGAAGAATTTGCCCATGGCAACCAATCAGCTGCTACGTATAATTTTATAGACTGCACTTAACAAATGTTACTTAAAAGCTGATTGGCTGCCATTGGCAACTTCTCCACTTGCTCACTTCTTCACTTTTTTCACTGCTTCATGAATAGACCCCTGTGTATGAGCGACATGGTGGAGGATGGCTGTCCTCCTCCTAACTCCTGAGACCCGTGACTTTACTCCGCTATTACCTTTGTCCTAGAGTCCTGCACCGCTGCCCGAGACAAGTGACAGTCACTCTAGATGCATCATCGCTTGGAGAGTTATAAAATGGAGAGAGAGAAAATATCAGCCAATCAGCTCCTTACCTCCATGTTACAGGCCCTGTTTGAAAAATGACAGTTATGAGCTGATTAGTTGGTAGTTTATCACTCTCCATTTTATCACTCTCCAAGCAATGATGCATCTAGCCCACTGGCTGGTGAGCTGTCTACACCCCTGCTCCGCTAAAGTATACGCTCAATTTGATAATCCAGCAGTGTAACAGTGAGTACGGCTGTACCTTATTAAACCGTATTAAATAAACCATTTCCTGGCAAGGCCACTGGCTTGGTCATTGCCTGAATTACAAATGCTGTTGTGTACAGTAGTCTGCTTAACACACATTCTTAACACACATTCTTAACACACATGCTTAACACACATTCTCAGCAATAACCACAATAAGCTTTTCTACTAATTACCTCCCCTCTACACAGTCCACACATAACTTTACATAAGGTCTCTTTCTATACTCACACAACTCGCTGACCCCAGGGCAACATTGTTGTGTGATCATATCGCCCTACAAGATCCTCTGCAATCTGGCTGGAACATTTTGCAATATTTAGCACTTAGGGGTACATTTACTAAGCAGTGATAAGAGCAGAGAAGTGAGCCAGTGGAGAAGTGCCCATGGCAACCAATCAGCACAGAAATAACATCTATAATTTGCATACTATAATATGAAACAGAGCTGCTGATTGGTTGATGGGGAAATTTCTCCACTGGCTCACTTCTCCGCTTTTATCACTGCTTAGTAAACGTACCCCTTAACCTCATGTATACAATGCCTCTTTCCCTATAGATTGTGAGCTTGATGGCAGGGCCCTCTCCCCGCTTTGTCTGTCTGTTATTACCTGGTCTTATTTTATTACTGTTTTATTACAATTGTAAAGCACCACAGAATATTCTGACTCTATATAATGTAAAATGTTAATAACGTTAATGTAAATTGTTCGCCTTCATTCTTCAAGTATTGTTCGTAATTACTGATTTACATGTAAATATCAAAGATGCTCATTTCTATCTAGAAATATTAACTGATCTTTAGATTTATAGAATCCTAGTGCAATTAAAATCATATGGATGCTTGTTTTTTTTTTTAAATTTGCTTGATTTTCTCTATAGCATTGAATATAGATGATCACTATTTTCTATGGCATTGCACATAAATCCCACACTCAGACATTATATCTTTTCTTGTTTGACTGTCCTGGTCTTGTAGGTTTTCAAGCATCAGCATGCCCAAGTAAATAATGACCTCTATTATGTTCATCATCGTCATCATCATTATCATCAAATTAATGATGATGACTGGAATCTTTTGTATGTGTACCTTAATGCAGTTGCTTTTCTACACTGCATTTTGGTCTAAAACACACACAAAATACACACGTGAGAACACAATTTATCAATATGGCTAAAAACAAGAATGCATACTGTAAACATTGTTTATATCAATATATTGAAGCCAAATGGACAAGTTAGCAGTTCTTGTCTCCACAATGTAGGCTAGCTGCTTGTGGTCGATTATGCTGGTAACGTAGATTGTTTCAGAAAAATTCCATGCAGTGATGAATTAATATAAAATGTTTATATAAAAATGTCCTGTAACTATAAAATTGTTAACTTTTATAATGAATTTCTAATTTTGAAATACAAATATAAAAATGTATCCTCAAAGAGTCACATTCCTGATATAGTTAGATGGAAAATGTTGGAATAGCCAATTATAATTTAAATAGGGAGACTTCCCAATATACAGAAGTTTACATGTTCAGTTGCCTTAAATCTTAGTTCGTGGATTAAAATGATTACATTTGAATGTGTCCCGAGACACTATTATTTTTAACTTTCTGTGTAATGGTACTTATATGTTCCTAGATGCAATTCTTTAATTGCCTTTTCATTTTTCCCACATATTACAAAATGCACACTCACTCTAGTAAATAAACCACAAAGGTGGTATTGCAACTCATGAAAGATGATATATTTATTTTCTTGCTTGTTACATTTGAAAATGCTGTACTTTCTTTGTGGCAATAAAGTCCTCATAATGATTTTAAGCAGGAAAGCCTTCTGTACTCTTCTACCGTTAAATTGCTGATGATTCATCATCACCACTCTTTAAAAAGCTCTTTGTCAGGTATCGTTTCAAGGTTCTGGCTCTCTTACAAGTGGTTGTAGGTTTATATATGTGTTGTAAAAATAAAGAGTCCAACTTAAGCAAAGGCCGTTGTTTGGCCAGTACTTTCTTAATGATTCTCTGAGGCTTGATTCTGAGGAGGATGCACTCCAGATGTCGGAGTTAGTGGAACGATTTCTTACTAATGCGCATGCGTCTAAGTTGCACCGCGCATGCATCCGATTGTGTCTGTACAGAGTTGCAGTTGTCAGTCAGTCTTATGGGCGTGTTATGGGAATGTTGCAGGAGTATCAGTGGAAGTTTAGTACACAGACACTAGACCGCTCACATTGGAGTTCATAAGCAGTTGGGGAAACTGCAGCTACTATAGGGTTGGTGCAAGTTTCAATGGTGTGACCTATAGTGGCTACAAGTGGATGTCTCGGTATTTACACATTCGGATGCGTGGATGGACACAAGATAAGGACTTTGTATCATCACCTGCATGAAGAAGATGGGCAACTGCCAATAGACACTGCAGCAGGCGTTTCTGTGTCTACTTCTGCCCCGGAATGTTTTTATTTATTTAATAAAAGAAAAAAAAGAAAAGGACAAAATAGTTTAATAGTTATCTCTTCCTTGTTCTTAAAACTTTAAATGCCTGTCAGTGTTATTTGACTGCATCAAACTTTTATCTAGAAGAGATCTTGGACTCCATTCTTCAGTTCTTATAAAATAAATATTTAAACATTCATGGAATTCTCCTAGTATCTAAATACCTTTCTTATGCAGTATAAAGACTAAACATCAAGTGTACACAAAACATAATCCTAACTTTATTCAACGTGTTCTAAATTCTATGTGGAGTTGCTGACTCCAAATAACTCAATGCCCAATTGAATGGGCTATACTGTGGTGTAAACAAGATCTTTACAGATCATCATGGCTTATGCTTCTATAAAAACATAACAAAGAGACATTACATTATGTCCAATCATGTAGACAAAACAATAACAGCGCAATACAATGTGCACAGACTACTAAAGAAACTAAAATAACTCATATGAGGATATATAACAATGGAAAATATTTATTGCTATGCAGATTCTAAAACCAAAACAAGGTGGGATATATCTTTATATAATACATGGGATGTAGTCAGGATCCCAGTGGTCACCATCTTGAAGGTCACAATACCGGCTGCGAAATCCCGACGAATACCTACGGTGAGTATTAGGGTTTGGGTTAGATGTAGGGTTAGGTTTAGGCTGTGGGAGGGGATGGTTACGGTTAGAATACTCATCAAAATTTGTTTGGTTTGACCATCAAGATTCCACTGCCAGTATTGTGATCGTTGGGATGGTTACCACCGGTATATCGTACCCAACTCATAATAC
Organism: Pseudophryne corroboree; assembly: GCF_028390025.1. NCBI lineage: Eukaryota > Metazoa > Chordata > Amphibia > Anura > Myobatrachidae > Pseudophryne > Pseudophryne corroboree. The sequence goes on from NC_086453.1 coordinate 107,896,500, forward strand.
ATATATCTCCATAAATGAGGTCATTTCGGGATATGAAAAACACACTTCTTATACTGAAAATCCAAAGAGTTGAGTGGCCTTTTAGTAAGTGTTAGAAATGTCTGTGGACATAAAGTTTCTCTATATGAACAGAAAAAGATGGTTAATTATAAGATCCACCTATACAGTCTATAGAGATGGCAGTGGTGAATTGGCAGATGGATCAAATGTGCAGTCCCATGCTGGTGTTGAAAAATCCTCAGGCAAATGGTGAGCCACCTGCAATTATGACCATCACATGGGACTGCACATAGCGCCAGGGAAGCTTTTATTCATCTTGCAATTCACCACTCCCTTCTCTATGAACTGTGGTGGTCATTCCGAGTTGTTCGCTTGTTAACGATTTTCGCTATGCTGCGATTTGTTGCAAAATGCGCATGCGCAAGGCACGCAGGGCGCATGCACTTAGTTATTTAACTAAAAACTTAGTAAATTTGCTGTGGATTCTGCTGCACTTTTCAGTCGCACTGCTGATCGGTGAATGATTGACAGGGCGTTTCTGGGTGGTAACTGAGCGTTTTCCGGGAGTGTGCTAAAAAACGCAGGTGTGTCAGGGAAAAACGCGGGAGTGTCTGGAGAAACGGGGGAGTGGCAGGGCGTGTTTGTGACGTCAAACCAGGAACTAAACGGACTGAGCTGATCGCAATCTGTGAGTAGGTCTGGAGCTACTCAGAAACTGCAAAGAATTATTTATTAGCAGTTCTGCTAATCTTTCGTTCGCTATTCTACTAAGCTAAGATACACTCCCAGAGGGCGGCGGCCTAGCGTGTGCAATGCTGCTAAAAGCAGCTAGCGAGCGAACAACTCGGAATGACCCCCTGTATACTTACCAGCTACAGCACTTCTATGACAAACATGTCTACTAGGAGTTATTAACAACACTTCATTCATGTGAGAAAGTAGAGAGACTTACACACAAAGCACACAAAGGTTTCCATACTCTGAATGGTTTGCACGATCACTACGTATGCAATCTGGACAACATCCATCACACCCTGCAATGTGAAGGGATTTGTATTAGGACAAAATCTAATATTCACCCACCATCGCAACATATGCCATATACAACAAGACTATGGTCCGGATGTTCTGAAGTCCGAGTTGGCTGGTGATACGGGTTCCCGGGCATTCTCGGACATTTTTTTATAGCGGCAGTCATTTACAAGGCGCCTTGTACATGATTTCCATTTAAAAAAACATCCAAGTTTAGCTGGGAACCCGCACTTCTGGCCACCTTGGACTTCATTACATCCGGCACAATCTCCATATTTTGGAAAATACACATAAGGATCATAAGATATAAATAACCTTTACATTGTTGATTTGGAGGTCAAAATTAGTGATATGCTGTATACTTGGGAAGATAATTGTAATGTATCACTTGAAGACAGTTTATGCATTTTATTTATTTTACTTGCAGGATTTCATAGATCAACATCAAGGGTAAGTACCCACCATTACATCACACATCCTGATCCATCAATGTGATAACTAATTAATACTATTATATATATATATATATATATATATATATATATAGTAAAGGGTGAGATAGGTGCCCTCTGGTGTAGTATGTTAATATCCTTAACGTAAAATACGGATGTAAACATCAATTCTCTGGGATGGGTTAATTATCCCTCAGATTGCAGTCCTTACCAATGTGTTGCTCAGCATATACATATAAGTAAAGGGAGCAGGCACAATAGTGTGATACAGTCTTAACAATACATTTATTGATAAAAGATACAAAATGCCCGTATATAAAAAAAGATTTTTTTAAAACTTATCTGAAATTCCTTATGCTCAATTTGCAGGATCATGTAAACAGTCAGTCAAACAATGAATCCTCTCAACATGTTTTGTCTATTTGGCTTTCTGCTGGACTTCATCAGGAGTAAGTAGCCATATAGTTTTCCTTTCAATTATTTATACCCCTTCTAAGTGGATAGCTGTACTACCCCCAAACAGCTAGTGCATCACTTCCTGTTTGTTGTCACAATGCTATTGGCTGGTATAGAATATATTGCACGTTTCTACGGAGGCCGGAAAAGACGGAAAAGGAAGTGCCATGCCTAGAGATCACGTGACCTGACCTTGTAGTTGCGGTCAGAAGTGCGTCACCAGGTAGTCATAGTGATCGCGAAGCCCTGTCAATCGGCCAGAGTATCTCCGTTGCACGGTAATGGCACCTCTCACATATGTGATGACGTTGTCACGCCGCATAGTATCCGGGTCTGGGCATGTGCAAACCAGAATGAGATGTATATCGGTCACACTGCCTCATCCCATTCTGGCTGCACAGCTCAGATCCTATTGTCCCAGCTGCGGCCATGTTTTTGGAATTCATACCTCTGCCTGTCTCTCTATAACAATTAATAGTGTTAAGGAGCAACTCATTGTCTATGTGGCTACCATATATATATATTTTTTTTATAAATTCTTTATTTTGGTTTTGCAATGAGCACAAGTTCCATACATTGAAAATATAAACATACAGGTGGTCATTCCGAGTTGTTCGCTCTGTAATTTTCTTCGCATCGCAGCGATTTTACGCTAATTCCGCATGCACAATGTTCGCACTGCGACTGCGCCAAGTAAATTTGCTATGCAGTTAGGAATTTTACTCACGCCATTACGAGGTTTTTTCTTCGTTCTGGTGATCGTAATGTGATTGACAGGAAGTGGGTGTTTCTGGGCGGAAACTGGCCGTTTTATGGGAGTGTGTGAAAAAACGCTGCCGTTTCTGGGAAAAACGCGGGAGTGGTTGGAGAAACGGGGGAGTGTCTGGGCGAACGCTGGGTGTGTTTGTGACGTCAAACCAGGAACGAAACTGACTGAACTGATCGCAGTTGCCGAGTAAGTGTGGAGCTACTCAGAAACTGCTAAGAAGTGTCTATTCGCAATTCTGCTAATCTTTCGTTCACAATTTTACTATGCTAAGATTCACTCCCAGTAGGCGGCGGCTTAGCGTGTGCAAAGCTGCTAAAAGCAGCTTGCGAGCGAACAACTCGGAATGAGGGCCACAGTCCGGCACCCCCCGAACTCCATGCCTGCGATGATCGCGATAAGCCGCCACAGTGCCAGCGCTGATCTTTACAGTCTGTCACTGACAAATTGTGTTGCTGCGTCCGCCGCCGCAGACAATATATTTATAGAGGCTCATGCTGGTGTCACGAACGGCTGCCCAGCACAGCAGCCGTACAGGGGGTGACTGATGTCAATCTCCGCCTCCCGCCCGCGCTCTCCAGTCTCCTCCAGCGGCTACGCGCACGCAGGGGGGTGAGTGAGAGCTGCTCCTCAGGCATTTTCCTTCTCATGTGGGTGGACTGGCTGAGTCGGATGCAGCGTCTCCTGTCTGAAGGTATGAGACGCATGTCAGGGGGTGACGGCGGTAGTGGCGGGTCCGGTGGGGGATGGGTACGCAGGTGTCTTTGATTAAAGATGCTGGCCGGATGGGCTCTCGCTGACCCGGCAGGGGCTGGCAGCATCTATATGCAATTATGGTGGCTGTGTTTTTTTTGTGTGTGAAAGAGATGTGTGTGTGTACACTACAGTATGTATACTATGGTATCAGCTGTGTCTGCTGTGTATATCTATGCTACTGTGTGTGTCTACTATATGTATGCATGTTGTGTACTACTACTATGTGTGCTGTATGTCATCTATGTGTATGTACACTATTAATTGAGTTTACTGTGTCAATGTATGCTGTGTGTGTATGTGTACTACATGATTGGTGACATGCTGTGATGCGGTTTAATTATTAACATCTCCTAAGAGTGCCGGCCATTGTTTTTTCTGAATATATATCTATATATATATATATATATATATATATATATATATAAAAAAACAAGCAGTTAGCGGCACTCACGGCTCCCCAGCAGGGAATGATCGAGACTCAGTCAAGTACGGTCAATGTTTCAATGTTATTGGTGTAACATTTTCATCAGGACATTAAACATAAACAATAACTGCATACCTTAATATCCAAAAGAGAAAAAACAGAAGACTGCTTCTACAGCGCCTCAATTGCAGGAGGCTAATAATCAAATTACCCTGATACATGCGCGGCTGAAAAACACTATGTGGGTGTTTGGTTGGAGAATATAGAAACAGACAAAATCAGCTGCGCAAAGTATCAGGGAAAGGACAGTACAATTTTAGGAGAACCGATGTATGTATATAAATTGATTTATTAATGAAAAAGCATAAAATAGCAGTAAAAGATGACATAAAATTGTTGGATATAAAAAGGCACACCTTGACTAAGTTTATCCGTTTAAACAGACACCAAATTGTGTCGGTTCTCTATATGGAAGTCCACAAAAGGAAATAAAGTCCAGCTGTTTGTTGGAAAGCATAAACAACAATTTTATGTCATCTTTTACTGCTATTTTATGCTTTTTCATTAATAAATCAATTTATATACATACATCGGTTCTCCTAAAATTGTACTGTCCTTTCCCTGATACTTTGCGCAGCTGATTTTGTCTGTTTCTATACCTTAATATCCCTCTGAAGTCGTCCGTGGCGCCAGCCGCCCGCCGGGTCCCCGTCCATCAATAGTGACGTCACGGAGCCGCGCCAGCTTCGGCGTCACGGAGAACCCCGGAGCACCTGTGTAAAGACAAGCAGCGTAAGCTGTATAGTGAATAACAGATGGGAGTACCTACTAAATCCTTAATGCAATTAAACCATATAAAGTAGCATAATTCAAGTCATGTGTTATTTTCATAGTAAATGACAATAATTCACTATAATTATGTAAACAGTGGGCCAAACTTCAAAACAAATCCTGCATATTACATATCTAGGGAGATGTTACAATAAGATTCAATTATTGCAAAACAGAGCCCCACTGTTGCACTAGAATAAGTAAACTGATACATGTAGGATTCAAAATAAAATACAGTGTGAGTAGGAAACAAGGAGTGGAGACTATGTAAGACCATGGGTTATACACAATATCATGAATGATGGTTTAAAGAAAGCAGTGTACCCAGGGTGTTCATTTAGACCTCGGGGTGACAGAGTATTCAGCAGGAAAATCCATCGGGCTTCTGCCTTAAGTAACAGCAGACCTCGATCACCTCCCCGTTTAAGCTTATCATGGAAGGCCTTATAATACGTTATAGGGAAGCCATCCAGGCCCGGGCTTTTGCCATTAGGGGAAGACTGTAAGGCAGTAACTAGTTCCAGCTCAGTGAAAGGGGCTTCTAGGGTCTGAGCCACGTCATCAGGCAAAATTGGAAATTTAATTTCCTCTAAAAATTCCATTGTTTATGTCTAACGTGATTAGAAGATGAACGATCAGAGTTTTAGTTGTACAAGTCAGAATAATGGGCATGAAAGATTTTAGCCATGTTACTATCTGTGGCGTGAAGTGTCTCTGCAGCATCTTTAAGCTTATCAATATAGGTCAAAGACCTTTGGGCTCTAAGTGCACAAGCTAAAAGCTTACCAGGTTTGTTGCCCCACCTATGAAATTTGTGATGGCATGTTCGGAATGCCCGCCGTGTTCCATCACTGAGTAAGCTATTGAGCGCCTGCCTGCCTCATTGTTGGAATTCAATAATTATATCAGTTGCAAATGTTCTAAAAAGCAGTCCTACTTTCAACCTTTCTTTTCTTTAAATATGAACCTAGTTGGATGCATTTGCTTATCACTACACATTTGTGTGCATCCCACAAAGTCACAGGGGAGATATCATCAGAGACATTCAGTAAGATGTAATCGTCTACAGACTTTTCAATTTGCAAGCGGCATTCAGGGTCTCTAAGAAGTTGTTAATTTAACCTGGAATGCCAAGGTCTCGGCTGAGTATGGCAAAGAAGGAGAGTCAGTGTGATAGGGGCATGATCCAAAGTCACTATCTGACCGACAGTGGCATCTACCAATAGATCGAGATGGGCATGGCTCACGCAGAGGTAGTCTATGCGGGAGTACGAGTTGTGGGGAGACGAATAGAACGTATAGTCACGCTCCGCAGGGTGCAGGAGGCACCATGTATCTATCAATTGAAAGTCCTGCAGCAATGTTCTAAATCGTTCGTTTGGATTCTTGTAGTGTGGACCTAGGAGACCCAGTAGAGGAGTCCAGGTGTGGCCCCAGGGTCCAGTTAAAATTACCCCCAACTAAAAAATTTTTTTCGAGCAGGTTCTGAGTAGCTCCAGACCTACTCCTAGCTTGCGATCACTTCAGACTATTTAGTTCCTGTTTTGACGTCCCGAACACGCCCTGCGTTCGGCCAGCCACTCCCCCATTTCCCCAGGCACGCCTGCATTTTCATCTGACACGCCTGCGTTTTTCAGCACACTCCCGGAAAATGATCAGTTACCTCCCAGAAACGCCTCATTCCTGTCAATCACTCACCGATCAGCAGTGCAACTGAAAAGCATCACTAGACCTTGTGTGAAACTGCATCGGCTTTTGTGAAAGTACGTCGCTGCGCTGCGAACAACGGCAGCTAGCAATCAACTCGTAATGACGCCCATTGATGAACATTGACAATATACTTTGCTAAATTACATTGCCCTAAGTATCATAACATTAGGCATAGTTGAATTTGATTATTTTTTCACTCCTGTATTCTACTTACTCTTTCCACTCATAATACTCTCTGAGTTCAGAATTATACTGTATACAAAAGTTGGATACAGTACACATTGATTCTAGCTGCCAAGACTAACCATCTGCATGGTATTTGGTGAGAGTGCTGATCAGCAGACTATTATTACCCACGCCATAATCCCACCATAGAAATGGTCCTTGACCAAGTGCTTCTAACTACTCTGTCTTTTCCGTGTTGCCCTCAACTTCATCTGTGAAAATGCCATCATAATCTCTCCCATAAAGTAGAAAGTCATTGGTAAAAGTGTTTTCATTCTGATGAATGCCTTGAACATTCTGTTAGTTACCACTTCTACTGAAATGCTCCAGATTGTCCTAAACAAATCTACTACAGCTTCCAACCCCCCAAAAAATCTTTAATACAGTTAAATCTGTTCTAACTCACCTTAGAGCAACCACTCTGTCACTCATCACTGCCCAAGATCTTGCTTCCGGAAAAAAGTGACAATACCCATTAGTAAGTCCTATCCAGGAAGTTGCTCAATTACTTTCCTACATCCTCTGACATCTTCTCTTCTTGCAAATTCACAAATCAAGACAAAGTGAAAGATTTATCAAGCTGCTATTTTGTCAATGTGTTCTGTTTTTGGGTGGTTTTCAATATGTGCCTTTAGTAATGGTCAAACCACGGTAATATCACTGGAATTTTTAAAACCACCACAATACAAATTATCATTCTGATTTCTTATATTTATTTGCATTATACTATATAAGAGACTCGATTATGAGATTTTATAAGCTGAGTTTTAAAAACTTCACCAAAACTCTAAGGAAGCTTCCCCATAAAAAGAGCGGTGGTTGTGACATTCGAGATAAAATCAACATCAAACCACAGGCTGTTTAGGTTATCTTATCGAGACACACTGAATCAGCACACAATTCTGATGCTCAATGTTTTTACTTCCCAGAATTCAATATACGTGGGGGTGTGCCTAGATTGCCCGATGCATTCTTTAGTGCTCTAACTTTAATATAAAAAACCTTGCAGTTGGCCATTGTTTTAACTGCCAGAACTTGAGTTTAGGACAAGTCATGTCTCTGCTTTCCTGGTCCAAATCTTCTTGGGATTGCCATCCCTAGAGACTGTCATCCCATAGATTCAACAAATCACATGGGCTGGCCTTCCCATCACTCCGCTGTCACTCTGTGCCATCCACACTGAATTTGAGTGGCCTTGGTCTGCACTGCTATCAACCACATGGATGGCTGTATGTTACACTTGTGCATATTATTATTATTAGCTTTTAATTTAAATGGTGTCATTAAGTGTAGCACCATACAAGGAAAATTACAATAGTGCAAACAAACAATATAATATAAACAAGTTGTGATAGACAAGCTAAAGTAAAAAATCACAAGGGTAGTGGGCACTGCTATAAAGGGGTTGGGTGTAAAACTAGGATATGGTTTTTAAGAGATGAGAATAGAAGTCAGAAGACGTGCTTTAAGTATGAAGAAACCTACCTGTTTGATGAACAGGTACTTTTTCAGGGTATGTTTGATACATTCTGAGAGGGCATGGAAGTGTGTGTTCAGAGGGTGGGAGCAGTACATAAGACGTTATGGATGCTGAAGTGGTAGGAGGTGATTAGTGACAGAGGAAGAGTGAGTGTGTATTAAGAGGATGTGGGAGTTATTGGTTTAGAAGGAGTGGTTGAGTGCTTTGAAATTGAGGTTAAGGAACTTCCATTGGATTCTGTAAAGGAAGGGGAGTCAGTGTAGCAATGAAAGAAGAGGATAAATCAGAGCAACCAGAAAAGAAGCAAATTCATGCAACATCATTGAGGAAAGATTTAAAAGCAGAGAGGTGGAAGAGAGGAAGGAACAAAGGACCCTGACATTATCTCCAATGAGACCCTGCTCTCTGCCTACCTTTGGCCCTGACACCTCACTTTCCACCCCACTTCAGGACCACGTGGTGCTCGGCATTGGGGTGCCTTGTTCTTAACAACTTCAACATCTGATTGCAGGCAAGGGCATGCTACACTCAGCACTAAAGACTAAGAGCCATGATATGATTGAAGACAATGGGCCTAATTCAGACCTGATTATAGCAGCAAATTTGTTAGCAGTTGGGCAAAACCATGTGCACTGCAGGGGGGGAGATATAGCATGTGCAGAGAGAGTTAGATTTGGGTGGGGTGTGTTCAAACTGAAATCTAAATTGCAATGTAAAAATAAAGCAGCCAGTATTTACTCTGCACAGAAACAAAATAACCCACCCAAATCTAACTCTCTCTGTACATGTTACATCTGCCACACCTGCAGTGAACATGGTTTTGCCCAACTGCTAACAAATTTGCTGCTACGATCAGGTTTGAATTACCCCCAATGAACCTGCATGGGTGAATGCAGTCTTTGGTAGGAGCATGAAGGACCCGCAGGGGTAATGCAATGATAAGGACTCACCAAAAAATGTGTGCGCTATTATAGGCATTGAATGGGAATGCCTTCTGCCATGAAGAGAGTGGGCAGTCACCATTGCGATGTGTCCAGTTACTAACTAGCAGTGTCTCAAAACTCGAATTTAAACATTTGTTAATTGGTTTCTGAGCTTGATGAATAATATCCATGATGTATAAACAATTCACTATTTAATTGCTCAACAAAAACAATAAAAAAAAGGTGGGCATAGACAAGAAGATAAGGCATACAGGCTGGCACAGATAAAGGCAAAAAAACTGGCACAGACGTGATAAAGTAAAATAGACGGGCACCGACAAAACAGGGTTATAGCAAAAGGACAGGAAGATTACTTTATTTGCATTCCAGTCCGTTCATCATATGCAGAGGCATAACTAGGGATATTGGAGCCCAGGGCAAGATCGATAATGGCTCCCCCCCCCCCCCCCCTTTATTTCTATTTTTGTTTTTGCTGACACATGACACACACAATCTCTCCCTTCACAACAAACTGTACTGATGCTAATCCTCTTCACCATCTCTTGGCTCTTTCATACAGTTACACATGCCTACAAATAATTGGAAACCACCTTAAATGTGATTGTTCTTAATAATGGTTGCAATGGGGAAATAGAAGTGATTGCATGGTAATACTCCTGCCACCAGTTGAGATCAAGGGGCAGATTTATTAAGCTTGGTAAAGTGATAAACTGGAAGGTGATAATGGACCAGCCAGTCAGCTCCTAACTGTCATTTTTCAAACCCAGCCTGTGACATGGCAGTAAGGATCTGATTGGCTGGTCCTTTATCACCTTCCACTTTATCACTTCACTGAGCTTAATAAATCTGCCCCTAAGTCACTTAGTAAAAAAAAATAGCTATTATTATTATTATTATTATTATCATCATCATCAATTATTTTTGAGGTGCTTAAATTGAAAAGGGAAACTGTTGGGGATAATGGGTATACGTTGTATTAGCACATAGATTCTCCAATAATTAGACTGTGTTACATGCATCTCTGGCGGATATGACCACAATACAGTCTAATCCCTCCTCACAAATCTCATGTTTCTTATAAAATATAAATTTTGATGTCTTAATATGGGCAGGTACATTTTACATAGGTAGAATTAAGACACTTTCTACATATCTTACACAATTTAAAGTTTGGATAGAAAACTGCCATAAAATGTAGAAGATGTTTAGGACTAGGCTCAGCTGCACAATTGTGACATCACAGTCACTGCTGACATCACGCAGCTACTTCTACAGCTGCTGAAGCCCCAGAGTAACAGTCTTCAGACGATCTAGACTGAAGACACATCTTGCGTTATATTCTCTAAGGGCCCTGTTCCTGTCGGATGACAAAACATGGGAACGAATAGGAGAAAGAAAATACGAAAAAAAGCATGGAGATCCAGAGACAAGAGACAGAAAAGAAAGAAGTGCCGAGGAAAACAGAACCACAGAGGAAAGCAGGCAGGCCGGACCAACTCAGCAGCCAGAAAGGTGAGGAGATTTGTTGCACGATTACAGAGAGAATGGAACACGTTGGCAGCATTTCTGGAAAAGAAACAGGATAAATTCATAAAAGCATGTAACCGATGTCCCAGATTTTGGCACGTGAGAGACAGGAGAAATGCTGACATTACTGAAGATCCAGGGGAAGGGTGCAGCCAATGGGCAGGCCCGACTTCCCTTTCAGCAAAAAAGATCACTAGGAAGGGATCACGAAGAAACTGGGACAGAATTGCAGCATTTCTAAAAAAAAAAAAAAAAAATTCATAATAGCATTTAGAAGAGACCGACCAAGCGTGATGCCCACCAGCCAACAAAACACCAACACTGCCCCCTTAACAGTGGACAAATTCACTTTCCACTCAATACTTGGAGAGGGAGGCTACGGAAAAGTGCTGCTGGCAACAGACGCTCTTCGCAGGGAAAAAGTGGCTATTAAGATCTTAAAGAAGTCAGCCCTAATAGAGAATGAGGGCAGTTTGGTTGAATGTCGGGTCCTTCAGCTGGCACATCAGAGCAATTTCCTTACTCATGGATATGCAGCCTTCCAAACACATCGTTATCTATACTGTGCAATGGAACTGGCTAGTGGAGGAGATCTGTTCGATTTTTTTGAGACATCAGAGCTGGACCTTCCCACAATAACATTTATAGCGACGGAATTGGTTTGTGGATTACAGTTCCTGCATTCTAAAGGAATAATTCACAGAGACATCAAAATGGAAAATGTTCTACTGACTGCAGACGGCCATTTGAAGATCACAGACTTTGGTCTAGCCCTGATCAGTGACGTGCGGTGAGGTCATTGGCTGGGGAGGCACATATTATATATATATATATATATATATATATATATATATAAATTATATACACACACACACACACACACACACACACACACACACACACACACACACATTATGGCACACTGAATGAGCCGAAATTCACATTGTAGCACACTGAATGATCCAAAATTCACATTGTAGCACACTGAATGATCCGAAATTCACATTATAGCACACTGAATGAGCCGAAATTCACATTGTAGCACACAGCATGAGCCGAAATTCACCTTGTAGCACACTGAATTAGCCGAAATTCACATTGTAGCACACTGAATGAGCCGAAATTCACATTGTAGCACACTGACTGAGCCGAAATTCACATTGTAGCACACTGCATGAGCCGAAATTCACATTATAGCACACTGAATGAGCCGAAATTCACCTTGTAGCACACTGAATGATCCGAAATTCACAGTGTAGCACACTGAATTAGCCGAAATTCACATTCTAGCACACTGAATGAGCCGAAATTCACATTATAGCACACTGAATGAGCCGACATTCACATTGTAGCACACTGAATGAGCCGACATTCACATTGTAGCACACTGAATGAGCCGACATTCACATAGTAGCACACTAAATGAGCCGACATTCACACTATACCACACTGAATGATCCGAAATTCACATTGTAGCACACTGAATGATCCGAAATTCACATTTTAGCACACTGAATGAGACGAAATTCACATTATAGCACACTGAATGAGCCGACATTCACATAGTAGCACACTAAATGAGCCGACAGTCACATTGTAGCACACTTAATGAGTCGACAGTCACATTGTAGCACACTGAATGATCCGAAATTCACATTGTAGCACACTGAATGATCCGAAATTCACATTTTAGCACACTGAATGAGCCGAAATTCACATTATAGCACACTGAATGAGCCGACATTCACATAGTAGCACACTAAATGAGCCGACAGTCACATTGTAGCACACTGAATGAGTCGACAGTCACATTGTAGCACACTGAATGATCCGAAATTCACATTGTAGCACACTGAATGATCCGAAATTCACATTTTAGCACACTGAATGAGCCGAAATTCACATTATAGCACACTGAATGAGCCGACATTCACATAGTAGCACACTAAATGAGCCGACAGTCACATTGTAGCACACTGAATGAGTCGACAGTCACATTGTAGCACACTGAATGATCCGAAATTCACATTGTAGCACACTGAATGAGCCGAAATTCACATTATAGCACACTGAATGAGCTGAAATTGTGACAGCAGGGACAGCCAGAGTGACGACAGGGAGAGAGAGAGAGTAACGACAGGGAGAGAGAATGACGACAGGGAGAGAGAGAGTGACGGCAATGACAGCAGGGAGAGAGAGAGAGAGAGTAACGACAGGGAGAGAGAATGACGACAGGGAGAGAGTGACGACAATGACAGCAGAGAGAGAGAGAGAGAGTAATGACAGGGAGAGAGAGTGACGAGAGTGACAGCAGGGAGAGAGTGACGAGAGTGACAGCAGGGAGAGAGAGAGAGAGTAATGACAGGGAGGGAGAGTGACGAGAGTGACAGCAGGGAGAGAGTGACGAGAGTGACAGCAGGGAGAGAGAGAGAGAGTAACGACGGAGAGAGAGTGATGAGAGTGACAGCAGGGAGAGAGTGACGAGAGTGACAGAAGGGAAAGAGTGACGAGAGTGACAGCAGGGACAGAGTGACGAGAGTGACAGCAGGGAGAGAGTGACGAGAGTGACAGCAGGGAGAGAGAGAGTGACAGTAGGGACAGAGACAGTAACGACAGGGAGAGAGGGTGACAGCAGCGGAACATTACCTGACTGTGGTCGGCGGAGGCACCCATGGGCAGCGGCGGTGAGGTCCCGCTGACGGTGACTGCCATTTGTTGCAGATGGCGGTGGGTGGCTGGCGGCGGTGAGCGGTGGGTGTCTGGCGGCGGTGAGCGGCGGGCGGCGGTGAGTGGCTGGCGGTGGAGAGCGGCGGCTGGCGGCGGTGAGTGGCTGGCGGCGGTGAGCGGTGGGTGGCTGGCGGCGGTGAGCGGCTGGCGGCGGTGAGCAGCGGGTGGTGGGCGGCTGAAGGTGGTGATCGGTGGGCGGCTGTGAGCTAGTACATATATATATATATATATATATATATATATATATATATACACATACATGTGTGAACTGTGAATAGCCATGTGTCAGTCAGTGAGTCAGTGCCTAAATCATAGTAGCCAGCAGGACTCTCCTGACCTCAGGTGCTGCTGACTCTGTTCTGTGTGGCTTCCTGCAGTTCGGGGCTTCATTCAGGGTGCGCATGGGTGCCGGGGTGGCGCTCCAGTGATGTCACACGTCCTGACATCACACTATGTATGCGGTGCAGGGAGGCCAAGGCTAGTGAGCAAGCCTTCCCACTGCGCCGGTATGACCAGCGCACAGTGCCGCAGGAGCGGATTAAAAGGGGGTGGGTGGTCGCGGCCGCATGGACGGGGGGGGGGGGGTTTGGTGGTCACAGCCGGGGGAAGGGGGGGGGGGGGCTGATGTATCGAGCGTCCCTCCCACAGTGCACTCTCCAATCCGGACCTGACTGCCTCTATGCCCGCACCGCCTCCGCATATGCCCGCCCCGCAACCACCCAGTGATGATTGACAGCGGCTCCAGTGACGGAGCCGCTTGCCAATCACATCTCTCCTCACTGACAGGGGCGTGCTTTCATGGGTGAAAGCACGCCCCTGTGTCACAGCGGCACTTCTAATGGTGCCGCTTCTTCATTGATTTCCAACGGGCTTCTACAGCCCGCAGCATGGCCCCGCCCCCGCTTTGTCCCCTGTCCCATTGACTGCTGGAGGCACCACTATCGGTGCCTCCCAAAGTCAATTTACAAGCCAAGTTGCTTTAAATACTATGAAGCAGATACTTATGACACAGAATGTGTCATAAGTATCTTCTTTATATTATTTTAATCATCAATGGAATCACTAATGGCAGGGGAGGCACTGCTTCCCCTGCCTCCCCTGACTGCACGTCCCTGGCCCTGATGAATGTGTATGGAGTAACTGATAGTGCAGGCTGTTGTGGGACACCTGGCTATACTGCTCCAGAAATGATAAACTGCCAGCCATACAGTGCAGCTGTGGACTGGTTCGCATTTGGGGTTTTATTATATATGCTCGCTACAGGATCGGAGCCTTTCCCTGGAGAATCCGTGTCAGAGGTAGCAGCAATGATCATTACAGAGGAACCATCATACGAAGGCCTTACTGGAGTAACAAAGGACTTTTTATCCAACCTCCTGTGCAAGGACCAGTTCCTCCGGCTTGGGGTAAATGGCGACGTGCGAGAACACCCCTTCTTCTCTTCTATTAACTGGGAAGAGGTAGAGAGTGGAAAAACAGCATCCCCACTCACAGTGCTCAAGAACGCCATGGATCTAGATAAACAGAATATTCTTGTGCCCCACAGTGAAATTTTCAGACAACCAATTCCTGCCATGGACCAGGGGCTATTTGACAACATTCAATTTGTATGCCCTGTATGGAGAGAAACGTACCATAATGTGCCAATGCAATCAGATATTATACCCTAGACATGCACTAGCGTGAAATAGAAACATCTGCAATCCTTAAAACATCTTGTTCCTGTTGCACAGCTGCCTGTTCCAACCTCCAGTGCATCCCTCACTATACACTGTCTGCCGCCTGCCCTGACCTCTACTATGTCTCTGGAAATGCACAGTTTACCACCTGACCCACCCCGGCTACGTCACAGAAGACCTACCTACTGCAATATAGTGGTAGGCCGGACATATAAGCTAGGGTAGGGCCTTGCAGAAAATTGGGGGGGTCCCTTGACGGTGGGCTGCAAGCTTAAATGTTTTGATCAAAATATGACAAAATACTAGAGATGAGCGCCTGAAATTTTTCGGGTTTTGTGTTTTGGTTTTGGGTTCGGTTCCGCGGCCGTGTTTTGGGTTCGAACGCGTTTTGGCAAAACCTCACCGAATTATTTTTGTCGGATTCGGGTGTGTTTTGGATTCGGGTGTTTTTTTCCAAAAACACTAAAAAACAGCTTAAATCATAGAATTTGGGGGTCATTTTGATCCCAAAGTATTATTAACCTCAAAAACCATAATTTACACTCATTTTCAGTCTATTCTGAATACCTCACACCTCACAATATTATTTTTAGTCCTAAAATTTGCACCGAGGTCGCTGTGTGAGTAAGATAAGCGACCCTAGTGGCCGACACAAACACCGGGCCCATCTAGGAGTGGCACTGCAGTGTCACGCAGGATGTCCCTTCCAAAAAACCCTCCCCAAACAGCACATGACGCAAAGAAAAAAAGAGGCGCAATGAGGTAGCTGTGTGAGTAAGATTAGCGACCCTAGTGGCCGACACAAACACCGGGCCCATCTAGGAGTGGCACTGCAGTGTCACGCAGGATGTCCCTTCCAAAAAACCCTCCCCAAACAGCACAGGACGCAAAGAAAAAAAGAGGCGCAATGAGGTAGCTGTGTGAGTAAGATTAGCGACCCTAGTGGCCGACACAAACACCGGGCCCATCTAGGAGTGGCACTGCAGTGTCACGCAGGATGTCCCTTCCAAAAAACCCTCCCCAAACAGCACATGACGCAAAGAAAAAAAGAGGCGCAATGAGGTAGCTGACTGTGTGAGTAAGATTAGCGACCCTAGTGGCCGACACAAACACCGGGCCCATTTAGGAGTGGCACTGCAGTGTCACGCAGGATGTCCCTTCCAAAAAACCCTCCCCAATCAGCACATGATGCAAAGAAAAAGAAAAGAAAAAAGAGGTGCAAGATGGAATTATCCTTGGGCCCTCCCACCCACCCTTATGTTGTATAAACAAAACAGGACATGCACACTTTAACCAACCCATCATTTCAGTGACAGGGTCTGCCACACGACTGTGACTGATATGACGGGTTGGTTTGGACCCCCCCCAAAAAAGAAGCAATTAATCTCTCCTTGCACAAACTGGCTCTACAGAGGCAAGATGTCCACCTCATCTTCACCCTCCGATATATCACCGTGTACATCCCCCTCCTCACAGATTATCAATTCGTCCCCACTGGAATCCACCATCTCAGCTCCCTGTGTACTTTGTGGAGGCAATTGCTGCTGGTCAATGTCTCCGCAGAGGAATTGATTATAATTCATTTTAATGAACATCATCTTCTCCACATTTTCTGGATGTAACCTCGTACGCCGATTGCTGACAAGGTGAGCGGCGGCACTAAACACTCTTTCGGAGTACACACTTGTGGGAGGGCAACTTAGGTAGAATAAAGCCAGTTTGTGCAAGGGCCTCCAAATTGCATCTTTTTCCTGCCAGTATAAGTACGGACTGTGTGACGTGCCTACTTGGATGCGGTCACTCATATAATCCTCCACCATTCTATCAATGTTGAGAGAATCATATGCAGTGACAGTAGACGACATGTCCGTAATCGTTGTCAGGTCCTTCAGTCCGGACCAGATGTCAGCATCAGCAGTCGCTCCAGACTGCCCTGCATCACCGCCAGCGGGTGGGCTCGGAATTCTGAGCCTTTTCCTCGCACCCCCAGTTGCGGGAGAATGTGAAGGAGGAGATGTTGACAGGTCGCGTTCCGCTTGACTTGACAATTTTGTCACCAGCAGGTCTTTCAACCCCAGCAGACCTGTGTCTGCCGGAAAGAGAGATCCAAGGTAGGCTTTAAATCTAGGATCGAGCACGGTGGCCAAAATGTAGTGCTCTGATTTCAACAGATTGACCACCCGTGAATCCTTGTTAAGCGAATTAAGGGCTGCATCCACAAGTCCCACATGCCTAGCGGAATCGCTCCCTTTTAGCTCCTTCTTCAATGCCTCCAGCTTCTTCTGCAAAAGCCTGATGAGGGGAATGACCTGACTCAGGCTGGCAGTGTCTGAACTGACTTCACGTGTGGCAAGTTCAAAGGGCATCAGAACCTTGCACAACGTTGAAATCATTCTCCACTGCACTTGAGACAGGTGCATTCCATCTCCTATATCGTGCTCAATTGTATAGGCTTGAATGGCCTTTTGCTGCTCCTCCAACCTCTGAAGCATATAGAGGGTTGAATTCCACCTCGTTACCACTTCTTGCTTCAGATGATGGCAGGGCAGGTTCAGTAGTTTTTGGTGGTGCTCCAGTCTTCTGTACGTGGTGCCTGTACGCCGAAAGTGTCCCGCAATTTTTCTGGCCACCGACAGCATCTCTTGCACGCCCCTGTCGTTTTTAAAAAAATTCTGCACCACCAAATTCAAGGTATGTGCAAAACATGGGACGTGCTGGAATTTGCCCATATTTAATGCACACACAATATTGCTGGCGTTGTCCGATGCCACAAATCCACAGGAGAGTCCAATTGGGGTAAGCCATTCCGCGATGATCTTCCTCAGTTGCCGTAAGAGGTTTTCAGCTGTGTGCGTATTCTGGAAAGCGGTGATACAAAGCGTAGCCTGCCTAGGAAAGAGTTGGCGTTTGCGAGATGCTGCTACTGGTGCCGCCGCTGCTGTTCTTGCGGCGGGAGTCCATACATCTACACAGTGGGCTGTCACAGTAATATAGTCCTGACCCTGCCCTGCTCCACTTGTCCACATGTCCGTGGTTAAGTGGACATTGGGTACAACTGCATTTTTTAGGAGACTGGTGAGTCTTTTTCTGACGTCCGTGTACATTCTCGGTATCGCCTGCCTAGAGAAGTGGAACCTAGATGGTATTTGGTAACGGGGGCACACTGCCTCAATAAATTGTCTAGTTCCCTGTGAACTAACGGCGGATACCGGACGCACGTCTAACACCAACATAGTTGTCAAGGACTCAGTTATCCGCTTTGCAATAGGATGACTGCTGTGATATTTCATCTTCCTCGCAAAGGACTGTTGAACAGTCAATTGCTTACTGGAAGTAGTACAAGTGGGCTTACGACTTCCCCTCTGGGATGACCATCGACTCCCAGCGGCAACAACAGCAGCGCCAGCAGCAGTAGGCGTTACACGCAAGGATGCATCGGAGGAATCCCAGGCAGGAGAGGACTCGTCAGACTTGCCAGTGACATGGCCTGCAGGACTATTGGCATTCCTGGGGAAGGAGGAAATTGACACTGAGGGAGTTGGTGGGGTGGTTTGCGTGAGCTTGGTTACAAGAGGAAGGGATTTACTGGTCAGTGGACTGCTTCCGCTGTCACCCAAAGTTTTTGAACTTGTCACTGACTTATTATGAATGCGCTGCAGGTGACGTATAAGGGAGGATGTTCCGAGGTGGTTAACGTCCTTACCCCTACTTATTACAGCTTGACAAAGGGAACACACGGCTTGACACCTGTTGTCCGCATTTCTGGTGAAATACCTCCACACCGAAGAGCTGATTTTTTTGGTATTTTCACCTGGCATGTCAACGGCCATATTCCTCCCACGGACAACAGGTGTCTCCCCGGGTGCCTGACTTAAACAAACCACCTCACCATCAGAATCCTCCTGGTCAATTTCCTCCCCAGCGCCAGCAACACCCATATCCTCCTCATCCTGGTGTACTTCAACACTGACATCTTCAATCTGACTATCAGGAACTGGACTGCGGGTGCTCCTTCCAGCACTTGCAGGGGGCGTGCAAATGGTGGAAGGCGCATGCTCTTCACGTCCAGTGTTGGGAAGGTCAGGCATCGCAACCGACACAATTGGACTCTCCTTGTGGATTTGGGATTTCAAAGAACGCACAGTTCTTTGCGGTGCTTTTGCCAGCTTGAGTCTTTTCAGTTTTCTAGCGAGAGGCTGAGTGCTTCCATCCTCATGTGAAGCTGAACCACTAGCCATGAACATAGGCCAGGGCCTCAGCCGTTCCTTGCCACTCCGTGTGGTAAATGGCATATTGGCAAGTTTACGCTTCTCCTCCGACAATTTTATTTTAGGTTTTGGAGTCCTTTTTTTACTGATATTTGGTGTTTTGGTTTTGACATGCTCTGTACTATGCCATTGGGCATCGGCCTTGGCAGACGACGTTGCTGGCATTTCATCGTCTCGGCCATGACTAGTGGCAGCAGCTTCAGCACGAGGTGGAAGTGGATCTTGATCTTTCCCTAATTTTGGAACCTCAACATTTTTGTTCTCCATATTTTAATAGGCACAACTAAAAGGCACCTCAGGTAAACAATGCAGATGGATGGATTGGATACTAGTATACAATTATGGACGGGCTGCCGAGTGCCGACACAGAGGTAGCCACAGCCGTGAACTACCGCACTGTACTGTGTCTGCTGCTAATATATAGACTGGTTGATAAAGAGATAGTATACTCATAACTAGTATGTATGTATAAAGAAAGAAAAAAAAACCACGGTTAGGTCACTGGTATATACAATTATGGACGGGCTGCCGAGTGCCGACACAGAGGTAGCCACAGCCGTGAACTACCGCACTGTACTGTGTCTGCTGCTAATATATAGACTGGTTGATAAAGAGATAGTATACTCGTAACTAGTATGTATGTATAAAGAAAGAAAAAAAAACCACGGTTAGGTGGTATATACAATTATGGACGGGCTGCCGAGTGCCGACACAGAGGTAGCCACAGCCGTGAACTACCGCACTGTACTGTGTCTGCTGCTAATATATAGACTGGTTGATAAAGAGATAGTATACTCGTAACTAGTATGTATGTATAAAGAAAGAAAAAAAAACCACGGTTAGGTCACTGGTATATACAATTATGGACGGGCTGCCGAGTGCCGACACAGAGGTAGCCACAGCCGTGAACTACCGCACTGTACTGTGTCTGCTGCTAATATATAGACTGGTTGATAAAGAGATAGTATACTCGTAACTAGTATGTATGTATAAAGAAAGAAAAAAAAACCACGGTTAGGTCACTGGTATATACAATTATGGACGGGCTGCCGAGTGCCGACACAGAGGTAGCCACAGCTGTGAACTACCGCACTGTACTGTGTCTGCTGCTAATATATAGACTGGTTGATAAAGAGATAGTATACTCGTAACTAGTATGTATGTATAAAGAAAGAAAAAAAAACCACGGTTAGGTCACTGGTATATACAATTATGGACGGGCTGCGGAGTGCCGACACAGAGGTAGCCACAGCCGTGAACTACCGCACTGTACTGTGTCTGCTGCTAATATATAGACTGGTTGATAAAGAGATAGTATACTCGTAACTAGTATGTATGTATAAAGAAAGAAAAAAAAACCACGGTTAGGTGGTATATACAATTATGGACGGGCTGCCGAGTGCCGACACAGAGGTAGCCACAGCCGTGAACTACCGCACTGTACTGTGTCTGCTGCTAATATATAGACTGGTTGATAAAGAGATAGTATACTCGTAACTAGTATGTATGTATAAAGAAAGAAAAAAAAACCACGGTTAGGTGGTATATACAATTATGGACGGGCTGCCGAGTGCCGACACAGAGGTAGCCACAGCCGTGAACTACCGCACTGTACACTGGTTGATAAAGAGATAGTAGTATACTCGTAACAACTAGTATGACGACGGTATAAAGAATGAAAAAAAAACCACGGTTAGGTGGTATATAATACAATTATGGTTGGACGGACTGCCTGCCGAGTGCCGACACAGAGGTAGCCACAGCCGTGAACTACCGCACTGTACACTGGTTGATAAAGAGATAGTAGTATACTCGTAACAACTAGTATGACGACGGTATAAAGAATGAAAAAAAAACCACGGTTAGGTGGTATATAATACAATTATGGTTGGACGGACTGCCTGCCGAGTGCCGACACAGAGGTAGCCACAGCCGTGAACTACCGCACTGTACACTGGTTGATAAAGAGATAGTAGTATACTCGTAACAACTAGTATGACGACGGTATAAAGAACGAAAAAAAAACCACGGTTAGGTGGTATATATTATAATACAATTATGGATGGACGGACTGCCTGCCGAGTTCCGACACAGAGGTAGCCACAGCCGTGAACTACCGCACTGTACACTGGTTGATAAAGAGATAGTAGTATACTCGTAACAACTAGTATGACGACGGTATAAAGAACGAAAAAAAAACCACGGTTAGGTGGTATATATTATAATACAATTATGGATGGACGGACTGCCTGCCGAGTGCCGACACAGAGGTAGCCACAGCCGTGAACTACCGCACTGTACTGTGTCTGCTGCTAATATAGACTGGTTGATAAAGAGATAGTATACAATACTACTAATATACTGGTGGTCAGGCACTGGTCACCACTAGTCACACTGGCAGTGGCACTCCTGCAGCAAAAGTGTGCACTGTTTAATTTTAATATAATATTATTTATCATGTACTCCTGGCTCCTGCTATAACAACCTGCAGTGCTCCCCAGTCTCCCCCACAATTATAAGCTTTATATACAATACATTGATGTGCAGCACACTGGGCTGAGCAGTGCACACAGACTGAGTCACTGTGTGACTGTGTATCGTTTTTTTCAGGCAGAGAACGGATATATTAAATAAAACAAACAACTGCACTGTCTCTGGTGGTCACTGGTCACTGTGGTCGTCAGTCACTAAACTCTGTCTGCACTCTCTTCTAATCTACAGTATCACAGCAATCTCTCTCTCTCTCTCTCTTCTAAATCTAATCTAAATGGAGAGGACGCCAGCCACGTCCTCTCCCTATCAATCTCAATGCACGTGTGAAAATGGCGGCGACGCGCGGCTCCTTATATAGAATCCGAGTCTCGCGAGAATCCGACAGCGTCATGATGACGTTCGGGCGCGCTCGGGTTAACCGAGCAAGGCGGGAAGATCCGAGTCGCTCGGACCCGTGAAAAAAAAAGTGAAGTTCGTGCGGGTTCGGATTCAAAGAAACCGAACCCGCTCATCTCTACAAAATACCCTCTGTTTTATTTGCTACATGCACACAGATTTGCAGTATATTATTGTTAGCACTGACAGCAAAAAAAAAAATTGTATACAGATGTGTCCTGCTATGCTTGGGACAGCGCAGCATAGCGGGGCGCATGTAACCACTATGCTATAGACTTGAATAGGAGCCGGCATGCACCCGTCATCCATTTACAGTACTTCAAAGGGACCCGGCTGCGATGCAAACACATGTGGCATATGGCAATGCGTTTGCATCACAATCCAGCTACAGCGTGTTGCTATAGTCAGCAGCGCCACAACAGGACACATCTGTACATATAATGGCATTAATACTGCCATGCAGCTGGTACCATGCACACAATTGGTATAACCAAGCACAGGCCTAGTGCTATCATGGCAGTTTCAGTCACGGCTATAAAAGGGGTTCACTACGGCTGGCCGGCGGTCGGGCTCCCGGCGCCCAGCATACCGGCGCCGGGAGCCCGACCGCCGGCTGACCGACAGTGTGGCGAGCGCAAATGAGCCCCTTGCGGGCTCGCTGCGCTCGCCACGCTACGGGCACGGTGGCGCGCTACGCGCGCCACACTATTTTATTCTCCCTCTATGGGGGTCGTGGACCCCCACGAGGGAAAATAAGTGTCGGTATGCCGGCGGTCGGGCTCCCGGCGCCGGTATACTGAGCGCCGGGAGCCCGACCGCCGGTATACAGAAGACCACCCCTATAAAAGGCCTAGTTGGGTGTGGCTCACTAGCCAGCCCTGTATAGATGCTCCCCCCTGTATCTGGGAGGGGAAACATGTAACTGCAATGTAATGGTGAGCTGGGCATATAGGCTAGTGTAAAACAGAAACTTGCAGGACATTGGGCTCCCTTGATGATGGGCTGCAAGCTGAAATATTTTGATCAAAATATGACCAAATCCCCAATGTTTTATTTACTACATACACACAGATGTGCAGTATATTATTATTATTATTAGTGCAGACATCAAAAGTCTTAGTTTTGTATACACATTAATACAGCCACACAGCTGGTACCATGTACAAGATGCAGATCTGCTCTGGCAAAATACCTCAGGTAAGTCACCTGTATAAATATGTACCAATGTGACACAATAATGGCAATAATATATAAATGTAATAGCAGCTGAATGAGCCTCCTTTGGAGAAAGCTGCCATCCTACTCCAGACGTCCACTTACACATTTACACCCACTGACTTCCCCAGCTATGTCATGCTCCCCTAGCACCCTGTACATAACTCGTGCTGCTGATAGCAGTAGTACGCTCATCTATCAGGGTGGGGAGTTCTCTGCGTAGTTCTCACACTAATGATTGCGTGTGCCTTTGTTCACATGGATATCTGTTATTGCTCAGCGGAACTAATTTTACAAGGACATTATTGCAATCTAATATTGTGATGTATATGTACACATTGGGCATGATTCAATTCGATGACAGTTGAATAGCGGTGGGAATTAGCTCCTGGGGCTATTCAATACAGCGCAGTGGTAAGTCGGAGAATGTCCGTTTTCCCGGACTAAACAGGGTGTTTTGTCGGGAGAATCAGCATTCTCCAACTTAAGTACCCTGTGCAACGCTGTTTCCTGGGGTGCGATAAGAAATCCTGTCGTTGGGTGTCACAGGGCGCTGTATTGAATAGCCCCGGGAGCTAATTCCTGGCGCTATTCAACTGTCATCAAATTGAATCGTGGCCATTGATCACAAAATTTCTTTGTAAACAATATATGCAGGGTATGCCGTGGCCTGTATTCTGACCGCCGGCATCCCAGCCGCCGGAATATTCTACCCAACCCGTGTAGTGCACTTTCCAGAGGGAAGGAGGGGACAATGTCACAGTGGGCAAGTGTACCGCATCTAAGTGGCAGTACATATCTGAAAGTGTACCGCATATAAGTGGCAGTACATATCTGAAAGTGTACCGCATATAAGTGGCAGTTACTATATATCTGAAAGTGTACCGCATATAAGTGGCAGTATATATCTGAAAGTGTACCGCATATAAGTGGCAGTATATATCTGAAAGTGTACCGCATATAAGTGGCAGTACATATCTGAAAGTGTACCGCATATAAGTGGCAGTACATATCTGAAAGTGTACCGCATATAAGTGGCAGTATATATCTGAAAGTGTACCGCATATAAGTGGCAGTACATATCTGAATAGCAGGAGGGTACAGACTCGCCTCTGTGGCTAAACATACAGGGTTACCTATTTTATGGTGTGTAGATGCAACATTTACAGATAACAGACAGCATATGTTCCAATAATATGCCTCAACAAGCCGGTATAAGCAGACGTCATGTAATAACATATGAGAACCTCCGTTTATGGAACCTGTGTTGTATGATGTCATAGCTAACACTGGCACACAGGGCCGTCTTAACAGCAGTGTAGGCCCCTGGGCACAGCAATGCGCTGGGCCCCCTACCCATCCTCCAGCGGTAGGGGTGGGGGGTGCTATCAGCAGCAGCATTGATGTCCCATGGGCCCCAGGGGAGGTGTTCTATCTGCCACTCAGTACTTTCTGCTAGTTACTCCTTTACTGCACATATGATGTAAGATGGGGTGGGAGGGAGAACACTAAACTGTAGAAGAGGCATTGGGATGAATGAAGGGGCCCCGGTACATAACTTCCAGGGTGGTGGGGGGGTGTAATACGCAGTGGAGGGATGGATAGTGGAGTGGACTTAATATTCATCATTTTCCGGTGGGAGGGCAGCTTGGTTGACTGCAGATATCTCCAGTTCCTGGAAATAGATTTCTTAGATTTGAATGCAATAAAAAAACTAGAGAGTCTCACCTTTCAAGAGGTTCTGGGGACTTGGGGATCAGAGTTCAGGAGCCAGAGCAATCCACTGACAAAAACATAAAACTGCAAACCAGATGTGTGGAGCTGGAGCAGGGACCAGCTGCTTGAAGGCTTATATCTCCAGTAGTGGGCATAGTAGAGACAAGCTGCAGTGTCCTCTGAAAGGAGAGAGTCCCATCTTTTGGAGAATACCCTTAAAAAAACTGTAAGTCAGACAGAACCTGAGATATCTGGCTGGGAAAAGCAATGAACAGTCTTGGATGGGGACCACTGCTTCAAAGTCAGATATCTCCGGTTCCCTAGGGCCGATTTTCAAATATCTGGTACCCCTGGAAAGAGGGGACCCTCAACTATCAGCCTAGGGCCCTTATACTCCTGGGGCCCTTGGGCAAGAGCCCACTGAGCCCATACGAAAAGACGGCCCTGCTGGCACACAGTCCTGTGCTTAGATATAATGTTACACTAATGGAAATTGATACCCGAGTAATCTAGTGCTACATTTGTATCATATCACGCTGTTCCTGAGATTACATTTATATCTTACGCTCTATAATCAGTGTTCTCATACAAGTTCTAAGAAATAAATAAGAAAAGTTTACTTGACACTGGATTTTTAATAAGAGAGATATAATAACTGTATCAATTATTCTAGTTGTGTTACATTATACTGCTCTTAAATCTATACCTGTACCTAACTGAAATTCCTTTTATAACTAGTACTACAACAAATAAATGGGGTTTCAATATTAAGTTACCCGCTACTGTAACTTATATGGGCATGCAAAGTTGGTCTGCATATGTTATATATTACTATTAGGAGACACATGAAATCATAAACCTATTGTGGCCCACAGAACACTGGTTGGTAATATTTGATCTAACATTATATTTTAGTGAGAGTCCAAAATTGGTGCAACAGGCCATTTGTGACCTTAATCACAATACCTATAACCTGTGCTATCACCCGTTCTGAAATATACTCACTATAGGGTGATTACTGCTAGTGGCAGAGATGGTTTCATTTCATTTTGACCATACATAAGCGAAATCAATCTGATATAACATGGCACAGAATGCCTCTGTTAGTAGGTGGATAATACCTTACTCATTTATTAACAGAACATATCAGGAAACTCAGAGTATTCCAAGCCACCGTCAGCAGACTTTTTCAGAGGACTATACCAATGGATACAAAGTGATAGATACCATCTATACTCTTTGGGGGTGATTCAGATCTGAACGCTGGGCTGCTCACTTTGCTGTCCTGCGTTCAGATAGTCGCCGTCTCCAGATGTAGTGTAAATTCGCCGTGCAAGTGTGCGATCCCATGTGTACGCCGATCTGCAAAAATCCACTGTGTGCAGTCTCTGCGCAGCCCAGGACTTATTCCTCCAGTGCGATGAGAAGAGGCTGATCGGGGCCGGAGCTGACGTCACACACCCTCCCTGAAGACGCATGGGCACGCTTGTGTTTTTCAGGACACTCCCCATAAACACTCAGTTACCACCCACAAATGGCCTCTTCCTGTCAATCACCTTGTGAACACCAGTGCGATCGGATTTTTCACACCATCCTGTCGTTGACTGGCAATACCCTTTGTTGTTCTCCGATGCGCCTGTGCATTGTGGTGCATAGAATGCGCAGTTAGCGCCTGATCGCCCACTGTGCAAAAACGCACAGCATCAATCAGGTATGACTCAGGCCCTTTGGCTAATCAGTCTGCAGAATAGACGAGGCGAAGGGCAGCACAGTTAGTAGATGTATTATGGCTATGTGGATACCAGAGAACTTTTCAACATAAGCAGTAATGGGCCCTACACACCGCGATGTGCCGCCGAGGTGCTCGACGGCTGATAAGGCTGACGGGTGACCCGGTGGCGGGTGGGGGGGGAGGTGAGTGACGGGGGGAGTGAAGTTTCTTCACTCCCCCGTCACCTGGGCCCATAGCCCTGCATACTAATATGGACAAAATTGTCCATATTGGCTTGCAGTTATAAGCGACCCGGCACCAGTGGTGAACGAGCGCAGGGCCACGCATCATTCATCGTTGGTGCTTACACACTGAAAGATATGAACCAGTTCCCGTTCATTAAGGAATGAAAACGTTCATATCGTTCAGTTAGAGCTTTAAGTGTGTAGGGCCCTTTACTCTTATTGAGTGTACGCTTACAGGTGCAATATACATATCAACTATCTCTGCTAAAAGCAGGTGCATCATTGCTTAATTTGACTGCCTAACACAAATGTATTTCTAGGTTGAGCAGACTTACAATTACAAAAGATTAGATTTGAGTATAATTACTTGACACACAAAATTGATATCAAGTAGATTGTAATAACACGATTGATAAACACTTTATAAACCTCACAAATATCTCAGGATCACTTGGCATATTATTTATGTGCCAGAATCGATACTCCTCTATTCAACTTTATTTCTAAAATATTTGGATACAACGAGCCGTGTGTAATGACGCCTTTGATGCGGGATACCTGGCCGATCTCCAGAGGTGTAACTAGGTGTTTTTGGAGCCCAGGGCAAGATCAATAATGGCTCCCCCCCCAAAAAAAAAAAACATACAAAGGAAAGTATGTGCACATGCCACTGGCATGCACTGAAAATACTTGCAATGGCCACATATCAGAAGGGGCTCGGAGTCGTGGACACTGAAAATGGGATGTGCCAACATGACACGCCAGCTGTTACATGTCTTACTGGGAACATTCTTTTCAATTCCACATACACCTTATCATCATCATCTCCTGCACAAATAAGTGTGATTGTATATAAATAGGTCAGGGTGTGTATGTATAGAGTATCAGTATTTTCAGGGACCAGAATTGACTAGGCAATAGCGGACCATTAGGAATCTTTAGAGCAGAACACAGGTGTAAGGCATAAATTAATCTTATTTGGCCCATTGAATATACCAAAAAGTACAGTTAAGATTCAATTATTGATAGTGCAGGCTAGAATACCTTGCACAGCCAGCCGCTCTGCCTCAATTTATGATCTCCGTGATATGTGCTAGATCCTTTCATTATAGCCTTTACCCATTAATACCAGTGGGGCACGGCTCCTTTGATACGGATAATATTATACCGATACTATCCACTAGCACACACATGGTGTGGGACACGTTGATTCCCAAATAATGGTACACACAGACCAGGGCCGAAACTAGGGGGGGGCTAGGGGGGCAGGCGACCTGGGCGCCGGATTGGAGGGGGCGCCGAGACCCCCTAACACCCGCCGCGGCACTTTTATAACGTTGAAACCCCCTTCTCCCGAGTGCCCAGCTCGGGGGGCGGGGTTTCGCGGAATGACGCGATTGCGTCGTGACGTCACGGCGCAAACGCGTCATTCCACGAAACCCCGCCGGAGGAGGTAGAAGGGGGAGCCGCGCAGACCGGACGAGGAGGGAGAGGCGGCTGAAGAGCGGCGAGAACCGCTTCAAATGTAAGTCAGCCCCTCTCCCTTCCTCTCTCTCCCTCCACCACCGTCCTGCCGCAATGTGTAAAATGGGGACCTGTGCCTGCCGCAATGTGTAAAATGGGGACCTGTGCCTGCCTCAATGTGTAAAATGGGGACACTTTTTCCTGCCACAATGTGTAAAATGGGGACACTTGCCAGCGTACTGTGTAAAATGGGGACCTGTGCCTGCCTCAATGTGTAAAATGGGGACACTTTTTCCTGCCACAATGTGTAAAATGGGGACACTTGCCAGCGTACTGTGTAAAATGGGGACCTGTGCCTGCCGCAATGTGTAAAATGGGGACACTTGCCAGCGTACTGTGTGAAATGGGGACCTGTGCCTGCCGCAATGTGTAAAATGGGGACACTTGCCAGCGTACTGTGTAAAATGGGGACCTGTGCCTGCCGCAATGTGTAAAATGGGGACACTTGCCAGCGTACTGTGTAAAATGGGGACCTGTGCCTGCCGCAATGTGTAAAATGGGGACACTTGCCAGCGTACTGTGTAAAATGGGGACCTGTGCCTGCCGCAATGTGTAAAATGGGGACACTTTTTCCTGCCGCAATGTGTAAAATGGGGACCTGTGCCTGCCGCAATGTGTAAAATGGGGACACTTTTTCCTGCCGCAATGTGTAAAATGGGGACCTGTGCCTGCCGCAATGTGTAAAATGGGGACACTTTTTCCTGCCGCAATGTGTAAAATGGTGACACTTTTTCCTGCCGCAATGTGTAAAATGGGGACACTTTCCTGCCGCAATGTGTAAAATGGGGACACTTGCCAGCGTACTGTGTAAAATGGGGACACGTGCCTGCCGCAATGTGTCAAATGGGGACACTTTTTCCTGCCGCAATGTGTAAAATGGGGACACCTGTCTGCCGCAATGTGTAAAATGGGGTCACCTGTCTGCCGCAATGTGTAAAATGGGGACACTTGCCAGCGTACTGTGTAAAATAGGGACCTGTGCCTGCCGCAATGTGTAAAATGGGGACCTGTGCCTGCCGCAATGTGTAAAATGGGGACACTTTTTCCTGCCGCAATGTGTAAAATGGGGACACCTGTCTGCCGCAATGTGTAAAATGGGGTCACCTGTCTGCCGCAATGTGTAAAATGGGGACACTTTTTCCTGCCGCAATGTGTAAAATGGGGACACCTGTCTGCCGCAATGTGTAAAATGGGGTCACCTGTCTGCCGCAATGTGTAAAATGGGGACACTTTTTCCTGCCGCAATGTGTAAAATGGGGACACCTGTCTGCCGCAATGTGTAAAATGGGGTCACCTGTCTGCCGCAATGTGTAAAATGGGGAATGGGGACACTTGCCTGTCGTACTGTGTAAAATGGGGACACTTTTTCCTGGATATGAAATTCATGTTAGAAAAGGCAATTTTTCAGGTAAAAAAGTTCTGAAAGAGATATATATATATATATAATATTTTTATTCATGTATTTATTTATTTTAATTTTTTTTATTATTTTTTTTATTTATTTATTTTAAATGAAATTATTTTTTTTTCCTGGGGGCGGGGGTTGGGTGTCAAATGACTACCTTGCCCCGGGTGACAAAAATCCTAGTTTCGGCCCTGCACAGACCAGCAGTAATATTACAAGAATCGACTGGGAGTGTGTAACCCGCTATAATAAAGATACGTTTATCCGGGGAAAAAACAACTATATAGGGCGTTACTTTGGTATAAATTGAACGGGATCTTAGTGAAATCCTTTTATATCTATTGTAGTCCCAGTTACCAAGTTCCAGGCTGGCAGTACCGCTAGTTATAGAGCCTGCAGTCTGAATATAAATATCTATATATTAGGGTGCCACCAAACAATTGGTACAAGTACAAGTGGCTACTAATAAATTTCAAGCATATGTGTTTTGCATTGTTAGATATAGAGCCCGCAGTATGAATTCACACATTCAGGATCCCACCAATTAATTGATATAAGCACAAGTGCCCTCTAATAAACCTGAAGCATATATATTAAACGATAAGACAGGTCCACTGCTTATGATTTGAATTTTCTTTCATTTATACACGGTGTAGTAATCACTGTATATAGGACCATAATTGGGGATATTCTTTCCAAATCCCATATTTCAAAAATTGTTATTGGGATATAGTCTCCCACCATATCTAGTGGCGGGCAATATCTAGCCTGTATGATTGTGGATCACATCCTCCTGTATATAATAAACCCTACGATATTAACGGGGAATCTGGATGTAGCAGAATTGTGGCAATTACCTATAATTAAATATCAACATTCACAATTATCCACTAGATTTGCGCAAAGGGGAAAAATGGACCATCCTGCATAATTGACGGGACCTATCTTTATACATAACAGTCGAAGTCCTAGATACTCAGGGATTGATAGTAATGCCGATTGTGACAATCAGTTGTGCTCCTATTATATATGTATGATAATAAGAGGGTGTAACAGGGTCCGCTGTCAGCAGTAAGGGGTCCAGATAACCACATTGATTGGAGCATATAATATTTAATCCTACATACAGTTACCGTGTATTATTCACGATCCACAAAACTAAGATGCAATTAATTGAGCAGATAAATCAGGCATTGTGAATCAGTTTTTATTTATTTGCACCAGTGAATTTATTCACGGAATTTACACGAATTTGTACACATTTTTTCACATTTATGTTTCTCAATTGCAATATTTTAAAATGGTACTAATAAAAGTTATTTTTTAATAAAACTAGTTATTCACAGTAAATGTAAAAAAATTTCTTTCTTTCTCCTTAAGTGCGCCAACAAAGAGACAATCTTTCTCTGTCCTGTGTTGTTGTGTATGTATAGATGTAGGTGCAGTGGCCAAAGTGGAATTTTTGAAGTGGGGGCATGGGGTGGAACTATGCGCGTGCTCCTGAAAAGGAGGCATGGTCACTCAAAATGGGGCGTGTACTGCAGCGTAGTAGGAACCCTTATTCTATCTAGTACTGGTGCCCCTTTCACATTATAGTATACGGTATGAGCCGAAATTCACATTATAGCACACGGTATGAGCTGAAATTCACATTATAGCACACGGTATGAGACGAAATTCACATTATACCACACGGTATTAGCCAAAATTCACATTATAGCACACAGAATGAGCCGAAATTCACATTATAGCACACTGTATGAGCCGAAATTCACATTATAGCACACTGAATGAGCCAAAATTCACATTCTAGCACACGGTATGAGACAAAATTCACATTATAGCACACGTATGAGCCAAAATTCACATTATAGCATACAGTATGAGCCGAAATTATAGCACACGGTATGAGATGAAATTCACATTATGCCACATGGAATTATACAAAATTCAGGGAAAGTGACAACAGGGACATAGGGACAGAGAGAGTGACAAAGGGACAGGGAAAGTGACAGCAGAGACATAGGGACAGAGAGAGTGACAAAGGGACAGGGAAAGTGACAGCAGGGACATAGGGACAGGGAGAGTGACAGAGAGAGGGACAGCAAGGGCATACAGCAGGGACTAGGGAGAGAGAAAGGCAGCAGGGTAAGATTACCTATTTAGCAGCGGCGGTGCTGAGGATGCTGTAGTCTGCGGTTGATGAGGAGGCTGTGGTCGGCAGGTGCGGAGGTGCAGAGAAGGACTGAGGGTGGCTGAGGGCAGCAGTGGTGTAGCAGAGGAGGAGGCAGAGGGTGGCAGTGGTGCAAGGAGGAGGAGGCTGAGGTCGGTGGCACTGTGGCTCCTATGACCGCGGTGCTACTATTTCAAATCTGCTGCGGACCGGCAGCCAATCAGAAGCAGCCACTCCTGATTGGCTGCCGGTCCGCGGCAGATTTGAAATAGTAGGGCCGATGTCATAGCAGCGAGATCTCAATGCGCCGGTGGCAGTGTGTTTCTAATTTAACCTGATCACTGCACTGACTGCGTCGCCATCCCTGCTTCCCGAATTGCACAGGGGACTGGGACTGGGAGGGGAACACATAGGGAGCCTATGATGGCCTCCCAATATCCCGCTCACCCAATGACGCCGCCTTGGAGGAAACTCCGCCCAATCCCGCTGCTATTGGCAGGGCAGCTTTAACTACCACCTCCTTGGAAGAAGCTGCCATTCGCCCGGCGGAATCTGCGTCCCCCTCCCACTCCCCTGTGCAATTCAGGTAGGAGGGATGGCATACCACCGCCGCCGATACAGTACTAGTATGTACACTCTGGTTAAATAAAAAACACACTGCCGCCGGCGCCGGGTAGTACGCCTCTGATCATATGCAGGGAGTTAAAGAAGAGATGCTGCAACCCTGTGGGGGAGGAGTGGAGGTGGAGTCAGGCAGCAAGTAATGTGGTGCTTGCTGACCCCTCACCCAATCCAGAAGACAGTGCTGGAAATATGGCACCAGGGAGGAACTCCTCAAAACTTCATCAGCTTCTAAGTTTTTTAAAAAGTGAAATTAATTAATTAAATAAATAAATAAATAAATATAGTAATAATAATAATAATAATAATAATAATAATTCAGAAGGGGATGGAGTCCCCAGACAATAAGGCTCTCCAGATGTCTCCCCATTTTTACAGTCCCCAGCATGCCGTTCTGATACATTGTGAGTAGTGATGTGCACCTGAAATTTTTCGGGTTTTGTGTTTTGGTTTTGGGTTCGGTTCCGTGGCCGTGTTTTGGGTTCGGACGCGTTTTGGCAAAACCTCACCGAATTTTTTTTGTCAGATTCGGGTGTGTTTTGGATTCGGGTGTTTTTTTCAAAAGACCCTAAAAAACAGCTTAAATCATAGAATTTGGGGGTCATTTTGATCCCATAGTATTATTAACCTCAATAACCATAATTTCCACTAATTTTCAGTCTATTCTGAACACCTCACACCTCACAATATTATTTTTAGTCCTAAAATTTGCTCCGAGGTCGCTGGATGGCTAAGCTAAGCGACCCTAGTGGCCGACACAAACACCTGGCCCATCTAGGAGTGGCACTGCAGTGTCACGCAGGATGGCCCTTCAAAAAAATACTCCCCAAACAGCACATGACGCAAAGAAAAAAAGAGGCGCAATGAGGTAGCTGTGTGACTAAGCTAAGCGACCCTAGTGGCCGACACAAACACCTGGCCCATCTAGGAGTGGCACTGCAGTGTCACGCAGGATGGCCCTTCAAAAAAATACTCCACAAACAGCACATGACGCAAAGAAAAATGAAAGAAAAAAGAGGTGCAAGATGGAAATGTCCTTGGGCCCTCCCACCCACCCTTATGTTGTAAAAACAGGACATGCACACTTTAACGAACCCATCATTTCAGCGACAGGGTCTGCCACACGACTGTGACTGAAATGACTGGTTGGTTTGGGCCCCCACCAAAAAAGAAGCAATCAATCTCTCCTTGCACAAACTGGCTCTACGGAGGCAAGATGTCCACCTCATCATCATCGTCCGATTCATCACCCCTTTCACTGTGTACATCCCCCTCCTCACAGATTATTAATTCGTCCCCACTGGAATCCACCATCTCAGGTCCTCGTGTACTTTCTGGAGGCAATTGCTGCTGGTGAATGTCTCCATGGAGGAATTGATTATAATTCATTTTAATGAACATCATCTTCTCCACATTTTCTGGAAGTAACCTCGTACGCCGATTGCTGACAAGGTGAGCGGCGGCACTAAACACTCTTTCGGAGTACACACTGGAGGGAAGGCAACTTAGGTAGAATAAAGCCAGTTTGTGCAAGGGCCTCCAAATTGCCTCTTTTTCCTGCCAGTATACGTACGGACTGTCTGACGTGCCTACTTGGATGCGGTCACTCATATAATCCTCCACCATTCTTTCAATGGTGAGAAAATCATATGCAGTGACAGTAGACGACTTGTCAGTAATCGTTGGCAGGTCCTTCAGTCCGGACCAGATGTCAGCATCAGCAGTTGCTCCAGACTGCCCTGCATCACCGCCAGCGGGTGGGCTCGGAATTCGTAGCATTTTCCTCGCACCCCCAGTTGCGGGAGAATGTGAAGGAGGAGATGTTGACGGGTCGCGTTCCGCTTGACTTGACAATTTTGTCACCAGCAGGTCTTTGAACCTCTGCAGACTTGTGTCTGCCGTAAAGAGAGATCCAAGGTAGGTTTTAAATCTAGGATCGAGCACGGTGGCCAAAATGTAGTGCTCTGATTTCAACAAATTGACCACACGTGAATCATGGTTAAGCGAATGAAGGGCTCCATCCACAAGTCCCTCATGCCTAGCGGAATCGCTCTGTTTTAGCTCCTCCTTCAATGCCTCCAGCTTCTTCTGCAAAAGCCTGATGAGGGGAATGACCTGACTCAGGCTGGCAGTGTCTGAACTGACTTCACGTGTGGCAAGTTCGAAAGGTTGCAGAACCTTGCACAACGTTGAAATCATTCTCCACTGCGCTTGAGACAGGTGCATTCCACCTCCTTTGCCTATATCATGGCCAGATGTATAGGCTTGAATGGCCTTTTGCTGCTCCTCCATCCTCTGAAGCATATAGAGGGTTGAATTCAACCTCGTTACCACCTCTTGCTTCAGATGATGGCAGGGCAGGTTCAGGTGTTTTTGGTGGTGCTCCAGTCTTCTGTACGCCGAAAGTGGCCCGCAATTCTTCTGGCCACCGACAGCATCTCTTGCACGCCCCTGTCGTTTTTTAAATAATTCTGCACCACCAAATTCAAGGTATGTGCAAAACATGGGACGTGCTGGAATTTGCCCAGATGTAATGCACGCACAATATTGCTGGCATTGTCCGATGTCACAAATCCCCAGGAGAGTCCAATTGGGGTAAGCCATTCTGCGATGATCTTCCTCAGTTGCCGTAAGAGGTTTTCAGCTGTGTGCCTATTCTGGAAAGCGGTGATACAAAGCGTAGCCTGCCTAGGAACGAGTTGGCGTTTGCGAGATGCTGCTACTGGTGCCGCCGCTGCTGTTCTTGCAGCGGGAGGCAATACATCTACCCAGTGGGCTGTCACAGTCATGTAGTCCTGAGTCTGCCCTGCTCCACTTGTCCACATGTCCGTGGTTAAGTGGACATTGGGTACAACTGCATTTTTTAGGACACTGGTGAGTCTTTTTCTGACGTCCGTGTACATTCTCGGTATCGCCTGCCTAGAGAAGTGGAACCTAGATGGTATTTGGTAACGGGGGCACACTACCTCAAGAAATTGTCTAGTTCCCTGTGAACTAACGGCGGATACCGGACGCACGTCTAACACCAACATAGTTGTCAAGGCCTCAGTTAACCGCTTTGCAACAGGATGACTGCTGTGATATTTCATCTTCCTCGCAAAGGACTGTTGGACAGTCAATTGCTTACTGGAAGTAGTACAAGTTGTCTTCCGACTTCCCCTCTGGGATGACGATCGACTCCCAGCAGCAACAACAGCAGCGCCAGCAGCAGTAGGCGTTACACTCAAGGATGCATCGGAGGAATCCCAGGCAGGAGAGGACTCGTCAGACTTGCCAGTGACATGGCCTGCAGGACTATTGGCTTTCCTGGGTAAGGAGGAAATTGACACTGAGGGAGTTGGTGGTGTGGTTTGCGCGAGCTTGGTTACAAGAGGAAGGGATTTACTGGTCAGTGGACTGCTTCCGCTGTCGCCCAAAGTTTTTGAACTTGTCACTGACTTATTATGAATGCGCTGCAGGTGACGTATAAGGGAGGATGTTCCGAGGTGGTTAACGTCCTTACCCCTACTTATTACAGCTTGACAAAGGCAACACACGGCTTGATACCTGTTGTCCGCAT
The DNA here is from genome assembly GCF_028390025.1 of Pseudophryne corroboree. Lineage (NCBI taxonomy): Eukaryota > Metazoa > Chordata > Amphibia > Anura > Myobatrachidae > Pseudophryne > Pseudophryne corroboree. The sequence continues at coordinate 107,932,835 of NC_086453.1, forward strand.
TTCTGTTGAAATACTTCCACACTGAAGAGCTGATTTTTTTGGTATTTTCACCAGGCATGTCAATGGCCATATTCCTCCCACGGACAACAGGTGTCTCCCCGGGTGCCTGACTTAAACAAACCACCTCACCATCAGAATCCTCCTTGTCAATTTCCTCCCCAGCGCCAGCAACACCCATATCCTCATCCTGGTGTACTTCAACACTGACATCTTCAATTTCACTATCAGGAACTGGACTGCGGGTGCTCCTTTCAACACTTGCAGGGGGCGTGCAAATGGTGGAAGGCGCAAGCTCTTCCCGTCCAGTGTTGGGAAGGTCAGGCATCGCAACCGACACAATTGGACTCTCCTTTGGGATTTGTGATTTCGAAGAACGCACAGTTCTTTGCTGTGCTTTTGCCGCAAGTCTTTTCTTTTTTCTAGCGAGAGGATGAGTGCTTCCATCCTCATGTGAAGCTGAACCACTAGCCATGAACATAGGCCAGGGCCTCAGCCGTTCCTTGCCACTCCGTGACGTAAATGGCATATTGGCAAGTTTACGCTTCTCCTCAGACGCTTTTAATTTTGATTTTTGGGTCATTTTTTTACTGATCTTTTGTGTTTTGGATTTTACATGCTCTGTACTATGACATTGGGCATCGGCCTTGGCAGACGACGTTGTTGGCATTTCATCGTCTCGGCCATGACTAGTGGCAGCAGCTTCAGCACGAGGTGGAAGTGGATCTTGATCTTTCCCTATTTTTTTAACCTCCACATTTTTGTTCTCCATATTTTGCGCACAACTAAAAGCCACCACAGGTATACAATGTAGATGGATGGATAGTATAGTATTACTTATACTTATGGACGACGAGTGACGACACAGAGGTAGGTACAGCCGTGGCCTACCGTACTGCTGCTTAGTGCTTATATATAAATATAATATACTGTATAACGGACCTGGTGGACAGTGTCAGCAGCAGACTGCTAAACTAGTATGAAGAAAGAAAAAAAAAACACCACAGGTATACAATGTAGATGGATGGATAGTATAGTATTACTTATACTTATGGACGACGAGTGACGACACAGAGGTAGGTACAGCCGTGGCCTACCGTACTGCTGCTTAGTGCTTATATATAAATATAATATACTGTATAACGGACCTGGTGGACAGTGTCAGCAGCAGACTGCTAAACTAGTATGAAGAAAGAAAAAAAAAACACCACAGGTATACAATGTAGATGGATGGATAGTATAGTATTACTTATACTTATGGACGACGAGTGACGACACAGAGGTAGGTACAGCCGTGGCCTACCGTACTGCTGCTTAGTGCTTATATATAAATATAATATACTGTATAACGGACCTGGTGGACAGTGTCAGCAGCAGACTGCTAAACTAGTATGAAGAAAGAAAAAAAAAACACCATAGGTATACAATGTAGATGGATGGATAGTATAGTATTACTTATACTTTTGGACGACGAGTGATGACACAGAGGTAGGTACAGCCGTGGCCTACCGTACTGCTGCTTAATGCTTATATATAAATATAATATACCGTATAACGGACCTGGTGGACAGTGTCAGCAGACTGCTAAACTAGTATGAAGAAAGAAAAAAAAACCACCACAGGTATACAATGTAGATGGATGGATAGTATAGTATTACTTATACTTATGGACGACGAGTGCACTGACGACACAGAGGTAGGTACAGCCGTGGCCTACCGTACTGCTGCTTAGTGCTTATATATAAATATAATATACTGTATAACGGACCTGGTGGACAGTGTCAGCAGACTGCTAAACTAGTATGAAGAAAGAAAAAAAAACCACCACAGGTATACAATGTAGATGGATGGATAGTATAGTATTACTTATACTTATGGACGACGAGTGCACTGACGACAGAGGTAGGTACAGCCGTGGCCTACCGTACTGCTGCTTAGTGCTTATATATAAATATAATATACTGTGTGTATAACGGACCTGGTGGACAGTGTCAGCAGACTGCTAAACTAGTATGAAGAAAGAAAAAAAAAAACACCACAGGTATACAATGTAGATGGATGGATAGTATAGTATTACTTATACTTATGGACGAGTGACGACACAGAGGTAGGTACAGCCGTGGCCTACCGTACTGCTGCTTAGTGCTTATATATAAATATAATATACTGTATAACGGACCTGGTGGACAGTGTCAGCAGCAGACTGCTAAACTAGTATGAAGAAAGAAAAAAAAAACACCACAGGTATACAATGTAGATGGATGGATAGTATAGTATTACTTATACTTATGGACGAGTGACGACACAGAGGTAGGTACAGCCGTGGCCTACCGTACTGCTGCTTAGTGCTTATATATAAATATAATATACTGTATAACGGACCTGGTGGACAGTGTCAGCAGCAGACTGCTAAACTAGTATGAAGAAAGAAAAAAAAAACACCACAGGTATACAATGTAGATGGATGGATAGTATTACTTATACTTACGGACGACGAGTGACGAGTCGACACAGAGGTAGGTACAGCCGTGGCCTACCGTACTGCTGCTTAGTGCTTAATTATATATATAATATACTGTATAACGGACCTGGTGGACGCTGCAGTGTCAGCAGACTGCTAAACAAACTAGCATGAAGAGAAAAAAAACAAAACACCACAGTGTTTATCAGGCAGACAAACGTATACTGGACTGGTGGTCACTGTCAGCAAAACTGCACTGTACTCCTGCTATAACTGCTCCCCAGTCCCCACAATTAGGCAGTGTGAGCAGTGCACTCAGCACAGATATATCATGCAGCAGTGCAGCACACTGAGTGAGCACAGATATGGTGGAGCGTTTTTTTTCAGGCAGAGAAACAACGGATTAAACTCAAAACCCTGCACTGTACTCCCTAACAGCTGCTCCCCGTCCCCAATCCTCCCCACAATTCTAACTAACTAAGTTCTAATATAATACAACGGACTCGGAGAGGACGCCAGCCACGTCCTCTCCCTATCAATCTCAATGCACGTGTGAAAATGGCGGCGACGCGCGGCTCCTTATATAGAATCCGAGTCTCGCGAGAATCCGACAGCGGGATGATGACGTTCGGGCGCGCTCGGGTTAACCGAGCAAGGCGGGAGGATCCGAGTCGCTCGGACCCGTGTAAAAAAAAGGTGAAGTTCGGGCGGGTCGGATTCCGAGGATCCGAACCCGCTCATCACTAATTGTGAGTGCAGACAATTGAAGGCTGAACTTTTTATTGATGTCAAAAGGGAAGATACACTTTCCTGTAATTCAGATTGCTGATAGAAACTCAGCTACTTATTTATTCTTCAAGTTTACCTATTACATGCTACAATAACTACACCTTTGATATGAACATTGCTAATCATTTTTATTATTGCATCCTGCATTTTACTCATTGAAATACCAGCACTAGGCATTACTGTTGTCTAGTCGGAGACACTTGAACTGGCTTTTTGTAAATTCTATGGCTAGATCATTTTCATTAATGATTTAAAACAGTTGCTGTAAATCTAGCTACCCTCTGCCCAATATATTTGAAACTCAAGTTCTACAGCATAACTCCCACGGCTCAGTCATATCACACCACCTGTAATATTTCTGGTTGCGTAACACAACTCTCATGAGATGAGATAGTTATCACTCCTTTTTGTCTCTTTATGCTCAATGCAAACATTTCTGGAGAACTTTTAGCCAAGCCTATCGCCTCCCTCCCACCAGACAATTGCCAGACAATCCTACCCACTGCCAATCCAGTGAGTCAGACTGCTCCAGCTCGCAGCTAACTACTCAGCCTAGACTTAAAGTGCCACATTCTCCCAAGGTACAAAAACGGAAACCAACAATTATAGCAACAGTCTTGGGCCAACTGGATTGATAAAAACAATTTTTTTTCTCAAAGAGCCCACAAACAAAATATTGCATAGTTACAATCATTTTGTTATTTGGTAGTACCTGTGCCAAAAGGATACTTTTTCTTCTCGATATAAACCATGGCTGTTATTTACATATAATATTGTGTATGTATTGCCAGAATAAAAATATTTTTTTGGGGAAAAAAACAACATCTATTAATTAATATATAAAACCATAAAAAACACTATACCAACATACATACCTATCTTCACCTCCCAACTTGAGATGCACTTCTCATCATTATGGTTAGGGGGGCCATAGTAGTGGCCTCGAGAATACGATGGATAACTGTGCTCTGGGACGGGGGGGCCTGGTTGGGGTGGTTATGTGGGTACATATTGTGGCCCTGATTGTGTGGCAAGAAGCGTTCCATGAACTGAAACTGCCGCTCTTGGTATTGGCTCAAGATGCGTTCTTGGTGTCCCATTATCTGTGTAATGAAGGATTGCTGCAGCTCTCTTTCTGCCTCTATAAAACGGAGTTGGCGGGCATCCTCCTGGTGCTGCATGTTGGTATCCATGTCACGCAGTTCTGCAACCAGTACAGAGGTCATTGCCCGTGCAGCAAGCTCCACTTTGGTGGCTCTGCATCTCCTCTTGGGAACAGTATATACTGCAAGGGGAATAAAAGGGCATATAAGAACAAGCAGTGTTGGGGCCACTTTCCACCTTCACTAGATACACTCTAAACCAGGCATGTCCAAACTGCGGCCCTCCAGCTGTTGAGAAACTACACATCCCAGCATGCCCTGACACAGCTTTAGCATTCTCTGACAGCAAAACTGTGTCAGGGCATGGTGGGATATGTAGTTTCACAACAGCTGGAGGGCCGCAGTTTGGACATGCATGCTCTAAACTCTACAGAATAAACTTCATTGTGGGCGGTTACGGTGTCATATAGTGCAGAATTAATGTTCAAAGCAATACGGCTTTTTTATGCATAAATGATGCTAAGCAAGGACATATACTTACTCAGAGGCAGAACTCTGGGAGGCAACGGAGTCATCTGCCGCCGGGCTCCTGCTCTGAAGGGGGCACCTCTCCTCCCATTCTGTGACACCATTGAATTGAATGAAGTTAATTGATAGCTGCAAATCATACCCTCTTTATTATACTGAATATACACTTTTTACAAGTGTCATACCCAGGATTAGAAACCACAACCTATTACACTGAAAGCAGGCACCTTACTGATGAAGCCATTTGCTCCTGTATAGGAAATATGAGACTTTTAACTATATGAAGATACTTCTCTGACAATTACATATAGTTAGAGAACTCTCATGCTTCCTATACAGGAGCAAATAACTCCATCAGCAAAGTGTCTGCTGTTAGTGTAACAGGTCATTGGTTCTAATCCTGGGTATGACTGCTAAGAAATGTGTGAATGAAAATAAAAGACAATTAAATGTAAAAATACAGTATATACATTTTTTTTCCAGAACACTCCATACACATACATACAAACACACACACACACACACACACACACACACACACACACACACACACTCACACACACACACACACACACACACACACACACACACACACACACACACACACACACACACACACACATATAATCCGCATACATACATATATTTATCTTACTATAGGAAATAGGGGGGCACCAATATTTATCTTGCCTCCGGGCAACTGAGACGAACTTACGCCACTGTACTTACTAATGGTGCGCATCACAGGGGGATTTGGCTGGAGTGTCGCATCCACATTTGTTTCCTGCCCAATCACAGCTTCCGCACTGATGTCGGGTATATTGTCATGAGTCTGGTTGACAGATGAGTCCAGATCGGGGTGGCCAGGGTCATCTGGGAATAGTATGGGGGATGATGATGGTGGCCCACATTGGGTACTTTCCATGCTGGACTCACTCTCATCAGCAACCACAAAGGGTGAGGGAGTGGCTGAGCTGGAGGATGACAGGCTGATGGGGTCAGTGAGCGCAGTGCTGCCAAAAATAGATGCACATTGATCATAAAACATCCAGTTGCGCCTTGCAACACCACTTTTGTTCCTGTTGTGGTCATGGATGCGATTAAACTGCCTTTTCAGCAATTTCAGTTTATTTACCACTTGTTGTTGGGTACGGATTGTGCCCCGCGAGACCAGGATCTTCGCTATATTATGGTATATCTCCTCCTCCCCTCTGATATTAAAAGGTCCCTCACCTCCGCATTTGTCCAAGACATTGAAGGGCAGCAGTGGTATAAATGCGCAGCAGGGGTCTGATGTGCCACAGAGCTGACAGTACCTGCCTCCACGCTGCTGTGCATCCTCTGCGCGCCACAGAAAAAAAACAAGACCAGGAAGTGCCCTGAAGAGCCAATCAGCATCAGTATAGGCAACCCGGGAAGGCGGGACATGTCCCTGCACGATTCACACTGTCCAGGTTCCAGGGAACATCCCGGGACCAACCCTGGTCGATTGCAGGGTTGAAATGCGGGCACAGAAATCCCGGGTTTTCGTTCCTGTACCCTTTCACACCGAGAAATTTCCCGGGTTGATGCGCATTCATGTGTTTTAATTTTAACCCGGGAAATTTTGGGCTGTGTGAAAGGGGTATTAGTTAGAGATGTGCACTTGAAATTTTTCGGGTTTTGTGTTTTGGTTTTGGGTTCGGTTCCGCGGCCGTGTTTTGGGTTCGACCGCGTTTTGGCAAAACCTCACCGAATTTTTTTTGTCGGATTCGGGTGTGTTTTGGATTCGGGTGTTTTTTTCAAAAAACACTAAAAAACAGCTTGAATCATAGAATTTGGGGGTCATTTTGATCCCAAAGTATTATTAACCTCAAAAACCATAATTTCCACTCATTTTCAGTCTATTCTAAATACCTCACACCTCACAATATTATTTTTAGTCCTAAAATTTGCACCGAGGTCGCTGGATGACTAAGCTAAGCGACCCTAGTGGCCGACACAAACACATGGCCCATCTAGGAGTGGCACTGCAGTGTCACGCAGGATGGCCCTTCCAAAAAACACTCCCCAAACAGCACATGACGCAAAGAAAAAAAGAGGCGCAATGAGGTAGCTGTGTGAGTAAGATAAGCGACCCTAGTGGCCGACACAAACACCTGGCCCATCTAGGAGTGGCACTGCAGTGTCACGCAGGATGGCCCTTCCAAAAAACACTCCCCAAACAGCACATGACGCAAAGAAAAAAAGAGGCGCAATGAGGTAGCTGTGTGAGTAAGATAAGCGACCCTAGTGGCCGACACAAACACCTGGCCCATCTAGGAGTGGCACTGCAGTGTCACGCAGGATGGCCCTTCCAAAAAACACTCCCCAAACAGCACATGACGCAAAGAAAAATGAAAGAAAAAAGAGGTGCAAGATGGAATTGTCCTTGGGCCCTCCCACCCTCCCTTATGTTGTATAAACAGGACATGCACACTTTAACCAACCCATCATTTCAGTGACAGGGTCTGCCACACGACTGTGACTGAAATGACGGGTTGGTTTGGACCCCCACCGAAAAAGAAGCAATTAATCTCTCCTTGCACAAACTGGCTCTACAGAGGCAAGATGTCCACCTCATCATCATCCTCCGATATATCACCGTGTACATCCCGCTCCTCACAGATTATCAATTCGTCCCCACTGGAATCCACCATCTCAGCTCCCTGTGTACTTTGTGGAGGCAATTGCTGCTGGTCAATGTCTCCACGGAGGAATTGATTATAATTCATTTTAATGAACATCATCTTCTCCACATTTTCTGGAAGTAACCTCGTACGCCGATTGCTGACAAGGTGAGCGGCGGCACTAAACACTCTTTCGGAGTACACACTTGTGGGAGGGCAACTTAGGTAGAATAAAGCCAGTTTGTGCAAGGGCCTCCAAATTGCCTCTTTTTCCTGCCAGTATAAGTACGGACTGTCTGACGTGCCTACTTGGATGCGGTCACTCATATAATCCTCCACCATTCTTTCAATGGTGACAGAATCATATGCAGTGACAGTAGACGACATGTCCGTAATCGTTGTCAGGTCCTTCAGTCCGGACCAGATGTCAGCATCAGCAGTCGCTCCAGACTGCCCTGCATCACCGCCAGCGGGTGGGCTCGGAATTCTGAGCCTTTTCCTCGCACCCCCAGTTGCGGGAGAATGTGAAGGAGGAGATGTTGACAGGTCGCGTTCCGCTTGACTTGACAATTTTCTCACCAGCAGGTCTTTGAACCCCAGCAGACTTGTGTCTGCCGGAAAGAGAGATCCAAGGTAGGCTTTAAATCTAGGATCGAGCACAGTGGCCAAAATGTAGTGCTCTGATTTCAACAGATTGACCACCCGTGAATCCTTGTTAAGCGAATTAAGGGCTCCATCCACAAGTCCCACATGCCTAGCGGAATCGCTCCCTTTTAGCTCCTCCTTCAATGCCTCCAGCTTCTTCTGCAAAAGCCTGATGAGGGGAATGACCTGACTCAGGCTGGCAGTGTCTGAACTGACTTCACGTGTGGCAAGTTCAAAAGGTTGCAGAACCTTGCACAACGTTGAAATCATTCTCCACTGCGCTTGAGACAGGTACATTTCACCTCCTATATCGTGCTCAATTGTATAGGCTTGAATGGCCTTTTGCTGCTCCTCCAACCTCTGAAGCATATATAGGGTTGAATTCCACCTCGTTACCACTTCTTGCTTCAGATGATGGCAGGGCAGGTTCAGGCGTTTTTGGTGGTGCTCCAGTCTTCTGTACGTGGTGCCTGTACGCCGAAAGTGTCCCGCAATTCTTCTGGCCACCGACAGCATCTCTTGCACGCCCCTGTCGTTTTTAAAAAAATTCTGCACCACCAAATTCAAGGTATGTGCAAAACATGGGACGTGCTGGAATTTGCCCATATTTAATGCACACACAATATTGCTGGCGTTGTCCGATGCCACAAATCCACAGGAGAGTCCAATTGGGGTAAGCCATTCCGCGATGATCTTCCTCAGTTTCCGTAAGAGGTTTTCAGCTGTGTGCGTATTCTGGAAACCGGTGATACAAAGCGTAGCCTGCCTAGGAAAGAGTTGGCGTTTGCGAGATGCTGCTACTGGTGCCGCCGCTGCTGTTCTTGCGGCGGGAGTCCATACATCTACCCAGTGGGCTGTCACAGTCATATAGTCCTGACCCTGCCCTGCTCCACTTGTCCACATGTCCGTGGTTAAGTGGACATTGGGTACAACTGCATTTTTTAGGACACTGGTGAGTCTTTTTCTGACGTCCGTGTACATTCTCGGTATCGCCTGCCTAGAGAAGTGGAACCTAGATGGTATTTGGTAACGGGGGCACACTACCTCAAGAAATTGTCTAGTTCCCTGTGAACTAACGGCGGATACCGGACGCACGTCTAACACCAACATAGTTGTCAAGGCCTCAGTTATCCGCTTTGCAACAGGATGACTGCTGTGATATTTCATCTTCCTCGCAAAGGACTGTTGGACAGTCAATTGCTTGGTGGAAGTAGTAAAAGTGGGCTTACGACTTCCCCTCTGGGATGACCATCGACTCCCAGCAGCAACAACAGCAGCGCCAGCAGCAGTAGGCGTTACACGCAAGGATGCATCGGAGGAATCCCAGGCAGGAGAGGACTCGTCAGATTTGCCAGTGACATGGCCTGCAGGACTATTGGCATTCCTGGGGAAGGAGGAAATTGACACTGAGGGAGTTGGTGGGGTGGTTTGCGTGAGCTTGGTTACAAGAGGAAGGGATTTACTGGTCAGTGGACTGCTTCCGCTGTCGCCCAAAGTTTTTGAACTTGTCACTGACTTATTATGAATGCGCTGCAGGTGACGTATAAGGGAGGATGTTCCGAGGTGGTTAACGTCCTTACCCCTACTTATTACAGCTTGACAAAGGCAACACACGGCTTGACAAATGTTGACCGCATTTCTGTTGAAATACTTCCACACCGAAGAGCTGATTTTTTTTGTATTTTCACCAGGCATGTCAACGGCCCTATTCCTCCCACGGACAACAGGTGTCTCCCCGGGTGCCTGACTTAAACAAACCACCTCACCATCAGAATCCTCCTTGTCAATTTCCTCCCCAGCGCCAGCAACACCCATATCCTCCTCATCCTGGTGTACTTCAACACTGACATCTTCAATCTGACTATCAGGAACTGGACTGCGGGTGCTCCTTCCAGCACTTGCAGGGGGCGTGCAAATGGTGGAAGGCGCATGCTCTTCACGTCCAGTGTTGGGAAGGTCAGGCATCGCAACCGACACAATTGGACTCTCCTTGTGGATTTGGGATTTCGAAGAACGCACAGTTCTTTGCGGTGCTTTTGCCAGCTTGAGTCTTTTCATTTTTCTAGCGAGAGGCAGAGTGCTTCCATCCTCATGTGAAGCTGAACCACTAGCCATGAACATAGGCCAGGGCCTCAGCCGTTCCTTGCCACTCCGTGTGGTAAATGGCATATTGGCAAGTTTACGCTTCTCCTCCGACAATTTTATTTTAGATTTTGGAGTCCTTTTTTTTACTGATATTTGGTGTTTTGGATTTTACATGCTCTGTACTATGACATTGGGCATCGGCCTTGGCAGACGACGTTGCTGGCATTTCATCGTCTCGGCCATGACTAGTGGCAGTAGCTTCAGCACGAGGTGGAAGTGGATCTTGATCTTTCCCTAATTTTGGAACCTCAACATTTTTGTTCTCCATATTTTAATAGGCACAACTAAAAGGCAGCTCAGGTAAACAATGGAGATGGATGGATACTAGTATACTTATGGATGGACGAGCGACTGCCGACACAGAGGTAGCTACAGCCGTGGACTACCGTACTGTGTCTGCTGCTAATATAGACTGGATGATAATGAGATGAAATTAATATATATATATATATATAATATCACTAGTACTGCAGCCGGACAGGTAGATATATTTATTATGTAATGACTGATGACGGACCTGCTGGACACTGTCAGCTCAGCAGCACCGCAGACTGCTACAGTAAGCTACTATAGTAGTATGTATCAAGAAGAAAGAAAAAAGAAAAAAACACTGGTAGGTAGTATACAATTATGGATGGACCAGCGACTGCCGACACAGAGGTAGCTACAGCCGTGGACTACCATACTGTGTCTGCTGCTAATATAGACTTGATGATAATGAGATGAAATTAATATATATATATATATATATATAATATCAGTAGTACTGCAGCCGGACAGGTATATATATTTATTATGTAATGACTGATGACGGACCTGCTGGACACTGTCAGCTCAGCAGCACCGCAGACTGCTACAGTAAGCTACTATAGTAGTATGTATCAAGAAAAAAAAAAAAAACACGGGTAGGTGGTATACAATTATGGATGGACCAGCGACTGCCGACACAGAGGTAGCTACAGCCATGGGCTACCGTACTGTGTCTGCTGCTAATATAGACTGGATGATAATGAGATGAAATTAATATATATATATATATAATATCACTAGTACTGCAGCCGGACAGGTATATATATTTATTATGTAATGACTGATGACGGACCTGCTGGACACTGTCAGCTCAGCAGCACCGCAGACTGCTACAGTAAGCTACTATAGTAGTATGTATCAAGAAGAAAGAAAAAAAAAAACACGGGTAGGTGGTATACAATTATGGATGGACCAGCGACTGCCGACACAGAGGTAGCTACAGCCGTGGACTACCGTACTGTGTCTGCTGATAATATAGACTGGATGATAATGAGATGAAATTAATATATATATATATATAATATCACTAGTACTGCAGCCGGACAGGTATATATATTTATTATGAAATGACTGATGACGGACCTGCTGGACACTGTCAGCTCAGCAGCACCGCAGACTGCTACAGTAAGCTACTATAGTAGTATGTATCAAGAAGAAAGAAAAGAAAAAACACGGGTAGGTGGTATACAATTATGGATGGACCAGCGACTGCCGACACAGAGGTAGCTACAGCCGTGGACTACCGTACTGTGTCTGCTGCTAATATAGACTGGATGATAATGAGATGAAATTAATATATATATATATATATATAATATCACTAGTACTGCAGCCGGACAGGTATATATATTTATTATGTAATGACTGATGACGGACCTGCTGGACACTGTCAGCTCAGCAGCACCGCAGACTGCTACAGTAAGCTACTATAGTAGTATGTATTAAGAAGAAAGAAAAAAAAACACGGGTAGGTGGTATACAATTATGGATGGACCAGCGACTGCCGACACAGAGGTAGCTACAGCCGTGGACTACCGTACTGTGTCTGCTGCTAATATAGACTGGATGATAATGAGATGAAATTAATATATATATATATATATATATATATAATATCACTAGTACTGCAGCCGGACAGGTATATATATTTATTATGTAATGATTGATGACGGACCTGCTGGACACTGTCAGCTCAGCAGCACCGCAGACTGCTACAGTAAGCTACTATAGTAGTATGTATCAAGAAAAAAGAAAAAAAAAATCCACGGGTAGGTGGTATACAATTATGGATGGACCAGCGACTGCCGAGACAGAGGTAGCTACAGCCGTGGACTACCGTACTGTGTCTGCTGCTAATATAGACTGGATGATAATGAGATGAAATTAATATATATATATATATATATATATAATATCACTAGTACTGCAGCCGGACAGGTATATATATTTATTATGTAATGACTGATGACGGACCTGCTGGACACTGTCAGCTCAGCAGCACCGCAGACTGCTACAGTAAGCTACTATAGTAGTATGTATCAAGAAGAAAGAAAAAAAAACCACGGGTAGGTGGTATACAATTATGGATGGACCAGCGACTGCCGACACAGAGGTAGCTACAGCCGTGGACTACCGTACTGTGTCTGCTGCTAATATAGACTGGATGATAATGAGATGAAATTAATATATATATATATATATAATATCACTAGTACTGCAGCCGGACAGGTATATATATTTATTATGTAATGACTGATGACGGACCTGCTGGACACTGTCAGCTCAGCAGCATCGCAGACTGCTACAGTAAGCTACTATAGTAGTATGTATCAAGAAGAAAGAAAAAAAAAACACGGGTAGGTGGTATACAATTATGGATGGACCAGCGACTGCTGACACAGAGGTAGCTACAGCCGTGGACTACCGTACTGTGTCTGCTGCTAATATAGACTGGATGATAATGAGATGAAATTAATATATATATATATATATAATATCACTAGTACTGCAGCCGGACGGGTATATATATTTATTATGTAATGACTGATGACGGACCTGCTGGACACTGTCAGCTCAGCAGCACCGCAGACTGCTACAGTAAGCTACTATAGTAGTATGTATCAAGAAGAAAGAAAAAAAAAAACACGGGTAGGTGGTATACAATTATGGATGGACCAGCGACTGCCGACACAGAGGTAGCTACAGCCGTGGACTACCGTACTGTGTCTGCTGCTAATATAGACTGGATGATAATGAGATGAAATTAATATATATATATATAATATCACTAGTACTGCAGCCGGACAGGTATATATATTTATTATGTAATGACTGATGACGGACCTGCTGGACACTGTCAGCTCAGCAGCACCGCAGACTGCTACAGTAAGCTACTATAGTAGTATGTATCAAGAAGAAAGAAAAGAAAAAAACACGGGTAGGTGGTATACAATTATGGATGGACCAGCGACTGCCGACACAGAGGCAGCTACAGCCGTGGACTACCGTACTGTGTCTGCTGCTAATATAGACTGGATGATAATGAGATGAAATTAATATATATATATATATATATATATATAATATCACTAGTACTGCAGCCGGACAGGTATATATATTTATTATGTAATGACTGATGACGGACCTGCTGGACACTGTCAGCTCAGCAGCACCGCAGACTGCTACAGTAAGCTACTATAGTAGTATGTATCAAGAAGAAAGAAAAAAAAAAAAAACACGGGTAGGTGGTATACAATTATGGATGGACCAGCGACTGCCGACACAGAGGTAGCTACAGCCGTGGACTACCGTACTGTGTCTGCTGCTAATATAGACTGGATGATAATGAGATGAAATTAATATATATATATATAATATCACTAGTACTGCAGCCGGACAGGTATATATATTTATTATGTAATGACTGATGACGGACCTGCTGGACACTGTCAGCTCAGCAGCACCGCAGACTGCTACAGTAAGCTAATATAGTAGTATGTATCAAGAAGAAAGAAAAAAAAAAACCACGGGTAGGTGGTATACAATTATGGATGGACCAGCGACTGCCGACACAGAGGTAGCTACAGCCGTGGACTACCGTACTGTGTCTGCTGCTAATATAGACTGGATGATAATGAGATGAAATTAATATATATATATATATATATATATATATAATATCACTAGTACTGCAGCCGGACAGGTATATATATTTATTATGTAATGACTGATGACGGACCTGCTGGACACTGTCAGCTCAGCAGCACCGCAGACTGCTACAGTAAGCTACTATAGTAGTATGTATCAAGAAGAAAGAAAAAAAAAAAAAAACACGGGTAGGTGGTATACAATTATGGATGGACCAGCGACTGCCGACACAGAGGTAGCTACAGCCGTGGACTACCGTACTGTGTCTGCTGCTAATATAGACTGGATGATAATGAGATGAAATTAATATATATATATATAATATCACTAGTACTGCAGCCGGACAGGTATATATATTTATTATGTAATGACTGATGACGGACCTGCTGGACACTGTCAGCTCAGCAGCACCGCAGACTGCTACAGTAAGCTACTATAGTAGTATGTATCAAGAAGAAAGAAAAAAAAAAAACACGGGTAGGTGGTATACAATTATGGATGGACCAGCGACTGCCGACACAGAGGTAGCTACAGCCGTGGACTACCGTACTGTGTCTGCTGCTAATATAGACTGGATGATAATGAGATGAAATTAATATATATATATATATAATATCACTAGTACTGCAGCCGGACAGGTATATATATTTATTATGTAATGACTGATGACGGACCTGCTGGACACTGTCAGCTCAGCAGCACCGCAGACTGCTACAGTAAGCTACTATAGTAGTATGTATCAAGAAGAAAGAAGAAGAAAAAAACACGGGTAGGTGGTATACAATTATATATATATTATATACAATTATATATATATATATATATATATATATATATATGTTAAACTGGTGGTGATTAATTAAACTGGTGGTCAGGTCACTGGTCACACTATCAGCAACTTGCAAGTAGTACTCCTAAGCAGACAATCACAATATATATACTGGTGGTCAGTGTGGTCACAATGGCAGTGTGGCACTCTGGCAGCAAAAGTGTGCACTGTACGTTAAAATATGTACTCCTGCTCCCAGACTCTAACTGCTCCCCACTGTCTCCCCCACAAGTCAGATATACAGTCACACTATCACTTCAGCAAGTAGTAGTACTCCTCCTAATGCTCCCCAAAATTACTAAAGTAAATACTGTGTCTCTCTCTACTCTAGTCCATACTTGCCTACCTGACCCTCTCCATGAGGGAGAAAATGCTCTGTTCCTGGACTTTCCTGGTAATGTATGATTGCCATCCCCTGTGGTGAAACACCTTTCTTATCAATTAACTAGCTCACCACAGGTGATGGCAATCATACATTACCAGGAAAGTCCAGGAACAGAGCATTTTCTCCCTCATTGGAGAGGGTCAGGTAGGCAAGTATGCTCTAGTCTCACTCTCTTCTCTATAAACGGAGAGGACGCCAGCCACGTCCTCTCCCTATCAATCTCAATGCACGTGTGAAAATGGCGGCAACGCGCGGCTCCTTATATAGAATCCGAGTCTCGCGATAGAATCCGAGCCTCGCGAGAATCCGACAGCGGGATGATGACGTTCGGGCGCGCTCGGGTTAACCGAGCAAGGCGGGAAGATCCGAGTCGCTCGGACCCGTGTAAAAAAACCTGAAGTTCGGGCGGGTTCGGATTCCGAGGAACCGAACCCGCTCATCTCTAGTATTAGTGTGCCTTGAGGACCGTGGTTGGAAATGCCTGGTCTATAGAGTCCTGCCCGAGGTTAATACCCCTGTGATAAAATGGGTCTATTTACTAAGCCTTGGACGAAGATAAAGTGGATGGAGATAAAGTACCAGCCAATCAGCTCTTAACTGCCATGTCACAGGCTGGGTTTGAAAAAAAAGACAGGATCTAATTGGCTGGTACTTTATCTCTGTACACTTTATCTCCACACAAGGCTTAGTAAATACACCCCTTATTAGACTTCTAAACCTCTCATGTTTTAAATTTCCCTACAGTGCAACAAGGTATTGACAAGAAATAAAGTTGCATTTTATAGCTTTATGCATAACTAACTTTAAATGAGGCCCAATATGTGCATAGGGGGTAATTCAGAGTTGATCGCAGCAGCAAATTTGTTAGCAGTTGGGCAAAACCATGGGGG
Source organism: Pseudophryne corroboree (assembly GCF_028390025.1). Taxonomy (NCBI): domain Eukaryota; kingdom Metazoa; phylum Chordata; class Amphibia; order Anura; family Myobatrachidae; genus Pseudophryne; species Pseudophryne corroboree. Next base: position 107,949,212 of record NC_086453.1, read on the forward strand.
TCATTCCGACCCGATCGCTCGCTGCAGATTCTCGCAGCACAGCTATCAGGTCGGAACTGCGCATGCAGCACCGGCGCAAGCCAGCCATCGTTGCCTAGAGATCGCCTCTGAGGCAGAGGCGGTCGCTGCGCAGAAGGGGGCTGTTTAGGGGGCATGTTCCGGCCACACCTGCAGGTGTGGCCGGACCGTAAGGGGGGGCGTCACACGCAGCCGTTGCGGACTGGGGATGAGTAGCTCCCGGCCAGCACGCTAAAGCTGCGCTGGGCGGGAGCTACTCTAAAAGTGCAAAGGCATCGTCGCTGTGCCATGCCTTTGCACTTCTGCGGGGGGGGGGGGGGGGGGGAGCCGGCACTGACATGCGGGGCGGACTAGCCCTGTGCTGGGTGTCCCCCCCCCACATGTCAGTGTGAATGATGTAGCTGTGCTACGATCAACTCGGAATGAACCCCCATGTGCACTGCAGGCGGGGCAGATATAACATTTGCAGAGAGAGTCAAATTTGGGTGGGTTATTTTGTTTCTGTGCAGGGTATATACTGGCTACTTTATTTTTACGCTGCAATTTAGATTTCAGTGAACAAACTACACCCAAATCTAACTCTCTCTGCACGTTATATCTGCCCCACCAGTGGCGGAGCTAGAGAGTGGTGGGCCCAGGTGCAACAATATGCATTGCCCCCCCCCCCCCCCCCCATATTCCATGATGTGCACGTGGTCTCATTAAGAAGGGGCGTGGCCACACAATAGTACCCACTCAAAAACACGGTACACCTCACAGTAGTTCTCCTTACACACGTTACGCCTCACAGCAGTGCTCCTTGCACACATTACACCACAGAGCAGCACTCCTTACACACATTACGCCGCGCAGCAGCACTCCTTACACACATTACGCCGCGCAGCAGCACTCCTTACACACATTACGCCGCGCAGCAGCACTCCTTACACACGTTACGCCGCACAGCAGCACTCCTTACACACATTAGACTGCACAGCAACGCTCCTTACACACATTACACCGCACAGCAACGATCCTTACACACATTACACCGCACAGCAACGCTCCTTACACACATTACACCGCACAGCAGCGCTCCTTGCACACATTACACCTCACAGCAACGATCCTTACACACATTACACCACACAGCAGCGCTCCTTACACACATTACACCGCAGAGCAATGCTACTTAACAATGATGCCCTCTGTTTGGGACACTTCTCTGTGCCTCTATTTGCACCTTTGCGCCTCCTTTTGCCTCATTGTGCATCTAGCTTTACACTCTTTTGTATCTTTGTGCCCACTTGTAACTGAATATGTGCCCCCTTGTGCCTCTGGGTCTCCTTCTATCAGTTTTCCCTTTCTGGACTCCCCCCTCTGTGCTCTCCTTGCCACCATGCTCCCCATTAACACCCAATTTCCCTCCTGTCTGGGTGTTTGCTGAATGAGGCTTAAATCCCCACACTTTATGTTTACCTATAAGAGCCCAGCAGCAGCTCTGGCCTCTTCAGTGTCCCTTTAGTCTGTGATGTGTTGGCTTGGTCATCTAGCGCAAGGGTCTCCTGCCACTGCTCAGTGAGCAGCACGGATACAGCAGCCCGTTGCATTACCCTTCCCCCACTGTGCGGCTCAGGTGAGTCACGGCACCGGTGCTTGTCTGCATCTCAGGGACAGTGGAAGGACGGAAGCATCTCCACAATCATGCCCGGCAGCCAATAGTTCCTGCAGCTCCCGTTCCGCCTACACACTACCGCTCCTATCCTCCTCCAATCACGGAGGACAGGCTCGGGAACAGACAGAGGAAGCCCCTCCTCCCCCTCTGGCCAGGTCCGGACCGCGGCACCAGCACGTAGTAGACTGCTGAGCTCAGTAGCAGCTAAAGGTACTGAGGGACTGGCGGCTCGCAATGCAGTGGCAGCATTTAATGAGTCAGACTGACTCATTGTAATGCCACCGGCTGTGGGCCCCTTTATGGCGGTGGGCCCAGGTGCAATGCACTGGCTGCACCGCTAGTAGTTCCGCCTCTGTGTCCCCCCTGCAGTGCACATGGTATTGCCCAACTGCTAACAAATGTGCTGCTGCGATCAACTCTGAATTAGGCCCATAGGGGTACATTTACTAAGCAGTGATAAGAATGGAGAAGTGAGCCAGTGGAGATATTTCCCCATCAACCAATCAGCAGCTCTGTATCATTTTATTGTATGCAAATTATAGATGTTACTTCAGTGCTGATTGGTTGCCATGGACACTTCTCCACTGGCTCACTTCTCCGCTCTTATCACTGCTTAGTAAATGTACCCCATAGTCTTTGTGTGCATACTAGCTATGTTTCTGAGTGTGTGATGTAATACAGAGCAGTTTATTATAAGGTAATATGTTTGTACTGCGACTTTTAGCGTTTTGAGGACTCACACTGAAACCACATCTATAGTCTTATTCCAGCCATGTCTGACTGTGACTTTGGAGAGTAACTGGGACTGTGTATTATACGCCTGTTGACTATGCTCAGACCTTATTCCATCTGGTAGGCTTAAATACTCTTTGGGAGGAGCGTTCGTTTGATCTTATGTGTTGTTAATGTTTTAATAAATTTGTCAAGCAGTATCACGCTATGTGATTCCTTTTCTATTGCACTTATGAAAACTGTGAGGTGGACATAAAATAATGGCCCTCATTCCGAGTTGTTCGCTCGTTATTTTTCTTCGTATCGGTGCGATTTTCTGCTAACTGCGCATGCGCAATGTTCGCACTGCGGTTGCGTCAAGTAAATTTGCTAAGAAGTTTGGTATTTTACTCACGGCATTACGAGGTTTTTTCTTCGTTCTGGTGATCGGAGTGTGATTGACAGGAAGTGGGTGTTTCTGGGCGGAAACTGACCGTTTTATGGGTGTGTGTGAAAAAACGCTGCCGTTTCTGGGAAAAACGCGGGAGTGGCTGGAGAAACGGGGGAGTGTCTGGGCGAACGCTGGGTGTGTTTGTGACGTCAAACCAGGAACGAAACTGACTGAACTGATCGCAGTGGCAGAGTAAGTCTCGAGCTACTCAGAAACTGCTAAGAAATTTCTATTCGCAATTTTGAGAATCTTTCGTTCGCAATTCTGCTAAGCTAAGATACACTCCCAGTAGCGGCGGCTTAGCGTGTGCAATGCTGCTAAAAGCAGCTTGCGAGCGAACGACTCGGAATGAGGGCCAAAGATTTGGAAGAATTTGCGTGATTGCTTCTTGCCCTGCATGGAATTTCTTTATGCTGATCAATCCTCAATTGTGGGGAATCTATAAAGGTAACCTCAGTACAAGAGGGGCCATTAAGAGGTGTGTTTTGTGATAATATCTTAGATCGGGCAGTCCTATTGATTCTTGAAGCACTGTTTCCAGGGATTAAATAAGACGAAAGCTAAATAAGCACAAGGCTATATAATACCGCTTTCAGATCGCAAATGCCGGATCCCACCCGGTAAGAGAAACGTATCCTACCGGGTCGGTTGCCATAGCAGCGGGGGGGGGGGAAGGGGGCGCAGCAGGGGCGGGGGTGGAGGTGGCGCTGGGAGATAAGCTCATCTCCTGCGCCGTATTCAACCCGGTAATAACCCTTCTTTTTTACCGGGTTAGGCGACCCGCTAATTCGGCCAAAGTGCTTTCACATCGCACACTGACCCGTTTCGACACGGCAGTAGGCCGTGTCGATACTGGGTTATTTGTGCAATGTGAAAGGGGTATAAGAGTCCTTAGTTTTTTGTAATTGGTTTAGAATTTGTCAACTGTTGCTAGGTAGGTTTGGGGAATTTTGTGATTGGTCTGGATTGGCATATCAGGGAACCTAAAGAAGTGGCTATGTATATTCTCACAAGGCTGATGGTGAGTTTGGCATCCATCATGTTGGGTGGTGTTTGTCCCTCTATTCCTCTCCATTTTTTGTCCTACTCGTTCTGTTTTACTATTTGTTTATAAGGTGCTGTTGGGCAAGAGTATAGTATAGGACGTCAGGCCTATAAGGACGTTGCAGTGGCTAGTATATGAAGTGGCTAGTTATTAAGTGGCAGCTAATATCAATAGCAGTGTTATACCTGTGTTTCATTGGTTGCATCTTCAACTGATATTTGGAATTGACTCCTGTCTCTCCTTTTCACCAACAGGTAACTACAGCAGAGAGCTGATCACTGTGTGTTTATTGCTAAAAAGATATATTTGGTAACTACAGCAGAGAGCTGATCACTGTGTGTTTATTGCTAAAAAGATATATTTGGTAACTACAGCAGAGAGCTGATCACTGTGTGTTTATTGCTAAAAAGATATATTTGGTAACTACAGCAGAGAGCTGATCACTGTGTGTTTATTGCTAAAAAGATATATTTGGTAACTACAGCAGAGAGCTGATCACTGTGTGTTTATTGCTAAAAAGATATATTTGGTAAATTGTTAAGTGGATTAATATCTGTAGTCAGCAAAAACTTTGTGATTGACTGGGGCTTAGATTTCACATTTGGTAGTTGATTAACACCTTTTGGTGGAGGGTTGCTGTGTGGGGGAGGGGGTTTTAATCACAAAGAGCATGTGTTTGTAGACTTACTTAACCAGTATAGTATAGGACGTCAGGCCTATAAGGACGTTGCAGTGGCTAGTATATGAAGTGGCTAGTTATTAAGTGGCAGCTAATATCAATAGCAGTGTTATACCTGTGTTAAACCGAAGGAAAACAGAAGGCAAACAAACTTACAAATTAACAGAAGGACTGCATTACAACCTAAAAACTCTGGAACTTTATGTGGCCTCTCCTCGCCTCAAACATGAGAACACCAAGACCAGGCTTACCACCTCTCTGTCTGAGAACATCAAGTCTGCCCCTGGGCCTAACCATCAAGATGAACAGGGAACTGTGGGGGAAGAGCACCAGGACCAGGATCAGCAGGGACATCCCCATTGCGTCTGAGTATGCCCCCCTCATTCTCCTACCCACCCGAACTAAGTTCTGATCAAAATGTTATCCCACTCCTACTTCTGCCACTAGTTACCTGCTATTGTGTTTTTTTTTTTTTTTTTTTTCTCTCCATTGATCGCTTCCAACCCATGTGTTTTTCCTGTAATGTTTACCTCCACTGATTGCACACCTTTCCATTGTGCCCTACATGCAGGGTACATCATACTACTACATAAGCATCAGTTTTCCCATATATGAACTTGGCCCTTGTATGGCTCACCTCCCACAGTGTAACCTTCAAAGTGTGCCCAACATGGCTGCCCCATATTGTACACTTGTGGAAGGGATGAAAAATACATGGACCTTGTGGTTTTGTTGGAACCCTACTCTAAACTGTAGGACTCTGAAATCACCCCCATTTTGTGTCATCTCTTCTAGGGGTAGACTATTCCACCCTGGGTAATCCTACGCTTAGCGCCCAAGACGGCTGCTGCACTTGGTACCTATAAGGGTGGAATACACAACCCTTGGAGGTTATTACCCAAAATGCCTGCACCAATCCTGCGTTATGCTTTCTGTGGACTTAAGATTTTTCTTTTATGTCTGTGTTGCTTGTCTATTGTTGTATTACTCAAATCCTCTGTATCATCTGCACTGTTTTTGATGTCTGTAAAGCGCCTTGAGTCCTGTTGGAGAAAGAGCGCTATATAAATAAAAATTATTATTATATTATTATTATAAGAAGGCGCTACAAACCAGCAGCCATATAAGGTGTAGAACATACCCTGTAAAGGGGGCGGCTAGTATGGCCTACCTCTGCGGGAAGACTTTAGGCGTCTGTCCCTGCGGACACGCTCGTAATATCTGTTAGATGTCATGGGGGGTGTATCAGTCGCCTCCTAATTTAGTTTAGAATCATATGGCTGGAGCTGAGTGTTTGTAGCATCCTTTCTTGCTCCCCAAAAAATAAGTAAAGGCTCAGGGTCATACCTTTAATAAATCATGTTATGACCTTTAGACCAAAGCAGACAGTGTCTGTGTGGTTATTTCAGGTGATTAGATATTTGAATAAGTTGTACATATGGGTTAATTGAAATAAAGTTATTACCAAAAGGGGAGAATAAGGTGCGTGTCCGTGTTACCTTCTGGTTTTGGGCTATTACTATCTATATCACAATTTCTATGAAGGAGTGTTTTACCTGAGGTGTAAATCCATTTTTCCTAACATTATACACTATGAAATTATTTTTTTATTTTCTTGAAGAATAATAAGAACATTATGGGAGCGCCACACAATAAATAATCTACTATTTGGAATTGTTTCTGATAGAGAATGGTGATTTTAATCACATATTGTTCATTATTGTACTTTAGTAAGTTGGTCGGCCAGTATTATGGCCACCAGGCTTTTAGAGACTTTTCCTGCAAGTTAAGACAAGCTTCCAGATGTGTGGAAATCTAACTGCACTTTTTAAGCTGTCCAACCCATCTGTGCTCGTACCTCTGCCCACTGGAAAATGGGATCTCACCTACAGTAGCAATCAGTGCTAGGTGATTGCTCTGGTTATCTGTGCACACCGAGCAAATTTTGTGATCTTGCTTCATGACTTTTGGCTTGTTTGTTGACTGTCAATTTGTCTGCTTCTTGTCTGAACTGTCTATTCATCCGGCTCTGCTACTTGGCTTTATCTTTAGTCTGCAATTACTTGTCTCACTGTTTACTGTACCTCTGACTTTGTTACTGGATTATGCTTTGCCTCATTCTTGTTTGTCATTACTTATCTCACTGTGCAGTAGACTTCTGAGCTTGTTATACAAATACGCTATCCTATCCTGGTCTGCCTGGCTGTGAACTAGACTGGTACACAGTCTATCCTCATTAAGCTTTATCTTGATTGCTCACCTCCTTTTACCATATTCAAGTGTGTGACTCTGCCATTGAAGCTAAAAGTCTCAGGGGTAGATTTACCAAACCTCCTAAAAATCTCCCCATTGTATACATGGTTGGGCACTAGGACGCAGGGAGGTCTGTCCTCCAATCTGATTTATTACTGCACTTGTGCTACAGCCATCTTGTAGATCCTTACTTAGTACAGGAGACTATAGTGGTGTGACATGGCAGGAGACAGAAATCTCCTGGTTAGCAAATGAGAGACCCCAGTGATTACCTGCATGAAGCTGTTCCAGCATCCTGTACAGGGGCTGGCTGGCAAATGCTATACTGGGGAGCAAGGCCAAAGCACTGGCCCATGAGAAGCCCATACCCAAATGACAGCCCAAAGTCCTGAACATGTGATGATTCATTAAACATGAAATATCGATCTGTCAGGAGAAAAACGATGCCATCACTGGCACAAAAGGATCGTTCTCCCTTAGCCCTATACACCAATGTAGCCACCACTCACAACAACCATGCTGCTGAAAGCTATCCAAGTCCCAAAGTGGACCTCCTAATTCTGACAACATCATTCCCACAATGGCGTGCCAGAACAGAAGCATCAAGAACTTCCAATAGCCTTCAAACAAAGCTCCCATACTATTCAGTACTGGCCACACTATGTTCCACACAAAAGAAGTACCCAATGATGCACAACTGTAGCCCATCAGCACAGTGTGCCATCTCCTTCCGCACCACTGCCTGGCCCATGTCAGCCAAGCAGCAAAATAGTCAAAAACAGCAACTCAGAGAAAGTGGCGCCACACTACTGGTGAGCCACAGCAGCATCCATGCAACTCAAAAGTAACAAGGAGTAAAAAGAAACCTCACCCAAGTCAGAAAAACGCAGTTTCACAGCAAGTCATGCACCATGTATGCATATGGGGGAAAGGAGAAATAAATAATAAACCACACAGGCAGTGACACGCACAAACAGTAACACCAAAGTGGAACAGAGACACATGTGAGTAGGGACAGAGGGAACCACGGGCAGCGGCAGGGGCATACACTGTCAGGGATAGAGGCATGCACAGGCAGTGACAGAAGCACACGTGGGCAGTGACAGGGGCAGACACGAGCAGGCACAGAGGCAGATATGGGCAGGGACAGAGGCTGAAATGGGCAGGGACAGAGGTACGCACAGGCAGGGACAGAGGCTGATACAGGCAGGGACAGAGGCACACACGGGCAGGGATAGAGGCACGCATGGACAGGGACAGATGCAGAAATGGGCAGGGATAGAGGGAGAGACACAAACAAAATTGGTGACAAAGGCAGAGACAAACAGTGGGTGACAGCCACAAGCACTCTGTGGGTGGAGAAGCAGACACTGATCGCCTGGCCTAGACAATTATGTAGAGGCATAAAGAGTCTGGCGGTGGGGGGATGCAGTGCAGCTGGGACCACGTGTTACCAGCCTGGAAGGAGATGCTGAGATCTCCAGCCACTCACCTAGCACCTGAGCCGCTGTCCACCCCTCCTCCTGTACAGAGCAACAACAATCCCCGCCAGAGCAGACAGTAGGGTAAGCACTGCATGTGTCACGCAGTTCTGCCACCAGCTGAAAGGATGAGGTGGGACAGGGCCAAGGTCGTGGCTGAAGTCAGTGCTCAGTGAGCAGCACTGTTCTGTCACGCAATACAATATGGCTGCACGCTGCCCATCCATGGCAATAGGAAGTGCACAGCCAGTGCTACAACTTTATGCATTCCAGAGGTTGGCGGCCGGCCCTAGGGACCCAAAATGGGACCGACCCCGGGACATTTGACATCCTGCCCCCTGGCCCAACCCGCCACTGATCCTGCACCATTACCTGCAAACAACATACACTCACTGGCTGATGAGCTGTATAGAACCCCACTACACTGAAACTTCAATCTAGGAGAATCATTGTGTATATAACAGTGAGTACGGTGTACCTGTTATATTTCAATAAACTAACATCACTGGTTAAGAAACTTGGCTGTTCATAGTTTGAGTCTTCCGCTGGTGTGTGTCTATATAGCTCTGCAAGTAACATCTGCACACAGATTATTCCCAACAGTGTTACCCATAGTAACCAATCAGATTCTAACAATCATTTTCTAGGATGCAATACCGCCTCTTTTAATTTTAAGAAGCTTTAGCAAATATAACCCTGATGCTCTCTAGCACAGGTTCTCAAACTCGGTCCTCAGGACCCCACACAGTGCATGTTTTGCAGGTCTCTTCACAGAATCTCAAGTAAAATAATTAGCTCCACCTGTGAACCTTTTAAAATGTGTCAGTGAGTAATGAATACACCTGTGCACATGCTGGGTGACCTGCAAAACATGCACTGTGTGGGGTCCTGAGGACAGAGTTTGAGAACCTATGCTCTATAGCACAGGTTCGCAAACTCGGTCCTCAGGACCCCACACGGTGCATGTTTTGCAAGTCTCCTCACAGAATCACAAGTGAAATAATTAGCTCCACCTGTGGACCTTTTAAAATGTGTCAGTGAGTAATTAAAACACCTGTGCACCTGCTGAGTTACCTGCAAAACATGCACTGTGTGGGGTCCTGAGGACCGAGTTTGAGAACCACTGCTCTATAGCATAGGTTCTCAAACTCGGTCCTCAGGACCTTAGACAATGCATGTTTTTCAGGTCTCCTCACAGAATGACAAGTGAAATAATTAGCTCCACCTGTGGACCTTTAAAAATGTGTCTGTGAATAATTAATACACCTGTGCACCTGCTGGGTTACCTGCAAAACATGCACTGTGTGGGGTCCTGAGGACCGAGTTTGAGAACCTATGCTCTATAGCACAAGTTCTCAAACTCAGTCCTCAGGATCCCACACAGTGCATGTTTTGCATGTATCCTCACAGAATCACAAGTTAAATAATTATCTCCACATGTGGACATTTTAAAATGTGTCAGTGAGTAATTAATACACCTGTCCACCTGCTGTGTTACCTGCAAAACATGCACTGTGTGGTGTCCTGAGGACCGAGTTTGAGAACCTATGCTCTGTAGTACTGTGTGACAGGTATAACGGTTGGCCTACAGCCATACTTGCCTACCTGACGCTCTCCATGAGGGAGAAAATGCTCTGTTCCTGGACTTTCCTGGTAATGTATGATTGCCATCACCTGTGGTGAGCTAGTTAATTGATAATAAAGGTGTTTCACCACAGGTGATGGCAATCATTCATTACCAGGAAAGTCCAGGAACAGAGCATTTTCTCCCTCATGGAGAGGGTCAGGTAGGCAAGTATGCCTACAGCACAGGTTCCCAAACTCAGTCCTCAGGACCCCACACAGTGCATGTTTTGCAGGTCTCACAGAATCACGAGTGAAATAATTAACTCCACCTGCAGACCTTTTAAAATGTGTCAGTGAGTAGTAATTAATACACCTGTGCACCTGCTGGGTTACCTACAAAACATGCACTGTGTGGGGTAATGAGGACCGAGTTTGCCGACCTATGGCCTACAGCTAATCAGCAATGGGCTGGTACTGCATAAGCAAGGGGTCCCTTTGGTGACTGATCCCAAAACACAGCAGACTTTGTTTTTCTTTATTAATATTTACCATTTCTGACAGGTTAGACAGCACAAACAGCATTTGGGTAAGAGGATGCAGTGTGAGAACTTACTGGAATTGTGCTACTGTGTTTCACCTGTAGTAGACTGCATGGTTTGCAAACCACATATCAATTTTGAAAACCTGCAGTTGAAATCCCCCCACCCCACCCAATCTGTATTTTAAAACATGAATAGTTTGTGTGACGCAACAATATACTGTAACAGTTCAGCCTTCCACAGCTTTCTAATTAGCTAGTCACTGACTCAGCCGCTGATTTGTCTGTAAGGACTGAGCAGAGAAATAACCAGTTACAAGTCAGCTGCCAGTCCGGTGTGGATTGAACCTCTACACTGGTGCAAAGAAACTCTGTTTTGTTTTCACAAACACGCAAGTATGATCAACAGCTGTTTTTTCATCTCTTTATACCTCAAACTGGGAATGATGAGTGGTTGAGTTTTGTCTCCAAGTCTTTGTGGTTATTTGGGGACTGACAGAATCCTGCACTTAAACCGTCCTGCCACTAATTATACGGCTGGCATAAAATGAGGGCCTTTCTCTCCAAGTTACTGAGGCCCTGTTGGGATCTCCCTCTCTGGCAATGCTGTTTACGTTGTAGGTGGGAGGCTAGCAGTTAAAATATTTAGAGCTATGTTTCTGCTGTTTGTAACCTTACGGTGATTTATGCTAAGGAAGTTGTGTATGTTTATAAGAGCGTGCATGTTTGAGGAATTTCCCTGCTGAACATGCATTAGAGGTTGATTGATTTCTTTATATTGATCTGCAACCACAGCCTCCCACCTCACAGGCTATTTGTGGGCATTTGTTGATTAACACTCAATGGCTGATGTATTAAGCCTGGAGAAGTAATGAAGCAGTGATAAGTGGAAGGTGATAACGCACCAGCCAATCAGCTCCTAACTGTTCATTTACATATTGGCGCTGAATGGCTGGTGTTTTATTACTTTACACTTTTCACTGCTTTATCACTTCTCCAGGTTTAATACATCTGCCCCAATTTGCTCTATTTATCTCAGGAGTGGCTAAGCTAAATCTGGGGCCCGAGAATATAAGAACATGCAGGCTTTTCATATCAAGAGGTAAATTCAGTTAAGGTCGAAACTGCCGTCTTGTTGAAAAGATGGCAGTTTCGACTTTTTCAGGTTGGAAGGGGTTCCGAACTATTCAGTCCCCAGCTTTTTTATTCGTCAAGTCGGGGAATTCGACTTGTGGAATAGTATGTGAATCGGCGGTATAGCTGCCGATTCACGTGCTTCTGAGGGAAACGGGGCCAAATTCGACAGGTTTTGGCCCCGTTTCTGACCATCTCAGTTCGACTTAAAAAAAAGTTGAACTGAGATGAGGGACCTGAGAAGAGGAGAGGGGGAAGAGCTGCGGGCAGACGGGGGACAGCAGCGCTACAGAACAGTGCTGCAGGAGGATGTAGCACAGCCGCCGCTCACGGCAGCATCCACCGGCTCCAGCAAGTGAGGACCCGCTTGCTGGAGCCGGGTGGATGCTGCCGTGAGGTCTGGCGGCTGTGCCACATCCTCCTGCAGTGCTGCTGTCCCCCGTCTGCCCGCGGCTGTCCCCCGTCTCCCCGCTGGTCTCTCCCCTCTCCGGTCCCTCATCTCAATTTGACTTTTTTAAAGTTGAATTGAGATGGGCATTGAATAGCCCTTGTCGGATCCATTCTGACAAATGCATGGAATGGATCTGGCCTCAAATGAATATACCCCCAAATCTTCCAACCATCAAACTACCCTTTTCCGCTCCCTCAAACATTCTAGAATGTTCACAAAAGAAGATTCAAAAGGATCGACATTACAATGGTTGACACAAAAATGGTCGACACTTTTTTTTGTCCACATCTTGCATATTTCAGGTTCTGTGACCACCATCAGAAGAACTGTAGACCCTCTTGGGCTCACTTCGCTCATCACAGATTACTATTCCCAATTATAGTCCAAGTGGATAATAAATCAAGCAAATGTTGGGAAAACACACGAAACCCCCGAAAAACACGTGTTGACCATTTGTGTGTCGACCATCGTCATGTCCAGCTTTTGAACCTGTCGACCATCAGCACTGTCGACCTTTCATACCTGTTGACCTTTTTTACCTGTCGACCTAATGTATGTCGACCATATGTTATCGACCTACTAACTGTCTAGCTAGACAGTGTAGATCTATCATCCAGAATCCCATGTAGAAACCACCAGAAACCACCTCTGTAGAATGCAATGGTTTGCAGTTCCAATACGTACTATTTACTAGGTTGTTTTGTCTAAAGTGAAATTGCCATCATCCCGGTCGGGGTCTAAATGACAATCCGCCGTGGCACGTTCTATATGGCAGCAGTTTCTATTGAAACCACTGTGGATTAGAAGCTATTCTATTAATTTGCCTGTACCATTTGTTATAGAAAGTTCAAATTGGTATCATAGAAAGACAACTGGCTCTTTCACTGTGCAGGTTTGTGAGGAGTGGGAAAGGAGAAAGTTCTAGCAAAATAGTAGGAGTAGAATATAGGGCCTGATTCAGAGCTGCACACAAGGCCAGCATTCAAGTAGTTTAGCGATTCCCGCTACTAGAAGGAGTTACACAGTGTGCACACACAAATGCGTTGTTGCAATTGAGAAGCAATGTCCCAGAAAAATGCTGGGCTTTCCTGGGTGATGACCAGGAGTTTATAGAGCAGACGCATGGGTCTATGGGTGTGGTTTGTTATCGGAGTTTCACGGGCATGTCGCTGAGGTGTTCACACTGTTATAGGGTTGGTGCAAGTGTTGATGCTGCCACCGATAGTGGCGTCTACAGATGCACAAGGCGGTATTACAACATCTACAGATACTGAAAGTGAGCGTCACATTCATATGCACAGATATATATACGTAGGGTTGCTGTATTATACAGGATTGTTACGATTTGAAAAGAATATGCTACAGTATGTCCCAAATTGATTCAATAAGGGAGTTTGTCTTGTATTAACTCTAAACTCTCTTATACGGCACTGAGTCACCTCTACAGCTAGAGATGTAGCGTATACAGACGTCCGTCTGCTCTATGACTAACTAGCAAAGTCCCGTGAGACTTGAGATTCCGGATGTCTTGTGGGCATTCGGCAGTCATTACAGCACCGCACCAGTGTGCCCCAGTTTGTCAGCCACCCCCAGCATGTGTCTCGACCCCCCCTCTTGCTCCTGTCCCTGGAACTAGCCGCGTCCCTCTCCCTGTGAACCCCGTGAGATGGAGTCCTGGATAGATCAGGTGGCCTGGGACCAGCTTCTGGGGGCCCTGGGGAGTCCTTGTGAGGTCCTGGGGATCCGTCTGTGATGCAAGGAGGCGCGGTTGTGAGTCGTGGCGGTGCAGTGTAGTGCCTGCTGCCATGCAGGTGTAGACTCACTACTTACCAGGCGCCGCACTCTCTCACCTTCAGGTCACTGAACCTTCAACGGACCTGGAACCTTCAGTTGGACCTGGACACAGCGATCCCCTACCAGATGCAGACGACGGACGAGCTAGGAAGACATGCGAACCAATTAAGGAGTATCGGCTCTTCATCGACCGGAAAAAGAGGATACTCCAGGGGTGGCGGCAACCTTCACCGGTTGGGTAAAAGGTTATCACAGGCACAAAGCCTCAGCCAACCAGTTTTCACCTAACAGCACTCTCACGCTGAGGTGTATCCTGGACCTCGCACGGCCGTGCAAGGTCCACTGAACCGGCGCTCAGGGGACAGACAGACAGAGGGACACAGTACTGTGCCGGGCCAAACTCTATCCTAGTGTAACACCACTACACTAACTACAACAGCAGAGACCTCAAACTAACTCTGTGTGTGGGGTGCAACAAAACTAAACACAAACTATAAGCAAACTTGGCCCTGCACGGAGAGAACAATCCAACAACACAGTACAGTATCTACAGCAGTGCTATCCCTTTAAGTTCCTATCTGCTTTAGATTATTGGGGAGTGGGTGCCATACAGCCTACCCACCTCCTATACACTAACTTACCAGGGACTCAGGCCCTATGAGCCTGCCTGCATGTACACGTTGGGAGTGGCCTGCCCTAGTGCCCATTACCACCCTTATTCACCTGGGGAGCACTCCCTTTTACACTGGGCCTAGTGCCCCCTAATTAACCACAGGCCAGAGGCCTGACTTTACCCTCGGGCCTAGTGCCCGCCTGACTTGGGGCCAGTTGGGTGGCCTGGGCCTAATGCACTTTAACTAGGGCCTAATGCCCTCTACATGGGGACAGGCCTAATGCCTGGGATTAGCCGTGGGCCTATTGCCCGCCTACTGCGTCACAGGCCGGTAGCCTGACTGCCCCACGGGCCTAATGCCCGATCCCTGTTGGTCTAGGGAGGGGTGGGGGTAACAGGTATCACCTTAAAATGGCCTACATGACCCAGTGGGAGAGGCACCAGGGGGAGCTTCATCAGCTCTTTTCTTCCTACCCCTGGTGGTCTCTCCAGCCCGCGCCTCAGTCTTCTGCCACTGGTTCATCCTGGCCCGCGTCCAGCTGCCACCAGACATCTTCTCTGGCGCCGCCCGGGTCTTCAGGACTCTTCCGCGACCTCAGGAACTCCCTCTACGGCGGCGTCTTCTCTCCGCCGCTGTCCGACTCTTCTGCGCTCTTCCGCGCGGTCTCCTCCTCAGTCCCGGTGGCGTCTGATGTCACTCGCCGGGGGCGGGGTCTATGACGTGGCAAGCGCGGATTGGCTCGCCGCGGCCGCCCGTGATTGGCCGGTGTCCTGCGAGCCGTGATTGGCTCGCGGAGGGCGCCGGATTTGAAATGACGCGCCCGTTGCTTCTCATTGGCAGCCAAATTGGTGCCATTTTGGTGCCAACAGCTTACCGCTGTTTGTTACTCTACCGCTTATGCCATCTATAGATGGTGAAAGCGTTATTGTCCCCATTGCCGGTCCCCAGATGTAGCCTGTCAGCGACAGCGAGGAAAATGTTGTCACTGAGGACGACGTTGCTGGACCTTGCCGGAGAGGTAAGTAATGTTAAATACCAACTGCATATTCGTATCAATGCGATACTAAACGAAATATGTCACTGATGTTTAGATTTGTTGCTAAATAGTGTAGGGCACATTTTTTTTATTTTGCTTGAACAAAGGTGGCAACCCTTGATGTACACCAGTGAGGGGCATTGTAGTCGCATTTGCATAAAGTCGCAGAAGGACGACTGCCGAAAAAAGCAACTGAGGTCGCTCCCTATGTCCACCACTGAATCTGGTACATAAAGTGATTGCTAATTGCGAGTTCTTTCAAAAACTATGTGCAAGTGTACCTAGAAGAATTGATGCTGTTTTGAAGGCAAAGGGTGGTCACACCAAATATTGATTTGATTTAGATTTCTCTTCTGTTCATTCACTTTGCATTATGTTAACTGATAAAAAAAATAACCTATTAACACTTTTATTTTTTAAATCATTCTTACGTTGCAGCACTTTTTCAACACCTGCCTTAAACTTTTGCACAGTACTGTATATATGTTTAAAATAATTCAAATTAAACAGCCTATTCTGAACTGTTTTATTCTTCCTATTCTTTATCTGTATCACTCTGTTTTCGTCACAACAGGGGCCATTTTCTAAGACAAATATACCACTCTTAGGTGTGCGGTCAGTCTCTGATATATGTACGCCTTGAGTGGTTAAATTGTATATATAAGAAATGTATTGAATTTGCAGTGGTTTATACGTATATCGCTGCATTGCTTACTAAGTACACTGCAATAAATGGGTGAGGTATAATAAATCTACAATGTCTAGGTAACATAGTAACATAGTATCTAAGGTTGAAAAAAGACAATTGTCCATCGGGTTCAACCTATTTGTGGTCTCCTATGCACGATTATTTTGTATAAAATTTTGACTGAAGTTGCTGACTGCCGTTCCGATTAACCCCTCTTTTTTATAATAACCATAGTGTGTGACTATGCCCCGTAACCCTGGATATCCTTATCCATTAGGAATTTATCTAACCCATTCTTAAAGGTGTTGACTGAGTTGGCCATTACAACTCCCTCAGGCAGGGAATTCCAAACACGTATCGTCCTTACCGTAAAAAAGCCTTTACGCCGTATTGTGTGGAATCTCCTCTCCTCTAACCTGAGCGAGTGTCCATGAGTTCTCTGTGTTGATCTAACCAAAAACAGGTCCTGCGCAAGATCTGTATATTGTCCACTTATATATTTGTAAATGTCGATCATGTCCCCTCTTAATCTCCTCCTCTTTTCCAGTGTAAACATGCCTAGTCTTGCAAGCCTTTCCTAGTATTCCAGCGTCTCCATGCCCTTAATTAGTTTGGTCGCCCGCCTTTGAACCTTTTCTAGCTCCAGGATATCCTTTTTGTAGTAAGGTGCCCAGAAT
This sequence comes from Pseudophryne corroboree, assembly GCF_028390025.1. Classification (NCBI taxonomy): domain Eukaryota; kingdom Metazoa; phylum Chordata; class Amphibia; order Anura; family Myobatrachidae; genus Pseudophryne; species Pseudophryne corroboree. Next base: position 107,966,002 of record NC_086453.1, read on the forward strand.
TGTACACAGTATTCAAGGTGTGGCCTCACAAGTGATTTATATAACGGGAGTATAATACTCTCGTCCCTAGCATCAAGTAAGGTCACAGTCAAGGTAGACAGTCAAAAGGTTGACAACCTATGGTCGGCATGACTTAGGTCAACAGGTGCAAACAGCCAACTGGGTCAAAAGGTCAACATGACAATGGGCGACACACAACTGTTCAACACATTTTTTGAAAAAAAAATTTTTAGGCCAAATCTTGTATGTTTCATGTTTTGTGACCACCATCAGTACAAACGTGTACTCTTGTGGACTTGCTTGTCTCGCCACGCTTCAGACAGGTTACTATTCCTAATAGATGTCCACATGTATAGTAAATCAAGCGAACATTGGGAAAACGTGACTAACCCAAAAAAAGACGTCTTCCAGTTGTGTGTTGACCATTGTCATGTCACCCTTTGAACCTGTCGACTTTTCAACTTAAGCACTGTCAATCTTTCAAGTGTCGACCTTTTTGTACCTGTCTACCTAATGCATGTCAACCATATGGTGTCATCCTATTGGCTGTCGACGAATACATTGTCGATCTATCATCCGGATATCCGCTAAATTAGGCTGAGATATTTACAGCCTAGTAGGTTCTTTATTTTTCAAGAGATTCAGAGGTGGTCACATGTGTCCTGGTAGTTACCCCGGGGGACGCAGATCGGAATGGCATGGAGATCCATGCAGCTCGATGGGTGTTCTTGGGCGGTGGCTTGGGGATGGCTTTCGTTGGTGGGCATGTCGGGGGTGTGCTAGTATCAGGGACTGTATTAAAAGATGCAGTTCCACTAGCACCAGTGGCAATGACCCGTCAGACATACTGAGCAACCATAGGATTTTATGTAATGGGCCTTATTCGGGTTTGTTAGCAAACCAAAAAAGTAATCAATTGGTCAAAACCATGTGCAGTGCAGGTGGGGCAGATGAAACACGTGCAGAGAGATTAGATTTAGGTGGAGTGTGTGCAAACTAAAATCTAAATTGCAGTGTAGAAAATAAGCAGCCAGTATTTACCCTGCACAGAAACAATATAACCCACCCAATTCTAACTCTTTCTGCACATGTTATATGTGTCCCACCTGTTCAATGATGTGGAAATTTGTGAACCGCCGTGGATAAAAGCCACTGCCTGTGGATGTCTCAATAGACAGCCCATCAGCTGCGGCATTAGCATAAATTCCCAGTAGAGTCCACCTCTGAATCAGGACGACCGTTACCAATTTGCTGATGCGTTTGTAAGGAAAGCTTTCTTTTTCCTACTGTTTTTTGTCTTTATGTGCAGAGAATATTAGTTTCATTTGGTTTTCTCTGGAGGAGCACAGACCATTCTGTTGTAGGTCTTCTGAGAATCTGCAGACATATTCACTTCACATCTATTTGCTTTGCAAGCTTGAATACATACAGTATAAAGATAACACTGGGATGGCAAATGGTTAGCTCCACTTGCTCTCATTACCAATGTGAGGTCTTCTAAGTATGTTTTATTGGTACTTGCGGAGTGAGATTGAGGTCTGACGACTTTGCCAAGGAGAATAATATTTTTATCCCTTGAATCTGTAGGCATGGGTAACAACTTTCTGTTAAAGCGTTGTGATTACTATATGTAAAGGAAAAATGTTCTTAAAGTGGTCAAGTAAATGTCTCAAGGTGGTTACAGTCTTGCAGATGTTACTTGCCTGTGCTGCAGTCGCAATTAAATAATTAGTTTCATGTGTGGTGTATAGTACTATAGATCTGTGTTGAATACTGTAGATTAATTTTTATTAGTGTACACTGGTCAAAGATCTAAGTGTAATATCTAAAAAAAAATCTATGGTCAAGATACCATCACAGGTCTCTCAACAAATACAGTAAGAGTAAGTGAAGCTCCCTTGCCTTGTACAGAGGGGACATCATGTGCTTACTGTCACAACTGAGGGCCTGAGCTGACGGGAGGCAGCCTCAGTTGTAGGGGCTGAGATGTACCGGAACCTGGGAGGTTGTATCAGACCCCTGGACATGTAAGTAACATGAATAATAACTGCCCGAAGGCGTGACCACGACAACTTGGATAAAAGTCAATGATGTTTATTATGACAACTCCGCAACACAGCAGCAGTAAAAGAAAACGTAAAAGTCAGCAAATAATAAATACAGTTCCTGGGTACTACAGGATGGCAGGAGCCACATGGCACTGGTAGTGTGAGATAGTTCTTATGATCTTCTAGATGGAAAGTCCTTACCAGGCCCGACTGTAGCAATGGAGATAACCCAGGATTGTGCCAGCTGGTGTTCCAGGAAAAGCTGGGTTGCTGAAGGTAAAACAGCTGCTGTGGATACTGGCTGGAACCAGACTGTTGTTAGCACGGAGTGGATACTGGCTGGAACCAGTTAAATAATAGATGAACTTGGGAGCGGAGAAATAATAATACCGGTGGAGAGTGGTAAAGTGTAGAAAGGACACCGGCCCTTTAAGGGAAGCTGTACTCTGCTGAAAGCTGAGCTGGAAGCAGGTAATGTTGTAGCTGGAAACAGATGAATCCACAATGGATTGGAGAGTCAGGCTACACCGCAGGTGGAATGCTGGTGCGGGTCTCTATGGTGGAAGTCTTGAGACAGGAGCTGGAACCTGGAAGACAATCACAGGAGAGAGACAAACAGGAACTAGGTTTGACAACCAAAGCACTGACGCCTTCCTTGCTCAGGCACAGTGTATTTATACCTGCAGCAAGGAAGGGATTGGCTAGGCAATTATGCAGATTAACAATACTGACAACAGATTGGAGGAAATGATCAGCTGACAGAATCCAAGATGGCTGCGCCCATGCAGACACTTGGAGGGAAGTTTGGTTTGTAATCCATGTGGTAATGAAAACAGTAATGGCGGCGCCGGCCACTGGAGACAGGAGACGCCAGGCTGACAAGTGCACATCCAACCACGCGGACACAGCGGAGGCCGCGGCTGACGTAATCGCCACTCTGACACTCTGCATGCAGAAGCTCAGGGACGGCGGCGGAGGCCGCGGGAGACGCCATGCCAGATGTAATAAGGCGTTACTGTGACAGCGTCTCAGAGAGACAGGAGAGGATGCAGGAATGTGAACATTAGGATAACAGATGGGATCCGGTCCTGGAGCGCTGAGCCAGCCTTAGGAGGCATCTGATGGGTAAGAAATGGCGTCCAGATACCCGGATCGTGACAGCACCCCCCCCTTTAGGAGTGGCCCCAGGACACTTCTTTGGCTTTTGAGGAAACTTGGAATGGAATCTCCGGACCAAGGCAGGAGCATGGACATCAGAAGCATTGGTCCATGAACGTTCCTCAGGGCCGTAACCCTTCCAGTCAATAAGATACTGTAGTTGACCGTAACGGTGACGTGAGTCCAGGATCTTGGCCACTTCATACTCAACGCCTCGTTGAGTTTGGACTTTCGGAGTAGGAGGAAGTGAGGAATGAAACCGATTCAAGATCAGCGGTTTCAACAGGGAAACATGGAATGTCCTGGGTATTTTTAAGAAGGGAGGCAACTGGAGTCTGTAAGCAACAGGATTGATGACTTGTTCAATCTTGAAAGGACCGATATAGCGAGGTGCAAACTTCATACTGGGAACTCTTAACCTCAAATTCTTCGTGGATAACCATACCCGATCACCCACCTTGAGAGCAGGAACTGCTCGACGCTTCTTATCCGCAAACTTCTTGTACCTGAACGATGCCTTGAGCAGAGCTGATCGTACGCTCTTCCAGATATTGGCAAACTGATGCAAGGTGATATCCACTGCGGGAACAGAAGTTGCTGGAAGCGGTTGGAACTCAGGGACTTTAGGGTGGAATCCAAAGTTGGTGAAGAATGGTGTTGAAGAAGATGAAGAATGATACTGGTTGTTATGACAGAACTCGGCCCAGGGAAGTAATTGAACCCAGTCATCTTGAGAGGAGGACACATAGATGCGGAGGAAGGCCTCCAAGTCCTGATTCACCCTCTCGGTTTGACCATTGGTCTGAGGATGGTAAGCCGTGGAAAACTTTAGCTTGACTTGGAGGACTTGACATAAACTTCGCCAGAATTTGGCTGTGAATTGAACTCCTCGATCTGAGATAATCTCTTCAGGAAGACCGTGGAGTCGGAAGATCTCTTGTATGAATACTTGAGCCAACTTGGAAGCTGACGGAAGACCGGTGAGAGGAATGAAGTGTGCCATCTTGGTGAACCGGTCAACTACCACCCAGATGGTATTGAACTTGTTGCACATGGGTAAGTCTGTAATGAAATCCATCGACAAGTGGGTCCATGGTCGACGGGGAACGGATAGTGGAACCAGTTGCCCCGCAGGCGACTGGCGGGATACTTTATGTTGGGCACACTTTGGGCAAGATGCAATAAACTCCAAGACGTCTTTTTTCAGAGTTGGCCACCAATAGGACCTAGAGATAAACTCCAGGGTTTTTTGGATACCTGTATGTCCGGCAAAACGGGAAGCATGGGCCCAATGCATGAGCTTCTTCCTTAGCATCGGCTTCACAAAACTTTTCCCTGATGGGGGCGTAGAGTCCATCCCTACCGTGGAGAATGCCAACGGATTTATAATAGGATGCTTGTCTGAAGACTCTGACTCATTTTCTTGCTCCCATGAGCGGGAAAGGGCATCGGCCTTGCGATTCTGAGAGCCCGGACAGAACTGGAGTTTAAAGTCGAACCTGGAAAAGAAAAGTGCCCATCTGGCCTGACGAGGGTTGAGACATTGTGCGCCCTTCAGGTATAAAAGGTTCTTGTGGTCTGTAAGTATGGTGATTAAATGAGAAGCTCCCTCCAACAGATACCTCCACTCTTCTAGAGCGAGCTTGATGGCTAGCAACTCCTGGTCGCCAATGGCATAGTTGCGCTCAGCTGGGGAGAACTTCCGGGAGAAGAAACTGCAAGGATGTAAATGGCCATCTTTAGCCCTCTGAGATAACACCGCTCCTACTCCAACGGAGGAGGCATCCACCTCTAGGATGAAAGGAGAGTCGATGTCAGGCTGTTTCAGGACAGGCGCAGAGATGAACCTCTGTTTTAAAAGATGAAAAGCTTGCATGGCTTCTTCAGACCACTTGGACGGGTTAGCACCCTTCTTGGTGAAAGCAGTAATAGGCGCCACAATGGTGGAAAAGTCTCGTATAAACTTTCGGTAATAATTGGCGAACCCTAAGAACCTCTGGACCCCTTTGAGGGTTAAGGGTACCGGCCAATTCTGAATTGCTTGTAGTTTCTCAGGATCCATCTCTAGTCCGGAACCGGACACAATGTACCCTAGAAACGGAATGGACTTGACTTCAAAGACGCATTTTTCTAATTTGCAATAGAGATGATTGACACGGAGACGGGACAGAACCTCTTTAACCCAAAAACGATGTTCCTCTAAATCGTTGGCAAAAATGAGGATATCGTCTAGATAGACCACGACATGACGGTATAGAATGTCTCTGAAGATCTCATTGACAAAATGCTGGAAGACAGCTGGAGCATTGCTCAATCCGAAGGGCATGACGAGGTACTCATAATGTCCGTCACGGGTGTTAAAGGCGGTCTTCCACTCGTCACCCTCACGGATCCGGATGAGATTGTATGCACCTCGCAAGTCCAGCTTTGTAAAGATGGTAGCTCCGCTAACTCTGTCAAAGAGCTCAGTAATCAGGGGTAAAGGATAACGGTTCTTGATGGTAATGTCGTTCAAACCTCTGTAGTCGATGCACGGCCGCAGACCACCATCTTTCTTTTTTACAAAAAAGAAGCCTGCGCCGGCTGGGGAAGAAGAAGGTCGAATGAACCCCTTTGCTAGGTTCTCTTTAATGTACTCCTCCATAGAATGCGTCTCAGGCAGAGACAACGGATAAGTTCGGCCTCGAGGTGGAACCTTCCCTGGAACGAGATCAATCGGGCAGTCCCATTCTCTATGAGGAGGAAGGATATCAGCAGAAGCTTTACTGAACACATCCGTGAAATCTTGATATGGAGAAGGTGGAACATCAGACGACCTGGGGGAGGAAGAACAGACAGGCAATACTTTAAACAAACATGTCTCTGCACAGGAGGAACCCCATGCCAGGATTTGCGTAGTCGTCCAATCAATTGTAGGATTGTGAAGACGGAGCCATGGAAGGCCCAGGACCACAGGATGTGTGGCTCTTGGAATCACTAAAAGTGAAATAAGTTCGGAATGAAGAACTCCCACTCTCAGACGAACTGGTAGAGTCCTTAGAGCAATAACAGTATCAAAAATTTTACTGCCATCCACGGCAGTTAAGGAAAAGGAGGAAGGAAGTCTCTCGGTGGGTAGGGACCACCGTTTAACATAGGCTTCAGTAATAAAGTTCCCAGCTGCTCCGGAATCAAGGAGGGCAATGACGTTCCGATAACGTTGAGCAACTTGAAGCAAGACTGGGAGATTACAATCATGAGGAGATGGAGAGGAGATCATTACTCCTAGCCGGCCCTCTCCTGGGCGAGCTAGGGTTTGGAGTTTTCCCGGACGTTCGGGACAGGCATTGATGGTGTGAGACGGAGCTGCACAGTAAAGACAAAGAGACTCAGAGAGGCGTCTTCGGCGCTCAGCAGGAGTTAAACGGGAACGGCCAATTTGCATGGGCTCATCTTTAGATGGTGACAGTTGACGAGGAGGAGGAGCAGAAGATTTTGGAGCAGATGATCTTCCACGCTCAGTTGCTCTCTCTCTGAAACGTAAATCAACTTTCGTGCAGAGTGAGATTAGCTCATCTAACTTAGAAGGTAAGTCTCTGGTAGCTAACTCATCTTTAATAAGCTCAGATAAGCCATGCCAGAATGCAGCATACAGGGCCTCGTCGTTCCATGCCAGTTCGGATGCCAGGATCTGGAACTGTATCAGATATTGTCCTACAGTACGTGACCCCTGGCGTAAACGGAGAATCTCGGATGAAGCTGAGGTTACCCGGCCTGGCTCGTCGAAGATGCGCCTGAATGTTGACACGAATGCAGTGTAAGAAGATAGCAGGGTGTCGGACCTCTCCCATAACGGTGATGCCCAGTCAAGGGCGGAGCCACTGAGAAGAGAGATAATGTAGGCAATTTTTGTACGGTCACTGGGAAAATTGCCAGGTTGTAGCTCAAACTGAATCTCACACTGGTTGAGAAATCCCCTGCAGAATCTTGGAGATCCGTCAAATTTTGCTGGCGTTGGAAGATGAAGACGTGGAGCAGAAATGGGTAAGGTGGGTGGGGTTATAACTGGAGTCACTGTGGTTGACGCACCAGATGCGCCTGATCCACGGAGAGTTGTCTGAATCCCATCCAGCCGAGTAGAGAGATCCTGGAGACAGCGGATGATGTGGCCCTGTGCAGCCTCCTGATGTTCTAGTCGGGCTGCCAGTTCTTGCATCGGCCTGGCCGCTTGATCCTGGTCTCCGGCTGGATTCATTAGGTCAGTGCTTACTGTCACAACTGAGGGCCTGAGCTGACGGGAGGCAGCCTCAGTTGTAGGGGCTGAGATGTACCGGAACCTGGGAGGTTGTATCAGACCCCTGGACATGTAAGTAACATGAATAATAACTGCCCGAAGGCGTGACCACGACAACTTGGATAAAAGTCAATGATGTTTATTATGACAACTCCGCAACACAGCAGCAGTAAAAGAAAACGTAAAAGTCAGCAAATAATAAATACAGTTCCTGGGTACTACAGGATGGCAGGAGCCACAGGGCACTGGTAGTGTGAGATAGTTCTTATGATCTTCTAGATGGAAAGTCCTTACCAGGCCCGACTGTAGCAATGGAGATAACCCAGGATTGTGCCAGCTGGTGTTCCAGGAAAAGCTGGGTTGCTGAAGGTAAAACAGCTGCTGTGGATACTGGCTGGAACCAGACTGTTGTTAGCACGGAGTGGATACTGGCTGGAACCAGTTAAATAATAGATGAACTTGGGAGCGGAGAAATAATAATACCGGTGGAGAGTGGTAAAGTGTAGAAAGGACACCGGCCCTTTAAGGGAAGCTGTACTCTGCTGAAAGCTGAGCTGGAAGCAGGTAATGTTGTAGCTGGAAACAGATGAATCCACAATGGATTGGAGAGTCAGGCTACACCGCAGGTGGAATGCTGGTGCGGGTCTCTATGGTGGAAGTCTTGAGACAGGAGCTGGAACCTGGAAGACAATCACAGGAGAGAGACAAACAGGAACTAGGTTTGACAACCAAAGCACTGACGCCTTCCTTGCTCAGGCACAGTGTATTTATACCTGCAGCAAGGAAGGGATTGGCTAGGCAATTATGCAGATTAACAATACTGACAACAGATTGGAGGAAATGATCAGCTGACAGAATCCAAGATGGCTGCGCCCATGCAGACACTTGGAGGGAAGTTTGGTTTGTAATCCATGTGGTAATGAAAACAGTAATGGCGGCGCCGGCCACTGGAGACAGGAGACGCCAGGCTGACAAGTGCACATCCAACCACGCGGACACAGCGGAGGCCGCGGCTGACGTAATCGCCACTCTGACACTCTGCATGCAGAAGCTCAGGGACGGCGGCGGAGGCCGCGGGAGACGCCATGCCAGATGTAATAAGGCGTTACTGTGACAGCGTCTCAGAGAGACAGGAGAGGATGCAGGAATGTGAACATTAGGATAACAGATGGGATCCGGTCCTGGAGCGCTGAGCCAGCCTTAGGAGGCATCTGATGGGTAAGAAATGGCGTCCAGATACCCGGATCGTGACACTTACCTCCCAACTGTCCCGATTTTGGCGGGACAGTCCCGTTTTGGAGAGTCTGCCCCGCTGTCCCACCTGCGGGTCACAGTGTCCCCCGGTGGGGTGGGCAGTTGGAAGATCCCCCCCCTGTCACTTGCTGCTCTGAGCAGAGCAGCGGTGAATAGATGCTGTGCACATGCGCAAAACGTCTATTCCCGGCAGAGAGGGACAGGAGGCATGGCCAGCAGCTCACTGAGCGCTGTTCATGCCCTTATAGTGATGAAAATAGGGGGGCATGGCTTGCGATCGAGTCACTTACTGTGAGACCACACCCCTAATCGAGAGACCACGCCCCCTAATTTCAGGCTGATGTCCCTCCCTGGAAGAGAGCAAGGTTTGGAGGTATGCATGTGTCAGGTGGAATGTCAGAGTCATGGTGAGGGTTATAATGGCACAAAACTTATCAAGTGTTGTATCAGGAGAAATTACCATAATTTTGTTGCAGCGTCTTAAGATAAGTGCAATCATCTTTATTGTAAATAGAAGAGTACAGTGCAGAGATGCAACAACCAGATTGTCATCAAGTCCGAATCCTACACAGGGTGGATGCAGGTGCAAAGGGCCTAATTCATATTTGTGTACAAACCCTCTCCTAGACATCTCCTGCTGCTTTTGAATTTTAATAACGCAAAACCGCACAAGCGCTTCCTTGCACGCAAAACCGCACAAGCGCTTCCTTGCGCTGTGCAATTCTTTCCAGACATAAATTAGGCCCTAAATGTATGCCTAGCAGATAATATATTTCAAGGTCCAGAAAACTCAGAGTGGGATATGAATCAAAGCTTGAAGAGAGATAAAGTGGACAGAGATAAAGGGGTCTATTTACTAATCTTTGGATGGGGATAAAGTGGAAGGAGATAAAGTACCAGCCAATCGGCTCCTAACTGTCATTTTTCAAACCCAGCCTGTGATATGGTAGTTAGGAGCTGATTGGCTGGTCATGTATCTCCATCCACTTTCTCTCCAGCCAATGCTTAGTCAATAGACCCCATTGTACCAACCAATCAGTAACTGTTATGTGAACAGGCTGTGCTTGGAAAATGACAGGAGTTGGTTGGTACTTTATCTCTCTCCGAGGTTTGATACATCTTCCTCAAAATATGGAGCATCTCAAAAAGGCATGCTTAATTTGTGTGTGCACACCCATACCATACCCTCCAACTGTACCTTTCTGCCAGGTCCAATACCAATATCCACAATTACATGATAAGTACATGAAGCTTTATATCAGGCTCTTGGAGGAGGGGAAGGAGGTGGTATTATTAAAGTGGGTTTTTTTCAAATCACATTTGACTTAAATATTCTACATATTCAAATTATGCATATTGACTTTGTTAAAGTAGAAACTGCTTATCTAGCCGCATTTATTTCAGCCGGCAGATCGTAACCTGCAACGCCTCTCTCTTGTGCCAGTAGATACAAACAATGCCATATGTTAAGGACAAAAGTATGTAAAAATCACATGCATTGCTAAGGTTATACAGGCAAGGAAAGGTTCTAGCATGCTTAGATTGCAGTAATATACACACACTTTAGTTCTAAACATATTCGCTTCCAAATACCACACGTCAGATGCATTTTTATAAAAAATTCAATGATTGTCGCTGTCAAATCAAATAATACACTGCGCTAGCCTTGGACACATCCTCTCACCTTTGCAACCACACCTGGTTGGTTTTGCCTTGTAAACGTTTGCTGCTTTAAAAATTGATTTGCTATACACTAAAACCACAATACCAAAAATTTACCACAAAAAAGGTTCCTAAAAATGATTACAGTATGCATTAATTATTGCATATATAGTACAATCAGTCAGTAAGTGTAAGTATGGGGCTATATAAATAAGTAAGCGCAGAATATTATAATACAATCTATGAATAAATAATCATTTTTGTAGACATTAAGGGGCCTATTTATCACCATCCGCATCCAAGGATGCAGATGTGAGGTGATAAAATCGCCCATATTTGCACTGAGATAATTGAGTACAACGCACGAATGTATCAATTATCGCATGCAGGGACAGAGCTCGCGAGCAAGCTCTGTTCTTGCGATGACACTCCGCAGCATCAGGGTATTTTTCGGGAAAAATACCCCGATGTCCTGCTGCGCATGCGCCACCACCGCCAACATTGCCACTATTGACCCCGGCGTGACTACCCCCAGTGCGTCGTGGACCCCCCCCCCACACACACACGGTGAATATACTCACCATTCCTGGGAGCCGGTCATCGCTGCTCCTGCATGGCAGCCGGGCACCGGATCCTGTGCGCTGCTTTGACCCCTGGTGCTGTAAAGTGCGCTGCCGCTTTGCAGCATCACTTTACGGCACCAGAGGTCAAAGCGCATGGAGGACCTGGCCCATCGGTGACACACAGCTGATCACAGGAGCCTGGTCCCCACACAGCTTTCTAGGTCAGGGGGCAGAAAAAGCTGGGCAAAGGCTGCAGATCGCAGTGCTGCCCTGTGAATTAGTAAATTCGGCCCCACATCGCATTTCCCATTATATGGATGGGGAATGCAATGTAGGTTACTAAAAAAAAAATACAATTAAAGGGTTTGGAGCAGTTTTTAATGAAAACGGCTCCAAATGCCCTTTAATATATCAGAGCGATACTAAAATAATGTGAAAAGGGTGTGAAAAATAATGTTAAGAAATAGGCCTCTTACAGAGACTGATGGAAATAGAGCTAAATATGAAGGTTTCTTACAAATGAAGAGCTATTTTGAAGAGCTATTATGTTATCAGGCTATTTATGTGCAAGCGTATTTTTTAAGATAAGTGTGAATGTGTTTTTTTTTTATTTTCAGTGTTGTATATGTAATAATCAACGCATTTGTTTGCTTTATTAGCAAAATTGACCTGTTTCGTGGTGTTGTGGTTTTAGTGTACAACAATTCAGTCTTCTCTTTTTTTAATGTTTTTGCCCAAGGTTTATATTTCTTTAAACTATGAGGGAGATGTATCAAAGTTTGAAGAGAGATAAGTGGAGAGAGCTAAAGTACCAGCCAATCAGCTTCTGTCATTTGTCAAACACAACCTGTAAAATGACAGAAACTGATTGATTGGTACTTTCTCCACTTTATATCTTTCCAAACTTTGATAAATCTCCCCCACATATTTAGTTGTACATAGCTTAAACAATATATCAAGTTTTTGTTATATATTTACCACAAAAATGTGAATATTTATGAATACAGGAGGCCGGTGATTCAACTTTTTTTTAGGCACAACTATTCCAGCAGTGTTCCCATGGCAATGTCATGGTCATGCTAGATAGTCTATTATTGTCCTTGGGCATATGGAACTAGGCTAGACAATCTGTCACTGTTCCAGAGCCACTGTCCTTCTCCACACATACTTGCTTGATGTCTGTGCATTACTGTATTCTTCACTGACTTGGTCAGCAATCGGAAGTGGAATGAGAAGCAGACAGCTATCATAGTGACAGCATGATATAGATAGCATAACCAGATGAACCAGATGTCCCCCCACTGTGGCTGATGGTGACAGGATTACATTTTTTTCGCCAGCTGAAGAGAGCCAGGACAATCATTGTTCCCTGACCAGCCACAAACCAGTCAGCGGGTGTTTGTATTGGTCTATTAGTAAGATGTCGGACCACAGACTCATGTCTGCTGGCTTACATTCATATTCTCAAGTTTTTTGCTTTTTGTTGAACATATATTTTATTTTGCTCTATGTTTATTTGACTACTTCCTCCCTTCTGCTTGTTGATTCAGTGGTGGAAATTTACTAAGCTCCCAATTTGATTTGAGTTTGTATTTTCATACGAAAATGCAACTCGGAAATGTACTAAACACAAATTCCAGCAGTGTTGGGGCAATTTGTATTGAGATAAACTGCCGTCCACACAAATCCGAATTAACAGACCATACAACATGGGAATGTACTAAGGATTCGTATTCTCAATCGCTGCCTACAATAGCCAGACACTGCGGAAAAGCATGGAATTTGTACAGAAATAGAACTTTCAAATAGACCTGCTTCTGGCTGGTGTGTTTGGAGACTCATGCATAGATCAGTGAGATCCGTGCATGCTTCTCTTTAAAAAAATGTAGTATAGAGTTAAAAAAAAAAAAAATGTGTGAGGTCCCCCCTCCTAAGCATAACCAGCCCCCCCGGCTCTTTGACCCGGTTCTGGTTGTTAAAATACAGGGGGGAAAATGCTTAGGAGTTCCCAGTATTTTAACAACCAGCACCGGGCTTTTGGACCGGTCCAGGTTCCAAAAATACGGAGGGTGAAAAAGGACGTAGGCTCCACTAGTCAAGGAGATAATGCCACAGCCTGAGGACACATTTATACTGGTCCATTACCTCCCCTCTCCCCCCCCCCTCCCAACTAGTCACCCCTGGAGTGCCAGGGATGAAGAGCCAGGGATGAAGCCCAGGGCTATGGCCGCCACCCCTGGGCTGTGAGTGGCGACGTCATAGCTTTTTGTGTGTGCAAAATAGAAAAGAAATTGTCTTTTGCTGTGAAACTAAAAGTACCACCATGCATGGCATTGAAGGGCCCGCTGTTCCTCAGTAAAATAAATATTCCAAAAACACAGTGCACACACCGTGAAAGTAACATTTTATTTCCCTGAATGGTGGGACCCCGCGTGACTCCTGACACCTGGGGACCGCCTGCCAACCAGGGAGCACCACGTCATAGCACTCTCCTGATTGACTGTGCACTCCCGGCCTTCCAATCAAGCGGAGCGCATAGGCAGTAATGGGGATAGAATTCCCCATTATCGCCTATGGTGGGAACCTGCGGTCTGCAGTAGACCGCAAGGTTAATTGAGGTCACCCACAAGTCTCACACTGAATATAGTCATGCCACGTATTTTAAACAGCAGAAGCAGCTTGTGCATCCTATTCACATAGCGATGCGTATACGATGCATTTACGCCAATAACAGATACCCAGAGCTACCCGAGAACTAATGGCTCACTCATGCCAGGCATCTCACAGCATGCCTTACAAATGAACATGCATGCTGTGCCTTCTTGGGTTCCTTTCCTCCAACCAAAACCAGCATGAGCCATTCATTTACATAGTGTACCGGCCAGCCATGTTGTGTTTTACATTTACTAAGCAATACATCCAGTCCTTGAAATTACAAGTCTCACGGGGGGTGGGATTGGGGGTGGGAGAGGCTGCCTATCAAAGCCATTGGGAAGCATGAAAAAAAGTACAGTAAACTCAGTCTCCTAAAGAAAACACTCGTAATTTGAAAAACCACACTGGTATTGTATATCTGTGTAGAAATTAGCATCCACAGCTTTTTTTCTAATTTTCCCAAAGCAAGTTCCATCGCACCTCATACATATACAGACTCCTACAGAATTTGTTTTGGTAAGATTAGAAGAACACTGTGAAGATTAAATTAAAAAGATTTGCAGCTGCCAATGCACCTTTAACCGTATTTGAACCCAGGGTGCTCGCAATGTAAAACATTGCCTTAACCCAGTGGTTCCCAAACTGTGTGCCTAGACACCCTGGGTGCCTCAGGAGTCAGGACACTAGCAGAGGTGCCTTGGATTGGTAGTCCAGGACCAATTCAAACTATTTTTGGTCAAAATAATAGACAAAACCAGTGCTTGTGGCTGACAATTATAAAATATGAGGACAAACAGAAGCAAATATTGTCCCGCACCACACTAAAGAAACTAAGGATGACACATAAACATCATTTAAATAAGAAACTTTTGGCCTAGGGGTGCCGTGAAAAAATTCTGATACTCTAGGGCGCCATGATTCAAAAAAGTTTGGGAACCACTGCCTTAACCACTATGCTACGTACACAAGCCCTAAGTTAAAGCCGTTACAAACACCTGTAGTGCATGTCATGTTAAGCAAGGGAGGGATATTCCAGAACAGTACGGAGGTCTCTTTACCACTTTCCGATCAGGCCGTTTAGCGTCCAATGCAGCTTGGAGACATAGCGTATAGTAACTGTATTCAAAGCATGGGTGGAGGTGCCTACAGTAGCTTGGCACAGTATGGAAAGAGTTCAGCAGTGTAGCCAAACATGACTGCACCTGAACTGAGCTCACTGTATGAAATGCTTTGCGAGCGTCTCTTCTGCAAAAAAAGAGGTTTCTGTATCACTTTCCCAGTAGGCACAGAAAGCACATTCAGGTGATGATCACCTGCAGTGATATAGTGACGCTCAGTGAATTTTATTGGCTGTGGGCGTCCCGGACGCTGAAACAACACAGTGAAAGCAAATAGTTTTATTCTATTGATATTCATAGTTACGATCCTAGTGAATTTTTATAGCAACCTGCAGCCCAGCATCCATTTGGAAGGCAGGCGGAAAATGAAGCGCGGCACTTGTACAGCATGTACTGTACTGTATGTTTACATTTCTAGTTACTGTGCGTGATCTGTATTCAGCGATCCTGTAGCCCAGCGCTCATCTGTAAAGCATGTTATTACTGCGTGTCTGCCGCCACACCTGTATACTGCATTCAACATAAAGTAGTTCTTGCACTATATTACTGTACTGTATTACATTGGAGACCTCACGCATGTGCAATGGTTTTCAAATGCGACATCTGGTAGACAAACATAAGTATTACACTCACCGGCAACTCCGTACTCCACACTAGATCACAATGCGCCAGCGTACTGCGACATAATATGCCGCCCTGCAACCAGGAGCAGTGCGCCTACTGTATCGATCTATGTGCCATAGGGAGGATAGAGGAGCGTGGCTACATCTGTAGTTGTCATTCGTAAAAAAAGTTAAAAAAAATATTGTTCTTTTCTTTGTACAACTAGTATGTGTTCATCAATATGGATACCGATCAGTCAAGAGAAGAGCAGGAGCAGCAACCAAATTCTAGAGCTGCTGCTAGTCATGATAGTATAACATCTACGAAAGGTGGTCCAGGGGGCAGAACATTTAGGAAAGGGCATGTGAAATCGAAATCTTTCACAATGTTAAAAAAAGGGTTAGAGGTATCACCTTAAAAAGCAACAAATCAGTGCCCCCTATAAAAAGAACTATAAGGCTCAAACTGTGTGTTTACAAATTCCTGAGGAGAGTCTAGGGGTGTCCATGTTAGCTTTATGTGAGTCTGACATTTCTCACACTGAGCTCATAGAGAAGTCTCTTTTGCCTCCTTCAACTATTTCTGCACCAGCTGCACATGTGGGGAACAGTACAAGTAAAGATGGTGATGAGAACATAATAGAAATTGAGGATGCTAGTGTGGAAGTATAACAGAATAAGGGGAATATTTGTATACTACTACTATCAGAGCCGGCCATAGGCATAGGCAAACTAGGCAATTGCCTAGGGCATTTGATATGCTTAGGGGCATCAGCAGCTTCTGCTGATTAAAATGATATGCAGCATGCCTATATTCTGTGTGTAGCATTTCATATGCAAATACAGCCACAGTCGCACACAGAATATAGGCATGCTGCATATCATTTTAATCAGCAGAAGCTGCTTGTGCATCCTAGTCACAGAGTAATGCAAATAAGCTGCATTTTCATAAAAAAGGTGCCCGACGTTAGCATTGAGGCAAGATTTATGAGGACACATCTGTATCCAAGCAGAAGCAGAGGTCACAGTGTTAGTGACCATGTGAATGCTGTGTACATGTGAGTGGGTTGGTTGTGCAGTAATGTTCGAAATATGTGTAAGGAGCATTATGTGTGTCATGTAAAAATGCATTAATAATGTGCAACATATGTGTAAGGGGCACTATGTGTGTCATAATGTGTATAAGGGCATTAATAATGTGCGGCATATGTGTAAGGGTACTACTGTATGTGTGTCATTATGTGTATAAGGGCATTAATAATGTGCGGCATATGTGTAAGGGACATTATGTATAAAAGGGCATTAATAATGTGCAGCATATGTGTAAGGGACATTATGTGTAAAAGAGCATTAATAAAGGTTGTCATAATGTGTAAGGCGCATTATGTTTATAAGGACATTAATAAAGTTTCTCATATGTGTAAGGGGCATTACTGTGTGGTATTATGTGTATAAATGCATTACTAATGTGTGGTATTATGTGTATTAGGTGCTCTACTGTGTGGCGTAATGTATAGAAAGGACACTACTGTGTGGTCTAATGTGAATAAAGAGCAATATGGTGTGGTGTAATGTGAATAAGGAGCAACTCAGTGTGATGTAATGTGAATAAGGGGCACTATTGTGAGGAGTAATGTATATAAGGTATAGTGGTACTACTGTGTGATGTAATGTGAATAAGGGACACTATCGCATGATATAACGTGAATAAAGTTGCACTACTGTGTGGCCTAGTTTGAATTGGGGGTACTATTGTGTGGCCATGCCCCTTCCCAGCAAAAACACACCCCTTTTTGGGCTGAGCACCAAATGTGCAAACTGTTCCTATTTAAAATATAGGGGGTACAAACACCAAAATAAGGACTGCTATGGGTGAGGGGTGATGGTGCTGGGAAAGAGGTGCAAGGTCAGAGGCGGAACTAGCAGCGGTGCTAGGGGCACCAGCCAAAATCTTGCCTAGGGCATCATATTGGTTAGGGCCGGCTCTGACTACTATCTGACACTAATGAGGAGGATGAGGATGTTGATGATGTTGCTTGTGTAAGTCAGCCACCAGTGGCAGCAGTTCTTGCACATGATAAAAAGAAAGACATTGTGATGCCTAGGCATAAGACCAAAAAGCCTCCTCTTGGGTGTGGGATTATTTTTACCCAAATCCTGACATTTGTGAAGGCATCTGCTCCATTTGTAAGGCCAAAGTTAGTAGAGGTAGGGACGGTAACATCCTTCTCCATGTTATGTAATTTGCCCCAAGTTCATTATATTTATTTTACGAAATTATAATTTAATTAACACCTTTATCATCAACTTCCTCATTAGTGATCAGAGGTAGTCCTTCCAAAGATTGGTTTGTGGGGGTCCAAACAAATTCAGCCACCGAAGTAGCAGTCCTGTCGCTGAAGTGAGTGGTTTGTTAAACTGTGCATGTCCTTAAAAAAAGTGGGTGGGAGGGCCCAAGGACATTTTCATCTTGCACCACTTTTCTTTTCATAATAGTCTGTATTTTTGGGGGGGCATTGGGGATGGTATCTTATCTGCAGAGACATTTTTATTGGTTATTGTTCCAACACATTACTAATTTAATCAATCAGTCAATCAATCAATCAATCAATCAACCAATCAATTTTTTATGGCATTTTGTCTTCTCCAGAGCTGTTGCAAAAACATTATATTTTGCATAGACAAACATTTTTATTGGTTATTTCTCCAAAACCTTACTAATTTAATTATTTTCAATCAATCAATCAATCAATCAATCCTTCTCCACCTAATCTGCTGTTCTATTTTGCATAGACAAACATTTGTATTGATTATTTCTCCAAAACATTACTCATTTAATTAATCAATCAATCAATCAATCAATCAATCAATCCAATCAATCTATCATTCTTGTATTTTATGGCCTTTTCCCCCTGCAGAACAGCCTCACATATGTTAATTTTAATCAATCAATAAAACAATCAATTGATCATTCTTGTATTCATTTATGGCCTTTTCACTCCTGATTTATTGCAAAACAGAAGGTCAACATAGTCCACGTCTCAATTTTTTTAACGTAATCAATTACTCAATCAATCACTCGATCATTCTTTTACCTTTCTTCCACTATATACTAGAGATGTGCACTTGAAATTTTTCGGGTTTTGTGTTTTGGTTTTGGGTTCGGTTCCGCGGCCGTGTTTTGGGTTCGACCGCGTTTTGGCAAAACCTCACCGAATTTTTTTTGTCGGATTCGGGTGTGTTTTGGATTCGAGTGTTTTTTTTAAAAAACACTAAAAAACAGCTTAAATCATAGAATTTGGGGGTCATTTTGATCCCAAAGTATTATTAACCTCAAAAACCATAATTTCCACTCATTTTCAGTCTATTCTGAATACCTCACACCTCACAATATTATTTTTAGTCCTAAAATTTGCACCTAGGTCGCTGGATGACTAAGCTAAGCGACCCTAGTGGCCGACACAAACACCGTGCCCATCTAGGAGTGGCACTGCAGTGTCACGCAGGATGGCCCTTCCAAAAAACACTCCCCAAACAGCACATGACGCAAAGAAAAAAAGAGGCGCAATGAGGTAGCTGTGTGAGTAAGATAAGCGACCCTAGTGGCCGACACAAACACCGGGCCCATCTAGGAGTGGCACTGCAGTGTCACGCAGGATGGCCCTTCCAAAAAACCCTCCCCAAACAGCACATGACGCAAAGAAAAAAAGAGGCGCAATGACGTAGCTGTGTGAGTAAGATAAGCGACCCTAGTGGCCGACACAAACACCGGGCCCATCTAGGAGTGGCACTGCAGTGTCACGCAGGATGGCCCTTCCAAAAAACCCTCCCCAAACAGCACATGACGCAAAGAAAAAAAGAGGCGCAATGAGGTAGCTGTGTGAGTAAGATAAGCGACCCTAGTGGCCGACACAAACACCGGGCCCATCTAGGAGTGGCACTGCAGTGTCACGCAGGATGGCCCTTCCAAAAAACATTCCACAAACAGCACATGACGCAAAGAAAAATTAAAGAAAAAAGAGGTGCAAGATGGAATTGTCCTTGGGCCCTCCCACCCACCCTTATGTTGTATAAACAGGACATGCACACTTTAACCAACCCATCATTTCAGTGACAGGGTCTGCCACACGACTGTGACTGAAATGACGGGTTGGTTTGGACCCCCACCAAAAAAGAAGCAATTAATCTCTCCTTGCACAAACTGGCTCTACAGAGGCAAGATGTCCACCTCATCATCATCCTCCGATATATCACCGTGTACATCCCCCTCCTCACAGATTATCAATTCGTCCCCACTGGAATCCACCATCTCAGCTCCCTGTGTACTTTGTGGAGGCAATTGCTGCTGGTCAATGTCTCCACGGAGGAATTGATTATAATTCATTTTAATGAACATCATCTTCTCCACATTTTCTGGATGTAACCTCGTACGCCGATTGCTGACAAGGTGAGCGGCGGCACTAAACACTCTTTCGGAGTACACACTTGTGGGAGGGCAACTTAGGTAGAATAAAGCCAGTTTGTGCAAGGGCCTCCAAATTGCCTCTTTTTCCTGCCAGTATAAGTACGGACTGTGTGACGTGCCTACTTGGATGCGGTCACTCATATAATCCTCCACCATTCTTTCAATGGTGAGAGAATCATATGCAGTGACAGTAGACGACATGTCCGTAATCGTTGTCAGGTCCTTCAGTCCGGACCAGATGTCAGCATCAGCAGTCGCTCCAGACTGCCCTGCATCACCGCCAGCGGGTGGGCTCGGGATTCTGAGCCTTTTCCTCGCACCCCCAGTTGCGGGAGAATGTGAAGGAGGAGATGTTGACAGGTCGCGTTCCGCTTGACTTGACAATTTTCTCACCAGCAGGTCTTTCAACCCCAGCAGACTTGTGTCTGCCGGAAAGAGAGATCCAAGGTAGGCTTTAAATCTAGGATCGAGCACGGTGGCCAAAATGTAGTGCTCTGATTTCAACAGATTGACCACCCGTGAATCCTTGTTAAGCGAATTAAGGGCTCCATCCACAAGTCCCACATGCCTAGCGGAATCGCTCCGTGTTAGCTCCTCCTTCAATGTCTCCAGCTTCTTCTGCAAAAGCCTGATGAGGGGAATGACCTGACTCAGGCTGGCAGTGTCTGAACTGACTTCACGTGTGGCAAGTTCAAAGGGCATCAGAACCTTGCACAACGTTGAAATCATTCTCCACTGCGCTTGAGACAGGTGCATTCCACTTCCTATATCGTGCTCAATTGTATAGGCTTGAATGGCCTTTTGCTGCTCCTCCAACCTCTGAAGCATATAGAGGGTTGAATTCCACCTCGTTACCACTTCTTGCTTCAGATGATGGCAGGGCAGGTTCAGTAGTTTTTGGTGGTGCTCCAGTCTTCTGTACGTGGTGCCTGTACGCCGAAAGTGTCCCGCAATTCTTCTGGCCACCGACAGCATCTCTTGCACGCCCCTGTCGTTTTTTAAAAAATTCTGCACCACCAAATTCAAGGTATGTGCAAAACATGGGACGTGCTGGAATTTGCCCATATTTAATGCACACACAATATTGCTGGCGTTGTCCGATGCCACAAATCCACAGGAGAGTCCAATTGGGGTAAGCCATTCCGCGATGATCTTCCTCAGTTGCCGTAAGAGGTTTTCAGCTGTGTGCGTATTCTGGAAAGCGGTGATACAAAGCGTAGCCTGCCTAGGAAAGAGTTGGCGTTTGCGAGATGCTGCTACTGGTGCCGCCGCTGCTGTTCTTGCGGCGGGAGTCCATACATCTACCCAGTGGGCTGTCACAGTCATATAGTCCTGACCCTGCCCTGCTCCACTTGTCCACATGTCCGTGGTTAAGTGGACATTGGGTACAGCTGCATTTTTTAAGGACACTGGTGAGTCTTTTTCTGAGGTCTGTGTACATTTTCGGTATCGCCTGCCTAGAGAAGTGGAACCTAGATGGTATTTGGTAACGGGGGCACACTACCTCAAGAAATTGTGTAGTTCCTTGTGAACTAACGGCGGATACCGGACGCACGTCTAACACCAACATAGTTGTCAAGGCCTCAGTTATCCGCTTTGCAGCAGGATGACTGCTGTGATATTTCATCTTCCTCGCAAAGGACTGTTGGACAGTCAATTGCTTACTGGAAGTAGTACAAGTGGTCTTCCGACTTCCCCTCTGGGATGACCATCGACTCCCAGCAGCAACAACAGCAGCGCCAGCAGCAGTAGGCGTTACACGCAAGGATGCATCGGAGGAATCCCAGGCAGGAGAGGACTCGTCAGAATTGCCAGTGACATGGCCTGCAGGACTATTGGCATTCCTGGGGAAGGAGGAAATTGACACTGAGGGAGTTGGTGGGGTGGTTTGCGTGAGCTTGGTTACAAGAGGAAGGGATTTACTGGTCAGTGGACTGCTTCCGCTGTCACCCAAAGTTTTTGAACTTGTCACTGACTTATTATGAATGCGCTGCAGGTGACGTATAAGGGAGGATGTTCCGAGGTGGTTAACGTCCTTACCCCTACTTATTACAGCTTGACAAAGGCAACACACAGCTTGACACCTGTTGTCTGCTTTTCTGTTGAAATACCTCCACACTGAAGAGCTGATTTTTTTGGTATTTTCACCAGGCATGTCAACGGCCATATTCCTCCCATGGACAACAGGTGTCTCCCCGGGTGCCTGACTTAAACAAACCACCTCACCATCAGAATCCTCCTGGTCAATTTCCTCCCCAGCGCCAGCAACACCCATATCCTCCTCATCCTGGTGTACTTCAACACTGACATCTTCAATCTGACTATCAGGAACTGGACTGCGGGTGCTCCTTCCAGCACTTGCAGGGGGCGTGCAAATGGTGGAAGGCGCATGCTCTTCATGTCCAGTGTTGGGAAGGTCAGGCATCGCAACCGACACAATTGGACTCTCCTTGTGGATTTGGGATTTCGAAGAACGCACAGTTCTTTGCGGTGCTTTTGCCAGCTTGAGTCTTTTCAGTTTTCTAGCGAGAGGCTGAGTGCTTCCATCCTCATGTGAAGCTGAACCACTAGCCATGAACATAGGCCAGGGCCTCAGCCGTTCCTTGCCACTCCGTGTGGTAAATGGCATATTGGCAAGTTTACGCTTCTCCTCCGACAATTTTATTTTAGGTTTTGGAGTCCTTTTTTTACTGATATTTGGTGTTTTGGATTTGACATGCTCTGTACTATGACATTGGGCATCGGCCTTGGCAGGCGACGTTGCTGGCATTTCATCGTCTCGGCCATGACTAGTGGCAGCAGCTTCAGCACGAGGTGGAAGTGGATCTTGATCTTTCCCTAATTTTGGAACCTCAACATTTTTGTTCTCCATATTTTAATAGGCACAACTAAAAGGCACCTCAGGTAAACAATGGAGATGGATGGATACTAGTATACTTATGGATGGACTGCCGAGTGCCGACACAGAGGTAGCTACAGCCGTGGACTACCGTACTGTGTCTGCTGCTAATATAGACTGGATGATTGATAATGAGATGAAATCAATATATATATGTATGTATATATAATATCACTAGTACTGCAGCCGGACAGGTAGATAATATATTTATTAGGTAATGATGACTGATGACGGACCTGCTGGACACTGTCAGCTCAGCAGCAGAGCAGACTGCTACAGTAAGCTACTATACTATAGTAGTATGTACAAAGAAGAAAGAAAAAAAAACCACGGGTAGGTGGTATACAATTATGGATGGACTGCCGAGTGCCGACACAGAGGTAGCTACAGCCGTGGACTAACGTACTGTGTCTGCTGCTAATATAGACTGGATGATTGATAATGAGATGAAATCAATATATATATGTATGTATATATAATATCACTAGTACTGCAGCCGGACAGCTAGATAATATATTTATTAGGTAATGATGACTGATGACGGACCTGCTGGACACTGTCAGCTCAGCAGCACAGCAGACTGCTACAGTAAGCTACTATACTATAGTAGTATGTACAAAGAAGAAAGAAAAAAAAAACCACGGGTAGGTGGTATACAATTATGGATGGACTGCCGAGTGCCGACACAGAGGTAGCTACAGCCGTGGACTAACGTACTGTGTCTGCTGCTAATATAGACTGGATGATTGATAATGAGATGAAATCAATATATATATGTATGTATATATAATATCACTAGTACTGCAGCCGGACAGGTAGATAATATATTTATTAGGTAATGATGACTGATGACGGACCTGCTGGACACTGTCAGCTCAGCAGCACCGCAGACTGCTACAGTAAGCTACTATACTCTATAGTAGTATGTACAAAGAAGAAAGAAAAAAAAAAAACACGGGTAGGTGGTATACAATTATGGATGGACTGCCGAGTGCCGACACAGAGGTAGCTACAGCCGTGGACTAACGTACTGTGTCTGCTGCTAATATAGACTGGATGATTGATAATGAGATGAAATCAATATATATATGTATGTATATATAATATCACTAGTACTGCAGCCGGACAGGTAGATAATATATTTATTAGGTAATGATGACTGATGACGGACCTGCTGGACACTGTCAGCTCAGCAGCACCGCAGACTGCTACAGTAAGCTACTATACTATAGTAGTATGTACAAAGAAGAAGAAAAAAAAAAAAAACCACGGGTAGGTGGTATACAATTATGGATGGACTGCCGAGTGCCGACACAGAGGTAGCTACAGCCGTGGACTAACGTACTGTGTCTGCTGCTAATATAGACTGGATGATTGATAATGAGATGAAATCAATATATATATGTATGTATATATAATATCACTAGTACTGCAGCCGGACAGGTAGATAATATATTTATTAGGTAATGATGACTGATGACGGACCTGCTGGACACTGTCAGCTCAGCAGCACCGCAGACTGCTACAGTAAGCTACTATACTATAGTAGTATGTACAAAGAAGAAAGAAAAAAAAAAACCACGGGTAGGTGGTATACAATTATGGATGGACTGCCGAGTGCCGACACAGAGGTAGCTACAGCCGTGGACTAACGTACTGTGTCTGCTGCTAATATAGACTGGATGATTGATAATGAGATGAAATCAATATATATATGTATGTATATATAATATCACTAGTACTGCAGCCGGACAGGTAGATAATATATTTATTAGGTAATGATGACTGATGACGGACCTGCTGGACACTGTCAGCTCAGCAGCACCGCAGACTGCTACAGTAAGCTACTATACTCTATAGTAGTATGTACAAAGAAGAAAGAAAAAAAAAACCACGGGTAGGTGGTATACAATTATGGATGGACTGCCGAGTGCCGACACAGAGGTAGCTACAGCCGTGGACTAACGTACTGTGTCTGCTGCTAATATAGAGTCTAGACTGGATGATAAATTATTGATAATGAGATGAAATCAATATAATATCACTAGTACTGCAGCCGGACAGGTACTATATATATTTATTATGTAATGACTGATGACGGACCTGCTGGACACTGTCAGGTCAGCACAGCACCGCAGACTGCTACAGTAAGCTACTATAGTAGTATGTATAAAGAAGAATGAAAAAAAAAAAAAAACACGGGTAGGTGGTATACAATATTATATATATATATATTATATACAATTATATATATATATATATATATATATATATATATCTATTAAACTGGTGGTGATTGATTATTAAACTGGTGGTCACTTCAGGTCACGTTGCAACTTGCAACTAGTACTCCGAGGCCTAAGCAGACAATCACAAAATATATTATTATACTGGTGGTCAGTGTGGTCACAACAATGGCAGTGTGGCACTGACTCTGGCAGCAAAAGTGTGCACTGTACGTTATATGTACTCCTGAGTCCTGCTCTCAGACTCTAACTGCTCCCCACTGTCAGTGTCTCCCCCACAAGTCAGATAATACACTTACAGTCACACTATCTATTATCTAATCTATAAATATCACTTCAGGAAGTAGTATAGTAGTATACAGTATAGTAGTACTCCTCCTAATAATGCTCCCCAAAATACTGTGTCTCTCTCTTCTCTAAACGGAGAGGACGCCAGCCACGTCCTCTCCCTATGACTCTCAATGCACGTGTGAAAATGGCGGCGACGCGCGGCTCCTTATATAGAATCCGAGTCTCGCGATAGAATCCGAGCCTCGCGAGAATCCGACAGCGTGATGATGACGTTCGGGCGCGCTCGGGTTAGCCGAGCAAGGCGGGAAGATCCGAGCCTGCTCGGACCCGTGTAAAAAACCTGAAGTTCGGGCGGGTTCGGATTCAGAGGAACCGAACCCGCTCATCTCTACTATATACTCCACCTACATTTCCCCGTACTGCCCTCAGGTCTCTGAGCTAGTTCTTTGTTAATGAAAACATTCTTGGTTACTTTCTATTAGATATGAGCGGTTTGGATTACTTGGAATCCAAGCCGCTTTGAACATTGGTAATCCGAGTCCACCAGAGCCGTGGCTCAGGTGTTCCTGCCAGACTCATATTCAACGTCGAGGCCAAATGTCATCTACCCAGCTTTGGCCTTGGCCTTTATTTCGGTGGTTCTGCAACTGTCAGTGAGGCATCTTCTACGGTCTCTCATGATGATGCAATAACTTTTCACTCAGAGTCTAGAATTGGTGTAAAAATATGTAAAACCACTGAGACAGTAGAACAAACGGTGCGTTCCGAGCCATCAAACATTTCTGAGGAACGTTTAGGGGTAGCTATATCTGAGTCTGACATTTCTCACACTGGGGCAGATGTATTAAGCCTGGAGAAGTGATAAAGCAGTGATAAGTGCAAGGTGATAACGCACCAGCCAATCAGCTCCAATATGTAAATTGAGAGTTAGGAGCTGATTGGATGGTGTGTCTTCACCTTCCACTTATCACTGCTTTATCACTGCTTTATCACTTCTCCCGGCTTAATACATCTGCCCCACTGTCCTCATAGAGAAGCTTCTTTCTGCTGCGGGGTACACTGGGCTCCACAAGGATTAACATCGGCGGTGTAGAGTAGGATCTTGATCCGAGGCACCAAAAGGCTCAAAGCTTTTGACTGTTCCCAAGATGCTCAGCGCCGCCTCCTCTATAACCCCGCCTCCATGCACAGGGAGCTCAGTTTGTAAGTTGGTGCCAATGCAGTAAGCAGGCACTTTACAGGGGGCTGCCTCAGGCAACCTATTCAGAGCTTCTTTTGAAGAAAAAAGACAGAAGATTTTTGTCAGAAGACTACAGAGCTGCAGCAGGTTAGTCAGACAGACTTCCCTGCGTGCAGCTCCGTCACCCCCAGCGGCGCTGTATACTCCCGCATTTTAGTTGCCGGGTCACTGCAGCGGAGGCTCCAGTTTTCTTCTAAAGGTCAGTCACACACACACCGACCTCCCGGATCGCGAGGCCGCTGACAAGGGGGAGGTAAGGGGCTTCTGTGCCCGCACTGTACCGCGATCCAGCACCACTAGCCACCAGGGACAGTTAAGGTGCACAGGTCTGGGGGGTTTTCTACTATATTAACCTAGCTTTTTACTGCCCGCAGCGCCCGGTGGGAATGATAGCAGGGGGAGCAGGTCGGACCTGAGGCCTCTCCCCCCAGCCCCAGGGCGCCATTTCTGCAATGTTCCCGCCCTGGAGCTGCATATCTCTCCCTCACTCCTGACCAGCGGTCTTCACAGATTGAGCTGAGCTGTTTCTAGGACTGCTGGGGCAAATCCTCCTCTGTAGAACCGCCTGATTGCCAGTGCTGTGCTTGTTACAGGACACTTAAGTATTCTACCTGTCACTGGGACAGTGTTAGTTAAGAAAGAGTGCATACATTCAGGGTTGTGTTGTACAAATACCCTGTGATATATATCCAGTATTTACTGTGCATTGTTATATCTATTGTTAACACATATAGCCATACTGAGTATTACTTTGTATAGTTAGTCCAGTGCAGTTTATGGTATATAATTTCTGCATGGTACGTTTGTGACTATGGCCCTCATTCCGAGTTGATCGCTCGCAAGGCGAATTTAGCAGAGTTGCTCACGCTAAGCCTACGCCTACTGGGAGTGTATCTTAGCTTCTTAAAATTGCGACCGATGTATTCGCAATATTGCGATTACAAACTAAGCAGTTTCAGAGTAGCTTCAGACTTACTCGGCATCTGCGTTCAGTTCAGTGCTTGTCGTTACTGGTTTGACGTCATAAACACACCCAGCGTTCGCCCAGACACTCCCCCGTTTCTCCGGCCACTCCTGCGTTTTTTCCGGAAACGGTAGCGTTTTTATCCACACGCCCCGAAAACGCCGTGTTTCCGCCCAGTAACACCCATTTCCTGCCAATCACACTACGTTCGCCAGAGCGAAGAAAAAGCCGTGAGTAAAAATACTATCTTCATTGTAAAATTACTTGGCGCAGTCGCAGTGCGAATATTGCGCATGCGTACTAAGCGGAATTTCACTGCGATGCGAAGAAAATTACCGAGCGAACGACTCGGAATGAGGGCCTATATACGTGTGTGTGTGTGTGTGTGTGTGTGTGTGTGTGTGTATGTAGCTGCTGCGTGGTTGCCTTATTAAAGGGTATTTCACTCAGTGGGCTATTCCTATATTACTATACCTGAGGGGGCCAAGTGTTTCAGGTTTTTCTTTCTGTTTAATATAGGTGGGTATCTCAAGATATACTGACAGTGTATTTTTACTTGTGATTTATAGTCACCATTTAATCTATATCTCTTGAACTCCCGGTCTGTGCTTTCAAGGCATGCTTTACTGAAAGTTCTTGATAGGTATAGTGCTGCTACACTTTGTACCTGGTTGCCCAATATTGTGCACATAGTTATGTCTGCTACACGTGGCAACAACGCTGCGGCTTCTCCCACAGTGCGTGGTAGTGAGGCTGCGGACGTCATGGAGGATAATATGGCAGCTGAGAGTTCAGGTTACCCCCCAGTGGGTCGGTAGCACCTGGGGCATCATAAGACCCACCTTGGGCTACATTTTCCACATTGTTAAACACGCTTGTGACTAAATTAACACCCCCTGTGGGACCACCTGTGCCACTGCAACAGTCTATGGTCCCTGCTGTGAATCCGCCATGGGCGGATCAGCTTTCCACTCAGTTACAGCATTTAAACCAATCTATGACTAAATCTAAGGGTCACTCTCGCCCGCCTAAGACTAGGTCGTCTTGTAAACGGGCCATTACCTCCTCCAAATCCACTGCTATTCCAGACACATCCTCTGACGAGGACGGTGCTTATACTGATCCCACAGACACTGACACAGATGTTTCTGATGGGGAAGGAAAATCGTTAGTGGATGTCCCGGATTTGATTGAGGCTATCAGACTCATTCTTCAGGTGGCTGATGATCCTGAGTCTGTCTCAAAAAACCGTATAGGTTTAAGTGTAAGACGGTGGTTAAACAAGTTTTACCCCATTCTGATCACCTGGCTGACATACGTCTGGAATCCAGGGAAAATGCGGGGACAAAATTTACACCGAATAAGAGACTGTTGGCTCGCTATCCTCTCTCTGCGGAGGTATGTAAAAATTGGGAAACCCCTCCGCCTGTAGATTCTCATGTGGCGCGCATGGTTGTTTCCTCTGCTCTGCCAGTAACTACTGTCACCTCTGTGAAGGAACCGACGGATCGACGTGTGTAAGGCTGTTTAAAGCGATTTATACCCTAACGGGGGCTGTGCATAGGCCAACAATTGCAGCGACTTGGGCTGCTGAAGCTGTTGAGGTATGGGCTCAGGAACTTGAGGAGGAACTGCCTTCCAATGCATCTGAGCATGCTCAACAATGTCTCTCGTATATTGCCATGGCTTCTCTATACTTTAAGGAGGCGGCCTCCGATGCCGGGGTGCTCGCGGCCAAGGCTGCTACTACGTTCGTCTTGGCCAGACGTATCGTTTGGTTGCGATCCTGGTCGGTGGATATGGATTCAAAGAAAACCCTGGAGGTGCTTCCTTTCACGGGAGACATTCTCTTCGGAGAAGACCTCAATAAGATTGTGGCTGATCTGGCTACTGCTAAAACAGCTTGCCTATCTAGTACGGCTCCTTCAACGCAGTAGGCTAAAAGTACTTTCGTCCTCCAGGTAAAGCAAAAGGTCAGGCGTACCCAAAGCAAGCTCGTGCTTCCAGACCTGCCAAGCCCAGACCAAAGCGTGCCTGGGCCACCCGTCAGCCAGCCTCCAAAACGGACAAGCCTGCCGCATGACGGGGCGGGCCTCCCTCTGGGGGATCCCAAGGTGGGGGGCCGACTTCTAGGTTTTGCCCAGGAATGGTTAAAGACCACTTCAGATACCTGGGCGAGGGAAGTCGTCGCTCGAGGTTACGCCATACCTTTCAAGAATCGTCTGCCCCACAGCGGTTTTGCCTGACAGATGTGCTTCTGGATCCGACAAAAGCAAACACGTTGCACTCAGTGGTACATTCCCTTCTGACCACAGGAGTGGTAGTACAGGTGCCTCTGGCTTAAAGAGGCAAGGGGTACTATTCACCGCTGTTTCTAGTCCCGAAGCCAAACAGGTCCTCGTGGCCCATTCTCAATCTGAAGTCCTTGAACAAGCATGCGCAGGTCTCCAAGTTTCGGATGGAAACGCTGCGCTCTATTGTTCTGGCCATGGAGCCTGGGGACTATATGGTCTCCCTGGACATACTGGATGCCTACCTGCATATTCCTATTGCGGTATCTCATCAGCAGTACCTGCGGTTTGCTGTGGGCAACCTTCATTACCAATTTAGGGCGTTGCCCTTTGGTTTGACAACGGCTCCCCGAGTCTTCACCAAAGTAATGGCGGTTATGACGGATATGCTCCGCCATCAAGGGGTCAGGATCCTACCGTACTTGGACGATTTGTTGATCCTGGCAAATTCCCCAGAACTTCTCCTGTGTCATCTCGATCTGACGGTCCAGTGCATGAAGCCCACGGGTGGCTGATCAACTGGAAGTAATCCGCCCTGGTTCCTGCTCGGAGCATGTTACACCTGGGAGCGTTATTGGACACTCACAAACAACGGTTGTCCCTGTCTCAGGAGAAAGTCCTGAAGCTTCAGGACAGGATTCGATGCTTTCTATCTCGTCCGCAAGTGTCGATACATTCGGCAATGCAAGTGCTAGGTCTCATGGTGTCGACTTTCGACATGGTGGAGTATGCTCAGTTCCACTCTCGCCCTCTGCAGAAGTTAATTCTGGCCAAGTGGGACAGCCTGCCTCACCGGATCAGATCTCACATGATCTCCTTGTCTCCGGAGGTCCGCCTGTCACTGAGCTGGTGGCTGCAGGACCAACAATTGAGCAGGGACCGTCCCTTCTGGATATCCGACTGGGTTCTTCTGACGACAGATGCCAGTCTGAGAGGTTAGGGTGCGGTGTTGGAACACCACTCTCTTCAAGGTCGGTGGACCACGGAGAAGTCCCTACTCCCGATAAATATTCTGGAACTGCGGGCAGTGTTCAATGCGTTGACAATGGCCCGGCATCTAATACAGAACAGGCGGCACTCGAAGCCGGATGGCAATGAGGGAAGTATCATGGATTCTTCAGTGGGCAGAACGCCATCTGCCGGCCATATCCGCAGTGTTCATTCCAGGAGTCCTGAACTGGGAAGCGGACTACGTCAGTCGTCAGGACGTACATGCGGGAGAGTGGAGCCTCCATCCGGAGGTGTTTCAACTTCTCGTGGACACGTGGGGCCTTCCAGATGTGGATCTGATGGTGTCTCGACACAATCACAAGGTTTCGGTCTTCGGAGCAAGGACAAGGAATCCGCAAGCTGCGTTCGTGGACGCTCTGGCAATTCCATGGAACTTTCAGCTTCCGTACGTGTTCCCTCCAGTGTCACTCCTGCCCAGAGTAATTCGAAAGTTCAAGCAAGAAGGAGGAAACCTGCTTCTGGTCACTCCAGCCCTGGTTCTCTGATTTACTGGGTCTCTCGTGGGATCGTCCCCTTCTCCTTCCACAATGACCAGACCTCCTTGTTCAGGGACCTTGTGTTTACCAGGATTTGGCCCGTCTGGCTTTGACGGTATGGCCCTTGAGGCTTCCGTCCTGAGCGTCAAGGGTTTTTCTGAGGTGGTCGTTCAAACTATGCTGAAGGCCCGCAAGCCAGCTTCTGCTCGGATCTACCATAGGGTCTGGAATGCTTACTTTACTTGGTGTGCGTCTCACATTCATGATGTTTTCAAGTTCAGTACGGTCCAAACTATTGGCTTTTCTACAACAGGGCCTAGACTTAGACTTGTGTCTGGCCTCCCTCAAGGTTCACATTTCTTCCCTGTCGGTTTGGTTTCAGAGAAAGATTGCCACACTGCCTGATGTCCATACGTCTACTCAGGGTGTGTTGTGGATTCAGCCTCCTTATGTGCCGCCTGTGGCCCCTTGGGACTTGTCGGTGGTTTTGGAGGCCTTGCAAGTGTCTCCTTTTCACCGTGACCAGGCGGTTCTTAGAACGTGGCCAGGTTATTTGCCTAAGGTGGTGTCTTCTTTCCACCTTAACCAGGAGATTGTGGTTCCGGCCTTTAATTCTCCTGAGTTGTCTCCCGAAGAACGGTCTTTGGATGTGGTACGGGCTCTCCGCATCTATGTGAAGAGAACTTTCTCTGTTCGGAAATCTGATTCTCTGTTGGTTTTGTTTGGTTTTCACAAACGTGGCTGGCCTGCTTCCAAGCAGACTCTGGACAGATGGATTAGAATGGTGATTGCACATGCTTATGTGCAGGCTGGTCGTCCAGCTCCTGCTACCATTAACACCCATTCTACTCGGTCGGTTGGACCTTCTTGGGTGGCCCACCGTGGTGCGACCCTTGAACAATTGTGCAAGGCGGCTACATGGTCCTCAGGTAACACGTTTATAAGGTTCTATGCCTTCGATACCGCCGCTTCCCAGGATGCTTTGGATGCCGGGTTCTTGTGCCCGCTACAGTGCGTCCCCTCCCATAAGGAACTGCTTTAGGACATCCCCGATGTTAATCCTTGTGGAGTCCAGTGTACCCTGCAGCAGAAAATGAGATTTATGGTAAGAATTTACCATTGTTAAATCTCTTTCTGCGAGGTACACTGGGCTCCACAAGGCGCCCACCCTGACACACTTAGCTTCTTTGGGTTGGTATTGGCATAGCCACTGACACCCTCTCCTGTGGTGAGTGTGTGGTGTACTTGGCTACGAGCGGTTGTCATCTCTGGTACCTGCTACTGCATTGGGCTGGTTAACGAAACTGAGCTCCCTGTGCATGGAGGTGGGGTTATAGAGGAGGCGGCGCTGAGCATCTTAGGAACAGTCAAAAGCTTTGAGCCTGTTGGTGCCTCGGATCAAGATCCTACTCTACACCCCCGATGTTAATCCTTGTGGAGCCCAGTGTACCTCGAAAAAAGAGATTTAACAACGGTAAGATCTTACCATAAATCTCGTATTCACCTCCTTTCACCATTTCTGCACCATCTGCAAATGTGGTGAGCAGTACAAGTACAGATGGTGATGAGGGCATAATAGAAATTGAGAATTCAGTTGCGGAAGTGGAACAGGATAAGGGGGATATCCAGGGCTGGTGCTAGGGTGTTCGGCGCCCCCCTGCAAACTATAAATTTGCACCCTCCCATACTTTACAAAAGGACAGCGCGCGTCAAAAAATTACCCCCATTTAAAACGCCCCTGCTGCTTACACCCAGTTGTATCACAGCTTACACATAACACCCCAGTAGTAGTGCCGCTTACACATCTAGACCTCAGTAGTAGCACCGCTTACACATAATAAACCCAGTAGTAGCACAGCTTACACATAACACCCAGTAGTAGCGCAGCTTACACGTAACGCCTCCACTAGTAGCGCAGATTACATGTAACGAAGCAAGTAGTAGCGCAGCTTACACATAATAAACCCAGTAGTAGCGCAGCTTACACGCAACGCCCCCAGTAGTAGTGCCGCTTACACGTAATGCCCCAGTAGTAATGCAGCTTACATGTAACGTCCCCAGTAGTAGTGCCGCTTACATGTAACACCCAAAGTAGTAGCGCCGCTTACACATAATGCCCCAGTAGTAGCGCAGCTTACACGTAATGTCCCCAGTAGTAGCGCTGCTTGCATGTAACACCCCAGTAGTAGCGGCGCTTATACATTACCCCCCAGTTGTAACGCCGCTTAAACGTAGTGCCCCAGTAGTAGTACAGCTTGCACATAACACTTCCAGTAGTATGGCTGCTTACACGTAATGCCCCAGTAGTAGCGCAGCTTACATGTAATGCTCTAGTAGTAGCGCCGCTTACAAATAATGCCCCAATAGTAGCGGCGCTTACAGATAATGCCCCAGTAGTAGCGGTGCTTACACATAATGCCCCAGTAGTGGCGCCGCTTACACGTAACGCCCCAGTAGTAGTGCAGCTTACACATAACACCCCCAGTAGTAGCGGTGCTCACACATAAGGCCCCAGTAGTGGCGTCGCTTACACGTAACGCCCCAGTAGTAGTGCAGCTTACATGTAATGCCCCCTGTAGTAGCGCCACTTACATGTAATGCTCTAGTAGTAGCGCCGCTTACAAATAATGCCCCAGTAGTAGCGGCACTTACAGATAATGCCCCAGTAGTAGCGGTGCTTACACATAAGGCCCCAGTAGTGGCGCCGCTTACACGTAACGCCCCAGTAGTAGTGCAGCTTACACATAACACCCCCAGTAGTAGTGCTGCTTACAAGTAACGCCCCAGTAGTAGCGCAGCTTACACGTAACGCCCCCAATAGTAGTGCCACTTACATGTAATGCTCCAGTAGTAGTGCCGTTTACAAATAACGCCCCAGTAGTAGCGCCGTTTACAAATAATGCCCCAGTAGTAGCGCCGCTTACACATAACGCCCAAGTAGTAGCGCAGCTTACACGTAACGCCCCCAGTAGTAGCGCCGCTTGTCCTCCTCTGTGGCATTGTAGTCTGCAGGTCCCGTGTAGCTCTGCCCCCTTTGCCCATGTAGTTCAGCCCACTCCACCCAAGTAGCTCCACACCCTTTTTGGCCGATCAGTTTCTGCCACTGTCAAAGCCGGGACCTTCGTCGCTGGATCCGTCGCACAGGGTAAGTAGCTCCAGCCTTACTCTTAACGTGCACAAAACTTTTTTAGCTAAGCAGGTCTGCACAAGCGAACACAGCCCTGCTAAGCTAAAATACACTCCCCCATAGGTGAAGATTAGTTGATCGAACCAGCAGCAAAAAGTTCAACTCGGAATGAGGGCCCATGTGCACTGCAGGGGGTGGGGGGGGGATATAACATGTGCAGAGAGAGTTAGATTTGGGTGGGTTATATTGTTTCTGTGCAGGGTAAATACTGTCTGCTTTATTTTTACACTGCAATTTATGTTTCAGTTTGAATACACCACACCCAAATCTAACTCTCTCTGCACATGTTATATCTGCCCCCCTGCAGTGCACATGGGGGGTCATTTCGAGTTGATCGCTTGCTAGCTATTTTTTGCAGCGCTGCAAACAGAAGGTCGCTGCCTATAGGGGAGTGTATGTTAGCTTTGCAAGTGTGCGAATGCATGTGCAACCGAGCGGTACAAAAAAGATTTGTGCAGTTTATGAGTAGCTCAGAACTTACTCAGCCGCTGCGATCACTTCAGCCTGTTCTTGTCCGGAATTGACGTCAGACACCCACCCTGCAAATGCTTGGACATACCTGCGTTTTTCCAAACACTCCCAGGAAATGGTCAGTTGCCACCCTCAAACGCCCTCTTCCTGTCAATATCCTTGCGATCGGCTGTGCGAATGGATTCTTCGTAAATTCCATCGATAAGCAATGATCCACTTTGCACACGTACGACGCGCCTGCGCACTGCGGTGCATACGCATGCGCAGTTCGGACCTAATCGCAGCGCAGCAAAAAAACCTAGCTTGCGATCAGGTCGGAATGACCCCTATGGTTTTGCCCAGCTGCTAACAAAGTTGATGCTACGAGCAGGTCTGAATTAGGCCCAATATCGTAAGCTGTGAGGTGGTCAAAATTGCCTGGAAATGACTGGAAATTAATGTTGTTGAGGTAACTAATACTCTAGGAACAAAAAACAGAAAAAAATAGTTAAGTGATTTGGGCTTTTTTGTCAATTTAAAAAAAAAAAATCCAAATCCAAAACCAGTCACAGCAGTTTTGAAAATCCAAAACCGGGCAATGAATCAGTGCCAAATCCAGCAAAAATGGTCCGGCGCACAGGTGAGGTCATATAGTCTGTCTGCCACCGCAGTTCCGCTCTGTCTCTTAGATGTGCCATGTTTGAAGTTGTACTGCCACATGTTTGTGCCTCCAACTGCTGTTGCCTAACTTATTCTCAGTAATCCTGGCAGTCAGTGAGTACAGCTGATGAGCTGATATATACTTGTGTCTATTTACATAATAATCACTGGCATAAGTTTCATAAAAGCATTGCCCCTATACATTGCATATACTTTTCTTTAATTTTTTGGTGTCTGACATCATACAGGGTGAGATGTATCAACCGTAAAAATGGCACCAGTCTTCCGAAAAGCTTGCCACAAACCTCTCGGAGATACAGTATCTGCAGTCGCCATGGAATGTTATTGGGGCTGCGATGTACTGCTATGCATCTATGACTGGATCCTTTTGATCTCTTCCTGCCCCCCAAGGTGGACATGCACAGGCCCGCCGACCACTCATCCCGCAGTAGGACTCCCGGTACATAAACCCAGAAGTTCTCACAACAGGAAGAACCGTTCTGTCGTTTGCATTTTTAATCACATTTATTCATGCATATGGCGTTAATAGATGCTGCTATGCATGCAATACGTGGCGGATGTATCACATGCAATATGCACTGTAAGCAGGGATGTGCAGTCAGGGGAGGCAGGGGAGGCAGAGCCTCACCTGTCATATTCCAGTGAAAATAGCTTTTTTTTACACTGATTTGTGTTAGAACACAGATCAGTATAAAATTATGCTATTGTCATTGGAATATGAAGTTGCAGCACTCTGCAAATGCAGAGAGCAGAGGAGAGAGAGGCACTGAGAGATCTGCCTCTCTCTAGCTGTCAAATGCTGTACGGATCTGGGGGCGGAGCCACGAGTCAGGCATAATCCTGCATTGAATACAGCACCAGCTTGAGGCAGCTCTGACACACGTGCCTTGACACAGGCTGAAGGCACATCCCTCAGTTATGCATATGCATTAGCTACCTCACTCGTCCTTCTTCTCCTGTACTGCACTGAACGTGTGATACAGCCATAAGGAGACAGCTTCCTCATACAGATCACCAGGCAGGTAAACATCAGTGAAATGCCTGATCCCCAACTCTATCACCATATCATCCAGCAAGGTGTAATGTTGAGGGCACCATAGTGTGGGAAAGCTATCATTAACTGGCCCCAGCAAACATATAGCTGACCACTGTACTACTGCTGAGGGGGAAGAGGTTTCTTTAAAGAAACAGTCTATTAAAAAGGTACAAGTGTTATTTGACTGCCCATGCACACTCTTACATGGCAAGATTTTATGTGACACGTTTCCAATTTGGTCTTGTTATGTATGGAGGTACTCTCTAGTGGCATATGACACAGTACTGTCCACTTTACTGTCTTTTGTAAGAATGTATACATTAACAGCAGTCTATATTTCTCTGACGTCCTAAGTGGATGCTGGGGACTCCGTCAGGACCATGGGGAATAGCGGCTCCGCAGGAGACAGGGCACAAAAGTAAAAGCTTTAGGATCAGGTGGTGTGCACTGGCTCCTCCCCCTATGACCCTCCTCCAAGCCTCAGTTAGGTTTTTGTGCCCGGCCGAGAAGGGTGCAATCTAGGTGGCTCTCCTAAAGAGCTGCTTAGAGTAAAAGGTTTTTTTATTTTCAGTGAGTCCTGCTGGCAACAGGCTCACTGCAACGAGGGACTTAGGGGAGAAGAAGTGAACTCACCTGCGTGCAGGATGGATTGGCTTCTTAGGCTACTGGACACTAGCTCCAGAGGGACGATCACAGGTACAGCCTGGATGGGTCACCGGAGCCGCGCCGCCGACCCCCTTGCAGATGCTGAAGAGAGAAGAGGTCCAGAAATCGGCGGCTGAAGACTTCTCAGTCTTCATGAGGTAGCGCACAGCACTGCAGCTGTGCGCCATTGCTCTCAGCACACTTCACACCAACGGTCACTGAGGGTGCAGGGCGCTTGGGGGGGCGCCCTGGGCAGCAATGAAAGTACCTATGCTGGCTAAAAATACATCACATGTAGCCCCTGGGGCTATATGGATGTATTTAACCCCTGCCAGGTTGTCAGAAAAACGGGAGAAGAAGCCCGCCGAAAAGGGGGCGGGGCCTATTCTCCTCAGCTCACAGCGCCATTTTCCTACACAGCTCCGCTGCTAGGAAGGCTCCCAGGCTCTCCCCTGCACTGCACTACAGAAACAGGGTTAAAACAGAGAGGGGGGGCACTTATTTGGCGATATTATTATATATTAAGATGCTATAAGGGAAAACACTTATATAAGGTTGTCCCTGTATAATATAGCGTTTTTGGTGTGTGCTGGCAAACTCTCCCTCTGTCTCCCCAAAGGGCTAGTGGGGTCCTGTCCTCTATCAGAGCATTCCCTGTGTGTGTGCTGTGTGTCGGTACGTGTGTGTCAACATGTATGAGGACGATGTTGGTGAGGAGGCGGAGCAATTGCCTGTAATGGTGATGTCACTCTCTAGGGAGTCGACACCGGAATGGATGGCTTATTTAGGGAATTACGTGATAATGTCAACACGCTGCAAGGTCGGTTGACGACATGAGACGGCCGGCAAACCAATTAGTACCTGTCCAGGCGTCTCAAACACCGTCAGGGGCTTTAAAACGCCCATTTACCTCAGTCGGTCGACACAGACACGGACACTGACTCCAGTGTCGACGGTGAAGAAACAAACGTATTTTCCATTTGGGCCACACGTTACATGTTAAGGGCAATGAAGGAGGTGTTACATATTTCTGATACTACAAGTACCACAAAAGAGGGTATTATGTGGGGTGCGAAAAACTACCTGTAGTTTTTCCTGAATCAGATAAATTAAATGAAGTGTGTGATGATGCGTGGGTTTCCCCCGATAGAAAATTATTGGCGTTATACCCTTTCCCGCCAGAAGTTAGGGCGCGTTGGGAAACACCCCTTAGGGTGGATAAGGCGCTCACACGCTTATCAAAACAAGTGGCGTTACCGTCTCCAGATACGGCCGCCCTCAAGGAGCCAGCTGATAGGAGGCTGGAAAATATCCTAAAAAGTATATACACACATACTGGTGTTATACTGCGACCAGCGATCGCCTCAGCCTGGATGTGCAGCGCTGGGGTGGCTTGGTCGGATTCCCTGACTGAAAATATTGATACCCTTGACAGGGACAGTATTTTATTGACTATAGAGCATTTAAAGGATGCATTTCTATATATGCGAGATGCACAGAGGGATATTTGCACTCTGGCATCAAGAGTAAGTGCGATGTCCATATCTGCCAGAAGATGTTTATGGACACGACAGTGGTCAGGTGATGCAGATTCCAAACGGCACATGGAAGTATTGCCGTATAAAGGGGAGGAGTTATTTGGGGTCGGTCCATCGGACCTGGTGGCCACGGCAACAGCTGGAAAATCCACCTTTTTTACCCCAAGTCACATCTCAGCAGAAAAAGACACCGTCTTTTCAGCCTCAGTCCTTTCGTCCCCATAAGGGCAAGCAGGCAAAAGGCCAGTCATATCTGCCCAGGGATAGAGGAAAGGGAAGAAGACTGCAGCAGGCAGCCCATTCCCAGGAACAGAAGCCCTCCACCGCTTTTGCCAAGTCCTCAGCATGACGCTGGGGCCGTACAGGACTCAGGTGCGGTGGGGGGTCGTCTCAAGAGTTTCAGCGCGCAGTGGGCTCACTCGCAAGTGGACCCCTGGATCCTACAAGTAGTATCCCAGGGGTACAGATTGGAAATTCGAGACGTCTCCCCCTCGCAGGTTCCTGAAGTCTGCTTTACCAACGTCTCCCTCCGACAGGGAGGCAGTATTGGAAACAATTCACAAGCTGTATTCCCAGCAGGTGATAATCAAAGTACCCCTCCTACAACAAGGAAAGGGGTATTATTCCACACTATATTGTGGTACTGAAGCCAGACGGCTCGGTGAGACCTATTCTAAATCTGAAATATTTGAACACTTACATACAAAGGTTCAAATCAAGATGGAGTCACTCAGAGCAGTGATAGCGAACCAGGAAGAAGGGGACTATATGGTGTCCCTGGACATCAAGGATGCTTACCTCCATGTCCCAATTTGCCCTTCTCACCAAGGGTACCTCAGGTTCGTGGTACAAAACTGTCACTATCAGTTTCAGACGCTGCCGTTTGGATTGTCCACGGCACCCCGGGTCTTTACCAAGGTAATGGCCGAAATGATGATTCTTCTTCAAAGAAAAGGCGTCTTAATTATCCCTTACTTGGACGATCTCCTGATAAGGGCAAGGTCCAGAGAACAGTTGGAGGTCGGAGTAGCACTATCTCAAGTAGTTCTACGACAGCACGGGTGGATTCTAAATATTCCAAAATCGCAGCTGTCTCCGACGACACGTCTGCTGTTCCTAGGGATGATTCTGGACACAGTCCAGAAAAAGGTGTTTCTCCCGGAGGAGAAAGCCAGGGAGTTATCCGAGCTAGTCAGGAACCTCCTAAAACCAGGAAAAGTGTCAGTGCATCATTGCACAAGGGTCCTGGGAAAAATGGTGGCTTCTTACGAAGCGATTCCATTCGGCAGATTTCACGCAAGAACTTTTCAGTGGGATCTGCTGGAAAAATGGTCCGGATCGCATCTTCAGATGCATCAGCGGATAACCCTGTCTCCAAGGACAAGGGTGTCTCTTCTGTGGTGGCTGCAGAGTGCTCATCTACTAAAGGGCCACAGATTCAGCATTCAGGACTGGGTCCTGGTGACCACGGATGCCAGCCTGAAAGGCTGGGGAGCAGTCACACAAGGAAAAAATTTCCAGGGAGTGTGATCTAGTCTGGAGACTTCTCTCCACATAAATGTACTGGAGCTAAGAGCAATTTACAATGCTCTAAGCTTAGCAAGACCTCTGCTTCAAGGTCAGCCGGTATTGATCCAGTGGGACAACATCACGGCAGTCGCCCACGTAAACAGACAGGGCGGCACAAGAAGCAGGAGGGCAATGGCAGAAACTGCAAGGATTCTTCGCTGGGCGGAAAATCATGTGATAGCACTGTCAGCAGTGTTCATTCCGGGAGTGGACAACTGGGAAGCAGACTTCCTCAGCACGACCTCCACCCGGGAGAGTGGGGACTTCATCGGGAAGTCTTCCACATGATTGTGAACCGTTGGGAAAGACCAAAGGTGGACATGATGGCGTCCCGCCTGAACAAAAAACTGGACAGGTATTGTGCCAGGTCAAGAGACCCTCAGGCAATAGCTGTGGACGTTCTGGTAACACCGTGGGTGTACCAGTCGGTGTATGTGTTCCCTCCTCTGCTTCTCATACCTAAGGTACTGAGAATTATAAGACGTAGAGGAGTAAGAACTATACTCGTGGCTCCGGATTGGCCAAGAAGGACTTGGTACCCGGAACTTCAAGAGATGCTCACAGAGGACTCATGGCCTCTGCCGCTAAGAAGGGACTTGCTTCAGCAAGTACCATGTCTGTTCCAAGACTTACCGCGGCTGCGTTTGACGGCATGGCGGTTGAACGCCGGATCCTAAGGGAAAAAGGCATTCCGGAAGAGGTCATTCCTACCCTGGTCAAAGCCAGGAAGGAGGTGACCGCACAACATTATCACCACATGTGGCGAAAATATGTTGCGTGGTGTGAGGCCAGGAAGGCCCCACGAAGAAATTTCAACTCGGTCGATTCCTGCATTTCCTGCAAACAGGAGTGTCTATGGGCCTCAAATTGGGGTCCATTAAGGTTCAAATTTCGGCCCTGTCGATTTTCTTCCAGAAAGAATTGGCTTCAGTTCCTGAAGTCCAGAAGTTTGTCAAGGGAGTACTGCATATACAACCCCCTTTTGTGCCTCCAGTGGCACTGTGGGATCTCAACGTAGTTCTGGGATTCCTCAAATCACATTGGTTTAAACCGCTCAAATCTGTGGATTTGAAATATCTCACATGGAAAGTGACCATGATGTTGGCCCTGGCCTCGGCCAGGCGAGTGTCAGAATTGGCGGCTTTGTCTCACAAAAGCCCATATCTGATTGTCCATTCGGACAGGGCAGAGCTGCGGACTCGTCCCCAGTTTCTCCCTAAGGTGGTGTCAGCGTTTCACCTGAACCAGCTTATTGTGGTACCTGTGGCTACTAGGGACTTGGAGGACTCCAAGTTGCTAGATGTTGTCAGGGCCCTGAAAATATAGGTTTCCAGGACGGCTGGAGTCAGGAAAACTGACTTGCTGTTATCCTGTATGCACCCAACAAACTGGGTGCTCTTGCTTCTAAGCAGACGATTGCTAGTTGGATGTGTAGTACAATTCAGCTTGCACATTCTGTGGCAGGCCTGCCACAGCCAAAATATGTATATGCCCATTCCACAAGGAAGGTGGGCTCATCTTGGGCGGCTGCCCGAGGGGTCTCGGCTTTACAACTTTGCCGAGCTGCTACTTGGTCAGGGGCACACCCTGGCTGAGGAGGACCTGGAGTTCTCTCACTCGGTGCTGCAGAGTCATCCGCACTCTCCCGCCCGTTTGGGAGCTTTGGTATAATCCCCATGGTCCTGACGGAGTCCCCAGCATCCACTTAGGACGTCAGAGAAAATAAGAATTTACTTACCGATAATTCTATTTCTCGTAGTCCGTAGTGGATGCTGGGCGCCCATCCCAAGTGCGGATTGTCTGCAATACTTGTACATAGTTATTGTTACCAAAATCGGGTTATTATTGTTGTGAGCCATCTTTTCAGAGGCTCCGCTGTTATCATGCTGTTAACTGGGTTCAGATCACGAGTTGTACGGTGTGATTGGTGTGGCTGGTATGAGTCTTACCCGGGATTCAATATCCTTCCTTATTGTGTACGCTCGTCCGGGCACAGTATCCTAACTGAGGCTTGGAGGAGGGTCATAGGGGGAGGAGCCAGTGCACACCACCTGATCCTAAAGCTTTTACTTTTGTGCCCTGTCTCCTGCGGAGCCGCTATTCCCCATGGTCCTGACGGAGTCCCCAGCATCCACTACGGACTACGAGAAATAGAATTATCGGTAAGTAAATTCTTATTTTTAATTTTTTCCTCAATGATTTAAATCTGTAGTGTGTGTGTGTGTGTGTGTGTGTGTGTGTGTGTGTGTGTGTGTGTGTGTGTGTGTATGTTTGTGCGGGTGTGTGTGTATGTGTGTGTGTTGGGGGGGGGCAGGGGGGAGGTGGAGAAGGCACAGGTCTCTGCCAGGAAGAAAGCTCAGCCACCTTCCCCCTGTACTGACATGGTGCTGCTGCAAGACTCATACCACTTTCACATC
This sequence comes from Pseudophryne corroboree, assembly GCF_028390025.1. Taxonomy (NCBI): domain Eukaryota; kingdom Metazoa; phylum Chordata; class Amphibia; order Anura; family Myobatrachidae; genus Pseudophryne; species Pseudophryne corroboree. Next base: position 108,008,741 of record NC_086453.1, read on the forward strand.
GCTAAAGCAGGTCACATGACCCCTTTCAGACTGACGGCACCAACCCGGGTTGGTGACGTGCACAGTGACATGTGCAGAGGCGGTGCTTGGAGATCAGATTATCTCCCAAGTGCCGCCTATCCCTATAGTGTGAACGAATCCCGGATCACATCGACCCGGCATCCCGTTCACACTGTGCACCTGACCCGGGAATAACCCTGCATTATTTCCGGGTTGAAATACCAGGCCATGCGACGCGGGAAATCGGAATATACCCCTTTCACACCGCACCTAAACCCATGAAAACCCGGCAATATACTGGGTAATTTGTGCGGCGTGAAAGGAGTATTACAGAGGCAGAGCTTCTCTTTCCCTTTTTGCAGGGTTTTATTAATAACTAATATGGCATTGATTAGCAAAATGTACAGAACCCCCCCCCCCCCCCCCCCCCTAAAAAAAAAATACAAGTGTTCCATAAGAAACTGGACACAAAGCCTACTTATAGTGTATGGTACAGTGACAAGGGGCCTAATTCAGACCTGATCACAAAAGTTTTTTGCAGCCGTGCGATCGGGTATCAACAGCACATGCGTGCCAGCCGCAATGAGCATGCGCTTTGCTGCCCGGCGACGGCAGCTACGACAAGAACGAAGAAAGCGTTAGCAGCGGCTAATGCAAGAAGATTGACAGGAAGAGGCCGTCTGGGGGTGTCAACTCACCGTTTTTGGGGAGTGACGAAGAAAATGCAGGTGTGTCCGGCCGTTTGCAGGGGGGGAACCTAACGTCAGCTCCAAGAAGATTCATCGCAGCGGCTGAGTAAGTCTTGAGCTGTGCAGAGACTGCACAAACTTTTTGTTTGTGCAGCTCTCTGCACAAGCGATCGCTCCCCTACACAGCCCTAACCCCCTCCCCTGTAGGCGGTGATTACCTGGTCACAGCAGTGCAAAAATCCGCCTGCGTGCGACCAGGTCGGAATGAGGTCCCATTTGCACTGCAGGTGGGGCAGATGTAACATGTGCAGAGAGAGTTAGATTTGGGTGGGTTATATTGTTTCTGTGCAGGGTAAATACTGGCTGCTTTATTTCTACACTGCAATTTAGATTTCAGTTTGAACACACCCCACCCAAATCTATATCTCTCTGCACATGTTACATCTGCCCAACCTGCACTGCACATGGTTTTGCCCATTAGAGAAACATTTTGCTGCTGCGATCAGGTCTGAATCAGGCCCAATGTCACTGGCTGCCTGACAGCGTGCCAGAGTTGCTGCCCACTATATAATGTACTGTACTGTAAGTGACTCTGGCCAGTGTGTACTGTGCCTAGCAATGGCAGTGCAGTCACTTGCGCTAAGGGATGTGTCCCTTTTGACATATGCCAGTAGTCTGCACAGTCTACACAGCATAGTGCAGCCCTCCTTGACATACTCTGCTATTGGGTTCATATATATATATATGTAAATCTGTCTTTGATATTAGCCGGTGCCTCCCCAGCCATTTACCTCACCGCACGTCACTGCTGTATAGTGCATCTCGCCCCCTATGTGTGGATGTGACACACCTTATGAGCACGTGTGGGCAAGGTGCTTGCACACTGGGCTACACAAATAATAGGATTTTAATTACCTGCCGGTAAATCCTTTTCTCGTAGTCCGTAGAGGATGCTGGAGTCCATTTTAGTACCATGGGGTATAGACGGTTCCGCAGGAGTCTTCGGCACTTTAAGACTTTTTAACAGTGTGAACTGGCTCCTCCCTCTATGCCCCTCCTCCAGACCTCAGTATAGGAACTGTGCCCGAGGAGATGGACATTTTCGAGAGAGGAATTACTATTAACTTGTGGCGAGATTCACATCAGCTCACACCATACACAAAAAACATGTCGCCTAACATGGCCTTTAACATAACTCATGCCAACCAGCATGTATAACGCAACAGCAACAGCTGTCAACATCTGAACACATGAAAACAATGCAAAAGAGAGAAAACGTAATCAGCAGGAAAAATGAGCACTGGGCGGGCGCCCAGCATCCTCTACGGACTACGAGAAAAGGATTTACCGGCAGGTTATTAAAATCCTATTTTCTCTTACGTCCTTGAGGATGCTGGGGTCCATTTTAGTACCATGGGGATGTACCAAAGCTCCTAGTACGGGCGGGAAAGTGCTAATGTTCCTGCAGAACTGACTGACCAAATTTAAGGTCGTCAGCAGCCAAGGTGTCAAACTTATAAAATTTAGCAAACGTGTTTGCACCTGACCAGGTAGCTGCTCTGCAAATTTGCAATGCCGAGACACCCCGGGCAGCCGCCCAGGACGAACCCACTTTCCTTGTAGAGTGGGCTTTTACCGAAGTCGGTAACGGAAATCCTGCCATGGAATGAGCGTGCTGAATGGTACCCCTGATCCAGCGCGCAATAGTTTGCTTAGAAGCAGGACACCCAATCTTGTTGGGGTCATAAAGGACAAACAAAGATTCTGTTTTCCTTATCCGAGCCGTTCTTGCAACATAAGTCCTCAACGCTCTGACGACATCCAAGGACTTTGAAACGGCTGAGGTGTCAGAAGCCACTGGCACCACCACTGGTTGGTTGACATGGAAAGAAGACACAACCTTCGGAAGAAAGTGCTGACGAGTTCTCAGTTCACCAAAAAAGAAGAAGAAGAGACTCTCGTTTTTTGGGGGGCACTCATTGAAAGATATTACATAAAATATTACTTTTATTGATTATCATTAAAAAATTTTTGCCAGAAACCAAGACTAGGACATGAACATGTACACATAAATACCAGAGTTCACAAAAAAACAAAAAACAACAAAAAAAAACACGCCTAAATTTACGCGTGGTATGAACACCGTGGGGAGATACACGTGACCTGGTCAGGGTCAATGTTATTGATCCTGACAATAGTTCCTGCAATAATAAGCATTGACAGTCCCCTAACAAGAGGAGACAAATTGTAGGATGATATAGTCGGCTGAAACAAGAAGCGGTAGCCCTATAGATAGATTTACCATAAATTTCAGCCTGTTGTAGTGGATGCTACTGGCGTAGAATATAAGTAACAATAACAGTGTTGATTAGTATGTGTCCAAACTTCATAGCACATACAATCTCCCCATCGATTGCATATCATATGTTCCCTTAGAGAGGTAGTAGCGAAATATTCTAATAATTATTCAAGATCTGACAGCTGTTTCGCTTTCCGGCTTCCTCAGTGAGACACCCTGTAACCGGGTGCTGGTGTTGTTTAAAACTAGGTGATGTCCAATCAGGAGCGGGGGGGTGTGGCTATCAATTAGGCCTGTGCTAGTACCTGATGAGACCTGGTGTGTGCATTATGTCTCAGGTGTCAGTATTCTAGCATCGTCTCCCATTCCCTATGAATTGGGAACACAATTCTCTGGAGACGTGCTAAGTATAGATTCTATTAGTACCCAATGGTCTCTCTTATTCAAGTATAAATAGACACCTGGCAATAATATGAAAATATAACCATATAACAATAAGTTATAAGGCTACATGCAAAAAATGAGAATGAGAAGGCAGTACAAAATTAATTAACAGAAGGGAAAGAAGAAATAAAATTTACTGCTGATGTGATTATATGAAAATGCAAAAAGGTGGAACACTATATAGAACTATGAGGGATATATACTTGTATATGTATATGGATGTAGATTAGATATCTCGAAAATCCTCATATGATATTAAAATGATTATACGGGTCACATCAGATGCGTAAGTGAATTAAATATTATAAACCTTCTGTCAATGTGATTGTAAATTATGCAGGTTATAAACATTAGAAATCCTCCATATCCATGGCACCCTAACAACACAGATAAATATGTAGAGAAATGAAATAGTGATGGTAGTAAAAGATAAAAATGAATATTAATGGGTAAAAATGAATAAATGAGTTCTCAGTTCAGCCCTATCTTCATGAAATATTAAATAAGGACTCTTGTGTGACAGAGCTCCTAACTCAGACACTCGTCTGCCTGAAGCTTAGGCCAACAGCATGACCACTTTCCAAGTGAGAAACTTGAACTCCACCTCTTGCAGAGGCTCAAACCAATCCGATTTAAGGAACTGCAGCACCACGTTAAGATCCCATGGCGCCGCAGGAGGCACATAGGGAGGTTGGATGCGCAGAAGCCCTTTCACAAACGTCTGGACCTCAGGAAGGGAAGCCAATTGTTTCTCAAAGAAAATGGACAAGGCCGAAATTTGGACCTTGATAGACCCTAATCTCAATCCAGCATCCACACTCGCCTGTAGAAATAGGAGAAGTCGTCCTAATTGAAATTCCACCGCAGGAGATTTCTTGGATTCACACCAAGATACATATTTTCTCCAAATACGATGAAAATGTTTGGACATTACCCCTTTCCTGGCCAGAATAAGCGTGGGAATGACTTCATTGGGAATACCCTTACGGGCTAGGATCTGGCACTCAACAGCCATGCCGTCAAACGCAGCCACGGTAAGTCCTGATAAACTAACGGCCCCTGCTGAAGCAGGTCCTCGCGAAGAGGAAGAGGCCGAGGATCTTCCATTAGTAACTCTTGAAGATCTGGATACCAAGCCCTCCTTGGCCAATCTGGAGCAATGAAGATTGCTCGAAATCCTGTTCTTCTGATGACCTTGAGAACTTTTGGAATAAGTGGAAGTGGAGGGAATAGATACACTGACTGAAACACCCACTGGGTGACCAGTGCATCTACTGCTATTGCTTGTGGGTCTCTCGACCTGGAACAATATTTCTGAAGCTTCTTGTTGAGGCATGATGCCATCATATCCACTTGAGGAACGCCCCAACGACTTGCCACCTCCGCAAAGACTTCTGCGTGGAGGCCCCAATCTCCTGGATGGAGATCGTGTCTGCTGAGGATGTCTGCTTCCCAGTTGTCCACTCCGGAATGAAAATCGCCGACAGAGCTTTTGCATGCCTTTCTGCCCAGAGGAGTATCTTTCTTACCTCTGCCATTGCTGTTCTGCCTTGACGGTTTGTGTAAGCTACTGCCGTTACATTGTCCGACTGGATCTGTATGGGACGACCTTGAAGAAGGTGTGCCGCTTGATGAAGACTGTTGTACACAGCTCTCAACTCCAGAATGTTTATGTGAAGGAGAGTTTGTCGACTTGACCATCTCCCTTGGAAGCTTTCGCCTTGCGTGACTGCTCCCCATCCTCGGAGACTTGCATCCGTGGTCACCAGGATCCAGGCCTGAATCCCGAACCTGCGTCCCTCCAGGAGGTGAATAATTTGTAGCCACCACAGGAGCGAAATTCTGGCTTTCTCTGACAAGATTATCCTGTGATGCATGTGGAGATGCGACCCGGACCACTTGTCCAGTAGGTCCCACTGGAAAACCCTGGCATGGTATCGGCCATATTGTAGCGCCTCGTAAGCTGCTACCATTTTCCCCAGCAGGCGAATGCACTAATGAATTGATACTCTTCGTGGTCTCAAAATTTGTTTGACCATGCTCTGGATCTCCTGAGCCTTTTCCACCGGTAGAAATACTCTCTGTACCTCGGTGTATTCCCAGAAATGATAATCTCACCGTTGGTTCCAACTGAGATTTTGGAAAGTTGATGATCCAACCGCGTTGTTGAAGTACCGTCAGGGATAACGCTATGTTCTGGAGTAGCTTGTCCCTGGATCTCGCTTTTATGAGGAGATCGTCCAAGTATGGAATTATGTTGACTCCTTTCTTGCGAAGGAGAACCATCATCTCTGCCATCACCTTGGTGAATATTCTCGGAGCCTTGGAGAGCCTGAACGGTAATGTTTGGAATTGGTAGTGACAATCCTGAAAACCTCAGGTATGCTTGATGTGGCGGGTTAATGGGGACATGCAAGTAAGCATCCTTGATGTCGACTGACACCAGAAATTCCTTTTCTTCCAAGGTGGAAATCACCACTCTCAGCGATTCCATCTTGAATTTGAATCTTTTTAAATACAGAGATTTCAGGTTTAAAATCTGTCTGACCGAGCCATCCGGCTTCGGCACCACAAACAATGTCTGAGGAAGCCGCCGAGGTAACAGGCGGAGAAACACATAACAAGAGATCACCAGAATGCCGCTGTGCACATCACCAGCACACAGTACTGACGTCAGCGAAGAGAACGGGACCACGAAGCACACACGGACAAAAATCCTCCTCCATTGTTGCAAAACGCTGGCAGGTCCAGTAGGAGACAAATAGAGGAACAGCACCAGTGCCGTGGGACCCAGGTAATCTCAATATAGAGACTGTGTGATCAAGGGATCCTTATTTCTATAAAGGACATTGCATTCAGCTGGATCCACACTGCTACATTGTGTTATATGTGGATGAAGCTATATCAAAGTATCAATATCTTCATGCAAAAATGAAACAATGTTTCTTTTGGCCAGCAACAAGTAACTCTCTGAACTACCCTATGAGACTACACTATTAAGCAAGGGCATTGTGCAATACTATTATAGCCTGCACAGGATTTTTATATGTTTCATTTGAATCAGATAAAATATCTCTGATCTGGTATTCCATCTCAGCAATACATTTTATCATTGGTGTTATTAATATTGTTTTTCTTTTTTATTTCTTTTTTTCTTTTTCTCTCTCTCCCCCTCTTTTTTTTTTTATGGTAATAATTAACGGTTATTTTATTATCAACACCGCTAATGAGTATTAATTATATGAGTAAAGAAGGTTGTATTTTTTAGCAATACTAGCAGCGCTCCCACTTTGTTTGTATTCTTGTTTCTATCATAATTACGAGGGGCGCAAAACATCCCTCACCTTGGGTAGCAGCAGCAGTATTACTATTAGAATACCCTTAAGAAGGGAAATATTAGTAAGTTATTTCTCCACCAGTGAGTCAGCGCAATACCTTATTTTTTAAATATTCTTTTGCTGGCACCACAAACAGGCTTAAATAAAATCCTTGGTTCTTTTGTTTGGCAGGAACCAAGGAAATTACTTTGTCTTGACATAATTTGTGTATTGCGTTCAGTACATTTGCGCTGTCCTGAGCAGAAACTGGCATGGCTGATTTAAAAAATCGGCATGGGGGAAGGTCTTGAAATTCCAACCTGTAACCGTGGGATACTATCTGTAGTATCCAAGGATCCAGATCTGAGTGAACCCAGACCTGGCTGAAAAATAGTAGGTGTGCCCGCACCCGATCGCACTCCTGGGAGCCTGATGGTGTTGTAGGTTTTCTACCTCTTCCTCTCCCTTTTCCTGTGAAAAAAGGGGTACTCTTAGCCTTTTTGTACTTGTTGGGCCGAAAGGACTGCATAGTACGAGAATTATATACTTTTTTAGCCGGTGCAGCTGCTGACGGCAGAAATGCCGACTTGCCAGATGTAGTAGTTGATATCATGGCATCCAGCTTCTCACCAAAGAGGGCCTCACCATTGTAGGGGAGCGCCTCAATATTTATTTTGGATTCTGCGTCATCATTCCATTGGCAGATCCAGAGTGCCCTGCGGGCTGAAATCGCCATAGCAGAGGCCCTTGAGCCCAGTAAGCCAGCGTCCTTCATAGCCTCCACTAAGTAACCTGCAGAATCTTTGATATGACCTAGAATTAGAAGCATATCATCTTTATCGACTGTGTCAATATTAACAATCAAGTTGTCTGCCCACTTTTCCACTGCGTTACCCACGCAGAAGCAATTGTGGGCCTGAGTAACGTACCTGTAGCAACATAGATGGACTTTAAAGTCGTCTCTAACTTGCAGTCAGCAGGTTCTTTTAACAAAGCTGACCCTGGGGCAGGTAAATAATTTTCTTCGACAACCTAGAGATTAAGGTGCCTACCATTGGGGGCGACTCCCACTTACGCCTGTCCTCTTCAGGGAAAGGGTACGCTACCCGCAACCTTCTAGGAATAGCAAATTTCTTTTCCGGGTTAGCCCAGGATTCCTCAAAGAATGCATTTAAGTCCTTAGACGGAGGAAAGGTCACCACCTGTTTTTTATTTAATTTAAAATCATCTTTTTCCTCAGGTGCAGGTGTTGTGTCAGTAAACACCTCTTTTATAGCGACTATCATACATTGAATGCTCTTAGCCAGTTAAGGGTCTACCCCCCTCAAATCCCCATTGTCGACCTCTGTGTCGGTGTCCCTTTGCATAATTTGAGCCAGAGACCTTTTCTGGGAACTGGAGGGGTCCCGAGTGGATGATGTGGAGGAATCAGTCTCCAATACTTTGTCTGTTGTTCAGACTCAGAGAATTTCTTTGCCAGTTTAGCCATATTACTCTGCAACTTTCTCACCCACACCGGTTCAGAACACTCTTGTGCATCCAAAATGGGTTCCTCCGGGGAAGAACTTTCTCTAGACATGGTACACACGTGTACACAGTCACACCACTCACACACAGGGGAGCTATTGGGGACAGATCTACCTAATGTCTGTCAGAGGAACACACAGGGAATTGCCAGCCCACACCACGCGCCCTATATGTATTGCATACAATAATTATACAACCACAGCGCTTTTATCCAATATGAAGTCCGCAGACCTCCAACTGTGTGCTCCCCTCCCCTTCTATAACACCCTGGTACTTGTATCAGCGATGTGTGAGGAGAAGCAGCGTTCAGGATCAGTGCTCCGGCGTCTCTGTGAGGAGAAAATGGCGCCAATTGAGTGTTACTAGCAAGTCTGCCTCAGTAAATACAATATGTATACTGGCAGTGGTATGTATACCAGCAGCTCCCATGTGCGTACTGTTATGCCAGTGAGAGTAAAGGTGCATACACACGGAGAGATTTTGGCTATGAGAGATTTTGACTAACTTTTCCCTTGAACTGGCAGTAGGAGATTTTGACTAACTTTACCAGAGATTTTGTCTAACTATGCAAGAGATTTTGGCTATGGGAGATTTTGGCTATGGGAGATTTTGACTATCTCATTTAAATAAGGGGATGAGTGTCATATATAGGACGATTTTACAGGGTGGCTGGTATTTAAATAGCTGAAAGTTAAAAAAAAAATTTGCGTGGGGTCCCCCCTCCTATGTAAAACCAGCCTCGGGCTCTTTGAGCCAGTCCTGGTTGTTAAAATACAGAGGAAAAATGAGTAGGGTTCCCCCATATTTAGACAACCAGCACCGGGCTCTGCGTCCGGTCCTGGTTTAAAAAATACGGGGGACAAAAGACATAGGGGTCCCCCGTATTTTCCAAACCAGCACCGGGCTCCACTAGCCAGGGAGATAATGCCACAGCCGGGGGACACTTTTATATTGGTCCCTGCGGCCGTGCCATTACCCCCCCAACTAGTCACCCCTGGCCGGGGTACACTGGAGGAGTGAGGACCCCTTAAATCAAGGAGTCCCCCCCTCCAGCCACCCAAGGGCCAGGGGTGAAGCCCGAGGCTGTCCCCCCCATCCGTGGCCCGGTGGATGGGAGGCTGATAGCCTTTCAATAGTAATATTGTTCTTTACAGGAGGCCTACAGGTCCCAGCAAGCCTGCCCCAGCATGTTGGCACTTGGAGAACCACAAGTGCCAGCATGCCCGGACATAAAGGGCCCGCTGGCACCTGTAGTCCACTTGTAAAGAAAATATTAAAAAACACACACAACACATTCTTTTAAAAATCCTTTATTAAACTGGGTCTTCACCTGGGGGCGGCGGCCTTTAAGCTCTTTTGCATGGCCGACGCCTTCCCAGGGCTTCCGGCGTCTTCACCTGGGGGGGCGCCACCTCCCCAGGGCTTCTGGGGTCTTGCTCCGGCGTCTTCACCTGGTGGGCGGCGGCTGCTAAGCTCTTTTGCATAGCCGCCGCCCATCCAGGACTTCCACGACGTCTTCACCTGGGAGGCGGCGGCCTTTAAGCTCTTTTGCATGGCCGCCGCCTTCCCAGGACTTCCAGCATCTTCACCTGGTGGGCGGCGGCTGCTAAGCTCTTTTGCATAGCCGCCGCCCATCCAGGACTTCCACGGCGTCTTCAGGAGCTCTTCTCCGCTCCTCCTCCGCCGTCGGACTGACAGCCGCTGCCTCGCGCTGACTTATATAAGTCAGCGGGAGGGGGCGGGACGATGACGCGGCGAGCCGTGATTGGCTCGCGGCGGCCATCTTGAATTTCAAAAATGACGCTGAGGCGCCATTTTTGAAACTGGTACCGCTCCGCTGCCAAACTCTGCAATAGAAAGGTAAATTTCCCCCGCCCGCACCGCTGCCGCAACCCGCCGCCGCCCACACCGCCACCGCAACCCACCGCCGCCGCAACCCGCCATCGCCCACACCGCCACCGCAACCCGCCGCCGCCCGCACCGCCGCCGCCCGCACCACCGCCGCCTGCACATCGCTATCGCTGGGAAAAATCGCTGGCCTCTTAAAGTGTTAGCGATTTTGCCTAACTTTTGCAGCGACATAGCCAAAATTGACTTGCCTGCACTGACTATTTTTCCCAGCGATAGCGACCTAGCGGGGACGCGCATCGCTATCGCTGGCTGTGTACACACGGAGCGATCTGCACTAACTTTCTGAGCGATTTTGACTATATAGTCAAAATCGCTCAGTTATATCGCTCCGTGTGTATGCACCTTAAGGATTTTTACATGTCCCCCAGAGCGCCCCCCTCCCCCCCCCGTGCGCTCTGCACTCTGTGCTGAGAGACATGTTTGTGCGCAGTCTCCCGCGCTGCGCTGGTACCTTAATGCCGCCACGATGACCGGAGGACCCCTCTCTGCAGGTCTCCGGTGCATACTCACCAGCTTTCTGACTTCTGGCTCTGTTAGTGGGTGGCGGCAGTGCTGTGGGAGTGAGCAGCAGCCAGGAAAGGGCTGTGTTCAGTACCCTTCATGAGCTAATGGTGTCCTGTCAGCGGAAGCAGAGCCATTGAACTAATGTAGAAGTTGGTTCCTACTCCCCCCCCTAAGTCCCACGAAGCAGGAAAGCTGTTGCCAGCAACTTCACTGTAAAATAAAAAACATAACAAAGTCTTTTCCAGCAGAACTCTGTAGAGCTCCACTGGTGTGCATCCAGTCTCCCGGGCACATTTTCTAAACTGAGGTCTGGAGGAAGGGCATAGAGGGAGGAGCCAGTTCACACTGTTAAAAAGTCTTGAATTGCCAAAAGCTCCTGCGGAACCGTCTATACCCCATGGTATTAAAATGGACCTCAGCAACCTCTAGGACGTAAGAGAAATACTGACATCTTTCACATTTGCAAAAGATGAAAATAAAAGAATAGTAATGATTTTTCTCTTTGCCAAGATAGATGGATTTTGCACGGCTTGTTCCAGCAGGTATGTCCAGGTAAGTATGGCAAAGAATGCCAATATGTTTTTTCACCATTACACACTTCTTACGAAGTAGTCCCCTTGGTCTGGAAAGTGGAGCAACAACTTCTCTGTTACAGATCTCCCCACATGCACTGAGATTAAATCTCTCCATCGTTCCTTGTCACAGCTCTGATGCCACCAAAATGCCTCATAAGGGGATGTAGTTAAAATGCCAGCTGTTGGAATCCTGGTGCACCAGGGCTATTCTCACTCATGGGTGTCCATGACGGGTTCAGTATGTAATGCCAATGGACAGGATGCCGATGGTCAGAATACTGACATCGACATCCCGTCCATTAAAATCCAGACAGCCCCATAGTTAGCACCCTAAACTTCCCCTGTCCTCTACCCTAACCCTAACCCTTCCTTGTGGGTGCCCAACCTTAGCTCTCCCTGGGGGTGCCTTACTGGCCCGGCGGCATTTTAATTGCATCCCATCCATGACACCCATAGAGTGGGAGCAGATCCTGTGGCGAGGGCGGCGAGCCACTGAGCTCGCAGAGTGGCGAGCACGCAAGGGGACTCTTAGCTCTCGCACCGCTGCTGGCATTCTGGCGGCCGGGACGCTGCTGTCGGGATATTGACAGCCGCCATCCCATCTGCCGGTATATCATATCACTCCCCCTTATTAGGTTCATTATCTACTCTTCCTGCAAATCACAGCATGATATTGAAGCCTCTGTCCACAAATGTAAGATTTAACATGACAACAAGCTATTGCAGGGGGCGTTTGTGAGTTAGATGCAGACGCAACTGTGTCTGCATATTTACGCTAATGCCGCAGCCGATTATCTCCATACTTATGAGACGCCTACTAGTGCCTAACCTAACTGTTCATCTACTGATGGCGGGTTCCCAGGCGCTCGCCATAGATTCCATTCCCACTCTATGGGTGTCATGGTGGGAATAGTCCCTGTTGGTCGGCATGCCGAACGTTAGAGTGTTTACTGTTCAGCAGCGTCATAACTACGTGTGTGCCAGGTGTGCCTGGCACACAGCGCAGTTGCCCTGAGGGCGCACGGCCAGCGGCCTGTAATGAGTCAAATTGACTCATTACAAACCGCCTGTTCTGTGCTGTGTGCGCCCGTGCGCCGCGCTGGAGGAGAGCAGCACCGGAGGCAGGGGAGAAGGAAGAGGAGGGAGGGGGACTGGAGCCGCAGCAGCTCTATGTAATTGGTAGTAGCACCGCAGCAGCAGTCCCCTATACTTCCGCATTGGCTGCCCGTCGCTGCTGTGAATGCTGGGATGCGCTTCCCTCATCCCAGCATTCACAGCGGCGGCCAGCCAATGCAGAAGGAGAGGGGACTGCTGCAGTGGCGCCTCTACCAATTACATAGAGCTGCTGCGGCTCCAGTCCCCCTCCCTCCTCCTCCTTCACCCCTGCCCGGGATCTGCCAACACCGAGGAGCCTGACTGCCAGCGGGGAGAGATGGTAAGTATCTCTCTCTCTCTATTCTGTCTGCCACAATGTGTAAAAAGGGGGACTGGCTGCCGTAATGTGTAAAAAAGGGGACTGTCTGCCATAATGTGTAAAAAGGGGGATGCTGTCTGCCGTAATGCGTAAAAAGGGGGACGTTGTCTGCCGTAATGTGTAAAAAGGTGACGCTGTCTGCCGTAATGTGTAAAAAAGGGGACGCTGTCTGCCGTAATGTGTAGAAAAGGGGAAGCTGCCTGCTGTAATGTGTAAAAAGGGGAAGCTGCCTGCTGTAATGTGTAAAAAGGAGGACTGTCTGGCGTAATGTGTAAAAAGGGGGACACTGTCTGCCGTAATGTGTAAAAAGGGGGACACAGTCTGCCGTAATGTGTAAAAAGGGGACGCTGTCTGCCGTAATGTGTAAAAGGTGCTCTATCTGGTGTAGTAGCGCTACTGTGCAGCGTAATTTGAATAAAGGAGACTACTGTGCACCGTAGTATGAATTAGGCAAAACCATGTGCACTGCAGGGGAGGCAGATATAACATGTGCAGAGAGAGTTAGATTTGGGAGTGGTGTGTTCAATCTGCAATCTAAATTGCAGTGTAAAAATAAAGCAGCTAGTATTTACCCTGCACAGAAATAAAATAACCCACCCAAATCTAACTCTCTCTGCACATGTTACATCTGCCTCCCCTGCAGTGCACATGGTTTTGCCCAACTGCTAAAAAATTTCCTGCTGCGATCAACTTGGAATTACCCCCCATGTGCACTGCAGGTGGGGCAGATATAACATTTGCAGAGAGAGTTAGATTTGGGTGTGGTGTGTTCAAACTGAAATCTAAATTGTAGTGTAAAAATAAAGCAGCCAATATTTACCCTGCACAGAAACAAATTAACCCACCCAAAACTAACTCTCTCTGTAAATGTTACATCTGCCCCACCTGCAGGGCCAGATTAAGCCTTGGGGGTGCCCGGGGCACTTAAGACAAGGGGGCCCAAGTGGAAGGTGGGGGGTGTATACTTCCCAATATGTCCCATTCCAGGAGGGATAAAATGCTCTCTGTCTGGACTTTCTACTTAATATATGATTGGCGTCACGTGTGTTGAACTATTTAATTAATAAGAAAGGTCTTTCAACACAGGTGATTGCAATCATAAATTAAGAAGGAAGTCCAAGTAGAGAGCATGTTGTCCCTCCTGGAATGGGTCATGGTGGGAGGTATGGATTGTGTATATTAAATTTAAGCCAATAGTGTATATTAGTTTAAAACTAACATTCTAATAATGGCTGGGCACTGTTTATAGCTCCACCTAACTGAAAGAAAACTATTAAAAAAAAAAAATTCTTGTAGTGTAACAAAGACAACTTAACCTTACAATACACGTAGTAAAATAAAATAATTTATCTTGTCACATGGAAGAATAGCAGCAGCCTCTGTACTACTTACACACTGGGACAGGACTCAGGAGGACTCTCTGTGTGTGTCTCTATCTCTAGACCCAAACGGTTTAGTTGCATAGCAGTTTACACAAGACTCAGATACCCAAGATGGGACGAGGAGAAGCTGGGATCTCTGTGTCACTTACAGCTCTCTCCTCCCTACTATCTCTCCTCTGGTCGGAAAGCTCCGTCGGTAGCTCATGAAACATGATACTCCTGTGTCTCTGCCTTCACTGCATACTGTTCTGCTTGCATTCTCTTTGCTGGTTCTGCTGATGCTTAAGAGTGAAAGCTAGTGATGTCAGTGTGCTGTACCCGGGGGGGCCCCTGACAAATGGGGGGCCCGGGGTACAGTATGCCCTGCATCCCCCCCTTAATCTGGCTATGCCCACCTGCAGTGCACATAATTTTGCCGAACTGCTAATAAATTTGCTGCTGCAATCAACTCTGAATTACCCCCTTTGTTCAGTATCCAAAGGATGAACAACACTTTGATGCAAGGCCATATTCACTGTAAAGGGTTCTTAGTAACTTAGGACTGTGCGTGTGTCTGTCTTGCTTCTGATACATGCACTGCTGAGTCAGTGGCCACACCTGCAGAACTGATGATTTTACCACTTTATACTGTAGCTGTCAAAATCAGATTATTGAGATTGCAGTGTATTTAGTTTAAGTGTGTTATAATATCTTGTCATGCAACACATGTACATCCAGACCACAAACCCCACGGGGCATGTAGATCACTTCTTCCTTCTGATGTCTAGACTAAAATTAACATTGTTTTCATTTTTCTCTCGATTGTCCTTTCGACTTATGCGTCCAATCCTACATTCTTACAGCTTGCTGCTTCCTGTAACCAGATGGCCTTCTTTATTTAATCCGATATGTTAGTCAGTAGTATGCTTGTTATTTCTAATATGTGATTGGTGGGTGTTTAACACTATTATTTTTAATCATATAATTTTTGTTTAAAGTTTGTTAATAATAATAATAATAATAATAATAATAATGTGTAATTATGCATCATGCGCTATTTACTGTACTTGTACTTCTGTTTTTTTATTCCCTTTTTTAACGTCTCACTGCAGGGTCGTAACTAGGGTGGTGCGACATATGCCACCACACAGGGCACCACAAGGCAGGGGGCGCTGTTCTGCAGCACCTGGGTCATTAGATAGACACAACTTAGGTCGACAGTCATTAGGTCGACCATGGAAGGTCGACATGCATTAGGTCGACAGGGACACTAGGTCGACGTGGTCGTTAGGTCGACATGTACTAGGTCGACAGGTCAAAAGGTCGACATGGGTTTTTTGACTATTTTTGGCGTTGTTTACTTAGTAAAGTGACGGGGAACCCCAATTAGTACACCGTGTTCCCTCACATGGCTCGCTTCGCTCGCCATGCTTTGGCAAGGCTACCATTCCAATTGTAGTCCATGTGGATCGTTAAGTATGAAAAAATCCAAAAAATGAAAAAAGTGAGAAACTCATGTTGACCTTTTGACCTGTCGACCTAGTACATGTCGACCTATTGACCATGTCGACCTAATGCATGTTGACCTTCAGTGGGCGACCTAATGACTGACGACCTAAGCTGTGTCGACCTAACGACCGTATCCCACTGCGACTTCCTCTCCTTTAATCCCTGGTATCACCTAGCCACCCCATCGCCTCCTCACGTCCCTAAGCACATTCAATCACACACTCCTCATCTATGACAGCTCTCATCTTACCCGCAAATGGGTCATAAGTGCAAATGAGCCGCCATTGCGACTATTCGTGCCCAGCTGCGATAAATTTGTGGGAGTACCCATAACCATGCACATTGTGCACTGACTCCTTGTTATGATGCTGTCTGTGTATATGGGGTAGAGTTTTACATTGTAAACAAAATCTATATGATTTGTGCAGTTGAGAATATTTAATAGGCTACAATACATCATTCTAAGAAATATTTTAACAATGGTGATCCACACGTTTGTTGAGTTAGTCAGGAACCTATAGTTACTGTACTTTTACAAAAGTTCCTTTTAGGTAATCAGGCCAGCAGGACGCTTTTACACTGTGCACTTCAGATGCTCTCTTAGTGGTTGTTGTTACTGTTATTTACTTATAATGTGTCACCGTATTCCACATGGTTCTTATATCAGGAATGTCTAAATATGTGACCAGCAACTGTTTTTCCTGAGCAGGCCTCAGACACTGCATGACTTTATTGTCATCATTTTTAATTTTAGAAGGCTGAGAGTTTCAGTAATGAAACTAATGGGGTACATTTACTAAGCAGTGATAAGAGCGGAGAAGTGAGCCAGTGGAGAAGTTGCCCATGGCAACCAATCAGCACTGAAGTAACCTCTATAATTTACATAGAAACATAGAATTTGACGGCAGATAAGAACCACTTGGCCCATCTAGTCTGCCCCCTTTTTTTATCCTTTAGGTAATCTCAACCCTTTTTGAATACTATAAATTTGCATACTATAAAATCATACAGAGCTGCTGACAGGTTGATGGGTAAATTTCTCAGCTGGCTCACTTCTCCGCTCTTATCACTGCTTAGTAAATGTACCCCTAGTGTCTTAATTGGTGGCCTATCTTGTATGCGCTGATTAATACTGTTCTGTGCTATACAGGTTGAGTATCCCTTATCCAAAATGTTTGGGACCAGAAGTATTTTGGATATCGGATTTTTCTGTATTTTGGAATAATTGCATAAGATATCATGGCGATGGGACCCAAGTCTAAGCACAGAATGCATTTATGTTTCATATACACCTTATACACACAGCCTGAAGGTAATTTTAGCCAATATTTTTAATAACTTTGTGCATTAAACAAAGTGTCTGTACATTCACACAATTCATTTATGTTTCATATACACCTTATACAAACAGCCTGAAGGTCATTTAATACAATATTTTTAATAACTTTGTGTATTAAACAATGTTTGTGTACATTGAGCCATTAAAAAACAAAGGTCTCACTATCTCACTCTCACTCAAAAAAAGCCGTATTTCGGAATATTTGGATATGGGACTAATGAGGAAGTGTATACCGTAAGTGTCTTCTTATCAGCAATGGCAGTGGGGCATATTAACAGAAGAGGAGGAAATATCAGCAGAAAGTATAGGTTATGTTGGCAGAAAGGAAGGCAGAGGTGCCCACAATGTCACATGTCAGGTTATGCTGGGAATAGTGAGCACTGATAAAAGAAAACACTGAGATCATGGTACAGTAGGTGTGATAGGCAGTAGGAGGGGTGTGGTATAATTTGTTGACATTCATCATATCAGCATTCATGAAGTTAATGCCGACATGATAAGAATATTGAAAAAACATCCTAGGTGGTCTAGTGGTGACTTACATGGCACAGTGGAACCAGTGATGTCTTCCTGGCAGTGGCGCCAGTGATGTCTTCCGGCGAATCCTGTGTCACTTTCTAACCCTAACCTGTGATGTTAGTGTATTAGAATGCTTAATATTTGTAGACACTCCCTTACTAATCTGTGTAAGCCTGAATCTTCAGTGATGGTCCCTGGGGCCAGGGGGATGCTGGGAAGTGGGTGGTTCAGTGTGCAGTGTGTCTGGAGTTGGTGATGGAATAAAACAGCACAGCAGTGAACTCACATGTCTCTGTGTCCTTATGACTGGATTTACAAACATATGAACAAAACATGGTGTCAGAAGAAGTTTAACTTGGACTGCTAGTGCTCTCAGAGTGTGAAAGAATCCTGCAGAAGTCTGTACGGCTGTGATACTCAGTGTCTGCAAAGCCTGCCGTGTGCTCCTCTCTTCAAACAGTGAGTAACCATGGATAAAATCCAATGAAATTGTGGAACCAACGGAGAGGGGAGCCTAATGATGCCATTATAGGCTAATCGCGTTATTTTAGCCCCGCCGCTATACAAATACTGCCCAATCACAGACTTCTCCCAGTGACTGGGCGGGGCCTAATGATGCATTTGGTTCAGCTCCGCCCCCATCACCGCCCACCTGCTTCATCTCTCCGGGCATCTGAATTATGAATTATTACCTACCACCTGCCGGTATTCTCTCCATTGGTATGCTGCTGCCGGTCTTCTGACCGCTGGTAATGTGTACCACACCCCACTCCTACTCCTAAGCATTTGTAATCTCATCTGATCAGCAAAGACTGTTTAAAGGGCTGTTACTGAAATGTATCGGTGGCAACTATCAGTTGCGAGTGAGGTCCCAGGCTGACAGCTTTTGGGTTTAATAATTATCTGCCAGCCCTGACTGTACATTATATTTAATCAAAATTCCTTTATTATTTAGTTTACATTGAGTGACATTAGGCGTGTCAGGTTCGGTTTTGCTTGTGTCCCCGGAGGGGGCGCTAGTGGGTCAGTGGAGGTAGGAGGGAAGAAGTGAGGAGGCTGGATTAAGTTTCTGCGCATGGGCGCAATGATGTTTTATTAACTGAAAGTTCACAAAGGCAGCAGAAATAAACAATAAGGAATGCAATGTAAAATGGTGCAGCGTGAAAGCTAAGAGTCTATGGCAACAGTAATATGACAACTGATGAATAATAACTGATGAATGATAACTGATGAAATGATAATCTGGTATGGGAACCAGAGTAGTTTAAAACGTGGATCCAGCAGAGATGGTTGTATACAGCAAACCTGGTAGTAGAGGCAGGAGACTAGCAAAGTTCACAGTGCAGGTGACGAGGCACAGGCGGCAAGCAAGCTGCATCACAGGTGAGGTGATGGAATGCACCTGGAGTGAGCAGGGCCGGTGCTACCACTAGGCAGCTTCAGGCAGCTGCCTAGAGCGCCAGCCACTGGAGGGCGCCGCTGAGACACTTAAAAAAAAAAAGGATGTCCGTTGTCTTTTCACACGATGCTGGCAGCAGCTGCAGCCAGGGGGATTTACCAAACGCCCGCCCCCCTCGCCCCACCTTCCCCACCAATCCATCCCTGACAAACCAAAATGTTTTATCTTCCACAAAGACAGCAGCCACGGACCCCAATTTAAGTCCCGCCTATTGCTGCATATGGCCCCGCCCCCTACCCACGTACCCGTGAATTGCACTGCAAAGAGATACACCTGGCTCCCAATCCCATCAGTGACAGTGACCTGGCTCTCTGGTGTGGCTGCTGACAGTGACCTGGCTCTCTGGTGTGGCTTCTCATCCTGCTGACCCCACTGGTACATGTTAAGTAAGTTAGTTATAAATATATATGTATATATGGATATATAGTATATGTATATATGGATATATAGTGTCTGTGTGTGTTTGTGTGACACAGTAATGCTATCACTAAAGCACAATATATATATATTTTTATATATATATTTATATATATACATACAATGGGTGGCAGTGATGGTTACTTTCAGTGGTGGGGGCGGTACTATTAATCCTGGTGGCTGTGATCATACGCGCACACAGGGGGGGGTTTCCGAGTACCTGGAAACCCCCCCTGCACACGATATATCGGCGCAGCTGACTGATTTTTTTATTTGTTGAATCGAGGAGCCGGCACTGCAGCTGTGTATGCCCCAATCATGGTAACGTCGTTGGGGGAACTGCAGCATGCATCTCCCAGCTCCCACTCAGAGCCGGGAGCTGACAGCCGCGTGTGATCTGCTGGGTGGTGCAGGTGGGCGGGCACAGCGGCCTGTCTTCTATTCTGATGGGGACAAATTGGCGCAGCAGGATTTCCGGTGGGTAGCCGCGGCCACTGTCAGACAGTAAAGCACCGCGCGGCCCGCAGTCAGACAGTGAGTGACAGCAGTGTGGCCGCACAAGGAACTCATTTCAGAAGGCAGAGGAGGCGAGAACTGGACATTGCAGCTAATCGTGTGACTGTGGAGCAGCATGCAGCCTTGCAGGTTTCAATCCCTATCAGTCCCTTGTGTCTCTCTGTCATCTCACTCTACCCCTCCCACTCTCTCTCCCCCACATCTCGCTCTCTCTCCATGTCTCTCTCACCCTAACATCTCTCGTTCTCCCACACTGCTACTCCCAGCCTGCCCCCTTCTATGCACTATTACTCCCATTCTACCTCATGACTACTACACCAAGCTTTCCCCCTGCTTCCCACTACTACTCCCATCCTACCCCTTACTTCCCACTACTACCTACATTCTGCCCTCATCTCTGCACTACTACTCCCATCCTGCCCTTACTTTCCACTACTACCTACATCCTGCCCCCTGCTCTGCACTACTACTCCCATCCTGCCCCTTACTTCCCACTGCTACCTACATTCTGCCCCCTGCTCTGCACTACTACTCCCATCCTGCCCCTTACTTCCCACTACTACCTACATCCTGCCCCCTGCTCTGCACTACTACTCCCATCCTGCCCCTTACTTCCCACTACTACCTACATCCTGCCCCCTGCTCTGCACTACTACTCCCATCCTGCCCCTTACTTCCCACTACTACCTACATCCTGGCCTGCACTACCACTCGATCTCCCCATGCCCCCCTCTCTCTCCTCTGTGCCCCTCTCTCTCTCCATGCATCTCTTGCTCTGTCTCACTCCCCATGCTCCCTCTCTCTCTCCCCCCTCTCTCTCTCTGTCTCTACCCCATGTCACTCTCTGTGCCCATGCCTCTCTCTCCCCCATGCCTCTCTCTCTTCCCCATGCCTCCCACTCTCTGTCCCCCTTTGCCTTTCTCTCTCGCTCTGTGATATATATATATATATATATATATATATATATAATTATGTATCTCTGGACCCCCCCAAAAAAAATATATATAAATAAATAAATCCTGCTTTGCCCTTGGTGATATCCACGGGTGGGCAGGGCCCCTATAATTTTTGGTGCCATAGGCAACTGCACATTATGTCCAATGTAAAAGACAGCTCTGTGCAAGGAGTGTCAATGTTATGGGGGCAAGAGGCTTAGGGGTGCCTGGACCCAGGATATAAAGGGCGAAATTCAAATGTTGCCGCCCCTTATCTCCCATCTAAAGTAACAGGAGTTTGCAGGGGCGATATACAAATGTCACATGTTTTCACACTGATCGCTCCCAAAGCAGTCGGGTCACCGACTAAACTGTCCGGCGCAATGCGAAAAGTCCCATTTTGGTGCCTCCGGGCATGGCGAGCTGAAATGCTGATGTCACGCCCGCCGGCATCAACATGTCATGCTTAGTGGGTTTTTGTTTACTATTTCTTTTGTTGTAGGATGCATTATCTATTTAACAGAAGGGTGAGGATGGGGGGGGGGGGGGGGGGGGGCAGGGAGTAGGCAGAGGTTTTGCCTAAGGTGCCGAGAAACCTTGCACCGGCCCTGGGAGTGAGAGTCTCTACTGCTGAGGCTGAAGCCCACTGTGTTGGAGATTAGTGTGAAGCCTGTAAACAAATGCAGGTGTTGCTGAAGCTTGTAGTTCCACGGAGCTGTAGGAAGATAACCAGGAACACGGAGTCACAGGTAGGTAACCAGGAACACGGAGGTACAGGTAGGTAACCAGGAACACGGAGGTACAGGTAGGTAACCAGGAACACGGAGGAACAGGTACCAGATCCAGACACATGGGTCGCAGGAGTGACACAAAGTTCAGGACAACTACAGGCTCATCCTGCAGCTCCTGATATACCCCTTCATGTGCAGGCATTGGCTGGAGTAGCTTGAGGGGGTGCAGCCAAGCTCCGGATTGGCCGCCGCACTCAGACTGGGAAGGACTGTCATGGCGGCGCCCATGCCGCGGCCCGGCGGGAACGCGGCGTACTCACACGCCCGCTGACAACAGGAGCGCTCCCAGGCCCAGGTTGACATCCGGCGACAGGGAGACGGGTGACAGCAGAACGTAGGGACCCCGGACGGAGTCCGCACCGACAGACAGATGTGACAGTGGTGAGTCGATTCCTGACAGTACCCCCTCCTTTATGGGTGGACACCGAACACCCACGTGGTTTGGAAGGGTGAGTTCTGTGGAAGACACGGACCAACCGTGGAGCATGGACGTCAGAAGAATTTACCCAGCTTCTCTCCTCAGGACCATACCCGGACCAATCGATGAGGTATTGCAGACGACCGTACTGGCAACGAGAATCCAGAATCCTCTCAATCTCAAACTCAATGCCCCGCTTAGTTCGTATACTGGGACCAACTGGAAGAGCTCTTTGGAAGCGATTTAGGACTAGAGGTCTGAGGAGAGAGATATGAAAAGCATTAGGAATTCGTAACAAGGATGGCAATTTGAGCTTGTAAACCACAGGATTGATGACTCTTTCGATGGTGAAGGGACCGATGAAGCGTGGTGCAAACTTCATCGACGGCACTCTGAGACGGAGGTTCCGAGTGGAAAGCCAAACCCTGTCACCAGGTTTCAGGCTAGGAACTGCACGTCTTTTACGGTCAGCAAAAAACTTGTATCGGTTGGAAGCTTTCTTGAGGGAAGCATGAATCTTCCTCCAGGTAGACGAGAACTGACCCAATACAGCAGTGGCGGCAGGAACATCGAGGTTAGGAAGATCTGGGAAATCAGGAATGCGGGCATGTTGTCCATACACAGCGAAGAATGGGGTTGTCTCAGTAGCGGTGTGGTAGCGGAAGTTGTGGGCAAATTCGGCCCACGGGAGCAGATCCAACCAGTCATCTTGAGAAGATGAAACGTAAAGTCTTAAAAAGGTTTCCAATTCCTGGTTTACCCTCTCTGTCTGCCTATTCGTCTGAGGGTGGTAAGCTGACGAAAACTTCAGTTTAACTTGCATGGCAGAACAGAGGGCCCTCCAAAACCTCGCTACAAACTGAACACCTCGATCGGATATTATTTCTGTGGGTAGTCCATGTAGACGGAAAATCTCCCGTAGGAAGATTTGGGCGAGTTTTGGGGCGGAAGGGAGACCCTGGAGAGGAACGAAATGGGCCATTTTGGTAAACCTGTCCACCACAACCCTGATGGTATTATATCCTTGAGAAGAGGGAAGGTCGGAGATGAAATCCATGGACAGGTGTGACCAGTGACGGCTGGGAACAGATAATGGTTGTAACTGACCTGCTGGAGACTGACGAGGAGTCTTGTGCTTCGCACATTTAGGACAGGATGCCACAAAGTCTTTGATGTCAACTTTCATCTTTGGCCACCAGTATGTCTCAGAGAGGAATGTGAAGGTCTTCAGGACACCAGGATGCCCAGTGAATTTGGACTGATGAGCCCAAGACAGCAACTTGGGATGGAGTTCTGGGGAAACAAAAGTCTTACCAGGAGGCGGAGCAGGAGAAACTTGAGACGAAGCAAATACCACCGGACTCAGGATGGAATGCGGAACTGAGTCAAATGTCTCCTCTTTGGACTCCATAGACCGGGACAAAGCGTCTGCTTTGATATTCTGAGAACCTGGGCGGAAATTAAGCTTAAAGTTAAAACGAGAGAAGAACATAGCCCACCGGGACTGGCGAGGATTAAGGCACTGGGCTGCCTTTAAATAAAGCAGATTTTTATGATCCGTATAGATGTTGAACGGAAATTTGGCCCCTTCCAGGAGATACCTCCATTCCTCAAGGGCCAGCTTGATCGCTAGTAGTTCTTGATCTCCAATGGAATAGTTAGCTTCTGCAGGGAGAAATTTACGAGAAAAAAATCCACAAGGGTGAATCTTCCCATCAGTTCCCTTCTGGGAGAGAACAGCTCCAACTCCTACTGTGGAGGCATCCACCTCCAACTCGAATGGCTTGTTTACATCTGGTTTAGACAGAACTGGAGCAGACATAAAGGCCAGCTTGATTTTCTGAAATGCCGCTAAAGCTTCTTCTGACCAGTTGGAATGATCTGCCCCTTTCCGAGTTAAGTTGGTGTGACAGGACGGTACCGTACGGAAGCACTCGCCGCTTGCCGCGTCCCGTCGACTGCGCACAGATTGGAAGGTCAAGCCGCACGAGGCCTGACCACATAGGGGATTCCCGCTTACCGTCAGTAACCGCCTGTTACTGACTCCACCCACTGCGTTGTGGGCGGGTTTTTGCTGCCACCACCAAACTCCTAACCTGCCGTGGCGTTTGGAACCACGGTTCTGCTCTGTATGTGCCGACGCACTGCCTTACCACACCTGTGTGGTGTTGACGAATCCCCTCTAGCCACTTGCTAGGCCTCTACCGGTAGCTGGCGGAAGGCGGAGCTTGGAGACGTCAGGTGCTTCCCTGGACAGCCGGAGAACGGGGCTAGGTTTGGCCTAACCCTGTAGGTCACAAGATGAAGCAGTCTTCTTGAGGCAAAGGTGTTTATTGCTCAAATAACCTTTAAAAAGGCTCCTCCCTATTGCTAGGGGCAACAGCATACAATCAAGATGTTTTCAGCAGAAGAAGATGTTACAATTACACTCCTATGGGCCAACTGCCCTTCTTTTATCCCTCTCCAAGACCCCTTACCACAGGGGGTAAGCCCGCCCTGTGGTGCACAACCAATCAATGTTTACCCATGAGCTGTGCATGCTCTGGTCTCATGCACAGCTTTACATTGTTCCCTATGGACAGTGGGGAGTGGTCGGTCTCCTTTGACCCTCCCATCTTGGAGATTCAGGATACTCCCACGGTGCCGTTCAGTCTGGCTGGGGGGAAGTTTTCCCTCCTAAACTGACTTCCAGAAACCTTCCCGGGACCCCTCTCACTGCCTGCAGCCTGGATTTGGGCTCCAGAGCTGGGCAGCCTGGCTCCCCGGTCCAGGTTTCTTGGCACTACGGCTGATCTCCATGGAGCTCCAAGAAACCACTCAGCTTGTTTCATAGCTAAGCTGCTTCTCTCTCTCCCTGTGCCTCTTGGAAATGTGAGGCTGGATGGGAAAACATTCCGTTTTTGGGGAAAAGGTCTGGGAGAATCCATCAGCCTGCACAGCTATGGATTCCCCCCTCCTGGGACACACAATCAAGTAAGTGCAATTTATCTTTAAATACATTACATTTAAATCACACTATACATTTCCCTGTAAATATACACTGAGCCTGTGCCCTGCACAGACTCTACATACTCAGGCACTGCAGTGCCTTACAACACACTGCATGTCATTATTTAACTACTGTGCCCAGCGCTCAGCGCTGGGCTTCCCTAGCCCTGCAGCCTGGCTGATAGGGCTCTCTCAGTGCTGGAGGTATGGGGCTGGCTTCCCCCATCCTCCAGCCTGCCTTCCTGCCTCTGGGGTTCCAGGGAGCTGGCTCTCCCTGTCCCCCCAGTGTGGCACTAACCAGTGGCCTCGCCGCACGCAGCGGCGCACCCCCCTGTACCGAAGTCCGGCGGCCCGGGACACTTGTCCCGGCCGCCGTGACCCTGGCTTGTTTCAGCGCTGAGGCGCCGGGAGCGTAGCTCCCGGACCCCAGCGCTCAGCATCCTAATCCACCCACGCCGCTAGGGAGCCGGCTAGCCCGGTCCCCCCTGAGCGGCGCCTGTATTGTAGCCTCGCCGCAGCGTCCGGCGGGGAGCCGGGCTGCGGCGCACCCCCCTCGCCGGCTAGCAGCTCGGGACGTCCGTCCCGGCTGCTGCGGCTGGCCACCCGTGCTGGGCTGAGGCGCCGGGAGCAGAGCTCCCGGCCCCCAGCGGCGGCTCTTACAGAGAGCACTGCAGCGGGAGCCGAGCTCCCAGCCGCAGCGCTCACCCTTTTCCCCGGCGCGCACACTCCAGTGCGCCCGGGGCTACACTGACCGCTGCCGGGAGCGGAGCTCCCGGACTCCGGTGGTCAGCGGCTGCCTCCTCTCCCCCGGCGCGCACACACTGCTGAGCGCGCCGGGGGCTGTCCTCCCTGCCGTGGTCTCCGAATTTCTGTGACAGGACGGTACCGTACGGGAGCACTCGCCGCTTGCCGCGTCCCGTCGACTGCGCACAGAATGGAAAGTCAAGCCGCACGAGGCCTGACCACATAGGGGATTCCCGCTTACCGTCAGTAACCGCCTGTTACTGACTCCACCCACTGCGTTGTGGGCGGGTTCTTGCTGCCACCACCAAACTCCTAACCTGCCGTGGCGTTTGGAACCACGGTTCTGCTCTGTATGTGCCGACGCACTGCCTTACCACAGCTGTGTGGTGCTGACGAATCCCCACTAGCCACTTACTAGGCCTCTACCGGTAGCTGGCGGAAGGCGGAGCTTGGAGACGCTAGGTGCTTCCCTGGACAGCCGGAGGACGGGGCTAGGTTTGGCCTAACCCTGTTGGTCACAAGATGAAGCAGTCTTCTTGAGGCAAAGATGTTTATTTGCTCAATAGTTCTAAAGAGAACCCTTCCCTATTGCTAGGGGCAACAGCATACAATCAGATGTTTCAGCAGAATAAAGATGGTACAACTACAACTCTGGAGGCACGCAGGTCTCCTTTTTATGTCAGTTTTCCACACAGTACCACAGGGGGGTAAGCCCTCCCTGTCTTCTCCAACCAATCAGGTTATTTTACAAAATACCAATAAATTACATTTTACAAGGATATAAGTGCAATAAAACAATATCCTCCTTCCTGTCACCCAGACAACGTTTGGTATCAGATTATCATTCACTATTGATAAATTTATCACATAGCTTCAAAATACAATGTTTCTGTCTCAGTCACATCTCCAGGCAAACCCAGGGTGTGAGATTACAACAGGAATGGCTACAATACAAACAAACAGTCTTCCTTCCTGCATCGGTCGTTTGTATGTCAATTAAATCAGGTACATGAAACAAGTTCCAAGCCCATAGACCCAGTGATTAGCATCTCTCTCTAAGGAACTTACACATCAAAAGGTATTGTCCTTCACACCTCTCTGATAGCACAGAGCCATTAGCATGCCACTTCCTATTTCCAGAGGATAAGAGTTGCTTATTCAGACAGCTATAGTAACTGCATTTTTCCTTTAAATATACACAGAGCCTGTCTTGAATATAAAATAGATACAGTTAAACATGCCTTCCTGCAATGGTGCACAGAGCACTACATATGACATGTTAAAAGTAAAACACACCATTAAACAAACTTTCAAACAGTCCGTAACATGGCGCCGGGCACGAGTGTTAACCCCTTCAGTGCCGCAGACGCCATTACACGTGTGGCTGGCTAGTCTCTCCGGCCACATTCCTCCCCCACCATTCAAGCGGGTCAACCAGGGACCCATGTCCCAACGATTTGGGTCCTGGTCCCGCAGTCCATTGGGGTGAAGGGGACGCTACCTGGGATGTGTAGGCTCTGGCCTAGACAGTTCATCCATAGTGTAGTGGGCCTCTCTTCGTGGGTGCACAATGTTCAAATAGTCCACCTGAAGTCCAAGTTCAAGGCTCCACCACAAAAGTCTGTCAAATTTCCCCAAGGTAGGTTGCAGCCACCTAACAGGTAGGTGGTAAGTCACCACGGTGGGGGGCCGGTTACAAACAAGTGCCACCCACGGTGTCCCAACTGTGGCATACCCCACCTCCCACAATAGTAGTATACTGCTCAACCAGGCCACGGGGTGTTCCTGCCCATGTGGCTCTTTCTGGCTCGGTACTGCTCCCAGTCCGTGCAGTGGCGCAATAGTTCGTAACACACAGTCCTGGTCAAGAATGTGCGCCATCAGCACTGGAGCGGGTACCCGAGCCTCCTTCAATGACTGGAATGCCAACTCGCAAGCGGGTGCAAAGTCCACTGACTTGGGAATGCCCTTCCTAGCCATCTCTGTCAAGGGGTTCACTACAGGACTAAAGTCAATGACAACATGTCCGTAGGGCCTTACAGGTTCTAAGGTCAGTACCGGTCTGGGTGATGTGGGTCGGGGACAGCCTCTGGTTGCCTCCACCCCCTCTGGGTTGGGCCTACCCCTGTCTCCTCCCACATGGTGCCCCAGGCACTGCACCTTCGTCATGCCTATCTGGCAACTGTCTGCCCTAACTGTCAGACCTGCCCTCCAATCCTCCTCCGTCGACCTATGACTCGGGAAACCTACCCTGTCACCTAGGCCTACTCCTTCCTCCTCGTCCGCTACCTGTGCCACAGTGATGGTGGCCAGACCACCAGCCTCTGGATCCTGTGTGGCATCCACTACAGGGAGGCTGCGTGTCTTCCCCGATTTACTGTGCACAGGCAGGGGACCTGCTATGTCCACAGCAACTTGCTGCAAGGGTTCTCCTATGGGCAGAGGCCCAGAGACAACACAACCGCTGGAGTGCCCCGGCTGCCAACGCATGGCACCAGCCTTACAGTTGGTCTGGGCGTCATCCGACATTCCAGACCAGGGTAAGCTCTGTGTCAGGGACTTCAGGGTACGGTCTGTCTCCGGGTTACTGTCCCAAGGGGTTTCACTGGCAACCGACACCGGTTGCGCAGGAAAGTTCCCTGAGGGGACCAGTTGGACACATTCCCTATCTGGTCTTTCCCCTCCTACTTCCCGGTCTACCCTGTACCTTAACCCTTCCCGCCCGGTCAAACTTCCTGCCCCAACCCTGTCAAGGCCGCTGCCAGAGTGGCGCCTCATGCCTTTCGGGGATGGGTCAGAGAGTTGAGCCTCCCTAAACTCCTGCCTGTGGCCCTCAATCTCTCCTAAATTGGGACACTCTACAGGGGGATCTAGGTGGGGACTACTAGGGTCAGTCTGGTAGGGGTCAGTCATGGAAAAGTCAGTGTGGTTTCTCATACTCACCGCCGGAGTTGGCAAACCACTTGGGTCAGGAGCATCATTGGGCACCCCCACAGGATCACACGAGCTGGAACCGACATCCTCTGCGTTGCTAGGGGACGTAGGCATACCAGAGGCAAAAGGCATGCGGGGTCGATGTACTGATCTAGCCGCTGTGATCTTTTCCTCTAGGCTGGTTGATGCTGTGGTTGGCTGTGCTGGCAGTTGTCTAGCAGCTGTAGTCTTTTTCTCTGGGCTGGGTTGTGCTGGAGTAGCTGATGTCAACGGTGGGTTTGGAACTTGACTCCGGGGAATGGCGCCAACAAACATAGTGACGATCCCACCACCCAGATCATTTCCTAGGACCACATCAGTTGGGAGACCATCCATGATGGCAACTTCTCGCAACTCTGGTCCAGCTCCCCAGTCCAGGTAGACTCTTGCCATGGGAACCGCTTTTTCTGTTCCTTCTGCCAGGGTGATCGTGGCAGTGCGACCCTGCAATACTGCAGCAGGATCTATAAGGTGGGGGCTCACCACAGTGATTGAGGCCCCAGAGTCTCTTAGGCCTTCTCCCTGCAGGGGTCCCACGTGGACTGGCTGCAGGTGCCTCCACATGTTGTGTAGGGGCTGTTTGGCCATGCAGGTGACTCTCTCCGCAGAGTGCACCTGTCTCTCGCCACACTCCATCGGACTGACTGGAGGGGGAACAGTCTCTGTAGGCTCATCTCCTCTCGTCAAACAAGCGAGCCGGGCTCCAGCACTCGGATTTGGGGCACGAGTCTGGTGTGCTTGGGATGCAGGACAGTTCATCCTCAGATGTCCGATTTTCCCACAGCCGTAGCACTTCTTCTCCAGTCGTGGCACCGATGATCTCTGATCAGTTGCAGGGACGCTGCGGTGCGGTTGCTGGCCAAGAGCACCCGGGTTGGAAGATGCTTGTCTTTGGGGTTGATGAGCTGAAGAGGGGGGTCCCCTTGGTGGTACAGTCTGTTGGAGCTGGCTGCTGGCGGGGCGCTTCTGCCCCCGTGGCCGAATTGCCACATATTTGTCGGCTAATTGGGCAGCCATTTTTAAGCTGGGTGGCTCCCGATCTAGCACCCACTCCTTCACTTCTTGGGAGCACCTGCGGTAGAACTGCTCCCTGCAGATCAGGTCGATCAGTGCGTCCCATGTAGTGGCTTCCGAATCCTTCACCCACTTCACCACGTACTGCCGCAGCTGGGCGGCGAAATGCTCATGGGTGCTGCTAGGATTCTTGGGCAAGTCTCTGAACTTCTTCCTGTAAGACTCTGGAGTGATGAAGAATCGCTGGAGGAGGGCCTTCGCGACTTCGTCGTAGTTCCCACAGTCCTCCGTCGCCACTCCTCGATAGGCCTCCAAGGCCTCTCCATGCAGAGTGGGCACAAGGTGTCTCACCCACTCCGACTTGGGTAGATCGTGTAGTTTGCAAGTCCTTTCAAAAACTTGTAAATGTCCATCAATGTCCCCATCACTGTCTGCAAACTTTGGCAAACTGAATGCGTCCCGATCTGTGTACAACAGCTGACAACGGCTCCCAGGGTACCACGGCCTGTGGTGCCCGCTCATCACGCCACATCTGGATGATGATCAAGCGCTCTTGCTCCGTTGCCCTTTCCCCCAATTCCGCTAGCCGATCTGCTAGGCTATCCATACTGCCCCCGCTGGGACGTTGGGATCCTGGCCCTGCTAGGGATTGCTGGGAAACATTGCTGCTGTGAGAGAGGGCGGGGCTTGTGGTTCTCACCAGTTCTGTACGAAGGTCCACTGGTGGGCCGTCCTCTGCGATGCTGACGCCGTCAGTGCTTTTCACCTCCGCCCGATGAGACTCCTCCCAGCTCCTGAGCGCCGCCTGCATGACGCTCCTGGACGCGTTGGAAGGGATATCCACACCCTTCCCCTGGCATACGATCTCCAGATCCTCCTTGGACATTCCGCTGAATTCCGCCATCTTGTGCGTTCTCCTGCGCTGCAGTTACTCCTCTCCTGAGTAACTCGGCTTCTCCAATCAGGTGATGAAAAGCCGCCTGGGATTATCCCACCACTATGCCACCAATTTCTGTGACAGGACGGTACCGTACGGGAGCACTCGCCGCTTGCCGCGTCCCGTCGACTGCGCACAGAATGGAAAGTCAAGCCGCACGAGGCCTGACCACATAGGGGATTCCCGCTTACCTTCAGTAACCGCCTGTTACTGACTCCACCCACTGCATTGTGGGCGGGTTCTTGCTGCCACCACCAAACTCCTAACCTGCCGTGGCGTTTGGAACCACGGTTCTGCTCTGTATGTGCCGACGCACTGCCTTACCACAGCTGTGTGGTGCTGACGAATCCCCACTAGCCACTTACTAGGCCTCTACCGGTAGCTGGCGGAAGGCGGAGCTTGGAGACGCTAGGTGCTTCCCTGGACAGCCGGAGGACGGGGCTAGGTTTGGCCTAACCCTGTTGGTCACAAGATGAAGCAGTCTTCTTGAGGCAAAGATGTTTATTTGCTCAATAGTTCTAAAGAGAACCCTTCCCTATTGCTAGGGGCAACAGCATACAATCAGATGTTTCAGCAGAATAAAGATGGTACAACTACAACTCTGGAGGCACGCAGGTCTCCTTTTTATGTCAGTTTTCCACACAGTACCACAGGGGGGTAAGCCCTCCCTGTCTTCTCCAACCAATCAGGTTATTTTACAAAATACCAATAAATTACATTTTACAAGGATATAAGTGCAATAAAACAATATCCTCCTTCCTGTCACCCAGACAACGTTTGGTATCAGATTATCATTCACTATTGATAAATTTATCACATAGCTTCAAAATACAATGTTTCTGTCTCAGTCACATCTCCAGGCAAACCCAGGGTGTGAGATTACAACAGGAATGGCTACAATACAAACAAACAGTCTTCCTTCCTGCATCGGTCATTTGTATGTCAATTAAATCAGGTACATGAAACAAGTTCCAAGCCCATAGACCCAGTGATTAGCATCTCTCTCTAAGGAACTTACACATCAAAAGGTATTGTCCTTCACACCTCTCTGATAGCACAGAGCCATTAGCATGCCACTTCCTATTTCCAGAGGATAAGAGTTGCTTATTCAGACAGCTATAGTAACTGCATTTTTCCTTTAAATATACACAGAGCCTGTCTTGAATATAAAATAGATACAGTTAAACATGCCTTCCTGGACTTCCGGTTCCGGTCTCATGCTGTGAGGACGCTCCACAGCAGAGCTCCGGTGAATCCTGACTCCGGCACCGTTATATCGACTGCATAGTCAGTCTCCAAGGGCTTCCAGCCTCCCCACAGTATCAGCGGCCTCATCCCGCGAGTCCCCGCTGGCTTCTGATACCTCCGACGAGCTGCCCTCCGGCTACAACAAACACCCGCCACTCGGCGCTTGGCGGCGGAGCCCGCCCCGGAGCGTGCTGAGTCGCAGGCTGAACGCCTCGATCTGTAGCTCTCCCAGCTCCTGCACCTACGGAGAACATCACCAGCAGATCTCCTCACAGACGGACAATTACCCGTTCCACGAGCAGGGTTGGTATCCATAGCAACCGCAGCACGGTGATTACTGTTACACTGTCCCTCCACGCTACAGTTGGGCTGTCCCTGCCTGATAACCAGATACTGTAACATCACACCAAGTGCTATTCCTAGCTTAATCTGCTCACACTATTCCAGAGTCTCACGGCTGCTCGTTCTTACAATTTCACAGCTCACATCAGTGGATGAAATAAGGCACGATTTGCACTATCTATCAATTTAAATGACAGTCTATCTCAGGATTTAACCACAAGCTCAGTTCTTGCAGCTCCTAGACGCCTCACTTTATTATACCAGAACAATCCTTTTTCATATGACACCAAGCCTGTTATTATTTCACCGACAGGGAGATTTATTATTTGATCCTTCCTTACCCCCATTTGTCAATGGACCGTTTCCTTTCCCCCAACCCTGCAGCCACAGCAACTCTTTCCTCCCTCCCGGTTAGACAAGAAAAAAGGAGAGCTAACTCTACCATGGCTCCTGGCATTACCACCCCACCTTCATCTCCAGCCCCCCAAAAATTAATTGCCTCTCAATCTCCTTCACGCAAGACTCCTAATAGCCGATCTCCTGATTCTCCTATCACGTACGCAGACCTAACTGAAGCCATAACCCAAGCTATCTCTCCATTGCTGTCGAAAGCAGTCTCAGATATCTCACTCCAATTGCAACATCTTTCGCATAAAGTCTCTGTTAACGAAAATAGAATTGGGGGGCTATGCCACGATATGGCTGATGTTCAGGGCTGTGTTAAACGTCTTGAAAAAGAGAACTACCAGCTATGGATGAAGCTAGACGACGCAGAAAACAGGTCCAGACGGAATAATATTAGGGTGGTAGGACTGCCAGAATCGGTAAAAGGAGATGAACTGTCTCACTTTGTACAGGTAACACTCCCTTCACTTCTTGGTATTACCGAATCGTGCAAAGATCTAGTGATCGAACGCGTACACAGTGTTGGCCCTCCGTCTCGATCCGCTGAAGGACGCCCCAGGGTTACCCTTTTCAGATGCCTCAACTATCTTCACAAGGTTGCCATTTGGACTGCGTCTAGGAAAATTCGGCCCTTACAATGGGAGAACAACCGCCTTCTCATATTCCAAGACTTTTCCGCCGAATTATCAAGAGCAAGGAAAGCCTTCAACCCAATCTGTTCTAGTTTGGTATCCTCCAAGCGTAAATTTTCCTTACTCTACCCAGCGAAACTTCGGATATACGATGGAGACAAACACCTGGATTTCTCCACTCCAGAAGACGCAACTTCATACCTCCAAGAAGGATCTACAGAAGTCCAGGATGACATCGCTGACGCCGCCTCATCCCCTAATACTTGATCTTAAGGTTTATATCATAATGTTGTTTTATTGAGGGCTACTCCCTCTGTTCGTTTTTATCTAATTCACTTCACCTAATGCTGTTTTATTATGCTTTAAATCTTATGTTAATTCTCAGCTTGATGGTCAGTGCCCTCCTTGGCTTTAGACCCATTATATTCTCTTGTAATTCATATTAACGAGCAACCGTCACTAACATTGAGCCTAGCTCTCAGACCATCTGATAATCTACTAATGATTATCACAACATTTACGTTTATTGATATTCATTATTTAATATTGATATGTTTCTTTATATATCCTATGCCTACCGTTTCTTTTCTTAGAATAAGCTCTACCATACTATATAGAGTAATTTTCCCCAGATGCCAGAGTCGGGATATCATCTGGAGCATTAATCCGGAATAGTAGTAATGTTTGGAATAATTTCAGTTACTATTTTGAATTTCTGGCCCGGAAGTTTGTTTGCATGCCAAACGTTAACCATTTTTTTTTGTATGTATTTGTTTTCTCCCCATGCCCCTCCCCCCCCTATCCCCAAGCCCTACTCCCTTCTTCGGATCCAATCATTTGATACACGGTTGATCTTTGTATTCTTTTACCTCTCCTGGTTATTTAAATGTCTAACCTAAAGATTGGCACTCTGAATGTAGGTGGAATTAACTCCCCGTCTAAACGTCGCAGGATCCTCATGTATCTATCCAAAATGAATATCAATGTTGCATTTCTGCAAGAATCTCATTTGACTCTCCAGGAATCCATGAAACTGCAGATGTCACATTGGTCCCTAATAGCTGCAGCCCCATACAACTCTAAATCTAGAGGGGTTGTCCTTTTAGCAAAACGTAATCTTAATATCACACTACTATCCTCTGACATTGACCCTAACGGCCGATATTTAATCGTCAGTCTCTCTATTGAGTCGTATATTCTAGTCCTTTGCAATGTTTACGCTCCTACTACGTACAAAAGATCCTTTTTTCAGATGTTAATAGCCAAACTAACCCCATTTTCTAATGATAATCTCATTGTATGTGGAGATTTCAACTTAGTGTCTTCCAATTATTTAGACCGCTCTAACACTTCTAGAACCCCCCAACGCCTCCCTAAACTTGGTATTCCTACCTTCTCGGAAGCCTTGCAGCTAATCGATATATGGCGTGCTCTAAACCCCATAGAAAGAGAGTTTTCCTGCCATTCCTCTGCCCATGATACATTTTCTAGAATTGATTATGTGTTTATTACCCAAAAGCTTTTTCCCTCAGTCACCGACTCAATCATTGAACCCATTATTATTTCTGACCACGCCTTGATTTGGTTTTCCCTCACTTTACGTCCCTCCCAGTCTCTACCCCCCCAATGGAAATTCCCCTCTCACCTTTCTAACTCCAAAAAATTTTGTGACTTCCTGCAGGCATCTTGGGATACCTTTTACTTCTCAAATGAACAACACTCTGAATTAGACCCCTCTTTATTTTGGCAAACAGCCAAATCAGTCCTTCGGGGCAATATTATTTCATACTCCTCTGCCTTAAGGAAAAATCATACCAAATCTTACCTAGAAATGCAACGTGCACTTTCCACAGCCTTCCAAGTATTCAAATCCCACCCCTCCTTGTCTAATAAATCCTCATATTTAACATTAAAACTCCAGTTTAATGAGTTTCTCTCTCAGACGGGTGATAAATATAAATATAAAGTCGATTACCGGTTCCACAAATTTGGAAATAAAACAGGAAAGCTTCTCACAAACATGCTGAAAGGTACCCCCCCCCCCATGTTAGTACATCCACTAAAACTCCCTGATGGGTCCTTAACTAACGACCCCCAATCCATCACATCTCTCATGAAATCATTTTATGAAACATTATATTCCAATCCATCTCCCCCCACTGATGAGCTCCCCCAATCTTGGTCTTTCCCCCTTTTACCCCAAGTCCCGTCTACATTTTTTGATTCCCTAGATGAACCTATCACATTAGAAGAAGTTCGCTCAGCTATTACTCACTTCAAACCTAACAAAGCTCCAGGCCCAGACGGTTTTTCTAATGAGTTTTATAAACTCTTGATTGATAAAATTGACAAACACCTTCTGGCATTGTTCAACTCAATAATTAGCTTGAAATCCATCCCTCTATATTTTAATAGTGCCACAATCAAAGTTCTTTTGAAGCCTGGTCGAGACCCTTCCATCCCAAGCTCCTACCGCCCAATTTCACTATTAAATTCCGACTATAAAATTTTTACAAAAATCTTAGCCGACCGTTTAAAATTCTCTCTCCCTCACATAATCCATCCAGACCAAACCGGGTTTATATGGGGCCGTCACTCTGTGACTAATGTCCGCAAAGTGCTTTCGATAATCCAACATTTAAAACTTCATCCTACCTTATCAGATAATATCGTTTTAGCCTTAGACGCAGAAAAGGCGTTTGACCTCTTGGAATGGCCACACCTTTTCAGTTCCTTGAGACTTTTTGGTTTTCCTTCATCCTTCATATCGGTTATCCAATCCATTTACTCCTCTCCATCCTCGCAGCTCTATTGTAATGGTCACTTATCTACTCCTTTCGCAATTTCTCGAGGCACTCGTCAGGGATGCCCCCTTTCTCCGCTACTCTTCGCCATTGCTATTGAACCATTGGCAATCTCAATTAGAAATTCCCCTAATATTCACGGGATCCAAGTCGGAAATATCCCATTAAAGCTTGCTCTATATGCGGACGACCTATTACTTTTCCTATCTAATCCCTCTTCTTCTTTACCTAATTTGTTTTCACTAATAAATAATTTTGGCGCCCAAGCAGGATTCAAAATAAATATGTCTAAATCTGAAATCCTACAACTTGAAGGCCCCAATACTTTTACTCTTCATCCCACATCCCCTCTTCTCTCTCCTATGCTCAAAACGGAAATTAAATATTTAGGCTTACATATCCCCTCTGATCTCTGCTCTTTATATAAACTGAACTTTACTCCGTCTCTCATCAAAATCTCCTCACTATATGATTCATGGCTAAATCTCCCACTATCTATCATTGGAAGAATAGCAGTAGTTAAAAGTATAATCTTTCCTAAGATATTTTACTTACTACAAATGCTTCCTATTAGCCTCTCTGTATCTGACTTGAAACGCTTTGACCAAATTACCTCTCGATTTATATGGCAAAATAAACGCCCTCGAATTGCTTTCCAAAAACTACAATCTCACAAATTTCATGGAGGGATGTCCCTTCCAAACCTGAAATTATATACTTTAGCGATTCATTTCAGATATATTTCAGACTGGCTTCTTTCTAAATCCACTTATACTTCACCTTCTCTAGATAATGCTCTCTTCAGTTCATATTCTCCAAGTGCCCTTCTTCACTCCAATAAATCTGATATTCCTTCTAGTATTTTGCACCATGTCATGTTTCACGACACCTACTCAACTTGGATTACTATCAATAAAAAACTAACAAGACATGCGACTTCTTCTCCCTATAATACACTCTGGGGTAATCCCTCATTCCATCCCTCATTATCCAACCCAATTTTCCACACATGGAAAAATAAGGGCCTTTCCCTTACCTCTCAGGTTTTCGACCCAGGAGGGCAGATAATACCTTTCTCTACTCTTCAAACGCAGTTTTCCCTACATACCTCTAACTTCTACATGTACTTACAGTCGCGACATTACGTCTATTCCCTAGATCCCAAAACAAGATATCAAAACTCTCTGGATCCTATTAACTCCCTGCTTCGCCTATTACACTCTTCCCCCTACTATATAAAATATATCTATACTCTATTATTACCGACTTCCAATACTAATACTTGGCAATCACTGGCTCTAACTTGGCGAAATGATATCCCAGACATTGACTCCCCCCCGATTCTTTTTGCACATAGCTCTAACACCATGAAGTTTCTGAAATCCTCTTACCTCCAGGAAGTTCACTGGAGAACATTACATAGAGCCTATATTTCCCCTGCTCAAAGAAGTCATATGGTTCCAAACACCCCAGGCTCCTGTTTTAAATGTCATAGCTCTCACGCTAACTTTTTCCACTGCTTCTGGGAATGCGGGAAAATAAAACGCTTTTGGAATAAAATAATTGTCTACCTAAACTCTTTATTCACTACACATATTTTCCCTGACCCATTAGCATGTATGTGTGCAAATTTTAAAAATTGGCTCCCCAATAGTGATATCTCTCCATATATTCCGCTACTGACCACCATTGTGACACTTGCAAAGAAAATCATTCTCACCCATTGGATCTCTTCATCATCTCCCTCCCTACAAGAATTAAAGTTAAAACTCCTACAACTGCTTTATTTTGATAGAAATAGCACATTCCCCGATATAGATAAACATGTTGACCGATTCTATTCCAAATGGTCCCCATTCATACTTTCTTTAGACTCGCCCACTCAAGACAGAATTATGAAAGTATACGAAAATACTGACTGGCACCATTTACGTACCATTGCAAACTCCTAATTCCACAACACAACGATATACTAATGAAACTGATTATGTGATTGCAAACCATTATGATCCTCTCCTGAAGATAATGATTGGACCCTCCCTCTCCTCCCTCCTCCCTCCTCCATCCGCATACCTCTTATTCAACAATTTCTGTTATTTTTCCTATTTCTCTTTTTTCTTTTTCCCTTCTTTAATAAGCCCTAGTTACTAACATCGTCTCAGTTTTATGTGGATAATTTTAATTGAATCCACATTTCTCTGACGTCCTAGTGGATGCTGGGAACTCCGTAAGGACCATGGGGAATAGCGGCTCCGCAGGAGACTGGGCACATCTAAAGAAAGCTTTAGGATCACCTGGTGTGCACTGGCTCCTCCCCCTATGACCCTCCTCCAAGCCTCAGTTAGATTTCTGTGCCCGACGAGAAGGGTGCACACTAGGGGCTCTCCTGAGCTCTTTGTGAAAGTTTTAGTTTAGGTTTATTATTTTCAGTGAGACCTGCTGGCAACAGGCTCACTGCATCGAGGGACTAAGGGGAGAAGAAGCGAACTCACCTGCGTGCAGAGTGGATTGGGCTTCTTAGGCTACTGGACATTAGCTCCAGAGGGACGATCACAGGTTCAGCCTGGATGGGTCACCGGAGCCGCGCCGCCGTCCCCCTTACAGAGCCAGAAGAGCGAAGAGGTCCGGAAAAATCGGCGGCAGAAGACGATCCTGTCTTCAGATAAGGTAGCGCACAGCACCGCAGCTGTGCGCCATTGCTCTCAGCACACTTCACACTCCGGTCACTGAGGGTGCAGGGCGCTGGGGGGGGCAGCGCCCTGAGACGCAATAAATCGATAAAAAAACCTTATATGGCTAAAATAAATGCATCACATATAACTCCTGGGCTATATGGATGCATTTAACCCCTGCCAAAACATACAGAAAAAGGATGATAAGGACACCGAGAAAGGGGCGGAGCCTATCTCCTCAGCACACTGGCGCCATTTTCCCTCACAGCTCAGTTGGAGGGAAGCTCCCTGGCTCTCCCCTGCAGTCACTACACTACAGAAAGGGGTTAAAAAAGAGAGGGGGGCACAAATTAGGCGCAGTATATAACAATACAGCAGCTATAAAGGGAAAAACACTTATATAAGGTTATCCCTGTATATATATAGCGCTCTGGTGTGTGCTGGCAAACTCTCCCTCTGTCTCCCCAAAGGGCTAGTGGGGTCCTGTCCTCTATCAGAGCATTCCCTGTGTGTGTGCTGTGTGTCGGTACGTTGGTGTCGACATGTATGAGGAGAAAAATGATAAGGAGACGGAGTAGAGTGTCTGAAATTGTGTTGTCACCCCCTAGGGGGTCGACACCTGAGTGGATGTACTGTTGAAATTGCGTGACAGTGTCAGCTTTGTATAAAAGACAGTGGTTGACATGAGACAGCCGGCTACTCAGCTTGTGCATGTCCAGACGTCTCATACAGGGGCCCTAAAGCGCCCGTTACCTCAGATACAGACGCCGACAGGGGTACTGACTCCTGTGTCGACGGTGAAGAGACAACCGTGATTTCCAATAGGGCCACACATTGCATGATTGAGGCAATGGAAAAAGTTTACACTTTTCGGATAATATGAATACCACCAAAAAAAAAGGGGTATTATGTTTGGTGAGGAAAAACTTCCTGTAGTTTTCCTGAATCTGAGAAATAAAATGAGGTGTGTGATGATGCGTGGGTTTCCCCCCGATAACAATTGATATTTTCTAAAAAGTTATTGGCAGTATACCTTTTCCCGCCAGAGGTTAGGGTGCGTTGGGAAACACCCCCTAGGGTGGATAAAGCGCTCACACGCTTGTAAAAACAAGGGCTCTACCCTCTCCTGAGATGGCCGCCCTTAAGGATCCTGCTGATAGAAAGCAGGAGCGTATCCTAAAATGTATTTACACACATACTGGTGTTATACTGCGACCAGCAATCGCCTCAGCCTGGATGTGCAGTGCTGGGTTGGCGTGGTCGGATTCCCTGACTGGAAATATGATATCCTAGATAAGGACAGTATATTATTGCCTATAGAGCAATTAAAAGATGCATTTCTATATATGCAGGATGCACAGCGGAATATTTGCCGACTGGCATCAAGTATAAGTGCGTTGTCCAATTATTCCAGTAAAGTGGTCAGGTGATGCGGATTCCAAACGGCATTTGGAAGTATTGCCTTAAAAGAGGGGATGTACCCCAGGTCACCTCTCAAAATAAGACGCCGTATTATCAGGCGCAGTCCTGGTTGGCAAGCGGACAAAAGGGTTCCTCTTTTCTGCTCGTGACAGAGGGAGAGGAAAATGGCTGCAGAGATCAGCCAGTTCCAAGGAACAGAAACCCTTTTCCGCCGCTGCCAAGCCCTCAGTATGACGCTAGGGCTTTACAAATTCAGGCACGGTGGGGTCCCGTTCTCAATGAATTTCAGTGCGCAGTGGGCTCACTCGCAAGTAGACCCCTGGATCCTTCAGATAATATTTCAGGGGTACAAATTGGAATTCGAGACGTATTCCCCTCGCCGTTTCCAAAAGTCTGTTTTACCGACGTCTCCCGCTGACAGGGAGGCAGTTTTGGAAGCCATTCACAAGCTGTATTCCCAGCAGGTGATAATCAAGGTACCGCTCCTGCAACAGGGAACGGGGTATTATTCCACACTATTGTGGTACCGAAGCCAGACGGCTCGGTGAGACCGATTTTAAAATCTAAAATCTAAAATCTTTGAACACTTGCATACAGAGGTTCAAATTCAAAATTGAGTCACTCAGAGCAGTGATTGCAAACCTGGAAGAAGGGGACTACATGATGTCTCGGGACATCAAGGAGGCTTACCTTCATGTCAAAATTTACCCTTCTCACCAAGGGTATTTCAGGTTATGGTACAGAACTGTATCA
Source organism: Pseudophryne corroboree (assembly GCF_028390025.1). NCBI lineage: Eukaryota > Metazoa > Chordata > Amphibia > Anura > Myobatrachidae > Pseudophryne > Pseudophryne corroboree. The sequence goes on from NC_086453.1 coordinate 108,049,679, forward strand.
GTTCGGACGCTGCCGTAGGGATGGTCCACGGCACCCCGGGTCTTTACTGAAGTAATGACCGAAATGATGATATTCCTTCGAAGGAAGGGAATTTTAGTTATCCTTTACTTGGACGATTCCCTGATAAGGGTAAGATCCAGGGAACAGTTGGAGATCGGTGTAGCACTATATCAGGTAGTGTTGCGGCAGCACGATTGAATTTTCAATATTCCAAAAATCGCAGCTGGTTCCGACGACTTGTCTTCTGTTCCTAGGGATGATTCTGGACATAGTCCAGAAAGAAGGTGCTTCTCCCGGAGGAGAAAGCCAGGGAGTTATCCGAGCTAGTCAGGAACCTCCTAAAACCGAACCAAGTCTCAGTGCATCAATGCACAAGGGTTCTGGGTAAAAATGGTGGCTTCCTACGAAGCAATCCCATTCGGCAGATTCCACGCACAGTGGAACCTTCTGGACAAATGGTCCGGGTCGCATCTTCAGATGCTTCAGCGGATAACCCTGTCACCAGGGACAAGGGTATCCCTCCTGTGGTGGTTGCAGAGTGCTCATCTTCTAGAGGGCCGCAGATTCGGCATTCGGGACTGGGTCCTGGTGGCCACGGATGCCAGCCTGCGAGGCTGGGGAGCAGTCACACAGGGAAGGAATTTCCAGGGCTTATGGTCAAGCCTGGAGACATCTCTTCATAAAAACATTCTGGAACTAAGGGCCATTTACAATGCCCTAAGTCAAGCGAAACCCCTGCTTCAGGGTCAGGCGGTATTGATCCAATCGGACAACATCACGTCAGTCGCCCACGTAAACAGACAGGGCGGCACGAGAAGCAGGAGGGCAATGGCAGAAGCTGCAAGGATTTTCGCTGGGCGGAAAATCATGTGATAGCACTGTCAGCAGTGTTCATTCCGGGAGTGGACAACTGGGAAGCAGACTTCCTCAGCAGACACGACCTTCACCCGGGAGAGTGGGGACTTCACCCAGAAGTCTTCCACCTGATTGTAAACCGTTGGGAAAAACAAAAGGTGGACATAATGGCGTCCCGTCTAAACAAAAAACTAGACAGATATTGCGCCAGGTCAAGGGACCCTCAGGCAATAGCGGTGGACGCTCTGGTAACACCGTGGGTGTACCAGTCAGTGTATGGGTTCCCTCCTCTGCCCCTCATACCAAAAGTACTGAGAATCATAAGAAGGAGAGGAGTAAGAACTATACTCGTGGTTCCGGATTGGCCAAGAAGGACTTGGTATCCGGAATTTCAAGAGATGCTCACGGACGAACCGTGGCCTCTACCTCTAAGAAAGGACCTGCTCCAGCAAGGGCCTTGTCTGTTCCAAGACTTACCGCGGCTGCGTTTGACGGCATGGCGGTTGAACGCCGGATCCTGAAGATCCCTACCCTGGTCAAGGCCAGGAAAGACGTAACCGCAAAACATTATCACCGCATTTGGCAAAAATATGTTGCGTGGGGTGAGGCCAAGAAGGCCCCTACAGAGGAATTTCAACTGGGTCGTTTCCTCCATTTCCTGCAAACAGGACTGTCTATGGGCCTAAAATTAGGGTCCATTAAGGTTCAAATTTCGGCCCTGTCGATTTTCTTCCAAAAAGAACTGGCTTCAGTGCCTGAAGTTCAGACATTTGTAAAAGGGGTACTGCATATACAGTCTCCTTTTGTGCCTCCAGTGGCACCTTGGGGATCTCAATGTTGTGTTGAGTTTTCCTAAAGTCACATTGGTTTGAACCACTCACCACTGTGGACTTAAAATATCTCACATGGAAGTGACGAGTTAGCCCTGGTTTCAGCCAGGCGGGTGTCAGAATTGGCGGCTTTATCATATAAAAGCCCTTACTTAATAGTTCATTCTGAAAGGACAGAATTGAGGACTCGTCCTCAAATTTTCTACCTAAGGTGGTTTCTGCATTTCACATGAACCAACCTATTGTGGTACCTGCGGCTACTAAGGACTTGGAGGATTCCAAGTTGCTTGACGTGGTCAGGACCCTGAAAATACATGTTTCCAGGACGGCTGGAGTCAGAAAATCTGACTCGCTGTTTATCCTGTATGCACCCAACAAACTGGGTGCTTCTGCTTCTAAGCAGACAATTGCTCGTTGGATTTGTAGTACAATTCAGCTTGCACATTCTGTGGCAGGCCTGCCACAGCCAAAAATCTTAAAATGCCCACTCCACAAGGAAGGTGGGCTCATCTTGGGCAGCTGCCCGAGGGGTCTCGGCTTTACAACTTTGCCGAGCAGTTACTTGGTCAGGAGCAAATACGTTTGTAAAATTCTACAAATTTGATATCTTGACTGAGGAGGACCTGGAGTTCTCTCATTCGGTGCTGCAGAGTCATCCGCACTCTCCCGCCCGTTTGGGAGCTTTGGTATAATCCCCATGGTCCTTACGGAGTTCCCAGCATCCACTAGGACGTCAGAGAAAATAAGAATTTACTTACCGATAATTCTATTTCTCGTAGTCCGTAGTGGATGCTGGGCGCCCATCCCAAGTGCGGATTGTCTGCAATACTGGTACATAATTATTGTTACCAAAAAATTCGGGTTATTGTTGTAGTGAGCCATCTTTTCTAGAGGCTCCTCTATTATCATGCTGTTAACTGGGTTCAGATCACAAGTTGTACAGTGTGATTGGTGTGTCTGGTATGAGTCTTACCCGGGATTCAAAATCCTTCCTTATTGTGTACGCTCGTCCGGGCACAGTATCCTAACTGAGGCTTGGAGGAGGGTCATAGGGGGAGGAGCCAGTGCACACCAGGTGATCCTAAAGCTTTCTTTAGATGTGCCCAGTCTCCTGCGGAGCCGCTATTCCCCATGGTCCTTACGGAGTTCCCAGCATCCACTACGGACTACGAGAAATAGAATTATCGGTAAGTAAATTCTTATTTTTACAACCCACTCTACACTATATTTATCACTGTATGTTTCTAACTCAATGTACAATAAGTGGAATTGTTTGTCATGTTAAGAGACTAAGTTCGCTTGGATTTCTGTTCTGTACATAACTGACGATGTATCCTCTGTTTGTTTGTATACTTTTTCTTACCTTTGTACAACAACAAAATAAAAATTGTATATTTAAAAAAAAAAAACATGCCTTCCTGCAATGGTGCACAGAGCACTACATATGACATGTTAAAAGTAAAACACACCATTAAACAAACTTTCAAACAGTCCGTAACATGGCGCCGGGCACGAGGGTTAACCCCTTCAGTGCCGCAGACGCCATTACACGTGTGGCTGGCTAGTCTCTCCGGCCACAGTTGGTAATAGGAGCGATGAGAGTTGAGAATCCTCGGATAAACTTCCTATAATAATTGGCGAATCCCAGGAATCGCTGAATAGACTTGAGAGTATTCGAAATGGACCAATTGGCAATGGCTTCCAACTTTGTCGGGTCCATCTGGAGATCCGATCCGGAAATTATATACCCCAGGAAGGGTATGGAAGAAACTTCGAAGGTACACTTAGACAATTTGCTGTAGAGACGGTTCTCACGAAGACGTCGGAGGACCTCACCGACTTGTAGACGATGAGAAGAGAGATCTTGAGAGAAGATGAGGATATCGTCCAGGTAAACTACTAGATACTTGTACAGAACATCACGGAAGATTTCGTTAACGAAGTGCTGGAACACTGCTGGAGCATTGCTTAACCCGAATGGCATTACCAGGTACTCGTAGTGACCATCTCGAGTATTAAAAGCTGTCTTCCATTCATCACCACTACGGATCCTGATGAGATTATAGGCACCGCGGAGATCTAACTTAGTGAAGATGCGGGCTCCCTTGACGCGATCAAACAATTCAGTGATGAGAGGTAATGGATAGCTATTCTTGATGGTAATGTCATTAAGACCCCGGTAGTCAATGCATGGACGTAATCCTCCATCTTTTTTTTTAACAAAGAAAAAACCCGCACCTGCAGGTAAAGATGAGGGGCGGATGAATCCCTTCTGTAAGTTCTCCTTGATGTATTCGCTCATCGCCTCGGTTTCAGGAACAGATAATGGATACGTACGCCCTCTAGGTGGTTTTTTGCCGGGAATAAGGTTAATGGGGCAATCCCACTCTCTATGGGGCGGCAGAACATCAGCAGCCTTTTCACTGAAGACGTCAGAGAAATCTTGGTAGGCCACAGGAAGACTGAACTGGGTCTTGACTTCAGAAGACCTTATAGGACAGACTTGAGCTAAACAGGACTGACGGCAATGTGAACCCCAGGAAGTAAGTTGCAACGTAGACCAATCAATCCGCGGATTATGTAGTTGGAGCCAGGGCATACCCAACACGATCTCCTGGGTTGCCTGAGGAATAACCAGAAGTTTAATTAGTTCTGAATGCAGGAACCCGACTCCCAGTACCACTGGCTTGGTCTGGTGAGAGATATAGCCCTTGGAAATTCGGCTACCATCCACTGCAGTAATGTAAACTGGATATGAGAGTTCGCAGACAGGTAGACGAAACTTATCTACTGCAGCTTGGGTGATGAAGTTTCCCGCGGCTCCACAGTCTACTAACGCAGTTGCAGATTGGAGTCCAGCCGTAGTCTCTAGAGTCACAGGGAGAATAAGGTCTTGGGTTGAAGGAGCTTGTCTGGAAGATCCCAACTTGACTCCTCCTTTACAAGTCAGGATCTGGCGTTTCCCGAACGCACTGTACAAGAATTGATTTGGTGACCTGTAGCCGCACAATAAAGACACAGTCTCTCACGGAGTCTTCTTGACCGCTCATCAGGGGTTAAGCGGGACCTATTAATTTGCATAGGTTCATCAGAAGGTGGAGGCTGAGATTGTACTGAAGGTACCATTCTTGGCTTGCGAAGTTCACTACGAACACGCTCACTGTTACGTTCGCGAATGCGAGAGTCCAACTTGATGCATAGAGAGATTAAATCAGATAATTGCTCAGGAATGTCACGGGTTGCCAGTTCATCCTTAATCCGATCCGAAAGTCCATGCCAGAAGGCTGCTACCAGGGCTTGGTTATTCCATTGAATCTCTGCGGCTAACGTCTGAAACTGGATGACATATTGACCCATACTCCGGGTACCTTGACGAAGCTGAATGAGATCTGCAGAAGCTGATGTTGCACGACCCGGTTCGTCAAAGATGCGTCTGAAGGTAGACACGAATTCTGCGTAGTTGTTCATCAGAGGGTCAGCACGTTCCCACAGCGGAGACACCCAACTCAAGGCAGAACCAGAGAGCAATGAGATGATGTAGGCAACCTTGGATCTTGGCGTAGGGAAATTATGTGATAATAATTCAAACTGGATTTCACATTGGTTAAGGAACCCACGACAAAGCTTCGGACTGCCATCATATTTGCTGGGCACGGGCAGGTGCAAGCGTGACACTGGAGCTGATGCAGCCGACATAGGAGAACTCACAGCACTTGCAGGTGCTGGGGAAACTGGAACTGAAGAAACAAGTAAACCCGGCAGGGTTTGTTGCAGTGTATCAATACGGGAGGACATTCCTTGCAGGAACTGGAACATCTGCTGCTGCACAGCCTCTTGTCCATCCAAGCGGGAGACCAGATCTTGTAAGGCCCCTGACCCCACACTCTGATCACCGTCCGAGTCCATCGGTCCTGAACTTACTGTCAGGTTCGGTTTTGCTTGTGTCCCCGGAGGGGGCGCTAGTGGGTCACTGGAGGTAGGAGGGAAGAAGTGAGGAGGCTGGATTAAGTTTCTGCGCATGGGCGCAATGATGTTTTATTAACTGAAAGTTCACAAAGGCAGCAGAAATAAACAATAAGGAATGCAATGTAAAATGGTGCAGCGTGAAAGCTAAGAGTCTATGGCAACAGTAATATGACAACTGATGAATAATAACTGATGAATGATAACTGATGAATGATAACTGATGAATGATAATCTGGTATGGGAACCAGAGTAGTTTAAAACGTGGATCCAGCAGAGATGGTTGTATACAGCAAACCTGGTAGCAGAGGCAGGAGACTAGCAAAGTTCACAGTGCAGGTGACGAGGCACAGGCAGCAAGCAAGCTGCATCACAGGTGAGGTGATGGAATGCACCTGGAGAGAGAGTCTCTACTGCTGAGGCTGAAGCACACCGTGTTGGAGATAAGTGTGAAGCCTGTAAACAAATGCAGGTGTTGCTGAAGCTTGTAGTTCCACGGAGCTGTAGGAAGATAACCAGGAACACGGAGTCACAGGTAGGTAACCAGGAACACGGAGGTACAGGTAGGTAACCAGGAACACGGAGGAACAGGTACCAGATCCAGACACATGGGTCGCAGGAGTGACACAAAGTTCAGGACAACCACAGGCTCATCCTGCAGCTCCTGATATACCCCTTCATGTGCAGGCATTGGCTGGAGTAGCTTGAGGGGGTGCGGCCAAGCTCCGGATTGGCCGCCGCACTCAGACTGGGAAGGACTGTCATGGCAGCGCCCATGCCGCAGCCCGGCGGGAACGCGGCGTACTCACACGCCCGCTGACAACAGGAGCGCTCCCAGGCCCAGGATGACATCCGGCGACAGGGAGACGGGTGACAGCAGAACGTAGGGACGGAGTCCGCACCGACAGACAAATGTGACAGTGGTGAGTCGATTCCGGACAAGGCGGTGCTAGTCACGCCCAATAGGCGGTGCTAGAGAAGCCCTCCAATGATGCACCCCCTAATAAAATGTGCTGCACATGCCTATGCCCCAGTGATTAACCCTAACCTCCTGTCCATGAACTCTAAACCTTCCCTTCCATAGCCTAACCCTTCATCTGGTGTCTACCCTAACCCTCCCTTCCCATAGCCTAACCCTAACATTCCCTGGATCCTACCTCTAACCCTCTCCTCTGGTAGCATAATACCCCTTTGCCACTAGTTTTTTTACCACGGGGGCGCGCATCGACACAGGTTAGTAGGTGGAAACGGCTCAAAACGGGTTGAGTGACCCAGGAATCCTACCCGGATAGCTACCTGGGTAGAACACGGTAATGACACAGGGGGTAATTCCAAGTTGATCGCAGCAGGAATTTTGTTAGCAGTTGCGCAAAACCATGGGGGTAATTCCAAGTTGATCGCTGCAGGAATTTGGTTAGCAGTTGGGCAAAACCATGTGCACTGCAGGGGAGGCAGATATAACATGTGCAGAGAGAGTTAGATTTGTGTGGGTCATTTTGTTTCTGTGCAGGGTAAATACTGGCTGCTTTATTTTTACACTGCAATTTAGATTGCAGATTGAACACACCACACCCAAATCTAACTCTCTCTCTGCACATGTTATATCTGCCTCTCCTGCAATGCACATGGTTTTGCCCAACTGCTAACCAAATTCCTGCTGCAATCAACTTGGAATTACCCGGCCCCTATGTGCACTGCAGGGGAGGCAGATTTAACATGTGCAGAAAGAGTTAGATTTGGGTGTGGTGTGTTCAATCTGCAATCTAAATTGCAGTGTAAAAATAAAGCAGCCAGTATTTACCCTGCACAGAAACAAAAATAACCCACCCAAATTTAACGCTTTCTGCACATGTTATATCTGCCTCCCCTGCAGTGCACATGGTTTTGCCCAACTGCTAACCAAATTCCTGCTGCGATCAACTTGGAATTACCCCCTATGTGCACTGCAAGGGAGGCAGATATAAAATGTGAGGGAGTTAGATTTGGGTGTGGTGTTTTCAATCTGCAATCTAATTTGCAGTGTAAAAATAAAGCAGCCAGTATTTACCCTGCACAGAAACAAAATAACCCACCCAAATCTATCTCTTTCTGCACATGTTATATCTGCCTCCCCTGCAGTGCACATGGTTTTGCCCAACTGCTAACAAAATTCCTGCTGCGATCAACTTGGAATTACCCCCACGGGTAACTGTGCAGTGGAAACGGTCATATTACACGTGTTTTCAGACACGAGTAACGCTCTGAGGCGCTGATTGGTGCTTCTGGGGCACAGGAAGATGATGTCATCCCTGGGAGACATGCTGGGCACATGCAGGCACCGCAGCAGCATGCAAAAAAACGCGGACGCAAGCCGCTGTACACAGGTATTGCAGCAGCTTGCAAACCCTACGCTGGGCACATGCAGGCATTGAGGCAGTAAAAGAAGTCACGCTGGGGCACATACTGTAAATATAATTAATATATATATATATTTTTTTTATTCCAGCAGATTACAAACACAGTATACAGCTGCAGAAGTTCCAGGAGAGCAACATGGCTACCCATACCTGGTCAGACACAGAAATCAAAGAGCTGCTTAATATTCAGGGAGAGGAAGAAATTAGAAGGTAGGTGACTGGAACAGTTAAGGATGCTATCGTCTACAAGAACATATCCCTTACGCTGGCAGAAAGGGGTATCCAAAAAACCCTGCAACAAGTCGTTAACAAATTGAAGGCACTACGCAGACAATTCACCAAAGTACACGACCATAACCGCAAGAAAAGTGGCACTGGGCGTATGGAATGGGCATATTATGACCTATGCTAGGGGTGGCAAACCCGCGGCTCTCGAGCCACATGCGGCTCTTTCATCCGTCGCATGCGGCTCAGCCGGCTCCTGGCCACCGCTGCCCCCAGCCCCCCCTTCCCCCGTGCTGCTCACCGAGCTGCTGCTGTCAGTGAGGGGAGGAGAGCACAGCGTGCGCCTCTCCTGCCCCTCACTCTCCGGCGGCGGTGTTACGCTTCAATTCAGTGCTGGTCTGTGAGCCAATCAGAGCTCGCGGACCGGCAGCTAAGGCTGCCGGACCGCAAACTTTGAATTGGCTCACGGACCGGCGCCCAATTGAAGGGACACAGCCTTCCCTCACAGACAGCAGCAGCGCGGTGAGCAGCACGGGGGAAGGGGGGCATTGCTTGCACTGTGGGGACATGTATACCTGGCACTAGGGTCATAGCTGGCACTGGGGAGACACGTATATCTGGCTCTGGTGGGCATATCTGGCACTATGGGGACACTGGCATTGAGGGGATAGCTGGCACTGGGGGGACATAAATATCTGGCACTGTGGGGACATGTATATCTGGCACTTGAGGGACTTGTATATCTGGCACTTTGGGAACACTGGCATTGGGGGCATAGCTGGCACTGTGGGGACATATATATCTGGCACTGGGGTCATAGCTGGCACTGGGGAGACGTATATCTGGCACTGTGGGGACACTGGCATTGGGGGCATAGCTGACACTGTGGGGGCATATATATCTGGCACTAGGGGCATAGCTGGCACTGTGTGGACATATATATCTGGCACTGGGGGCATAACTGGCACTGTGGGGACAAGTATATCTGGCACGGGGGCATAGCTGGCACTGGGGGGAAATGTATATCTGACACTGGGGGCAGAGCTGGCACTGTGTGGAGACATGTATATCTGGCACTGTGTGGAGACATGTATATCTGGCACTTGAGGGACTTGTATATCTGGCACTTTGGGAACACTGGCATTGGGGGCATAGCTGGCACTTGAGGGACATATATATCTGGCAGTGGGGTCATAGCTGGCACTGGGGAGACGTATATCTGGCACTGTGGGGACACTGGCATTGGGGGCATAGCTGACACTGTGGGGACATATATATCTGGCACTAGGGGCATAGCTGACACTGTGGGGACATATATATCTGGCACTAGGGGCATAGCTGGCACTGTGTGGACATATATATCTGGCACTGGGGGCATAGCTGGCACTGTGGGGACAAGTATATCTGGCACGGGGGCATAGCTGGCACTGGGGGGAAATGTATATCTGACACTGGGGGCAGAGCTGGCACTGTGTGGAGATATGTATATCTGGCACTGTGGGGACACTGCATTGGGGGTATAGCTGTCACTTTGGGGACATATATATCTGGCACTAGGGGCATAGCTGGCACTGTGGGGACATATATATCGCACTGGGGGCATAGCTGGCACTGGGGGGAAATGTATATCTGGCACTGGGGGTACATGTATATCTGGCACTGGGGGGTCATGTGTTTCTGGCACTGTGAGGCATATATGTATCTGGCACTGTGGGGACATATGTGTATGTGGCACTGTGGGGACATATGTTTCTGGCAGTGTGGAGGCACCCATTTTTTGACATTTTTATATGTATGTGGCACTGTGCTGGGGCATTATATGTATGTGGCACTGTACAACATGACTAAAAACGGAGTCATGACACAAGGTCATACTCCTACAAACGTCATAACGAAAGGTATGCGCACAAAATGGGGTGTGGCTTTGTGAAAACTAGGCCACGCCCCCATTTTTGCACGCGCACCGCCGGTGCGCACATGATACTGGCTCTTGCCCTTGACTACAGATCTTTTCTGGCTCTTTGCCTCTGACTGGTTGGCCACCCCTGACCTATGCTATAGTGTCTTTGGCAAAACTGCGATAACAAATCCCATAGCACTATCATCATCCAGCTCTGCCAGTCGCGAGATGTCAGTCGACGAGGACCGTGACAAAACACAGCCTTCCCAGCTCCCAATGCAGCCCATCATCCCCGCTGCTTAAATTGGACAGCAGTTTCGAAGACTCGACCGTCAACAATGATTCCATCAGTGCCACATTGAGGACGTACCACAGTCTCAGGTGGAGACGTCGCAACCCCCTAAGACCACGACTTTGCGCTCAAATAGTAAGTATTACCATTACAAATACAGTTGCAGCAGTCCCTATACAAAAACTATGTAAAGGCATGGTAATGTTGCAGAGTATAGCTAGTGTGCAGGTGGGAGAAGGCCACATACACGTATATGCTACCACTGCTATTTTTATATACAATGTTCCACAGCGGAAAAAGAAACTAAACACAACAGAACAAACGGTCAGGGCACTGGCGTCCATTATCGTGGATCACCTGCGTGAGGCGGATAGTGAGCTCAATGCCCAGGAAAATGCACGACTTGAGAGATTTCTTGCGTCAGAAAAGGAAATGCATCAAACTTTTATGACGCAGTTAATGACCATGCATTTTAGGCAGATTACATTTTTTGAACGCACGTTTGCACGTACTATAGGGAATACCACACAAGCACAACAGCAAGACACAGCCTACCCACAGCACCTATATGGTCCATGCAACTATGAGCCTTCCTCAAATCCCCCAACACAAATCCTGCAATCCTCAGAATATTGGGTATATAGACAACTGCCTTAGGGCAGCGGGTGATAAAACAAGGGCCCTCATTCCGAGTTGTTCGCTCACTAGCTGCTTTTAGTAGCATTGCATACGCTAAGCCGCCGCCCTCTGGGAGTGTATCTTAGCTTAGCAGAATTGCGAACGAAAGATTCGTAGAATTTCAAATAGAAATTTCTTAGCAGTTTCTGAGTAGCTCCAGACTTACTCAGCCATTGCGATCAGTTCAGTCAGTTTCGTTCCTGATTTGACGTCACAAACACACCCGGACACTCCCCCCTTTCTTCAGACACTCCCGCGTTTTTCCCAGAAACTCCAGCGTTTTTTCGCACACGCCCAGAAAACGTCCAGTTTCCGCCCAGAAACACCCACTTCCTGTCAATCACACTACGATCTCTTCAACGATGAAAATCCTCATTATGCCGTGAGTAAAATACCTAACTTTTGTGTAAAATAACTAAGCGCATGCGCTCTGCGAACCTTGTGCATGCGCAGTAAGCGACTAATCGCAATATAGCGAAAATCGGCAACGAGCGAACAACTCGGAATGACCACCAATGTTCGTGTTTTAAGGTTCTGTTTGCACTTTACCCTGATACCTACAAATCCAAACATTAGGATTTTGCAGAGTGCCCTGTTTGCACTTTACACTTTTATAATTTGATATTGTTACCTCAGAAAATGAGCAGTGAGATCCAGATATTGGGGCTACCCTGATACCTGCCAAGCCAAATATTAGGTTTTTTTTACAGAGTGCCCTGTTTGCACTTTACTCTTTTATATTGTTACCTCAGGGCAGGTGTCTTCAACATGTGGCCATCTAGCTGTTGTGGAAATACATAGCAAGACATGCTGGTACATGTAGTCCACAACAGCTGGAGGGACACATGTTGAAGACCCCTTGCGTTATGTGGAATTTTACAGTGTTCTGTTTGCACTTCAATATTTTATATTGTTACCTCAGAAAATGTGTGCCAACTGTTTAAAAGAAAACATATAACTTATAACTTTTGAACAATTTTTATAACTGAAAAACAAAATAAACACAAACTGCACACAAAAAGTTGTCTGTCTTCTCTATCTACTGCAACATTGAGGGAAGATTGGCTGCAATGGTGGGTCTTATGCACTCGCTGGCAGCGTCATGCCCCCCCCACCAAGCCTGGTGAATCATGTACAGTGACCCCTGCCTCATGATTGTGTACATTCCACTCAGGGAGAAAGTTTTCCTTTTGAATCTCACATATGTTATGGAGAATGCAGCAGGCTGCTACTATATCTGGCATGATTTTCAAGTCCACACCATTCCTCTTCATGAGGCAGCGCAGGCGTCCTTTTAAACGATCAAAAAAATTCTCCACTGCCTTACGGGCCGAACTTAGGGCATGGGTATATGATGTCTGTTCGGGAGATAAGTGAACATGCTGGTTGTAGCCCTTCATTAGCCAGCGCTGTAATGGGTATGCTGCATCACCAATGAGGTGGACCGGGATGTCCACCCCCTCTACGATCACCGATTTCTGTTAATAAAACATTAATATTATTCCAGGGGTAAAACATGACTATTGGTTTATGGGCAAACATTAGTTTAAGGCGCAAATAATCTTACCTCTCGAGGGAAAAGCCATCCACCAAGCGTGTCCCCAGCAATACCGTAAAGATCGGAGTTGGCGAGAACCCTTGCATCATGTGACCGTCCGGGCCACCCTATGAAGACATCTGTGAAACTAAAAATAAAGGTAAATTACAGTTTATGCATTATCATAAAACAGCCGAAACATATTTCAAACACATTAGTGAAACAGTGCTTACCAGTATTTGTGGTCCACTACAGCTTGCAGGACAATGGAATGCCAACCCTTGCGATTGTAGTAGTCTGCTGGGATATCACGGGGGGCGGTGATGGGGATGTGGGTCCCATCTATAGCACCAGCACACTGTGGGTAGCCACGCTTCTTAAATCCTTTTATAGTTGCATCTAGCCGCTATCCTTGTGGCAAGGAAATAAAGTGATGGTACATGGTATCCAGCGATGTCCGCATGACCTGGTAGACAATCTTGCAGACCATGCCATTCCCTACTCCAAATAAACTGGAAACTGTGCGATACTCTCAGGGGTAGCATACCACCAGAGAGCAATCGCTAATCTCCTGGCTGGCTTAATGGGCTTCCGGAACCTGGTGGTCTGCTTGGTGATTGTGGGGGACAGTAGTTCCAAAACATACTCGAATGTAGCACAAGACATCCTGAAGTTTTCCATCCACTGCTCCTCCTGATATGCTAGAATGGTCTGCATGAATGCTTCTCCATGTCTGCGATCTCTCACCCACATTCTTCGGCTTGGTGTAGAGTTCATTGTTATGAGATGATATCAGCGCTCTCCTCCTTTTCAATTATTTGCGTCGATAGGTAGCCCTCTCGACAAAGAACTGCGCCCTTCTTCTCCAGCTTAACAGTAAGTAGCACAAGGTCAGACGCTGCATCAAGCTGTCTGCAGCAGAAAATAGGATTTTAATTACCTACCAGTAAATCCTTTTCTCGTAGTCCGTAGAGGATGCTGGGTCCACATTAGTACCATGGGGTATAGACGGGTCCACCAGGAGCCATTGGCACTTTAAGAGTTTAATAGTGTGGGCTGGCTCCTCCCTCTATGCCCCTCCTACCAGACTCAGTCTAGAAACTGTGCCCGAGGAGACGACATACTTCGAGAGAAGGAATTACACAGATAGTGGCAAGATTCATACCAGCTCACACAACATACAAATCCGGCTAACATGCCGGAAAACTCAGCAACAGCAGAAACAGTACTGAAACAGTAAATAATGCATAACTTACGTAGGAACCAGGCAGTACTAAACTATAAAACTAATGCAGGAAAACAAAGTGCTGGGCAGGCGCCCAGCATCCTCTATGGACTACGAGAAAAGGATTTACCGGTAGGTAATTTAAAATCCTATTTTCTCTTACGTCCTAGAGGATGTTGGGGTCCATATTAGTACCATGGGGATGTACCAAAGCTCCCAGTACGGGAGGGAGAGCGCGGAGGCTCCTGCAACACTGCTTGACCAAACTTGAGGTCATCAGAGGCCAAAGTATCGAACTGGTAAAACTTAGCAAACGTGTTCAAACCAGACCAAGTAGCAGCTCGGCAAAGCTGTAAAGCCGAGACACCCTGGGCAGCCGCCCAGGAAGAACCCACTTTACGAGTAGAGTGGGCCTTAACGATTTTGGACACAGCAATCCTGCCGTAGAATACGCATGCTGGATAGTGAACCTGATCCAGCGCAAAATTGACTGCTTAGAAGCAGGACACCCAATTTTCTTGGGATCGTAGAGGACAAAGAGAGAGTCAGTTTTTCTATGACGAGCTGTCCTCTTCACATAGATCTTCAAAGCCCTGACAACAGCCAAAGCCTTTGAAGCAATTGAGGAGTCAGTAGCCCTCTGGGCATACTATATATGCCTGTACTATATACCTGTTATTAAAGTCCTTGCTCTTTGCGCCAAAGTTTTTAACAAGGGAAATTACATGGTGGTGAGGACTGTGTGACATGCCTGCTCCCATGAAGAACAGAAACAGCTATCACAGGGACTGTTCAGAATGTATATTTGCTGCAGGGCCGCCATGACATCCGGCAGGTCCAACAACCTTTATGTACGTTGGTTCCGGTATGAATGGTCGACCATGTTATGGTCGACAGTCATTAGGTCAACCACTATTGGTCGACAGTGGCATGGTCGACATGGACAAGTGGTCGACATGAAAATGGTTGAAACATGAAAAGGTCGACATGAGTTTTTTTTACTTTTTTTGGTGTCGTTTTCTGCGTAAAGTGACGATGAACCCCAATTAGTGCACCGCGTCCCCTCGCATGACTCGCTTCGCTCGCCATACTTCGGGCAAGGTGCCTCTCTCCACTACCGCTCGCTCGGCACAGATTGCCGTTCCCAATCGTAGTCCACATGGATCGTAAAGTATGGAAAAGTTCCCCAAAAGAAAAAAAATGTGAAAAACTCATGTCAACCTTTTCATGTGTCGACCTTTCATGTGGCGACCATTTTCATGTGTCGACCATGTGTCGACCATGTGTCCATGTCGACCATGTCAATGTCGACCAATAGTGGCCGACCTAATGACTGTCGACCATAACATGGTCGACCATCCAAGCGGATACTATGTACATTCCCAGGGGGAAGTGGAGCATTGATTTACATCTAACTACAGTGTCACAGTCAGCCTACATTATCAAAAAATGTCAGACTTTATTCAAGATATGCTTTAGTTATCTGCAAACACATTTTGCCTTAATATTTATCTAAAACTGCTGTTGAGTGTTCTGACGGAATTCTAGGTGAATCCTTGATCAATTTCTACCATCAGCAAATTTTATGTCTGAAATAGACATTCTGTATTCTGGAGATGTGTTATAATATTATAGTGCATGCGCTGTGGAATGAAATGTTTGACACTTTCTCTCCCCACATTCATCGCATTTCTCAGTGCTGCCACCTCTACCTCTGTAACATCTCTAGGATTCAGCCTCTATTTACCACAAATGCCACTAAAACACATATTCATGCTCTCATCATCTCTCACCTGGACTACTGTAACTTCTCCATTCTCCTTGTATGCTGCAGATGTGCAATAAGATGCTAATGCCCCAGGAGGTGTCTGGCGAACATAGACGCCTCCTGCCGGCTTCTGTGATCCACTGCTGTGTCCGTGGATGCAACAGCACATCATCTGAGTGAGTATCGGTTATCTGAGTAATCCGCAGGTTACACAGGATGGTCGGGATATTGATGCACTTGAACCCAGTGTAGCTGCATCCAAGAACGCAGCCCCTGGCCTCAGCACATCCAGAAAATGAGAGTGACACGCACCCATTTTCTCTGTAGCATATCAATCATACTTCGGCTCAGTGGCACTACAGTATGTGCTATTTCGCAGAAAAAGATCTGCGTATGCACGGGTCTCACCATCGGAGTTGTATGTAAACCAGGTGTGCGTACAACTCTTAATCTGGCCCTAAGTCATTTAATTATTCATTCTGAGGTGGTTCCAAGATAGAGTTCTCTGCCAAAAGGCCTAAGAATGCACTATTGGTGGTACACTGTTTCCAAAATTTAATAGATTCAAACACTTTTAAAAAAAATACTTTAAATAACATGATAACCTCAGTTTTTTAACTTCTGAGACTGGGAGGGAAATACTTTCTCATATGCTACTTTGTGCACAACTTTTTAATTCAGTCTGTCAATATTGATTTTCTGTTGATTTTGCGAAATAACATGATTAGACCGGTCACATATCCATTCTAACTAGTTTGAAAATGTGGTTCGGAAACTTCAGACTTCGATATTAATATGAAAAATGCTTGTGCTTAAATTGACACATTTTGAATTGTGAAATGTGAGTAGTGGCATAATAGTAGTGGCATAGTAGCAGTGGTATAGTAAAAGTGGCATAATCATAATAGTAGTGGCATAGTAGCAGTGGCATAACAGTAGTGGCATAGTAGCAGTGGCATAGTAGTAGTGGCATAATAGTAGTGGCATAATAGTAGTGGCATAGCAGAAGTGGCATAGTAGTAGTGGCATAGTAGTAGTGGTGTTATAGTAGCAGTGACACAGTATCAGTGGCATAATACTAGTGGCATAGTTTTAGTGGTATTGCAGCAGTGGCATAGCAGCAGTGGCATAGCAGCAGTGGCATAATAGTAGTGGCATAGTAGTAGTGGCATAGTAGAAGTGGCATAGTAGCAGTGGCATAATAGTAGTGGAATGGTTGTAGTGGTATAGCAGCAGTGGCATAATAGTAGTGGCATAGTAGTAGTGGTATAGTAGCAGTGGCATAGTAGTAGTGGCATAGTAGTAGTGGTATAGTAGCAGTGGCATAGTAGTAGTGGCATAATAGTAGTGGCATAGTAGTAGTGGAATAGTAGTAGTGGCACAGTAGAGATTGAAGTTCAATTAAAGAAAAACACTTTAATACATGATTTAGCATTTACTAAAGTCATAAACACTAATTTTAAGGCAAGTGTGAACTCCAAACAGCAAACCTTGACTGTGAGCATCGAATTACATAAAAACCCTAATGTAAACTCCCACAATCCCCCCCCCCCCATTACCGACACAGGGGAGCAGCAGGTAAGCAGTGGCTGACTGCCGTCATTCCATGTCAATGACCAGATCCCAGTGTAAGGGCACCATCATGAGGATAGGGTTAGACTGTGGGGGTGGGGGTGAGCTGTTAGCGTTAGGCACTATATGAATGTTTAAGGTTAGGGTTAAGGATTAGGGATATGGAGAAAATACTCACCGGAACACTCACTGAGTAACCAGTCTGTACTGGAACTGATGCTCCCATGACCGTCATGAATTCGCCAGAGATGCATTTGCTGCCGGGGCCAGGTAAGTCTCCAAACCAGGGACTTTAGGTCGACATGCTATCATGTCGATTGACAACATTTGGATCATGTTGACATCCTCATGTCTACCTTATGCAGGTGGACATGAGAACCAAACCCTTAAAACAGTGACACTATGCTGAGATTACATTTGTCTGTGCTAGAAATCATTAGTGAGATAATATTAAAAGAAATAATAAGCTTTTTTGATTATTAGGTTCAACTGATAAATATAGTCTTTATGAAAAAGAACAATATCCCTAAACTATTCTGGATCAGTACAATAGAAAAGATTCCAAATAAGATATTTTTGTTAAACTTGAGCCTATCACACATTTCAGGTTATACGGTGTAAGTTTTATACAAGTCTTTAAAATACCATGCCATTTTCATACATAGACCCCGGCATTTCCCTTGTGCCTTAGCATAAGGCGTGTGCCCTTTACTATACAGGTGACTAACACTGGTCTCAAAGGCAACCTTTCTTTTTAGCAGCCAGAACGTGGTCAGATCCACACATTACTTGCAGCTGCCAGAGAGGGGTCTCTGCTATTTTTATATATAGTTTTCTTTTTTTCGAAAAAACTTTCCCCTTCCCGATCGTTGTTCCAAAGTTAAAACAGGGAGGGAAGAGACACATCACAGTAGGAGAGAGTGACAAGTCAGTGTGCGTCGTCTACAAACGTGACACACAGGGAGCAGACCCACCAGTCTAGCAGTCTAGTCTTGACATTCATTCAGTGCCTACAACAAATTATAAAGTCTGATTAGCGGTCACATTTCCCTTTTTTCCCTTTTTTTTCTTTGCATCCACTTTTAACTCTTCATTACACATTTAGAATCTATGGATTTTTCTCCACATCATCTGAAATTTATGCGTGTCTTGCATTGTTCAGTAATTTGGAATTACAGGAGACCCATTTAAAAATCTGCTGTATTTTCAGAAATGTGACGACAGACAGGAAAATAAACACTTCTTGCTAATTTTTCAGATATTCCGTATTGTACCCTAAGATGCAGTGGCGTAAGTTCGTCCTAGACGCCCGGAGGCAATATAAATACAGGTGCCCCCCTATATAGAGGCAAAAAATTTAAATTATATATATATATATATATATATATATATACACACACACCACACCAATATTGATCCTGCAGGCTATATATATATTTATATATATATCCTGCCATTCTTTGCAAGCATAATGGCGTATGCATGAAGAAATTTCCAAAGGACAGCTCTTGCGGTGAGAGCTATTCTTTGCCATGATACAGTAGAACTTCCCGGTGTATGATCCGGAGTCCTATCTGTGCATGCGTGGGCTGATGCGCCCCACTGGGGGGTGCTGGGAGGGGTCCAATGGGAAATGTGATAGAAGCCCATCTAAAGATGGTGTTGCCCACCGCATCCAAGCCCTGGGGTCTAGGCTTGGTGGATAAGTAGTAAGCCGCCAAACCTATGAAAACTGCATTTTTGGAGGTTTGGCTGCATTTTTAACCTTGTGCTAATGATACATCCCAGCAGACCAGTGCCAGTTTAGGGTCCACATGGGCCTGGAGCTGAAAGTGAGTCTATTATGTGACCGATACTGCGGGAGGGGAGGCAATCATTTTGCTGGCTGTCGGGATTCCTAGCAGTCGAGACCACTGCGTTGCGAGCGCAACAAGCAAGGGCCTTCATTGCGCACGCCCCTTGCCAGCATTCTGACGGACGGGATGCTGCTGTCAGGATGCTGACAGACGGCATCCCGTCTGTCGGTAAAACATATGTATTCCCTGCGGGAGGACAATTAATTATGGGAGGAAGATGGGGAGGGATGGTCGCGGGCGGGCAGAAGGACTTGGCAAATGGGGGGGGAGGGGGCAGATGGAGTAACAGAGGTCTGGAGGACGGGATGAGGCAGAATGGGGGTCATTGTATATATGACAAAAATGCAGATTCATTAAACGGGCATTGAAACGTTGCACTACTTCAGTTGGTGTCAGTGTGCAAATCATTGGAGTGCCGCACCACCTCTATTTTGCTAAACTACTTTGCTGTGAGGGCACCCAATGTATTAGTCTATTATGTGGCTGTGCCAGACCCCTACCTCTATCTATATATACAAACATACATACAGTATACTGGCAGTGCACTTATACAGGGAGAAAGGGAGCATAGATGGATACCTTGTGTAGTGAAAGAAGGCTCTTCTCTCCTCCCCAATTACCGGAGGCAGAGCACAATTAGGAAGTGGAATCCAAGGCAAGCGTGGTACCAGCTCTTAAACACCGCCTCGCACGTGTGTCCATCCATCCCGTTCCCCCCTTCCCCACAGCAGCGGGGCAACGGTAGCAGCAGCTCCTCTCCTACCTCCCACAGCATACTCTCCTGGGGTTTGCGCTGTAGTGGCGGCTTACAGGAATGAGTCAGTTCAGTGACGTAACTAGAAATTTTTCTCCCCCAAGCCAAAAAATTATTCGCCCCCCCCCCCCCCTCCATATTTGGCAGTATAGAGTGTGTGGCTTCGTTGGGACGGGCGTGGCTTACCATAAAGGGGCGTGACATTGCAGGAAAAGACTGCGTTATACCCCAGTTTTCCAACCTGCACGCCCAGGCGGGAAAGAAAAATAATCATGATTCATGCCCCTTACATTATTTGTAATTTTTCCTCCTTATAGTAATGCCCAGTATACATTATGCCACATACTGCAGTGGCCCTTAGACATTATGCCACACACAATAATGCACATGACACAATATGCACACACCATAATGCCCCCGACACATTATGCCACAGACCGTAATGCCCCCGACACATTATGATAGGAATCGCAATGCCCGTTATACATTATGCTACACACTGCAATGCCCCTGATACATTATACCACACACCGTAATGCCTGTGACACATTATGACAGGAATCACAATGCCCATTATACATTATGCTACACACTGCAATGCCCTTGATACATTATAGCACATACAATGTCTTTGACACAGTATAACACACACCACAATGAGCCTGAGACATTATACCACATATCACAATGCCCGCGATATAGTATACCATACACCGTAATGCCCGACACATTATGACACACACCGCAATTTCCGTGATACATTATGCCACACACCGTATTGCCCATTATACATTAAGTTCTACAGTAAGGCTTCTAATTACTTTTAAATTACCTGCTCGTTGCCAGGGGTTTCATGCTCTTGGTTCCATTCACGGTGCCAGGGGTTGTCATGCTCAGGGTGTCATGCTCGTTGCCAGGGGTTTCATGCACTGGGTGTCATGCTCGTTGCCAGCAGTTCCATGCACGGTGCCAGGGGTTTTCATGCTCAGGGCGTCATGCTCGTTCCCAGGGGGTTCATGCACTGGGTGTCATGCTTGTTGCTAGGGGGTAGTGCTTGTTGCTAGGGCCATGCTCCCAGTGCCACATATGCCCCCAGTGTCAGATATTCACCCACAGTGTCAGGTACATGCCCCCAGTGCCAAATATACCCCCCCCCCAGTGCCACATATGCCCCCTCAGTGCCTGCTCCCCCCAGTGCCAAATATTCCACCACAGTGCCACATATGCCCCCTCAGTGCCTACTCCCCCACAGTGCCAGCTATATGCCCCCAGTGCCAGATATTCCTCCACAGTGCCAGGTATATGCCCCCAGTGCCAGATATTCCCCCACAGGGCCAGGTATATGCCCCCAGTGCCAGATATTCCCCCACAGGGCCAGGTATATGCCCCCAGTGCCAGATCTTCCCCCACAGTGCCAGGTATATGCCCCCAGTGCCAAATATACCCCCCTCCCCAGTGCCACATATGCCCCCCGCCCCAGTGCCAGGTATATGCCCCCCAGTGCCAGGTATATGCCCCCCAATGCCAGGTCTTCCCCCACAGTGCCAGGTATATGCCCCCCAGTGCCAGGTCTTCCCCCCCCAGTGCCAGGTATATGCCCCCCAGTGCCAGGTATATGCCCCCCAGTGCCAGGTATATGCCCCCCAGTGCCAGGTCTCCCCCCCCCCAGTGCCAGGTATATGCCCCTTAGTGCCAGGTATATGCCCCCAGTGCCTGCCCCCCCCCCCTTGTGTTGGAGGGACACGGAGCGCATAGAGCGTCTCTCCTGTGTCCCTCCCTGGCTCTCTCCCCCGGCCGGTCTAATACAGGAAGTGCCGGTTCGTGAGCCAATCAGAGCTCACGAACGGCACTTCCTGTATTAGACAGCCGGGGGAGAGAGCCAGGGAGGGACACAGGAGAGACGCTCTATGCGCTCCGTGTCCCTCCAACACAGCAGGGAGGGAGACCGCAGATTGACATGCGGGCGCTCGTCCGCATGTCAATCTGTGTAATGTCAGAGGCGCCACTGCGAGGCGCCCTCTGCAGGTCAGGAGCCCGGCGGCAGCCGACTCCGCTGCCTCCGGGACTTCCGCCCCTGCTAAGATGTGTGTTAAAGAGGGAAGATTTGGAAAATGTTATCTTATATATTTTCTAATTGAATTATCCCAAAATCGAATAACAGGCAAGTAATTAAGCAGTTACAAGACTTCAATAGATTTGCTCAGTTTTTCTGACTCCTTCCCCTAGTCATAAAGACAATGCTCCATTTCATCTCTAAACTAAAAACGATAATTCAATTTCTGATGTAATCACTTATAATTGGCGAGTTGTGATGTAATCCTTCATGAGAAAAAACAAAGTCTAGATTCAGCTTTGGTTGAATAAATTATTATCACCTTCCTGACAACAGACCCAAATATTGTGACACATTCACAATTATTGGGATCCCAAATGGGCAGGTTTTATATATTTTTAGGCATGGACTCAGCGATTAAGGGTGTCAGTGTGTGAGTGTATCAGGACTTAAGGTCCTTACACATTAGACGATGTCGCTCTGTGAGCGACGTCGTTTAATGTTTCCCCTCCTGGGCCGGCCGGTTAGCGGCCAACTGTACACACTGAGCGATATGACCGCTCATATAGCTAAGTGACGTCACTCCTCCGCCAGCCCTGCATGCAGGTCGTGGACGACAGTCTAGATCCTGCATGCATGCACTGCCAACAGCGACGATTGTTGCCGACCCGCGGGGCCGCGCATTGGTTGTCGCTGGCGGCATACACACTTGCCGATATAATGAGCGACGTCGCTCAGGGAGGGGGAAAATGAGCGACGTCGCTCATTTTATCGGCAAGTGTGTATGGGCCTTTAGTCCTATTTTGTCCTGCAAAGTGATTAGGTACAAGATTCATTTATTTGACTTTACGAGCACAACATACACAATGAACATAAATATATTTACCCAAGCATAAATATACAGTGGTTATTATGATATTTTTCATATTTAATTTTCTTCAATTCTGTAATCAATATGGAGTTATTCTGGAATTCTTACTACTGTTCCACACAACTCTGTCATCCTTTTTGTTGCTTAATTACAGGCACCCACGTAAAAAAAAGAAAAAGATACTAATTAATTGCAGTCCATTTTCCTAAAAACATCTAAATAAATCATGATGCAATCAGTTGCCGCCGGAGGTCATATGATAAACTGACTTGAGTCCACCTGTGTACAATTAAAATGTAATGGATTTTAGACCGAATACAACTGTCTTTCAGAATCAGCTTTATTGGCCAGGTGTACTCACATACACTAGGAATTCTTTGCAGTAGTATATCGCCAAGCAGCAACATGAAGGGGGAATACATAGCATAAGAAGGGGGGAAAATGTAGCATACATTACAAACATTACACGTATGAGTTCATACTGCACATTGCAACTGTACGATAGACTAGACATATTAGACATATTATACATGTTAGATTTTTTATATATTGTTCAGCTGGTGGACAGCTAGTGGGAAGAAGCTTTTAATGGATCTGGTCGACTTTGTGGGAATGGACCTGTAGTGTCTGCCTGATGGAAGCGGTTCAAACAGTTTGTGACCTGGGTGCTGCATATCTGCCACGATTTTCTCTGCTCGCTTCCTGACCCTTGATTGGTATAATTCCTAGGACATGAGGAAAGTCATTGTCCGATGATAGGGTCATACAGATGTTCCGTCTAAATCGTAACAACATTTTCCGTCTGTATGACCTTGTCAAACTGGGCCTAGACCCTGAGACAGCACGCTCTCGCTCTGTCTCAGGCCTGCACAAACTCCTGGCTGTGTTGCACTTTATGGCTACTGGCAGCTTTCAGGCTGTGTCTGGGGATGTCATAGGAATCTCAAAGCCCTCATTTTCTAGAATATTAATACAGGTGATGTATACCTAACTACCTCCTCTGTTTTTCGTTGTTTTTAATTACTGTCGGTGGCCAGTTCTGTCCAAAAATCTCATGTTTTATTTTCTTTCAAATATACACACAGGTGTTGGCTGTTTTGCAGCCCCACATCGATGCCTCAATCTGCTTCCCTACCCAGAAGTCTCAGTGGCATGCCGTGAGGGTAGATTTCTATGAGCTGGCTGGCATGCCCAATGTGCTGGGAGCCATAGATTGCACACACATTCAGCTGAGACCACCTAGGGGCAGGCAGCACATCTATACCAATCGACATCTAGAGCACTCCACAAATGTGCAGGTGGTTTGTGATGCAAATCTCAAAATAATGAGTGTTGTTGCTGGTTACCCTGGGGGCTGCCATGACTCCTTCATCCTCAGTCAGTCATCCCTCTTTGATAAGTTTGAGGACGGACAAATGACAGATGGGTGGCTGCTGGGTATGTAATTTGATATGTGTAGGCATGTGTCTACTTTGTCCAAATACAGGGCCAGATGTATTAACCTGGAGAAGGCATAAGGAAGTTATAAACCAGTGATATGTGCAAGGTGATAAAGGCACCAGGCAATCAGCTCCAATATGTCAATTATCAGTTAGGATCTGTTTGCCTGCTGCCTTTATTACCTTGCACATATCACTGGTTTATCACTTCCTTATGCCTTCTCCAGGTTAATACATCTGCCCCACAGTGTGTTACTTATGTGTTGCTGTATCTTAAC
This sequence comes from Pseudophryne corroboree, assembly GCF_028390025.1. Lineage (NCBI taxonomy): Eukaryota > Metazoa > Chordata > Amphibia > Anura > Myobatrachidae > Pseudophryne > Pseudophryne corroboree. The sequence continues at coordinate 108,074,171 of NC_086453.1, forward strand.
ATGAATCACGTTACTATATCTTTTTTTTAGGTGATGGAGGATATGGCTGTTTCTCTTGGCTTCTAACTCCATTGTCCCGACCTGATACCCCTGCTGAACACAATTACAATCATGCACATAAGTCCACGCGGAATGTGATAGAAAGATGTTTTGGTGTGCTGAAATCTAGGTTTCGGTGTCTGGATAAGTCTGGTGGCCTTTTGTTGTATAGTCCCTTGAAGGTGACTCAAATTGTGTTCTGCTGCTTCTTTCTTCATAACATGTGTTTGCAACAACATCTGCCACATGTTGAGGAGGAGGAGGAGGAAGAAAGCAGCCAGCAAGCAGAGGAATTAGAGACATACTTGGGAGTACAGATGTAGGGAGGCAGGTTAGGCAAGAACTCATAAATAGTTTTTTTAAGGTAAGTTTTGTTTGCTTCTTTCATTTGTTGTGTAAGCATTAATATATGTTGTCCCATTTTTCTTTTAAAAACCATCACTCAGAATGTGTCTGTCTCCTTGAGACATACAAACATACCCTCGCTTTATGCAAAACAAATGTAGCATGTGTATTGTGTTTATTTTACAACTCAAAACAGATTATGAGTGGCATGCATGAAGTCTGGATAAGTGTTATTAAACTTGCACTGATAATTTATTACAAGCACACATAATCCACAAAGTATTTGTTTTAGTATTTTACTTTAAGATTGTGTGTAACGTCCTAATGCACAGGGTCTCAAACTCGTCCCTCAGGACCCCAAACAGTGCATGTTTTGCAGGTAACCCAGTAGGAGCACAGGTGTATGAATTACTCACAGACACATTTTAAAAGTTTAACAGGTGGAGATAATTATGTCACTTGTGATTCTGTGTGGAGACCTGCAAAACATGCACTGTGTGGGGTCCTGAGGACCAAGTTAGAGAACCTGTGTCCTAATGAAACACTCCTCCACATATAATATGTTAGCCTTGAGGAATACATGTGTCCCTATGTGTGATGCTCCATCGTATTTAAGGGACACAAACTTAGTATCATCAAAAAAAAATTTTTTTCGTAATGTTTGCTGCAGTAAACTTGCTGATTTGTAAGTCAATACACAGTTTCCCACATATATTCATTATTATGCACATTATTTGTGCTCATTAAATACAAATACCATTTATTTGTTTCTGCATCATGGCCCTCATTCCGAGTTGATCGGTCGCAAGGCGAATTTAGCAGAGTTACACACGCTAAGCCGCCGCCTACTGGGAGTGAATGTTAGCTTCTTAAAATTGCGACCGATGTATTCGCAATATTGCGATTACTAACTACTTAGCAGTTTCAGAGTAGCTCCAGACTTACTCTGCCTGTGCGATCATTTCAGTGCTTGTCGTTCCTGGTTGACGTCACAAACACACCCAGCGTTCGCCCAGGCACTCCCACCGTTTCCCCGGCCACTCCTGCGTTTTTTCCGGAAACGGTAGCGTTTTCAGCCACACGCCCCTGAAACGCCGTGTTTCCGCCCAGTAACACCCATTTCCTGTCAATCACATTACGATCGCCGGAGCGAAGAAAAAGCCGTGAGTAAAAATACTTTCTTCATAGTAAAGTTACTTGGCGCAGTCGCAGTGCGAACATTGCGCATGCGTACTAAGCGGATTTTCACTGTGATGCGATGAAAAATACCGAGCGAACAACTCGGAATGAGGGCCCATGTGTACTAAACTGATTAATCAATTTTAACACACACAAACATGGCACAACAATAATGACATTCATTTTGGCACTGAATTATCTAAATGCTATTACAACATATTACGACCTTTTTAGCCAACTCAATTGTGTTATTCTTGTAATGTCGTATACAGAAGAAAGGTAAAAGAGTTAACAAACACATTGTAATTTGTATTGGTCATGGATGAATCTGCATGGATGCCAATTAGTCTGCCTGCAGGATATAAGAATGATTGGAATCTAGAAAGAGTAATGATTAGAAAAAAAATCAAGTGGTCTTGTTACTGCATGCTAAATACATTCTGCATGGCTGCCAATTAGTCTGCCTGCAGGATATGAGAATGACTGGAATCTAGAAAGAGTAATGATTAGAAAAAAATCAAGTGGGCTTGTTACTGCATGCTAACATCAATGTGCAGATCAAATAACTTTCTCCTCCTCACCAAAAATTTTAAGATGTGAAAGAATAAATGTGTTGGCAAAAATCCTGTTGTTGTTTGTAACACTTATAATTAATGATGTTCAACAAATTGTCAAGGTGGTAAGTGTTATATATATTGTGAAAACCTACACTTACTAACTGTGTTTATTTTCTTCTCTATACAGAGATCGGTGTATCTATTTTTTATTTTTTTGGTGTTGGCTGCTTGGACTGGCCTTTGCCTTTACCACTGTCGTTTTGGCGTGCTCTGGTGGAGCGCCTTGGTGGTGAGGACACTGGCGTGATATTTGGAGTAGTCGTACGTGAACTGCTGCTTGTTTGCTGTTGGTGCATGGATCTGAGTGTTTCATTGAGGTTAGTGAGGGTGGCATTAAGTTCACGTGTAGCAGCATTTTGATTGTCTACAATTCGGAATAAAGATTAATTTATCTTTTGAATGTTTTGAAAAATGTTCATATAGCTTTGCTGTTGTCTGTGCTGTTCTTCCATTAGTCTGTGCTGTTCTTCCATTATGCGCTGTAAGTTGCCCATGACCTGTGTAATGTCTGCACGCATGAGTTCCATGGTATTGCCAATTCTCGTGGTTTGTTCATTTTGTCTACTCATATTTCTGGTTATTCTTCTGAGGTGACATGGTAGGCTTGCAAACATTTGTGTCTGCCTACGCAGGCAATCTTCATTAGTGGCCTGCTGTCTAGCCCAAATGCTCCAAAACACGTGATCAGGGCCTTGTGTTGCTGGTGTGGTTGGGCTGTGTTGTGGTGGTGGTGGTGTGCTTTGCTGTGGTGGTGTACTCACAGGTGCTGGGGGCCTGATTCCTTAGCTTAATGGCTGCATTTCTAACATGATTGTCTCATCCATGTCACTGTGTTGCTGTTGTTGCGGAGGGATGCTGTTACCAGGACTAGAAGCTGAAATTTAGAAAAATTATCCATTAGCTATCCATATGTTTGATAAATTATAACAAATCACTACACATGGAACACATGTCATTGACTGTTGCTTTCAGATATCCTGCCTAGCAACATCATCACTCATAACTTCAATACATACATATGCCTGTTTGTGGCAAATGTGTCTGGTAACTTCATTGTGAAAGCAAACACATTAGTTTTATTGTATATCAGACATACTCCACCATAAAAACACATTGTAATCCATAATGTGTTACCTTATAGCTTTTCAAAAACAAACATAGTAATGTTTTTATATGTATTTGGCAATGTTAGGTCAAACACACATGTGAAAAATTGTTAAACAACCTTACTAATTTCCAAAATTAAACATGAGTTTCTGTTGCAGCATCTTACACACAATGTGCTACTGTATGGCTGAAGTGGAAATAAATATATTTACAGGATGTGGACAAGGCCATTTCTGTAGGATTACATTTCATGTTTTACTGACTTCGGTAAGTATATCAGATTTTGATGTGTTTTGACGTAATGCATTTAAGTAAAAGTTTAATTACAATCTGAAATTTCTTAAATTTATTTCAGTTTGATACTCACAATCAAGATGAGGGGAGTGTGGTTCACGTCTTGGAGGTGTGTCCAAAATTTGGAGTGGGGGGACCGAACAGACTGTCGATAATCTTCGTGGTGGGGTAGCCTGCTGTGGTTGGCCCTGGACATCAGAACTTGCTTTCTTTGCTGCCACATGTTTTTTTTGGTGGTGTGTTACAGAAGTCCGACTTCTGCTGCTACAGACTTCTTTTGATGGACCTAGTATTGAAAGTTAAATGTTGTTATGGCCATTCCTTTACAAACATACCCTATACAACAAAGGACACTTTTCCTGCTTCCGCAGCGTCATCATCATCAGATGTCATGGGAGTTACTGTAGGACGAGCAGTACTGCTTTTTTCCAACACTGTAAAACCAAAATAAAAACTCATGTATTTATGCTATTGTGGATACATCCACCCATTATGCTTATAACATTAATTCTGTAAAAAATGCTTGTTTTTTGGGGGGGACCAAAAAAATAAGGTTCGTAAACCAAAAAACCACTACATAAAACAAAAAACATTGTCCAATAGCCATATGCACTATGGAAAGTGCAACACAGGAAAACATGTACAGGACACAGACATAGGACACAAGTAAAAATACATACACTAACAACCAAAAACACACACATCTTCATTTGGTAATGAAAGGAAAAATTTAACAGATGCAATATAGAAATTGCTCTGTGATGTGGCACTCCAAACACACATTACCACTATATGAGCCAAACAAAAACAAAAGCCAAAAAAAAAAAGGAGACTGCAGTGTTGTGTCAGGGTACAATTACAGACTCAAACTGAACATACAAATAGTGGGTTTATCTAAAAAATTTATACATTCAGTACTAATGACATTACACATGTAAGTGGTTCCCAAACCACTTTCCACTACTCCAGCCTCTAACATGACAACCACTGTTTTTGCTACATTGCACATGATTAACCTAAATATAAAACATAGTCCAAATTAAAAACGTAAAAATGTGCAAAAGGAAAACATTATTGCTGGACAATTCAATGACACACCAAGTCCAAACTACACATGGAAAATATACAGAAAAAAACATATGACATACAATAAAGTAAGATGTTACATTGGCTTTTGGAGAAAACATTACCAAAAAAAATGTATTTGCTGACACACACTTGAAGATGGGAGTAATATGCAACGTCACATGACACACATTTGAAAAAAAACCTAAAAAAAAAAAAAAGGTCATAAAATGTTAATACAAATACGCATGCTCACCATTCTTCCTGGGCCGATCGGAATCCCGGACATGGGTTGCAGAGACTACTTCAGGAGGTATTACACTCCGCATGGGCTCCTCATACTCCAGATATCTTGCAATATAGGGCTGCCCACCACCGTTTTTTCGAGCCGACTTCGCCTCCTTGGCCATTTTGGACTTGACACGTCGCTTTATGTCATAGTACCGTTTGCGGCACGTGTCCTCCGTCCGCTTGACAACCCCCTCACTATTGACAGCAGCAACAACTTTCGCCCACAACACCGTCTTCTTCGATGTTGGCACCTTGGCGGACTCAGGCCCAAATAGCTGCCGCTGATACTTCATCAGCTCCCGCACCAATGCCACATTTTCTGCATAACTAAACTTGACATTTCACCCAGTCTTAGTAGTGGTGCGTGGCTGCGGAGCTCTCTGACTGTCACTATCACTGTCACTTGAGGCTGCTGCAGCAACCTCACCCACCTCCTCCACCTCACTAACCTCACTCACACTCCCCTCCTCCACCTGACTGACCTCCTCCCCCTCACTCACACCCTCCACCTCACCCACCTCTGACTCACACATAATTGTGTGTCTAAACACTTAACACAGAAGAAAAAAAAGCAAACAAACACACTCCTCCACTACCACTGCACAACTCACACACACGCGCACACACACACACACACACACACAAAAAAACAAGGGACACTAAATTAAAAAAAATTGCACAAAAAATGAGACAAAACCAAAAAACACAAGACTACAAGAATGACAAGACTACTTTCAAACACAATACTACACTCAGAAATCGCCCAAAAAACTCCTCACCAAACAAACTACTCACCAACCTCCACAGCACAACCTCTCTCCTCACCACTAACTAAACCCACGAGGTGCGGACGGTTTGGGGCGTATTTATATGGTTGCGCACAGACACTCCTACATCTGAAACACAACCAATCACGAACGGGGATGAAAAAAGAAACTAAAAGTGAAAATGCGGCCGGGGTTTAAATAAACCCTGCCGCGTTTAACTTAGAAAAAAACCCAGCAAAAACAACAAAAACACGTATGCAAACGACAATGACGGCCGTAAATGTGCCCAAAAAAACCGAATGGCATCGACATCGGAAAACACGAAAACAATAAACTCAAATGCTTAGTAACTTGGCGTATATAGTTTCAAAAAGTTGCATGAAAATGCACCCGATACAAAACGAGTTTAAACACTACACAAACCGACTCAAACACGAGTATTAGTAAATATTGGCCCTGGAGTCCAGAGGCGTAACGGGTTTTCAAGACCCAGGGCAAGACGAAGAATGGTGCCCCCCCCCTCCCCCCAAAAAAATACCATTAAAATCGTGGCCACGCACCAGAAGGGACATGGCCGCTGAAAATGGGGCGTGCCAACATTACTATCACCTACCCCCTGTGTCGCCTCTCAGCACACTATAACCTCCCCTGCATCGTTTCTCAGCACACTATCACCTACCCCTTGTGTCATCTCTCAGCACACCTTCATTCAATTTTTGAACATTACGGCAGTAGAGTTCCCTATTTACACAGTACACAGGTAGAGTCCCCTTTTTACACAGTACGCAGGCAGAGTCCCCCTTTTACACAGTACACACAGTGCCAGATACACATTACCCCACAGTGCCAGATACATATTACCCCACAGTGCCAGATACACATTGCCCCACAGAGATACACAATACATTGCCCCAAAGTGCCAGATACACATTGCCCCACAGTGCCAGATACACATTACCCCACAGTGCCAGATACACATTACCCCACAGTGTCAGATACATATTACCCCACAGTGCCAGATACTGTACATATTACCCCACAGTGCCAGATACACATTGCCCCACAGTGCCAGATACATATTACCCCACAGTGCCAGATACACGTTACCCCACAGTGCCAGATACACATTGCCCCCACAGAGATACACATTGTCCCACAGTGCCAGATACACATTGCCCCACAGTGCCAGAGACACATTACCCCACAGTGCCAGATACACATTACCCCACAGTGTCAGATACATATTACCCCACAGTGCCAGATACTGTACATATTACCCAACAGTGCCAGATACACATTGCCCCACAGTGCCAGATACATATTACCCCACAGTGCCAGATACACGTTACCCCACAGTGCCAGATACACATTGCCCCCACAGAGATACACATTGCCCCACAGTGCCAGATACGCATTGCCCCTCCCCCCGCGCTTTCCCTCCCGCTCACCGCTGCCCGCTGCTATCTGCTATGTGAGGGGAGCGCAGCACAGCGCCTTTCCTGCCCCTCACTGCAGTCCGGTCTCCATCCGCCGGCCGCGGGTACCTTGGCGCCGGTTCATTAGCCAATCAGAGGTTGCGGACCGGCAGCCAATCAGGAGCCGGTCCATGAGTTCTGATTGGCTAACAAACCAAACCAATGACACTCGTCCCGCCGCTGCCGGAGACCAGACACTAAGCACATTGAGGGGCAGGAGAGGCGCTGCGCTCTCCTCCCCTCACATAGCAGTGGGATGGGAGATGGCCCAGGGGCAGAGCAACAGTAGCGGTGGTGAGTGGGCATGATGCCCTGGCCGCTGGCGGTGCCCCCCACTGCTGGGCCTGCCAAGGCGCACAGGGCACATGCCATGCTTGACCCTCTTAGTTATGCCTCTGCTGGAGACAGTGGAGTTATTTGCCACCAGGCTCCAGCCCTGAGAGGGGCACTTCCGTCCGCCATTCCATGTCTTTGCTGCTGCAACGGAGATGCAGAGCGGAGCACTACTCAGCATAAGCAGCACTCCTGCTCCGTAACCTGGTCTCAGTAGTCTGCACTGTTCTTGGACGGGACGTGTCACGTAATGTCCGTCTGCAACCAGGCCTGAATGAGGAGCCATCACACATAGTGCGGGAGTGAGCATAAGGAGGGCAGTGCAGCTGTGACTTTGCACGACTGTGGACTGGGTATGTGCTAGGTACATTGTCATACAGCGGTGGCCATATCAGACTGTGAAGAGTTGTGTGGTGCAGCACTAAGGACTGCGACAGTGAAAAGCTGTGGGGTGCAAGGACTTCTGTGGCTGTGTCAGACTGTGAAGGGCTGTTGGATGCAACTAAGCACTGTTGTGTCAGACTGAAGGGCCGTGGGCTGCAGAACTAAGAAGACTGTCAGTGAAGGGCTGTGGGGTCAACTATTGTCTTGTTGACCATTTGAACCTGTTGACCATATGTATGTAAACCATTTTGTGTCGACCTATTGACTGTCGACCTTATGACTGTCGACCTATCATCTGGATACCAGCAGCTGAACCATACTTGCCTACCTGACCCTCTCCATGAGGGAGAAAATGCTCTGTTCCTGGACTTTCCTGGTAATGTATGATTGCCATCACCTGTGGTCAAACACCTTTCTTATCAATTAACTAGCTCACCACAGGTGATGGCAATCATACATTACCAGGAAAGTCCAGGAACAGAGCGTTTTCTCCCTCATGGAGATGGTCAGGTAGGCAAGTATGAGCTGAACCCCTTTCAATGGAGGTTGTACCTCCACTGGGTTTGAGCAAGCAGTAGCCAAGTCTAATGGGAAGACCTTCTGGAATCTGAAATTGATCGAGTATTTAGGAGAAGATTTATATTCCAGCAAGACAACGACACAAACAAAAGCTGTGATGTGATTGATTGAATTAATTAAAAAGCTGTTTACCAATGGTTCCAATCCAGCTTTTTGGAACCCAAGTGATATTATGGAAAGTAGGTGAGTATTGCAGGGTGCAAATTAATAACACGGATTGAGGCTTACTCAAACAATCTCACAGTTGTATTTGCATCTTAATATTCCATTGCCAAGGTTAATATATAAACATTTTTTTTTCTTCATTTGTAATTATTTTTTTTTGGGGGGTGGGTGGGATTTAATTAGCTGTGGGACTTACTATGGGCGCAGCTTCTGGGTTTAAGGCCCAGAGCTAGTCAATTAACTTCCTGTTTTCTGACGCGTTAAGTCCCGTGTTAACACGCAGTAATCCTTAGATTCTGTGTTAAATGCCCAGAGCGATGGGTTAATCGCTCATGGGCAGCTGCTGTAAGCCCCAAAAATACTTCTTACCGCTGATTTTTTATTGCACCTCAGGGGTTGCAAAAATAGAATCAGTGTTAAGTGCAGTATGCAGCACCCAATATAACCATTATAGCACAATAATTTGTAATGGGTATACTGTACATCCCCACTCTACCACAGCAATTAAATGCCTTTGGGCTTACACAGCCATCTGTTACCTGAATTGCAGCAAGCCTGATGCATTCTGGTTAGACCATGACTGGAAACACAAACTAAATTAATCTTGGTAAAATATTAAACTTAATTCAATCAGCATCAATCAGATTGGATTTTAAAATATTTTTATGGATTTGATTTTCATAATCAACTGCAGGAATATGCCACAAAGTTGTTAAAATCCTTAACTCTCATATTTATTTTCCCACGATTCAGAATTTCGGATCCTATTCATTATCCTTTATAATCACATTACATATGTGGAAATGCTAGTCTCCGTGTGTTTTAAATAATGGGATCATTCATTATTAGGGGGCTGATAGGGCTGCCTTGTATTCCGCAAACAAAAAGTTTTTGCTGTTTGCCTATGGAAACCAATACCATCTTCGGATGGCATTTGTTCACTGAGCCCCTTTCCTCCCTATGGGAAAGAGACCCGGAGGTTGCAACCTCTGCCACCACACTGTGTGCTCTGCAATATTAACTCAGGCCACACATGTGCAGTCGGCCGGCAAGGGAGTAATAATTAACATTTTTACTTTGGTTGCAATGTTAGGGATCGCGGGTACATCTGTTTAATTTGGAGCAGCTATCCCCTCGCTGAAGTAATACTGAATTGCTCAGCAAGTTAAGTATCCACCACCTCAACTCACAGCAAGTTGGATACTTAATCATCAGAGGCCACTCAGCCCCCGGTGATGAATAGACCCCTTAGAGAGGACAGGTTCCTATAATTGCTTAACTTCTCTGGTACCTAATAGGGGTACCATTCTGTGGGAGTTATTGCCACATGAATGTTTATACTACAGAATAAGGTATATCAATCATTCATCTTTCTACAGATGTGTCTTTTTCTCCGGTTGCTTCAGTCGAGCCACATGGTCCCTCTCAGCTCGCCAGGTCCGGTATGTCCTGGCCGTGTCAGCGTCTCTTTTTGCTCAAAATGTGCATTGTGTTTACAATTATTACATAACTAAAACATCTGGGTACATCAAACTGTATTGCAAGCGTACAGCGACCCTGTTTGCGACAATTGCACATCTGTGTGTGACTGAGTCTGCATCTCTGGAAAGAGGGCTCCGGTGTGAATAGCTGCGGCTTTTCCTCACACCAAGTACTGTTGTGCTTTACCTGTGACTTTGGGGGTCATTCCGAGTTGTTTGCTAGCTGCATTCGGTTGCCTCATGCAGCGATGAGGCAAAAAAAGGCACTTCTGCGCATGCGTATGCGGCGCACCTGCGTCATACTTTTACACCGGCCGATGTAGTTTCACACAGGGTCTAGCGAAGATTTTCAGTCGCACTGCTGACCACAGAGTGATTGACATGAAGTGCGTTTCTGGGTGTCAACTGACCATTTTCAGGGAGTGTTCGAAAAAACGCAGGCGTGCCAGGAAAAACGCAGACATGGCTGGGCGAATGCAGGGTGTGTTTGTGATGTCAAAACAGGAACTGAATAGTCTGAAGTGATCGCAAGCGCTGAGTAGGTATTGAGCTACTCTAAAACTGCACGAAAAAAGTGTGCCGCTGCTCTGCGATCCTTTCGTTCGCATTTCTGCTAAGCAAAAATACACTCCCAGTGGGAGGCGGCATAGCGTTTGCACGGCTGCAAAAAAGAGCTAGCGAGCGAACAACTCGGAATGACCCCCTTTGTATGTATGTAAAACAAATTCACGTGCAGTTAAAGTCGCAGCCCAGCGTCTCTAGTACACTGTGACCAGCTTTTTGGTGAGTCTGTGAAAGATGTAAAGAAAAATACGGTAGGCGGCTCATCTTGGAGAGTCTCAGGCTCCAATGTATGAGGACACATCTGAGCTGTAGTTGCACATTTCCTGCTATATAAAAATATTTAGCATATAACAAATAGTGACAGAGAGCACCATATAAAGTGACTGGTAAAGTGTTTTCCACATTGAAAAATATATAATATACTTATTGTATTGAGTTCATGGATATGTATTGGAGAAGGAACGTTTTCCATTTTCAGTCTCTGTTCCTACCCACCTCTCACGCTGGCACATGCACCGAATAGATTTTGGCACTGTGTATATCTCTGGCATAATGGCGACTGCGCCATTTTCCAGACAACTTCTCCAGTGCACATGTGCATATCTCTGGGAAAATGGTCTGCCATGATTTTCCATTGATTGCAGCAGCATTGACGGAGAAGTAAGTATAGTCCTTATGTGCAGGGTGAGCAGTGAAGGCCCCCTGTATCCCCAGGCCCATATGTACTGCACACCCTGCGCCCATTATAAATTCCCCCCTACAGTGTAAGAAGGATGGTTTTGGTTACAGTGATCCGACTTCAAGGATCAATTTCACACAGAAGGTGTACTCTGAGGTCAGATTGGTGTAAATCAGAGGAATAGGGCATTTGAAGAATTCAAGAACTGTATTGATATTAGAGATGGGCGCCGGACCATTTTTGCTGGATTTGTATTTGGCGCTGATTTGTCGTCCGGTTTTGGATTACACAGTGAAATGGCGCCGAGTCCCAGCCGTGGCACCTAATATTGAATCCAACTCCCACAAGAATCTGATGCCGGGAGCATGATGTTCGGCCCCGGGATCTGAGCCTGACGGGAACACCGACTTGCATCCCTGATGTTAAAGTTTACCCAGCAGTAGTGTCAGCCCTAGTGGTCAGGAACAACGGGTTGCTGATGGCATGAGAAATCCCAAATCAGATTGGTAAAACCAACTCCCGGCAGTGTGGCAAAGTATTTGAATCCTGTCACAATAGTATATTAGTGTACCCACTACCTGGCCCTGTGGTTCAGTAACAAATCAATGATATATAATGGTATCATTAGCAAAATAATATCTGTGAAATACTGTAAACATGACCAGACGGGTATGGGTTGTTGGGTCAACCACACTTAGGTCAACAGTCATTAGGTTGACCACTATTGGTTGACATGCATTAGGTCGACAGGGTTGCTAGGTTAGCATGGTCTGTAGGTCGACATGTGATAGGTCGACATGAAAAAAGGTAAAATGTCGGTATTTTGACCATGTTGGGATTTTGACCGTCGGTCAATGGTTGTTGGGATTTTGATTGTTGGTAAATTGACTGCATCCCCATTTGATGCCTATAATTTATTTCCATTTCTTAAAAAAAGAAAATCTTATTATAGAATCTGACAACAATTAATAAATGGAATTGAGACAGTGTAATGGAAATGTCTGCAAAACACAACTGTCGTCAATACTCTTAAGAAATAGTCCAACGAGGCTAAGATGAAGCTCCAGGCCTACTTCGAATGCACGGCGACCAGGCCTACTTCGAAGCCTCGCGACCATCCTGAATGACCTGACAGACACTGTCACATTCTACATCAGCTACTGTGAGGACACGTGTGTACCTACCAAGACTTACCACATTTACAACAACAACAGGCCCTGGTTTTAAATCACCTGAAAACCGTGACTGGCCCCCAACCACACACGCATGCAGGGGGGGTTTCTGAGTACCTAGAAACCCCCCCTGACCGCCGAGCCATCAGCGCTGCCAAACAATTTTTTTTGTGTGTGTATACGAAGGAGCTGCCCTGGTATCACTGCAGCTGCAGCTCCCTCCTTACACTGACTGATGGCTGCTGGCTGCCTGTAGGGGGAGCTGCAGCGACAGCACACAGCTCCTCTAAGGAAGTACTGTACGTGAAGGTGCCTGGCAGCCTGGGTGTTTTAAACAAGAGATCGGTGAGGGCAGGCAGTGGCTGGCTCACTCTCCAGAAGAACTCTCAGTGTCTGCAGCGCCAGGTGAAGGAGGGGCCAGTAGGCTATAATACAGTAAATGATGCTGGCCGGGTGAAGCACATGGCATGTTGTCCTGTGGATGGATGGGTGGTATGCTTCCTCTTAATGATGTGTGTGTATACTGTGTGCATGTGTACTGTGTGTATGGTATGTATGCATGTATATATGCTGTGTGCATGTATAGTATATATGTATCATATGTATGTATGTATGTATGTATGTATGCTACCTGTGTATGTATGAATGAGTGTGTGTGTGTGTGTGTGTGTGTGTGTGTGTGTGTGTGTGTGTGTGTGTGTAATTGTATACTATGTATGTATACTGTGTGCATACCTCCCAACTGTCCCGATTTTGGCAGGACAGTCCCGTTTTTCACGGTCTGTCCCGCTGTCCCACCCACGGGTCGCAGTGTCCCGCGGGTGGGGGGGGCAGTTGGGAGATCACTCCCTGTCACTCGGTGCTCTGAGGAGAGCAGCGGTGAATAGATGCTGCACAGCGTCTATTCACGGCAGAAAGGGACAGGGGGCATGACCAGCTGCTCTCACAGCGCTGTTCATGCCCCCATAATGATGAAAACGGGGGCGTGGTTTGCGGACGCGACACTTGCCGTGGGACCACGCCCCTTTTTGTTATGCCACGCCCCCTAAAAATCGAGCGCGCGCCTTCGGCACGCGATGCTGTCCCTCCTCCACTGATGTAAAAGTTGGGAGGTATGCTGTGTGTATATGTATGTCTGGTATGTATGCATGCATGTATGTATGTATGCATGCACGTACGTACGTACGTATGTATGTTGTGTGCATGTATAGTATGTATGTAGGTATGTATGTATGTATGCTGTGTGTATGTATAGTATGCATGTGTGTATTTATGCTCTGTGCATGTATTGTATGTATGTATGTATGTATGTATGTATGCTGTGTGCATGTATACTATGGACCAATGAGGCCAAGATGAAGCTCCAGGCCTGCTTTGACTGCACGGAATGGGGGGTCTTTGAAGCCTCGGCAACCGACCTGAATGACTTGACAGACACTGTCACATCCTACATCAGCTACTGTGAGGACATGTGTGTACCTACCAAGACTTACCGCATTTACAACAACAACAAGCCCTGGTTCAATGCCCAGCTCAGGCAACTTCGTCGAGCCAAAGAGGAGGCCTATAGCAGCGGTGACAGAGCACTATACAACCGTACTAGGAACTCTCTGACTAAAGGAATCAGGCTAGCAAAAAAGCGGTTCTCGGACAAGCTGACAAACGATCTCTCCACCAATGACCCCGTATCTGTATGGAAAGGAATGCAATCCATAACCAACTGTAGGAAAACATCAAAGTCCACCGCCATGCACCAAGACCTTGCAGATGAACTGAACCACTTTTATTGCAGGTTCGCAAAAGAAGTCCCCTGCAACCCAAACAATCACCTCTACGATGCCCCGAACACCGACGGCCAACCCCAGGCACTGCAAGTCACCCAAGAAGAGGTGGAGGCATTGTTCAAAAGGACCAAAACCAGGAAAGCTCCTGACGGAGTGTCACCATCTGCCCTAAGAGCATGTGCGGGTCAGCGCGCCCCCATATTCACCAAGATCTTCAATAAATCGCTGGAGCTCCAGAAAGTCCCTTCCTGCCTCAAAAGGTCTACTATAGTCCCGGTCCCCAAGAAACCCACTATCACGAACCTGAACGACTACAGGCCGATAGCACTGACGTCTGTGGTCATGAAAACGTTCGAGCGTCTGGTTTTGAATCACCTGAAAACTGGACTGGCCCCCAACTGGACCCCCTGCAGTTCGCCTATCGCTCGAATCGGTGTGTTGAGGATGCAGTCAACCTGGGCCTGCACTACATTCTACAGCACCTAGACATTCCCGGTACCTACGCGAGAGTCCTGTTTGTCGATTTCAGCTCGGCCTTCAATACAATCGTCCCCAGCATCCTCCACCCCAAATTACTTCGCCTAGGGGTCCCAGAAGCTACCTGTTCCTGGATAATAGACTTCCTGACAGATAGGACACAGGTGGTGAAAGCGGGGGAATTCACCTCTCAAGCGCGGTCCATTAGTACAGGGGCCCCTCAGGGCTGTGTCCTCTCACCCCTGCTCTTCTCCCTGTACACAAATGACTGTACCTCAGAGGCGCAATCAGTAAGGATCATCAAATTCGCCGATGACACCACCGTCATCGGCCTCATCAAGGATGGGGACGAATCAGCCTATAGACGGGAAGTAGACCGGCTGGTCCAGTGTTGCATCCACAACAACCTTGACCTCAACCCCCTCAAAACTGTCGAGATGATAGTGGACTTCAGGAAGAAGTCATCTAGTGCACCTCCGCTAACGATTGCTGACAGTGTGGTATCGCTAGTGGACTCCTTCAAGTTTCTAGGTACCACAACCTCCAGGGACCTTAAATGGGGGTCCAACGCTGACGCCACTGTTGGGAAAGCGCAGCAGAGGTTGTTCTTCCTCAGGCAACTAAGAAAGTTCAACATCCCACAGAAGCTCCTGCTCCTCTTCTACTCCGCGATTGTGGAGTCGGTACTGTGCTCCTCGATACTCGTATGGTACAGCTCCGCCAGCACGAGGGACAGATGCAGGCTCCAAAAGGTGGTCAGAACCGCAGAGAAGATCATCGGGGCCGACCTTCCCTCAGTCCAGGACCTGTACTTGTCCAGAGCTAAAAAGCGGGCAATGAAGATAGTAAAAGACCAGCTACACCCCAGCCACAGCATGTTTAACTTGCTTCCTTCAGGCAGGCGTTACAGGGCTGTCCCCGCCAGATCCACCAGAAGCCTCAAAAGTTTCTTTCCCCAAGCGGTCCGCCTGCTGAACTCCTGAACATTGACTGACTAGACGTACATGTAACTAACTTGTGTCCCTACGGTATACCTATCTGTGTAACTTTACTTGCCCCCCCCCCCCCCCCACACACACACACACACACACACACACACCTGCTTACCTGTTACCTACTTGGCTGTTGTATGGCAAACCGAAGACAAATTCCTAGTATACGTAAGTATACCTGGCCAATAAAGCTGATTCTGATTCTGATGTATGTTGTGTTTGTATGTATGTTGTGTGCATGTATAATATGTATGTATGCTGGGGGTCATTCCGAGTTGTTCGCACGTTATTTTTTTGTCGCAACGGAGCGAATAGTCGCTAATGCGCATGCGCAATGTCGGCAGTGCGACTGCGCCAAGTAAATGTGCTATGCAGTTAGGTATTTTACTCACGGCATCACAAAGTTTTTCTTCGTTCTGGTGATCGTAATGTGATTGACAGGAAGTGGGTGTTTCTGGGCGGAAACTGGCCATTTTATGGGAGTGTGTGAAAAAACGCTACCGTTTCTGGGAAAAACGCGGGAGTGGCTGGAGAAACGGAGGAGTGTCTGGGCGAACGCTGGGTGTGTTTGTGACGTCAAACCAGGAACGACAAGCACTGAACTGATCGCAGATGCCGAGTAAGTTTGGAGCTACTCAGAAACTGCTAAGAAGTGTCTATTCGCAATTCTGCTAATCTTTCGTTCGCAATTTTAATATGCTAAGATTCACTCCCAGTAGGAGGCGGCTTAGCGTGTGCAAAGCTGCTAAAAGCAGCTTGCGAGCGAACAACTCGGAATGACCCCCGCTGTGTGTATGTATAGTATGCATGTGTGTATGTATGCTGTGTGCATGCAGAGCCGGCGGAACCCACTCAGCGAAGGGATGCAGTGCAGGTAGGCACCAGGCAGGAGAGGCGCTATAACTGCTCTGCATCCCTTCACTGTGCGCTGTTGTTGCCGGCTGCCGCTGCGCCTATCACTGTATAAGCAGCGGCAGCCTGGATCGCGGATCTTCTATTCCTCCCACTCCAGCCCCGCCGCTGATGTCACCTCCTCCCGTCCTGTGTCAGCTGTGACGCTAGTAAGGGGAGGTGTGGGGGCGGGACCAGCAAAGGACAGCTTCGGGAACAGAGAGCTGCAGTCACTGTATCTATCATCTATCTATGTGTCTATTATCTATCTATCTAATGTTTAAAAGGGGGACGCTGTCTGTCGTAATGTGTAAAAAGGGGACGCTGTCTGCCGTAATGTGTAAAAAGGGGGATGCTGTCTGCCGTAATGTGTAAAAAGGGGATACTGTCTGCCGTAATGTGTAAAAAGGGGACACTGACTGCCGTAATGTGTAAAAAGGGGATGCGGTCTACCTAATGTGTAAAAAGGGGATGCTGTCTGCCGTAATGTGTAAAAAGGGGACGCTGTCTGCCGTAATGTGTAAAAAAGGGGACGCTGTCTGCCGTAATGTGTAAAAAGGGGACGCTGTCTGCCATAATGTGTAAAAAGGGGACGCGGTCTACCTAATGTGTAAAAAGGGGACGCTGTCTGCCATAATGTGTAAAAAGGGGGACTGTCTGCCGTAATGTGTAAAAAGGGTACACTGACTGTCGTAATGTGTAAAAAGGGGACACTGACTGTCGTAATGTGTAAAAAGGGGACGCTGTCTGCCATAATGTGTAAAAAGGGGACGCTGTCTGCCGTAATGTGTAAAAAAGGGGACGCTGTCTGCCGTAATGTGTAAAAAGGGGACGCTGTCTGCCGTAATGTATAAAAAGGGGGACTGTTACCTAATGTGTAAATAGGGGACGCTGTCTGCCGTAATGTGTAAAAAGGGGGACTGTCTGCTGTAATGTGTAAAAAGGGGACACTGACTGCCGTAATGTGTAAAAAGGGGGACTGTCTGCCGTAATGTGTAAAAAGGGGACACTGACTGCCGTAATGTGTAAAAAGGGGACACTGACTGCCGTAATGTGTAAAAAGGGGATGCTGTCTGCCGTAATGTATAAAAAGGGGACGCTGTCTGCCGTAATGTGTAAAAAAAGGGACGCTGTCTGCCGTAATGTGTAAAAAGGGGACGCTGTCTGCCGTAATGTGTAAAAAGGGGACACGGTCATCCTAATGTGTAAAAAGGGGACGCTGTCTGCCGTAATGTGTAAAAAGGGGGACTGTCAGCCGTAATGTGTAAAAAGGGGACACTGCCGTAATGTGTAAAAAGGGGACACTACAAAAAATTCTTCCTAAGGCGCTGCAAAAATGGAGCAGCAGTGGACAGTATAAATAGGTCACCAACCTACAAAGACAATATGTAACCGAAAAATACAGTCTCACTTTCTGCGCTCCAAAATGTCCCCTTGTTTTAAACGGTCCTCACAGCGATGTCATATTGTACATGAAAAAGAGACAAAAAAATACAATAGTGTAATCCTGTATGAGCATAAAAGTTCTTTCCACTGTGTTTAAGGGAGAACTAGGTGATGAAGATGGTCCCACAAGAGAAATAAAACGTCCACCTTCTTATAGGGTCACCCAAAGTGATGCCGTGAAGATACGGTAATAGATCCTTACGTGTATGCTTACTTGAAAATGGAGATAGAAAGCACATAAAGGTTTCTTTTCCGTGCAGATTATCTCCTCTGTGACACCGTATGCTGAGTATGAATATCACTCATATGGTGGGTATGCAATTAAAAATAGGGGGAAGCCAATTAGGGCCAAAAGAACCCTTCTTTTATTAAAATAGATAAATAAAACATAAATGGCCAACCAGCCGTACCAAATAGAGAGCAGAGATGGAAGTCAACTGACATAAAGTGATCTGGATATCATGATATCAGCTGACCACACAGGAGAGGCTGCATATCGGTGTGAAACACACTGTTAAATCTTGACAAAGACGCCGCAGAGCGTCGAAATGCGTTGATACAGTGCTATATTGATGTCCTAAACCAGTACATCCATTGAAGGGGGCATATGACATTTTATGATATCCGGATCACTTTATGTCAGTTGACTTCATCTCTGCTCTCTATTTGGTACGGCTGGTTGTCCATTTATGTTTTATTTATCTATTTTAATAAAAGAAGGGTTCTTTTGGCCCTAATTGGCTTCCCCCTTTTTTTAATTGCATACCCACCATATGAGTGATATTCATACTCAGCATACGGTGTCACAGAGGAGATAATCTGCACGGAAAAGAAACCTTTATGTGCTTTCTATCTCCATTTTCAAGTAAGCATACACGTAAAGATCTATTACCGTATCTTCACGGCATCACTTTGGGTGACCCTATAAGAAGGTGGACGTTTTATTTCTCTTGTGGGACCATCTTCATCACCTAGTTCTCCCTTAAACACAGTGGAAAGAACTTTTATGCTCATACAGGATTACACTATTGTATTTTTTTGTCTCTTTTTCATGTACAATATGACATCGCTGTGAGGACCGTTTAAAACAAGGGGACATTTTGGAGCGCAGAAAGTGAGACTGTATTTTTCTGTTACAAAAAGGGGACACTGACTGCCGTAATGTGTAAAAAGGGGACTGGATGCCGTAATGTGTAAAGAGAGGGACTGGCTGCCGTAATGTGTAAAAGGGGCTCTACCTGGGGTAGTGGCGCTACTGTGTGGCGTAATTTGAATAATGGAGACTACCGTAATATGAATTGGTATTATTTTATGGCCACACCCCTTCCCCATGAAGCCACGCCCCTATATATTTTTCTTTTTATGTGTGATTGTTTGTCTATCTGTCTATCTATCTATCTATCTATCTATCTATCTATCTATCTATGTGTCTGTCTATTATGTATCTATCTATCTATCTATGGTGGTCATTCTGAGTTGTTCACTCGCTGACGTTTTAGTAGAATAGCGATCAGGCTAAAAATGGGCAATTCTGCGTCTGCGTATGGTCCGCAGGGCGCACACGCTAAGTATTTTCATACAAAACTATGCAATTTTACACAGGTCCGAGCGACGCTTTTCTGTCGCTCTGCTGATCGGTGAGTGATTGACAGGAAGTGGGTGTTTCTGGGCGGAAACTGACCGTTTTCCGGGAGTGTGCTAAAAAACGCAGGCGTGTCAGGCTAAAACGCAGGAGTGGCTGGAGAAACGGAGGAGTGGCTGGCCGAACGCAGGGCGTGTTTGTGCCGTCAAAACAGGAACTAAACGGACTGAGGTGATCGCAATCTAGGAGCAATCAGAAACTGCAAGGAAATATTTAATAGCAGAATCTAATCTTTCGTTTGCACTTCTGCTAAGCTAAGATACACTCCCAGAGGGCGCCGGCTTGGCGTGTGCAATGCTGCTAAAGGCAGCTAGTGAGCGATCAACTCGAAATGAGGGCCTATGTGTCTGCCTATTATCTATCTATCTATCTATCTATCTATCTATCTATCTATCTATCTATCTATCTATCTATCTCATATCTATGGGGGAGTGTATTTTAGCATAGCAGGGCTGCGATCGCTTGTGCAGCTCTGCTATGCTAAAAAAGTTTCAAGCAAAACAAGACCAGCCCTGCAGCTACTCACCAGTGCGATGGATCCAGCGATGATGTTCCCGGCTGTGACGTCAGACATCCGCCCTCCAAACGCCTGCGTTGGACCCACCACGCCTGGAAAACGGTGAGTATCTGCCCCGGAACACCTCCTGCCTGTCCGTCTTCTTGCGATCGCCGATGCGAGCACATTTCTCGCTGGCGGCGTCGCTTCCCGGCGATGGCGTGCGCATGTGCAGTTCCGACCCGTTCGCACCGCAGCGAAGAACCGCTGCGTGTGAATGGGTCGGAATGACACCCAATGTGCGGTGTAATGTGAACAAGATTGTGCTACTTTCTGGAGTAATTTGAATTGGTACTATTGTGTGGCCACACCCCACCCGCTTCTTGCGGCGTGCGACTTCGGTGCGCACTGTCCCTTTATTAAGAATGGGAGGGAGGGCGCAAATTTATAGTTTGCAGGGAGGCGCCGAACACCCTTGCACTGGCCCTGTGTGCATGTATACTGTATAAGTGCTGCGTGCATGTATACTGTGTATATATGTATGCTGTGTGCATGTACACTGGGTGTATATGTATGTTGTGTGCATTTATACTGTTTATGTATGTATACTATGTATGTATGTATACTGTGTGTGCATGTACAGTATACCATTTGTGTATGAGTGTTGTGTGTGTGTTTGTAAGTATGCTAATGTATGTGTGTGTACGGTGGTCCGGCACTCCTCTGACATACAAAATAAAACTCAGGTGCCCATAATGAAGGTGCTACGGCACCAAAACAGCTGTAGGAGCTGTCACTCGTTTTGATGCATTTAACTGCTAAGTATCATTTTATTATCCATGCCTATGTTTGCACATTGCACATTGCACTTTTGGAAAATCAATATGGATTAAATGGATTGAAATTTCTGCTACTTATGGTGTGCTGGTGTATGTGGAAGTTCCACGAATTACCTTATATATATATATATATATATATATACAGTGGGGATCGAAAGTTTGGGCACCCCAGGCAAAAATTTGTTTTAATGTGCAAAAAGAAGCCAAGGAAAGATGGAAAAATCTCCAAAAGGCATCAAATTACAGATTAGACATTCTTATAACATGTCAAAAAAAGTTTGATTTTATTTCCATCATTTACACTATCAAAAGAACAGAAAACAAAAAATGGCGTCTGCAAAAGTTTGGGCACCCTGCAGAGTTAATACCTTGTACTGCCCCCTTTGGACAGCTGAGACCTGGCAGTGTCATGGATTGTTCTCAATCATCGTCTGGAAAGACCAGGTGATGTCAATCTCAAAGGTTTTAAAAGCCCAGACTCATCTGACCTTGCTCCAACATTCAGCACCATGGGTTCCTCTAAGCAGTTGTGTAGAACACTGAAACTGAGAATAGTTGACGCTCACAAAGCAGGAGAAGGCTATAAGAAGATAGCAAAGCGTTATCAGTTGCCCATATCCTCTGTTCGGAATGTAATTAAGAAATGGCAGTCATCAGGAACAGTGGAAGTTAAAGCAAGATCTGGAAGACCAAGAAAAATATCAGACAGAACAGCTCGCAGGATTGTGAGAAAAGCAAGTCAAAATCCACGTTTGCAAAGAGGTACCAGCGCTATGAGTTGTGTCGCCAATTGTTCAATAAATCAATTACCACTGGATCAGTTAGAAATTTTAATAAACATAATTATCACATAAATTAAAAACGTGAAGATGAGGTATTTAAGAGTTAACCATACAATTAAAATATAAAATGCAATGTGATAAAATGAAAAATAGGAATTGGCTCTGAGGTGATAATGATTCAAATTGCTGGAAAGGACCCAACCATTATTTTAGTGATCCCGGACTTAATAAAGTTCAGATTTCCTCCTCCTTAGAATTATTTGTGCAGTCAGCTGGTAATACCCTTAATAGTACCTCTCACACAGTTCCATATAAAGATGGTGATGATTGCTCGTCTGTGCAGATATTCAAGGGGTTTCCATAATCTTGCTGGTTGTGCTGAAAGGAGTGGTTTATTTATGCTGCATGTTGTGCGTCTCCACGGGTTGCCACTTGATGTGGTCTCTGACCGCGGATCCCAGTTTGTGGCCAAATTCTGGAGGGCATTTTGTTCCGATCTCCAGATTTCTGTCAGCTTGTCGTCAGGCTACCATCCGCAGTCTAATGGGCAGACTGAAAGGGTGAACCAGTCCTTGGAGCAGTTCCTCAGGTGTTATGTCTCCAAGTGTCAGACTGACTGGGTTGCTCATCTGTCCATGGCGGAGTTTGCCTATAACAACGCGGCTCACTCTGCTACAGGGATCTCTCCCTTCCTTTGTGTGTATGGGCATCATCCTAAGGCCAATTCTTTTGACCCCCTGGACTCCACGCCTGGTGGTTCCTCTGTGGTTTCGGTCCTTAGAGGTATTTGGAGGAAAGTGAAGAAAGCCCTTGTGTCTGTGTCATTAGTGACCAAAAGGGTTTTTGATAAGCGGAAAAGACCCTGCAGCTTCAAATTAGGAGACTTCGTCTGGTTGTCTACCAAGAATTTGAAGTTGAGACAGCCATCTCATAAGTTAGGCCCCCGGTTCATCGGCCCTTATAAGATCACCAGGGTTATCAATCCGGTGGCATTTCAGTTAGATCTGCCCCGTTCTTTGGGTATCAATAAAACATTTCATTGTTCCCTTTTAAAACGGGCGATTAGTAATCCTTCTTCCAGTGGAAGACCTTCCCCTCTTCTGATACGTGGCCAGAGGGAGTTTGTTGTTGAAAGGATTCTTGACTCCAAGATGGTTCGGGGTCGGCTGTCATTTTTGGTGCACTGGAAGGGGTATGGCCCGGAGGAGCGGTCGTGGGTGCGCAGTTGTGATCTTCATGCCCCCAGACTGATACGCTCTTTCTTCTCGCAGTTCCCTGATAAACCCGGTGGTAGGGGTTCTTTGACCCCTCGTCAGAGGGGGGGTACTGTTAGGGTCTCCTGCCCTGTGCTGCCACGTCGTCAAGGCAACCGGGAGACAAGTGCTAGCAGAGTAACCTGAGCGCAGCTGATACTCCGGTTCGGGTCTTTTGCTGTGCAGTGGTTACAGGCTCTGTGCACAGCAGGGGATCCGGTGCTGGTTTTTGTGCTCACAGTCTGTGAGGTCTGAGTGGGGCGTGGACAGCACCTGCTATATAAGGCCTCTTCTCAGGTTAAGCAGATGCTGCTGAATCTTTGTTGGTTAGTCAGTTCCTGAAAGTTAGCCAGTACTGTGTAGCTTTGTATTTGTTGTTGCTTACTGCAAATAGGCCTGGGGATTTGGTACTACACTCTGCCAATCCAGACCTAGCAGTAAGACTGGAGTCAGTCGTTTAACTTGCTGGGGTTCTTTTGCTACTCTGTGAACTTAGCAAGTTTGCGGCTGTATTCTGAGATTTGCCTGCCTAAATCCTGTCTCACTGTGCAAGGTGTTCTGGTGTCAGTTTAGTGGCAGTAAGCTGAACCAGTGCACTGCAAGTGAGGACTAGGATTGTGGAGACTCTCCTTGTGTCTATCATTCCATCTCTGACCAAGGAGTTTACTGTCACACCCGTTGGTAACCCTTTAGGGTTTTGCTGTTGCCCGTAGCAACAGCATTTCGGGTTCTCTACGTATTAAAACACAACATCTTGCTTTTTCCATCTGAGCATTACTAATACTAGGGAGACACCCAGTTTCTTAGCCTCTGGGCTTCTCTGTTCACTTTGTGTTTATTTTGTTACCCTATCACCTTCTGTGTACGTAATGTCATATTCCCCAGTCTGTCTGCGAGTTCATTTGTTTTGCATCCCTATCCGTTCAGACACCAGTACATTCCTGCAGGCACTGGTGTGCATAACAGAACCTCTGTCCAACTGTTAAGCATGGGGGTGGATCAATCATGCTTTGGGGTTGTATTGCAGCCAGTGGCACAGGGAACATTTCACGAGTAGAAGGAAAAATGGATTCAATAAGATTCCAGTAAATTTTGGACACTAACTTGATGCCATCTGTGAAAAAGCTGAAGTTAAAGAGAGGCTGGCTTCTACAAATGGATAATGATCCTAAACACACCTCAAAATCCATGGTGGATTACATTAAGAGGCGTAAACTGAAGGTTTTGCCATGGCCTTCACAATCTCCTGACCTCAACATAATTGAAAATCTATGGATAGACCTTTAAAGAGCAGTGCGTCACAGACAGCCCAGGAATCTCAAAGAACTGGAAGACTTTTGTAAGGAAGAATGGGCGAAGATACCTTAAAAAAGAATTGAAAGGCTCTTGGCTGGCTACAAAAAGCGTTTACAAGCTGTGATACTTGCCAAAGGGGGCAGTACAAGGTATTAACTCTGCAGGGTGCCCAAACTTTTGCAGATGCCATTTTTTGTTTTCTGTTCTTTTGAAAGTGTAAATGATGGAAATAAAATCAAACTTTTTTTGACATGTTATAAGAATGTCTAATCTGTAATTTGATGCCATTTGGAGATTTTTCCATCTTTCCTTGGCTTCTTTTTGCACATTAAAATGAATTTTCACCTGGGGTGCCCAAACTTTCGATCCCCACTGTATATACATACATAGATACATGTACGGAAACACCCCCCCCATGGAAATCCTGCATTTGCCACTCCCCCAACTGTTCACCTATCAAATCGGTGTGTCGAGGATGCAGTCAACCTGGGCCTGCACTACATTCTACAACACCTAGACATTCCCGGTACCTACGCGAGGGTCCTGTTTGTCGATTTCAGCTCGGCCTTCAATACAATCGTCCCCAGCATCCTCCACCCCAAATTACTTCGCCTAGGGGTCCCAGAAGCTACCTGTTCCTGGATAGTAGACATCCTGACAGATAGAACACAGGTGGTGAAAGCGGGGGAATTCACCTCTCAAGCGCAGCCCATTAGTACAGGGGCCCCTCAGGGCTGTGTCCTCTCACCCCTGCTCTTCTTCCTGTACACACATGTCTGCACCTCAGAGGCGCAATCAGTAAAGATCATCAAATTTGCCGACGACACCACCGTCATTGGCCTCATCAAGGATGGGGACGAATCGGCCCATAGACGGGAAGTAGACCGGTTGGCCCAGGGGTGCAGCCACAACAACCTTGAGCTCAACCCCCTCAAAACTGTCGAGATGATAGTGGACTTCAGGAACAAGTCAGCTAGTGTACCTCCGCTAACGATTGCTGACAGTGTGGTATCTGTAGTGGACTCCTTCAAGTTCCTAGGGACCACAATCTCCCGGGACCTTAAATGGGGGTCCAACTCTGACGCCACAGTCGGGAAAGCGCAGCAGAGGTTGTTCTTCAGGCAACTAAGGAAGTTCAACATCCCAAAGAAGCCTCTGCTTCTCTTCTACTCCGCGATTGTGGAGTCGGTACTGTGCTCCTCGATACTGATATGGTACGGCTCCACCAGCGTGAGGGACAGATGCAGGCTGCAAAAGGTGGTCAGAACCGCAGAGAAGATCATCGGGGCCGACCTTCCCTCAGTCCAGGACCTGAACCTGTCCAGAGCTAAAAAGCGGGCAACGAAGATAGTAAAGGACCAGCTACACCCCGGCCTCAGCATGTTTAACTTGCTTCCTTCAGACAGGAGTTACAGGGCCGTTCCCTCCGGGTCCACCAGAAGCCTCAAAAGTTTATTTCCCTAAGCTATACGCCTGCTGAACTCCTGAACATTGAATGACTAGACGTACATGTAACTCACTTGTGTCCCTACGGTATACCTATCTGTATGACTTTACTTGCCCCCCCCCCCCCCCCCCCGCCGCACCGTTCCTGCTTATCTGTTACCTACTTGGCTGTTGTATAGCAAACCGAAGACAAATTCCTAGTATACACGAGTATACAGTACCTGCCCAATAAAGCTGTTTCTGATTCTGGTTATATACTGTACATAGCACTTTATATATTTTATATACAGTATGCTTATAGAAGATGTAGATTTTGTTTTCCTTTACAGCAAATATGATTTGATCTGTGACAGGAATGGGGATGGGCTGGTCTTCCTCACAGTCCATGATTCCATCTAAAAGCCCTGAGGACATCTCCAATATCATTCATAGGGAAAGGAGGAATTGGCGCTAACATTCCTATCATGTTATACATGTCTATCTCATTCCTGGTTCTGTCTTGAAACTGTAATTAGTGAAATAATGCTTATGCTATTTCAATGTCTCAAATGTACTTTAACGATAATGTAGTAAGTTGGGAACATTTTCAAATATACTGTAAAGGAAATTCTTATTACAGATGTAGGACAATTTGTAGAAATCTCATGGCTTATGAAACTTGGAATCTGATATTGGCTTGCATTTCTAAGGCATGTCATGATATGATGGAGTACAACAATGCCTGATTCAGATGTTGACAGAGTACAGTAGCTATTGCTGCTGCATACATGGAAGCAGCAGCAACAGCATTATTGTGGTAATGCAGCAGTGGGCGTCACGCCTCCTGCTTGCATTAGTGATCTGAGCTGTGTCCTAGGTCACAGTATCGAATAATCTCCGACACCATCGGCTGGCTGCATAACCAGCGCTGCTGCGCCGCAAGCCGGTCGCCACAGATCTAACAAAGATGCCTCATCACTCCCCTCACTACCCTTCTGTATACCCTCCAGAATGGTATACTCCCACTGTATTAAGGGTGAGGTTCCACCCACTTCCTACCTTACTTTATCAGGAAGCAGTCCTTCCTCTCCGGCCAGCGCCATCTTTCCAGTGATATTTGGGAAGATGACGCTGGCCACTAGAGAGCAAAGACTGGCGCAGTGCCAGAGTCTTTGTCTATGTGCGGCACCATCTTCCCGAAGATACCACCGGGAAGATGGCACCACCGACGCCAACAGCGCAGGTATACTGGGGAGGGGGTATCGAACTCGGGCCCTCCAATAGTGCGGGTAATTTGTACGTGCCCCCCCACCCCTCTTGCCGCCACTGAGGAAAAGTAATCTCTTAGAGATTCACCTAAAAAGAGCACCGTGACTTCTCTATCATTTGGTAGCCTACATACACATTTATATACACATTCTACACTCTCTATCCTCTCGTCTTCTTTTTCCTCCCTTCTTCTTTCTTTTTCCTTTCTTTTTCTTTCCATCTTCTTATCCTTCACTACCCCATCCGCAGAGCTTGCACTGTTTCCTGCCAAATGTATTACTGTTGACTTGGGGCTCTGGACTCCCCTATACTGTTTTCCATTCCCTGTGAGCGCAGTACTTATTCCTTGTACTCAGGGGCGTTTTAAGAGAGGAGGGGGCCCCCTCCGTTGCGGGCCCCCTCTTCTCCGACAGCAGTAGACTTTGGCATAATGCCAAAGTCTACTGCGCATGCGCAGGTCTCCGGGAACATGGCGTCCGTGCCTTGTTCTTGAGGACACCTCCAGTGCGCATACGCAAATCACTCGGAAATGGTTGCGGCGGCCTTATTCCGAGAGATTTATGCCTGCACAGCAGAGCTGCTGTTGCGGGACTCCGAAGGGGTAATTATAATATATGGGTGCAGTGTGTGTGGTGTGGGCCCCCCTGAACCCAGGGGCCCATGTGCACCGCACACACTGCACCTATTATAGAAAGTTAGAAACGCCAATGCCTGTACTTGTAGAAAGCCCAGGGCAGGGGCTGTTGCTCTGAGATTCTCTCTGGGTGGCTGGTTCGATCATAAGACACTAAGAAGTTCTTGGTGATATAAATACTGTGGAGCAGATTTTTCAAAGAGGCTTTAAAACAACATTAGGAATACATTCTAAAACATAGCTTATCTAGCATTCATTTTTATTGCCATTTTAAAACTGTCAAAACAAAAGTTGCCAAAAATCAGCAGCTGTGCCAACCCACCCCTTAGTAAATATGCCTCTTGTTGTCTTCTGATAGTCTCTCTCAGTCTTTCAGAGAATCTCAGAGCAGCCCTAAATGGATGTAGGAGAGAGCTGGCATAGGAGAAGCAGCTGGGTGGCTTGGGAAGATATATATGAGTTGCAAAATTAATTCACACGAGACAAAAAATGTTGCCTCATATTGAAGTGAAATATGTCATTTTTTAAATGATCAATATCGATGCCCATTCCTAGCATTGACCATCCCAGGACCACAGCAATGATTTATTAATCAAAACTTGAAAGATTTCCCCAGTATCCAACACCCATTCCTTTCCACTGCTACGCACCAATGCACTATGCACCAGAGAGTATAATCTTGAGAGTCAAGAAACTTCTAATTAGATAAATTGCCATCAACCTCAAGATGCAATTCTTGCCACTTTTCCCTATACCGATGCCGGAATCCTGAGCATTGGACAACCCAACAGTCGGCATGCTGACTAGCAGGGACTATTCCCATTTGCCAGTGCGCTCTCCACCAAGCCTGCAAGGGGCTTTGTTGCGCTCGTCCCCCCTGCCGGCATTCTGGAGACCGGGATCCCAGGGTCGGTATGGTGACCTCTGGGATTCCAAACGCCAGTCTCCCAATAACAACCCTTTTATTACAGTGCAAGGTAAATATATTCCAGAGAAACTCTACAGCGTAGTTATGTATCAGATGCACTCAGCGGTCTCCTGGGTACTCTGCTAGTGTTACAGCTGCATGGTATTAGTTGTCTTTCAGTTTGTGGAATGTGTGTGACATCACAAATTCTGGGGCAGGGCCAGCACAGGGGACATTTTACCCTGCTATGGCCGGGCATGTACCACCTCTGTCCTTGATAGATAGGCATGGGGAAGCTATAGCTGAAGGTATACCACAGTACATGACACAAACGTTGCCTTTGTTAAATCATCCGGTTCTTCCTTGCACAGAGATGTTTATCTTCCTCTTTATCCTACTTGCTGACCATGGAGGAGGGAATTGCTGGGATAGGAGAGAGGGAGGGAGGAGCTGTGAGAATATAGCTATGCCTGTTATATATTGCAGATTACACTGCTCCAGATTTATAGTTGGGCAGTTATGTGTGTCGCTGTTGTGAGATTTTTTTATCAGCGTTGCCAGGAAACTGCACAGTGAGGGGTTTATTACTCACTGTCTTCATACAT
Source organism: Pseudophryne corroboree (assembly GCF_028390025.1). Classification (NCBI taxonomy): domain Eukaryota; kingdom Metazoa; phylum Chordata; class Amphibia; order Anura; family Myobatrachidae; genus Pseudophryne; species Pseudophryne corroboree. The sequence continues at coordinate 108,103,445 of NC_086453.1, forward strand.
TGGGGCATTCCCATTGTTGAATCCTTGCAATCAGTTATTTGTATATTCCGTGTCTTTAGCTAGCCATACACTAGGTCGATATTGTGTACGAATGTGATACCCAGAAACTGCAGCCCAAATCAACTGTGGCACTACAGGTGCCAGCATGACTTTAATAAAAGTAAAATGTTTGCTGGAGTTGCATAAGCACTGTGCCAGCAGCCTACAGCTTGCAGCACAGAAGGAGTTAACAGCACAGCTCATAGCAATACAGATCAGTCTGCAAAATGCAAAGGGCATGACTCACCCATTTGCAAACTAGGGCCCTCATTCCGAGTTGATCGGTCGCAAGGCGAATTTAGCAGAGTTACACACGAAAAGCCTACGCCTACTGGGAGTGTATCTTAGCATCCTAAAATTGCGACCGATGTATTCGCATTATTGCGATCACAAACTACTTAGCAGTTTTAGAGTAGCTCCACACTTACTCTGCCTGTGCGATCAGTTCAGTGCTTGTCGTTCCTGGATTGACGTCAGAAACACACCCAGCGTTCGCTCAGACACTCCCCCGTTTCTCCGGCCACTCCTGCGTTTTTTCCGGAAACGGTAGCGTTTTCATCCACACGCCCCTAAAACGCTGTGTTTCCGCCCAGTAACACCCATTTCCTGTCAATCACACTACGATCGCCGGAGCGAAGAAAAAGCCGTGAGTAAAAAAACTATCTTCATAGCAAAGTTACTTGGCGCAGTCGCAGTGCGACTATTGCGCATGCGCACTAAGCGAAATTTCACTGCGATGCGATGAAAAATAACGAGCGATCAACTCGGAATGATGGCCTAAGAGCGGGAAATCCCAGATAGAATGTGGTCCTGGGAATGCAAAGTTATAAAAGGGTTGTCCTGCAGCTGCCTGCAGAACAGTGAGCTGAGGAGAGTGAGCAGGCAGTGAGGAGACTGAGAGAACAGTGAGCTGAGGTGATCGGGGCAGAGGCGGGAAGACGGAGAGAGAGAGGACCGCGGTGTGAGGGGAACGAAGAGAGCGCGCCCACCCGCCAGACTTGCTGCTGCCTGCCACGGCCGGAGCAAAGGAACAACACCGCCGCGTGTACAAGAGAGGGAGGTGGCTCAGGTCACAGAGGCTTCCTGACACCTGCCCAACATCAAAGACGCCACGGCACAAGGGCTCGAGATCCGGAAGGGGGGAGATCGCGTGGGAAGAGGATTCCCCTAACAACAGTCATACGGGAGAGACTGCAGTGATTGGGAGCACGGCTGCAGACAGCAGGAGCAACAAATATACCGCAGGTACTCTCACTTATCCCCAATATCCCAGCTATCCGGGTTACAGGAACCCCAAGTACAGAAGTACTGTACCTGGGTCTTCATAGATATTTCCATGTAAAGTAGAGGGTTATCATTAACTGCCGCCTGTCAGAAAGGGGGACGCCCCTAACCCTAAACAGCTCCGTCAAAGACTCTCCCTATGTAATAGCGCCTCCTAACGGGTCCATGTTATGACCTTCACACTTATACTGCACCCGGTTGTTACAGCACAGTTCAACAAAAGGTAACAGGACTGTGCAAACCCCTGTTCTTACTGTGCAAGCCAGAACTGGTCTGTTTACTAGTTTATATCACTGGATGATAATTGACTTACCTTTCTGTGGATACAAATGCGGTTGGTACCGTGAATCATTACTGCTGTTCTGTATTATGGAGAAAGTGGTTTTGCATGCCTGTTTACAACTGTTTACCTTGCGTCCACTGACGCCTCCTTAGAAGTCCTCTGTTTCAGTATAAGCAGTCTATTAGAGAGACATTGGCCGCAAACGCCCCTGGGGCGCAGGAACTGAACGTTACGGTCCAGCATATAACGCCCCCCCTCGTGGACAGTTTAGGGATGGCTCCCGCGTTACTGCCAGGACATACTTTACCCTAATAGGACATTATCCTCCAAATGATTGGTAGTACGGGTGAAGTATTTGATTGTTTGATTTGGTCAAAGTTATACCTTCGAGGTGTTAAAACTGTGAATGTTGTTATAAGACAGGGAAAGACTCAGGTTATTGTAATAATGTTCAACCTATGCAACTGTGTTTAATGAAAATTGAGTTACAGCGGTGACTGATATCGTCAGTGCAATAAATGGTTGTCACCGTCTCCATGTGTCGTGGTCCTTGAGCACATTGGGTTTGGGTTGCCCTTCCGGGGTTCTCCTGGTCCTTCTGCCCCAGCCTTACAGGTGAGGAGAAGAATAGACGCTGGCCAAGACATCGTTGAAGAGCGGATACGGCCGATTACGAGACCGACAGAGTTTCAGGTACGAACCCTTTTATAGAGATATTACACTTGGCGTCCGCGAACAGGATCGTTTCAAGATGTCGAACCCAGATGTTCCGGAGTCGTCCTCGGCACAGGGACAACCACCAGCGGCACCCGGAAATCCGACAGGGACAACGGCATCACCGATCACCATGCCATATTACTTTGGGGCCTCATGGTTGCCGACATATGCAGGAAAACAAGTCCCTGGCTCAAGTACTTTCAAGGCATTCAAAGACAAAATGCTCTCCATGTTCCGCCTATATACGCTCACGGAAGAACAAAAAGTAGAGATCCTGAAGGGACAATTAACCGGCCCAGCACTGAGGGAGGTAGAAGCATGGGAGGATACGGAGAAGAAGAGTGCAGATGGTATACTCCAGAAATTAAGGAACATATTTGAATGCAGAACGGTAGCAGAACTAAAGTGCCGTCTGTACGCAAGAAAGCAACGACCAGGCGAATCTCTACGGGAGTTTGCACTAGGCCTACAGGAAGCCTTGAGAGCTGTACGAACACTAGATCCACTGGATGCCGGACTGACCGATGACACCCTAATTAATTTATTTATGGAAGGAGCACAAGGTGAAGCAATTCGGTCACAATTACGAATGTGGAAACGCCAAGAACCGGACAGTTCCTTCTCTGCATTTAAAGAAGATGTTCTACAGATCTTAGGAATGAATCAGGGCAACGAGGCTGAAGACGACGAGACACCAAGGAAAGTGGACGAAGAAAGCCTCCAGAGCATCCCTTCGTACAAGAATGTAGACACCACTACCCGAGCGGGGGCAGTCCTTCAGCAGGCACAGGCCCCAACAGGGCCAGACCCTATCGAAACCCTTAACCGACAGATGTCAGAAATGACGCTCAGCCTGTCTCGGATGAGCCAGAAGCTGGAAGAACTCGGCAAAGAACCAAGTGGAAGCCGACGCAGAGAAGGGCGTCAAGAACGCGGTGGAAGACGCCACCCTCGATGGGAGGTCACGAGGGAGTCAGGCCGAAGGCCTACCGATCGGTTTGACCCACAGGGTCGACCGATTTGTAGGGGATGTCACCAGAGCGGACACATCGAACGGAACTGCCCACTTGACCCTTTAAACGGGGGGACCCCGAGGCGAGGGACCGACCCTCGGGAGGAGAACCACTGACAGGTCCGCCATCGCGGGATTGGTGGCCCCAGTATGTAGGAGAGTGCCCTCACCTGAACATCCGCATCAATGGGATCGAGATACCAGCTCTCTTGGATACGGGCTCACAAGTCTCTACAATCCGATTCACGGAGTTCCTCCAACACTGGGACGAAGCTACCATTGTGTCCCCACCCACTACATGGCTCCACTTGCTAGCCAGCAATGGACAACCCATCGCCTTCCAAGGCTACTGGGAAGCCGACGTGGAAGTAGGAAACGCCTCCCTGACCCGCCAAGGATACCTCATCACCACGGCGCCCAACGCACACTTGCCACCCGTGATCCTAAGCATGAACATTCTGCGAAACTGTCCAGAGGAACTAGTAGAAGCCCTGCGACACGAGATGAAGACTGCGACCCCTAAGGAGCGAAAGGCCCTGCAACAGACCGTCAAAGTACTAGAGGGCCGAAGGAAATTCATTAATGGTCAGGGTGAGATTGGAAAAGCCCGAATCACCGACCGCCAACCTGTTCTGTTGAAACCGAATTCGGAGCAAGTGGTGTGGTGCAAAACGAGAATTGGTCCGGGGGGAAGAAACTACGAGGCTCTGGTGGAACCCTGTGACCGGGACGGACAACAGCCGTTCGCTGTGGCGAGGACACTAGCCAAGGTGGTACACAGGAGGGTACCAGTCCGTCTTCTGAACCCACACTCGTATGCCATCAGACTCTACAAGTATTGTCCAGTGGCGAAGGTCAGTTGGATCGACTTCCAAGACATCGTGAGACAGGGGGTAACCATGGCTCAATCAGGAGCGGCAGACGGCGAAAAGTCGGCGGCTGAGGAAGAACCCCCATGGTGGGCCGAGATCCAGATTGGCGATGTTGACACCCCCACTGACCAAAGAGATGGAATATTACAGCTGGTGCGACGCAACGTTGCTGCATTCAGCCAACACCCTTCGGATTTTGGTCAAGCGGATGAAGTGTATCATCACATTCCCACCGGGACAACCCCTCCTATCAAGGAACGCCACCGACCCCTCCCCCCAACTATGTACCAGCCAGTGAGGAACATGATTGCAGAAATGAAAGAGGCTGGAGTCATCCGTGAAAGCCACAGCCCATGGGCCGCTCCACTGGTGATAGTGAAGAAGAAGGACGGTAGCCTGCGCTTCTGCGTAGATTATCGCAGGCTCAATGCTGCAACCCACAAGGACGCCTATCCGCTTCCCGAATCGAAGAATCTCTGACAGCCTTGAAGACGGCGGCGTATTTCTCCACACTGGACCTCACCAGCGGCTACTGGCAGGTCCAAATGGCCCCTGAAGACATTGAGAAGACGGCCTTCACTACGCCAATGGGCTTATTCGAATTCCTAAGGATGCCATTTGGACTCTGCAACGCCCCGGCCACCTTCCAACTTGTCATGGAGCATTGTCTCGGACACCGCAACTTCGAGATGGTCCTGCTGTACCTCGACGATGTGATAATCTTCTCCAGAAACTACGAGGACCATCTGCGACATTTGGAAGAAGTGTTCCAACAGTTGATCCACTGCGGCCTGAAGCTTAAACCGAGCAAATGTCACCTGCTCAAGCCCAAGGTCCAGTATCTGGGGCATGTCGTCAGCGCTGAGGGCGTGATGCCCGATCCGGAGAAGATCAGAGTCGTTCAGGACTGGCCAGTCCCCAAGACCGTCAGAGATGTCCGAAGCTATTTGGGATTTGTGGGGTACTATCGACGCTTCATTGAACAATTTGCCGCAGTGGCAGCCCCGTTGCACGAATTACTCAGAGGCCAATCGGGTCATGAGCGAAGAGGGTCGTCCCTGGTATGTTGGGGAGAGGAACAGCAGCGAGCCTTTCATCGGTTGAAAACGTCCTTAATCGAAGCCCCGTTGTTGGCCTATCCCGATTATGAACAACCATTTCAAGTTTACACAGACGCTAGTCACCGGGGTTTAGGGGCCGTACTCTCCCAGGTGCAGGACGGGCGGGAAAGAGTGATTGCATACGCCAGCCGGGGCCTCCGCAAGACCGAGCGTAACTGTGAGAATTACAGCGCATTTAAGCTAGAGTTACTCGCCCTCATCTGGGCCGTCACCGAGAAGTTTAAACACTATCTGGCCGCCACGCCATTCGTCATCATGACGGACAATAACCCGCTGGCACATCTGTCCACTGCTAAGCTCGGAGCCCTGGAACAGAGATGGGTATCCCGATTAGCAAATTTCCAGTACACCGTATCCTACCGAAGTGGGAAGTCCAACGGGAACGCCGATGCCCTCTCCCGATTACCCACCGTGGACATTACAGAGGAAGATAGAGATGTGGATGAGGATGTCGAAACCCCGGTGTTTAAAGTCTCTCGAAAGGGACGAACGGTCACGTCAGACCCCCTATCCATCACCGGACCTCCACGAGTGGAGAATGCCCTACTGGATGCTCCCACAGTCGACTGGCGCGAGAAGCAGCGGAAGAATCCAGTGCTGAGGGAACTTGTGGCCTTGTTGCACCAGCGGCGCCCATTGACCCGGGCCCAACGGGATAAAGCCGACCCGGAATTGATAAAGTTACTACGGCATAGGGACCGCATTCACTTGGAGGAGGGGATCCTAGTGCGTACCAGCATAGAGCCAAGTACCCACCAACCAGTCACTCAGGTGGTTGTATCCAAAGATCAAGCTGCTCTTCTGCTCACGGCCTACCATGACAAGTCCGGGCACTTCGGCACACAAAAGACTGAAGCTATCCTACGCACACGGTATTTCTGGGTGGGCATGCGAGAAGATGTAGAAAGATGGTGCCGTGACTGTGTTCCATGCACAAGGAAAAGGCAGGCCGACATTACCCAAAAGGATCCTCTGCATCCCATTAAGAGTCAACATCCACTACAAATTGTTGCCCTGGACCACGTGAAATTGGAGCCGAGCACCAATGGATATCTGTATGCCCTTACAATAACGGACCATTACAGTAAATTCCTAGTAGCCGTCCCGGCCAAAGACCTCACTGCAAAAACCACTGCTGAACTGTTTTTGAAGCACTTTGCCAGGCCCTATGGGTATCCAGACTGCATCTTGACCGACCAAGGCCCTGCCTTTGAGTCGCAGTTGTTTCACGAACTGTGTTCCTACTACGGCTGTCGGAAAGCTCGGACCACAGCCTATCACCCACAGGGGAATGGATTGTGCGAAAGAGCTAACCAGACCCTCATCGGGATGCTCCGGAGCCTCGTGGCAGAAGATCGCACCAAGTGGCCGACCGTACTCCCCGAATTAACCTATCTTTACAACAACACTGAACATTGCTCTACCGGCTTCACACCGTACTACCTCATGTTCGGCCGACGAGGCAAATTACCCCAGGACCTGGAATTGACCCTGCTGTGGTCCCTCCCATCGACCCAAAGACCGACTGGGTCCGTGAGCACCAGCGGAGGATAGAAGCTGCCCGAGAAATTGTAATAAAAAGAATTGAGCATGCCCAGCAGCGCCAAGAGATAAACTACAATGCCCACATCCGACCGGAGGCACTGAAGACTGGGGACCTTGTCTGGAAGAAACGGAATCACCGTACCAGCAAGCTTGACGCTATGTGGGAAAGTTGCCCGTACGTCGTGATCAGTGTTCCTGAGGGCGACCGATACACCTACAAGATCCGTAAGGGCCCGGAAGGTCCAGTCAGCGTGGTACCAAGAGACCAACTCAAGCTCTGTACCGTAGAGTTACCAATGAGAAGCGCAGATCCACCTGTGGCAGAGGGACGGGAGACCCTAGGGGGCATACCCTTACTCGATCCCATGGAGCTCTTAGTGTTTATGGGTGGACTACCACCACCGCATTCAGCCTCACCCATAACGCCAAACCCGGTGTTCAATGGGCCTGTTGAAGACCAGGATCGGCCTAGCCTAATTACCGCTCCTGACGAGAGCGACATCCCTGGGGTTGAGACCAGAAGGTCAGGACGCAGCACCCAGGGCGTCCCGCCTTTAAGGTATAGGGAGTAAACTGTTAACCGTTTCCACTGTATACTTATATCCGATTTGTTTACACCTGTTTATTGTTATGCTTAAATTGAGATTTATATTAGAGACTTTGGCTTGCTGCCATAGGCGTGAGGACACGCAAGATTTTAGCTGGGGTGCATGTGATACCCTGAAACTGCAGCCCAAATCAACTGTGGCACTACAGGTGCCAGCATGACTTTAATAAAAGTAAAATGTTTGCTGGAATTGCATAAGCACTGTGCAAGCAGCCTACAGCTTGCAGCACAGAAGGAGTTAACAGCACAGCTCATAGCAATACAGATCAGTCTGCAAAATGCAAAGGGCATGACTCACCCATTTGCAAACTAAGAGCGGGAAATCCCAGATAGAATGTGGTCCTGGGAATGCAAAGTTATAAAAGGGTTGTCCTGCAGCTGCCTGCAGAACAGTGAGCTGAGGAGAGTGAGCAGGCAGTGAGGAGACTGAGAGAACAGTGAGCTGAGGTGATCGGGGCAGAGGCGGGAAGACGGAGAGAGAGAGGACCGCGGTGTGAGGGGAACGAAGAGAGCGCGCCCACCCGCCAGACTCGCTGCTGCCTGCCACGGCCGGAGCAAAGGAACAACACCGCCGCGTGTACAAGAGAGGGAGGTGGCTCAGGTCACAGAGGCTTCCTGACACCTGCCCAACATCAAAGACGCCACGGCACAAGGGCTCGAGATCCGGAAGGGGGGAGATCGCGTGGGAAGAGGATTCCCCTAACAACAGTCATACGGGAGAGACTGCAGTGATTGGGAGCACGGCTGCAGACAGCTGGAGCAACAAATATACCGCAGGTACTCTCACTTATCCCCAATATCCCAGCTATCTGGGTTACAGGAACCCCAAGTACAGAAGTACTGTTACTGGGTCTTCATAGATATTTCCATGTAAAGTAGAGGGTTATCATTAACTGCCGCCTGTCAGAAAGGGGGACGCCCCTAACCCTAAACAGCTCCGTCAAAGACTCTCCCTATGTAATAGCGCCTCCTAACGGGTCCATGTTATGACCTTCACACTTATACTGCACCCGGTTGTTACAGCACAGTTCAACAAAAGGTAACAGGACTGTGCAAACCCCTGTTCTTACTGTGCAAGCCAGAACTGGTCTGTTTACTAGTTTATATCACTGGATGATAATTGACTTACCTTTCTGTGGATACAAATGCGGTTGGTACCGTGAATCATTACTGCTGTTCTGTATTATGGAGAAAGTGGTTTTGCATGCCTGTTTACAACTGTTTACCTTGCGTCCACTGACGCCTCCTTAGAAGTCCTCTGTTTCAGTATAAGCAGTCTATTAGAGAGACATTGGCCGCAAACGCCCCTGGGGCGCAGGAACTGAACGTTACGGTCCAGCATATAACGCCCCCCCTCGTGGACAGTTTAGGGATGGCTCCCGCGTTACTGCCAGGACATACTTTACCCTAATAGGACATTATCCTCCAAATGATTGGTAGTACGGGTGAAGTATTTGAATGTTTGATTTGGTCAAAGTTATACCTTCGAGGTGTTAAAACTGTGAATGTTGTTATAAGACAGGGAAAGACTCAGGTTATTGTAATAATGTTCAACCTATGCAACTGTGTTTAATGAAAATTGAGTTACAGCGGTGACTGATATCGTCAGTGCAATAAATGGTTGTCACCGTCTCCATGTGTCGTGGTCCTTGAGCACATTGGGTTTGGGTTGCCCTTCCGGGGTTCTCCTGGTCCTTCTGCCCCAGCCTTACAGGTGAGGAGAAGAATAGACGCTGGCCAAGACATCGTTGAAGAGTGGATACGGCCGATTACGAGACCGACAGAGTTTCAGGTACGAACCCTTTTATAGAGATATTACACTAATACCCGATTACGACGCCTCATACAATGCATTATGTGCACATCATACATGTTTTTGGGTACGATTACGGTTCCGCAGGCTGAATGTTGCATCCTCTGATTATACGTGCAGCCCATGTTATCTGTCATAATCGAATGCACATTGGGGGTAATTCCAAGTTGATCGCAGCAGGAAATTATTTAGCAGTTGGGCAAAACCATGTGCACTGCGGGGGGCGGGGGGGCAGATATAACATTTGCAGAGAGAGTTAGATTTGGGTGGGTTATTTTGTTTCTGTGCAGGGTAAATACTGGCTGCTTTATTTTTACACTGCAATTTAGATTGGAGATTGAACTCACCACACCTATCTCTCTCTGCACATGTTATATCTGCCTCCCCTGCAGTGCACATGGTTTTGCCCAACTGCTAACAAAGTTCCTGCTGCGATCAACTCAGAATTACCCCCATAGTACAAAGTTTTATATACATGATATGATGCATCGTATGATTTTGAGCGGCATTTCCCTGGATTTCTTTTGTCTTGTAACTCATACGATCGATCGTTTAACGATGGGTCGTTAGCACATCGTGTGTCACTCGTGTGTCCAGGATTGCCAGGGAGCTGCTGCGGAGTTCAAGGGAAATCGTTATACGACTCGCATTGGATGCCCATCCTGATGTATGGTCAGATTAATACTTATTTTTTCCTGTAAAAGGTGGGAGCCCTACAGTGGCAGGCCACCTCTCAGGTCATGCTCCCCGCCTGTAATTGTGAAAATAAAAAGGAGGTAACCCTAACCATTTGCCAATTCTGCAATGAAAGCTTGAAGTTAGGGTCTGTTTATGTAGAGTGTGCAGAATAGTAATTATCACTGTATATTGCACCATATGACTCCAAGCCGCAGCCTGATTGACATGCTGCCGGCGTTTGTTGTTCGGGGGCATGTTGCCCTGTTTTCTGGGAGTGGCTAGGCCAGTGGCTGCATCCATGGACACAGCGTCACTGGCCCTGCAAAAGTGAACAGCCTGGCCCTCCTGAGTAACCGTGATGTTCACCCAAGTGATCCGAAGCTTCATCTTTGGATGTAGAAGTGGGTCACCCAAGTATGCAGGAGGTGTCTATTTACGCCCCCCTGTCGCTTTTACATATTTTCATCCAAAGACGCAGCTGTTGTAAGAAACTGTGTTACAACTTTTTTTCGCTGTGATGATGATACAATCATGGCCCTCATTCCGAGTTGATCGGTCGCAAGGCGAATTTAGCAGAGTTACACACGCTAAGCCGCCGCCTACTGGGAGTGAATCTTAGCTTCTTAAAATTGCGACCGATGTATTCACAATATTGCGATTACTAACTACTTAGCAGTTTCAGAGTAGCTCCAGACTTACTCTGCCTGTGCGATCATTTCAGTGCTTGTCGTTCCTGGTTGACGTCACAAACACACCCAGCGTTCGCCCAGGCACTCCCACCGTTTCCCCGGCCACTCCTGCGTTTTTTCCGGAAACGGTAGCGTTTTCAGCCACACGCCCCTGAAACGCCGTGTTTCCGCCCAGTAACACCCATTTCCTGTCAATCACATTACGATCGCCGGAGCGAAGAAAAAGCCGTGAGTAAAAATACTTTCTTCATAGTAAAGTTACTTGGCGCAGTCGCAGTGCGAACATTGCGCATGCGTACTACGCGGATTTTCACTGCGATGCGATGAAAAATACCGAGCGAACAACTCGGAATGAGGGCCCATGTCCAATATTCTTATCCAAAAATCAGTTCAACATTATTACCCTTTTGAAAATATACACTTCCAGTATTAAGGTCTACATACTAAGTCATGAAGAGAGGTTAAAGTGGCCAGAGATAAAGTACCAACCAACCAGCTCCTAACTCATTTTCCACACACAGCCTGTAACATGGCAGTTAGGAGCTGATTGGCTGGTACTTTATCTCTGTACACTTTATCTCCCTCCAAGGGTGGGATGTATTAAAATACATTGCCGCCCCTCGCCGCCAACCGCAGCGATGCTAATCGCATATGTACTAACATATGCGATTAACATCGCGATGCAGTGACGGAGGCTCCCCGTGATACCTGGGCTCTCCACACTCCTCCCAGGCCGGGAAGCAGCAGCAGGCTGTCCTGGACGCCTCCTCCTCCTCCCTGCAGCCGGAAGGACGTCCGGCTGTTATGCTAGGGGGAGGAGGAGTTTGACTTCCGGGACCAGGCTGCCTAGACGGAGGTATGCTGGGGGAGGGGGGTCAGCGGCGTGGGGTGGCGGAGGTGGCAGCCGGCGTTAAGAAGCCCATAGGCTTCTATGGAGTATCACCATCAAAAGATGGCGATACCCTGTGCAGCGAAAATGCGGCGGCCGGGGGTTAGTACATATGAAATTGCGGTAAAACCTCTGAAAACGGGGGTTTTACTGCATTTTCCCTTTAGAACATCTTGCCTCAAGACTTAGTACATAGACCCCATAGTACACACTAGTGACTATTTGACCTTGATATATCGTTCAAATCTGAGAAACAATCTGTTGATTTCTTCAGAGTGGAAATGTTTTCCTTACTTGTTTCATTCTTTGCATACACAGTAATTTTTACTGGGAATTGTTCCAAACATTCCGGGGGGTGAGAGAGTTGTTTTATAGGTAATCCCACTTCTGCACTGAACAATAACTATGAAAACCAGACTAAGACACAAGTGCTTTGTAATCTATTATGTTTACTTTACGCCTTCTGATTTTTTCCCCTTTATTTTATCTCACCAGACTTTTCTTTCCTCTCTTTTTCTATCACCTCCTCCCAAATGTGCTCTGTTTTGGCCAGTGTAAGGAAACCTAAAGATTTTAATGATTCCTGTGATCAGAGAGATGAATGATGTCATGTGGGAAAGGTTTCTCACCACAGTGCGTCACCACATTGTTTGCATTCCATCCGCCACAGACAAGCCACCTCTATGCTAAGGAGGGGGGTCCCAGAGCTGTCCAGATCAAACAGAGGAGGTGGGAGTGAGAGGAACACATAATGGAGGAAGATCAAGGAAAAATAAGCTTGGATTCTAATGGTTAGTCTTGGATTATTCAGATACAATGGAAAAAAGAGCTCAGGAATGGAAGATAGACATCGTAAAAAAAGAAAAAGAAAAATGAGCACAATAAAGAATTTACTAAAGAGCTAGTAGAGTAGAAAGGAGCAAATTGCATCATCAACACACAATTGTAGATGGTAATTGCTATGTCTGTGTGGTTTGTGATGATTGTTTTACTCAATACCACAAATGCATGCAACGTTTTGTAGAATGCACATTGTTAGCGTGTGGCCCTGTGAGTCGGTCCTTGTGGGAATTGTGGCGCACAAGGGTTTCATTTGCTAGCTAAACTTCTACAGGACTTGTTTTCTTTTTCTATAAAAGGATGTTTGTATTTGAATTAAAGTGTTTAACATTGTTTAGATTTCCACCAGTTTCATTCATACCTGTAGAATGTTTGTTAAGTACTGTGTAATCTAAGTCGTTATGTTTACTCTATAGATGTGCACTGGAAATTTTTCGGGTTTTGGTTTTGGATTCGGTTCCGCGGCCGTGTTTTGGATTCGGACGCGTTTTGCCAAAACCTCCCTGAAAATTTTTTGTCGGATTCGGATGTGTTTTGGATTCGGGTGGTTTTTTTCAAAAACAGCTTAAATCGTAGAATTTGGGGGTAATTTTGATCCTATAGTATTATTAACCTCAATAACCATAATTTCCACTCATTTCCAGACTATTCTGAACACCTCACAATATTATTTTTGCACCGAGGTCGCTGGATGACTAAGCTAAGCGACCCAAGTGGGCGGTACAAACACCTGGCCCATCTAGGAGTGGCACTGCAGTGTCAGACAGGATGGCACTTAAAAAAATTGGCCCCAAACATCACATGATGCAAAGATAAATAAAAAAAAGAGGTGCAAGATGGAATTGTCCTTGGGCCCTCCCCCCACCCTTATGTTGTATAAACAGGACATGGACACTTTAGCAAACCCATCATTTCAGCCACAGGGTCTGCCACATGACTGTGGCTGAAATGACTGGTTGGTTTGGGCCCCCACCAAACAAAGAAGCAATCAATCTCTCCTTGTGTGAGAGGTGCGGCTGCGGTGTGGTGGTGCCTGCTGCCGTGCAGGTGTAAAGTCGGTACTCACCAGGCGCCGCTCTCTCTCACCTTCAGGTACCAGAACCTTCAACGGACCTGGCAATCTTCAATCGGATCCGGACACGGCGATTCCCTCTCGGAGCTGACCGACGACCGAGCTGAGGAGAGAATAGTTTACCTTAAAGGGGGTATCGACCCTTCTTCCACTGGAAAAGGGGATACCCCAGGGGTGACCGCGACCTTCACCGGTTGGGTGAAAGGTCATCACTGGCACAAAGCCTCAGCCACCCAGCTTTCACACACTCGCGCTCTCGCACGTAGTGTGATGAAAAGGATTCTCACGTCCGTGAGCAATCCCGACTCCGGCGCTCGGGGACAGACAAGGGACAAACGTACACGGATGCTACTCACCGTCACAAGTCTTGCACTCCGATCTTCTCCACTTACAGGTCCCTGTAAGGAGGCAAAGAGAAACAGCCGTGCAGGGCCAAGAACTACCCTAGTGTGCGTCCGCTACACTAGCTACATAAACAGAGCCCTCAAACTAGCTCGTGTGGGTGGTGCAACACAACTATGCACAACTTAAACAACGCATACACTTTGCCCTGCACGGTAACAACATACATCACAATATCGGAAAACAAGATCACACGGTGCTGTCCCTTTAAATCCCTCCCGCTGGAAAGGGGGTGGGCGCCGCACGGCCTACCCACCTCCTGTACCTTCCCTTATGTGGGCCCCAGGCCTGCCTACCTAAATACCTCAGGGTGGCCTGGGCCTAGCGCCCAGTGCCACCTTTATTCACCTCGGGGGTCGTATTCACTGGGCCTAGCGCCCCCTAGCTGCACACAGGCCGGAGGCCTGATTTCGCCCACGGGCCTAGCGCCCGCCTAACTTGTTGCCCGTTGGGTGACCTGGGCCTTGTGCCCAAGGTCACCTTATCATATCCCTAATCGGCCAAAATACACTAGGGCCTAACGCCCCCTATTTGGCCCCAGGCCTAGTGCCTGTTTCACCCCTCGGGCCTAATGCCCGCCTGTCTCGCAGCCCTGTGGCCTGACTATCCGGGCCGGGGGGTTCCCCGGCTACTCGTGGCCACGGGCCTGGATGGCCCGACTAAATGCCCCACGTGCCGGGAGGGCCCGACTACTTGCCCACAGGCCGGGAGGGCCTGACTGTGCCCACGGGCCTAATGCCCGAACACCCGGTGGTCTAGGGAGGAGCGGGTACAGAGGCACCTGAAAAGGGCCTACCTGACCCGCTGGGAGAGGCACCAGGGGGGAGCTTCGCCAGCCCTTTGCTTCCCACCCCTGGTGACCTCTCTGGCGATCTTCTTTAATCTTCGGCCACTGGCCCGTCCTGGCCAGCGGCGCCGCCGTCGCCTCGCCGCGTCCAGCCGCCGCTGGACATTTTCTTCCTGCCGCCGGACGTCTTCAGGCCTCTTCCGCGGCCACCCGAGCTCCCACCGCGACGTCTTCTCCCTCGCGCCGCCGGGATCTTCGCCGCTCTTCGGCGCGGCCTCCTCTCCCTGCTGTTCCCGCCCGGCGTCTGACGTCAGACGCCGGGGGCGGGGCCTGTGACGCGGCGAGCACCGATTGGCTCGCCGCGCCCCTCTGTGATTGGCCGGCGCCCCGCGAGCCGCGATTGGCTCGCTGGAGGCGCCGGATTCAAAAAGCCGTGGGCGGCGCTTCTGATTGGCGGCCAGAGCAGCGCCAAGTTTAAAGCGCCGCCGCGCCGCTCCCCGCCGCCGACAGCCTGGTGCAGGGAAACATCCGATCCCTGCACCAGACACCCGCCGCCACGCACTGACAGGCGCTGGGGACAGACAAGCTGCCCCAGCGCTGCCCACAGCCAGCACCGCTGATGTGCCCACAGGGCACATCTCTACACTTGCTCCTCACCCCTTTCACTGTGTACATCCCCCTCCTCACAGAGTATTAATTCGTCCCCACTGGAATCCACCATCTCAGGTCCCTGTGTACTTTCTGGAGGCAATAGCTGGTGAATGTCTCCACGGAGGAATTGATTGTATATAATTCATTTTGATGAACATCATCTTTTCCACATTTTCTGGCAGTAACCTCGTACGCCGATTGCTGACAAGGTGACCGGCTGCACTAAACACTCTTTCGGAGTACACACTGGAGGGGGGGGGGGGGGGCAACTTAGGTAAAATAAAGCCAGTTTGTGCAAGGGCCTCCAAATTGCCTCTTTTTCCTGCCAGTATACGTACGGACTGTCTGATGTGCCTACTTGGATGCTGTCACTCATAATCCTCCACCATTCTTTCAATGGTGACAGAATCATATGCAGTGACAGTAGACGACATGTCAGTAATCGTTGGCAGGTCCTTCAGTCCGGACCAGATGTCAGCACTCGCTCCAGACTGCCCTGCATCACCGCCAGCGGGTGGGCTCGGAATTCTTAGCCTTTTCCTCGCAGCCCCAGTTGTGAAGGAGGAGCTGTTCACGGGTCACGTTCCGCTTGACATGACATTTTTCTCACCAGCAGGTCTTTGAACCTCTGCAGACTTGTGTCTGCCGGAAAGAGAGATACAACGTAGGCTTTAAACCTAGGATCGAGCACGGTGGCCAAAATGTAGTGCTCTGATTTCAACAGATTGAGCACCCGTGAATCCTGGTTAAGCGAATTAAGGGCTCCATCCACAAGTCCCACATGCCTAGCGGAATCGCTCCGTTTAAGCTCCTCCTTCAATCTCTCCAGCTGCTTCTGCAAAAGCCTGATGAGGGGAATGACCTGACTCAGGCTGGCAGTGTATGAACTGACTTCACGTGTGGCAAGTTCAAAGGGCATCAGAACCTTGCACAACGTTGAAATCATTCTCCACTGCGCTTGAGTCAGGTGCATTCCCCCTCCTTTGCCTATATCGTAGGCAGATGTATAGGCTTGAATGGCCTTTTGCTGCTCCTCCATCCTCTGAAGCATATAGAGGGTTGATTCCACCTCGTTACCACCTCTTGCTTCAGCTGATGGAGGGGCAGGTTCAGGGTGTTTGCTGGAGCTCCAGTCTTCGGCACACGGTGGCTGAATGCCCGAAAGTGGCCCGTAATTCTTCGGGCCACCGACAGCATCTCTTGCACGCCCCTGTCATTTTTAAAAAAATTCTGCACCACCAAATTAATTGTATGTGCAAAACATGGGACGTGCTGGAATTTGGCCACATGTAACGCACGCACAATATAGGTGGCATTGTCCGATGTCACAAATCCCCAGGAGAGTCCAATTGGGGTAAGCCAATCTGCGATGATGTTCCTCAGTTTCCGTAAGAGGTTGTCAGCTGTGTGCCTCTTATGGAAAGCGGTGATACAAAGGGTAGCCTGCCTAGGAACGAGTTGGCGTTTGTGAGATGCTGCTACTGGTGCCGCCGCTGCTGTTCTTGCTGCGGGAGGCAATACATCTACCCAGTGGGCTGTCACAGTCATATAGTCCTGAGTCTGCCCTGCTCCACTTGTCCACATGTCCGTGGTTAAGTGGACATTGGGTACAACTGCATTTTTTAGGACACTGGTGAGTCTTTTCCTGACGTCTGTGTACATTCTCTGTATCGCCTGCCTAGAGAAGTGGAACCTAGATGGGATTTGATACCGGGAACACACTACCTCAAGAAATTCTCTAAGTCCCAGTGAATTAACGGTGGATACTGGACACACGTTTTACACCAACACAGCTGCCAAGGCCTTAGTTATCCGCTTTGCAGCAGGATGACTGCTGTGGTATTTCATCTTCCTCGCAAAGGACTGTTGGACAGTCAATTGCTTACTGGAAGTAGTATAAGTGGTCTTCCGACTTCCCCTCTGGGATGACGATCGACTCCCAGCAGCAAAAACAGCAGCGCCAGCAGCAGTAGGTGTTACACTCAAGGATCCATCGGAGGAATCCCAGTTAGGAGAGGACTCGTCAGACTTGCCAGTGACATGGTCTGCAGGACTATTGACGTTCCTGTCTAAGGAGGAAATTGACACTGAGGGAGTTGGTGGTGTGGTTTGCAGGAGCTTGGGTACAAGAGGAAGGGATTTAGTTGTCAGTGGACTGCTTCTGAAGTCACCCAAAGTTTTTGAACTTGTCAATGACTTCTGATGAATGCGCTCCAGGTGACATATAAGGGAGGATGTTCCTAGGTGGTTAACGTCCTTACCCCTACTTATTACAGCTTGACAAAGGCAACACACGGCTTGACACCTGTTGTCCGCATTTCTGTTAAAATAATTCCACACCGAAGAGGTGATTTTTTTTGTAATTTGACCAGGCATGTCAATGGCCATATTTATCCCACGGATAACAGGTGTCTCCCCGGGTGCCTGACTTAAACAAACCACCTCACCATCAGAATCCTCCTTGTCAATTTCCTTCTCAGCCCCAGCAACACCCATATCCTCATCCTGGTGTACTTCAACAGTGACATCTTCAATTTGACTATCAGGAACTGGACTGTGGGTGCTCCTTCCAGCACTTCCAGGGGGCGTGCAAATGGTGGAAGGAGCCACCTCTACCCGTCCAGTGTTGGGAAGGTCAGACATCGCAACCGACACAATTGGACTCTCCTTGGGGATTTGTGATTTAGAAGAACGCACAGTTCTTTGCTGTGCTTTTGCCATCTTAACTCTTTTCAGTTTTCTAGCGGGAGGATGAGTGCTTCCATCCTCATGTGAAGCTGAACCACTAGCCATGAACATAGGCCAGGGCCTCAGCCGTTCCTGCCACTCCGTGTCGTAAATGGCATATTGGCAAGTTTACGCTTCTCCTCAGACGCTTTTCATTTAGATTTTTGGGTCATTTTACGGAAGTTTAGTTTTTTGGATTTCACATGCTCTCTACTATGACACTGGGCATCAGCCTTGGCAGACGACGTTGATGGCATTGAATCGTCTCTGCCATGACTAGTGGCAGCAGCTCCAGCACTAGGAGGAAGTGGATCTTGATCTTTCCCTATTTCACCCTCCACATTTTTGTTCTCCAATTTTTAATGTGTGGAATTATATGCCAGTAATATTATTAAATCAATAGCAATGGCCTATTGTACTGTACAACTATATACTGTTGGTCACCAAAGTGCTGCACTGTACTACTATATATACTGCTCACAAAAATGCAGCACAGATATGGAATGGATACTTGCAGTGACACGGAGCTGCAAGATACAGCAATGGCATACAGTACTGTACAACTATATACTGTTGGTCACCAAAATGCACTGTGCTACTATATATACAGCTCACAAACATGCAGCACAGATATGGAATGGATACTTGCAGTAACACGGAGCTGCAAGATACAGCAATGGCCTACTGTACTGTACAACTATATACTGTTGGTCACCAAAATGCAGCACACTGAGCACAGATATTTGCAGCACACAGCACAGATATGGAGCTTTTCAGGCAGAGAACGCAGATATTTGCAGCACACTGAGCACAGATATTTGCAGCACACTGAGCACAGATATTTGCAGCACACTGAGCACAGATACGGAGCTTTTCAGGGAGAGAACGTAGCCACGTCCTCTCCGTTCAATCTCCAATGCACAAGTGAAAATGGCAGCGACGCGTGGCTCTTTATATAGAATACGAATCTCACGAGAATCCGACAGTGGGATGATTACGTTCGGCCGCGTTCGGGTTAACCGAGCAAGGCGGGAAGATCCGAGGCTGCCTCAGACCCGTGTAAAATAGGTGAAGTTCGGGGGGGTTCAGATCTCGACGAACCGAACCCGCTCATCTCTAGTTTACTCCTTTAGAAGTGTGTAATGCAGGTATTTTGCATGGATAGTATTTTGCACGAAAACACACATTTTACAGTTTTATTGTTGGAGCTGCAGCAAGTAATCACTGACTGGTCATTGTGTATTATGGGGGTCATTCCGAGTTGATCGCTCGCTAGCAGTTTTTAGCAGCCATGCAAACGTATTGTCGCCGCCCACGGGGGAGTGTATTTTAGCTTTGCAGAAGTGCGAATGCTTGTGCAGCAGAGCGCCTACAAAATGGTTTTGTGCAAAACAAGAGTAGCCCTGTAGATACTCTTCGTGTGCGTTGATTCTAATGACGGAGGGACGGCTTTTGACATCACACACCCACCCAGCGAACACCCAGCCACACATGCGTTTTTTCTGCCACGCCTGCGTTTTTCTAAGCACTCCCTGAAAACGGTCTGTTGACACCCAGAAACGCCCACTTTCTGTCTCCTTGCGGCCGGCTGTGCGATTGGAATCGTCGCTAGAACCAGTGCAAAACCACAATGGACTTTGTACCCGTCTGACACGCATGCGCATTGCGGAGCATACGCATGCGCATATTAGCTGTTTTTTTCACTGATCACGACGCAGCGAATAACGGCAGCTAGCGATCAACTCGGAATGACCCCCTATGCTCCAAACAATGTTTGCTGTAGTCATCTAGGAAACCAGAAATAAAAAGTGGATACAGTACATGCCTACTCTCCCGGATTTTGCGCAGTAACCAGCACCCAGGGTTGGACTGGACCACAGGGGTACAGGGGAAACCGCCAGTGGGCCCCACTGCCTGGGGGCCCTTCCTCCTCTAGGGTTTAGGTTCCAGACTGTGTACTTGAATTATACATTATATATCTATATATATATATATCTATATATAATTATATATATATATATATATATATATATTTATTTATATATGTTACCTTATATGGCACAGGACTATTATGTATTTTCTACAGTGCATTGCTGTTATTAATCTGGTACATTAGTATGCATGCACTAGCAGTATTTATTATATATATATATATATATATATATATATATATAGTAGCGATGGAGACTGCGGCACTCGGTATTAAAGTAGAAAGATTTTTTACTGGAGCATGTTAGGAAGTTACAGTATGCCTAAGCAAGGCCGACGTTTCGGTGCTACAAGCACCGTCTTCAAGGCAGGCATGAACAATGCTGAAAATGCAAAACTAGCAAGACAAACATACATGGATTTCTTACCTAAATAGGCACACAGCCATCGTGCCGCTGGAGAGCCGGGACCGGCGTCCGCTTCCGCCTGCCGCAGCTGCGTCTGCGTCACTTCCGGTGATGTCAGTCGACTGCCTTATACGTTACCATGGAGACGCGTCCCGTGGTCATGGCGACGCGTCTGTCTACCTGGCCGCCTCTATGGAGCCGCTGACTGATCTCCCCGGCCCTCCATGCAGCGATCTGCCATATAACACAAGGGGACACATTGTTAAATGTACTGGTACACAATACAGCCCATATATAGGCAATAGAACGTGGATAGGCACATGAAACACATGTCAATACAGAAAGTGTCAGCAGCATCTATAATGTAAAGAATGAAGGAAGAAGAGAAGAAAGACAAAGGAGGAAAAAAACAAAGGAGGAAACAACAAAGGAGGAAAAAACACACTGGATGGCCAGTATTAATCTGGCCTCACAGTACTACTAGGTGAAGCAAGTATAGTAGTCCACTGGATCAGGGGATATGAACTTAATTAATGTCCTCCGAAGATGTTCCAGTTCAGTCGTTCGTTCATGCCGTTGGGGGATACTGTGTTAAGGACATAGATCCACTTGCTTTCACATCTCAATAGCTGGCCATCACGATCGCCCCCACGTATTGAAGTGGGAACGTGGTCAATCAGGATGTGTTTAAACTGAGCCAATGTATGTCCCTCTGCAAGAAAGTGACGAGCCACTGGTTGGTCAGCTACCTTGGATTTCAGAGCCTGGAACATCTTCGGAGGACATTAATTAAGTTCATATCCCCTGATCCAGTGGACTACTATACTTGCTTCACCTAGTAGTACTGTGAGGCCAGATTAATACTGGCCATCCAGTGTGTTTTTTCCTCCTTTGTTGTTTCCTCCTTTGTTTTTTTCCTCCTTTGTCTTTCTTCTCTTCTTCCTTCATTCTTTACATTATAGATGCTGCTGACACTTTCTGTATTGACATGTGTTTCATGTGCCTATCCACGTTCTATTGCCTATATATGGGCTGTATTGTGTACCAGTACATTTAACAATGTGTCCCCTTGTGTTATATGGCAGATCGCTGCATGGAGGGCCGGGGAGATCAGTCAGCGGCTCCATAGAGGCGGCCAGGTAGACAGACGCGTCGCCATGACCACGGGACGCGTCTCCATGGTAACGTATAAGGCAGTCGACTGACGTCACCGGAAGTGACGCAGACGCAGCTGCGGCAGGCGGAAGCGGATGCCGGTCCCGGCTCTCCAGCGGCACGATGGCTGTGTGCCTATTTAGGTAAGAAATCCATGTATGTTTGTCTTGCTAGTTTTGCATTTTCAGCATTGTTCATGCCTGCCTTGAAGACGGTGCTTGTAGCACCGAAACGTCGGCCTTGCTTAGGCATACTGTAACTTCCTAACATGCTCCAGTAAAAAATCTTTCTACTTTAATACCGAGTGCCGCAGTCTCCATCTCTACTATTCATCATTTACACTGAAGGCACCGAGGAGTTATCTTCTTCAGCACGGAGTGACGGTTCAAACCAGCCCTATATATATATATATATATATATATATATATATATATATATCTCCTATATAATAGCCCTGTGATTCTGTGCCTGGGTTTCTAACGCTGGGCGTGGCTAGGAGCTCTCATTGGGTTAGTGGCAGGTCTATCACACCCAGCCCACAGCTGATTGGGCGAGAAACGCCCTCCCACACAGGTTACATCCAATGGGAGGCTCTGCCCTTTGCCTGCTGTGTTTTCACAGAGCAGGATTAGCAATGGGACTGATGGAGCTGCAGCTACAGACCCACACCCCAAAATAGTCCCACTGCATCTGCAGCAACACACCCTCCAACAATTTACACATAAACATTGATGCAAATTCGAAAAGGGGGCGTGGCCACGAGTACAGCAGCGTGGCCACGCCCCTTTTCCATACTTTCAATGGAAGCTTGGAGAGTCAAAAAACTGTACAGACCATAAAAAAATAGGTCCTGTACCTGCCAAAAAGGTGCAGCTGGAGGGTATGCCACTCCATCTGCAGCAAGTCTCTGTGCTGTAGATAGGGGAAAAAACAATCCTTTTACTGCAGCGTCCTATGGGGTCATTCCAAGTTGATCGCTAGCTGCATTCGTTCGCTGTGCAGCGATCAGACAAAAACTCGGCACTTCTGCGCATGCGTATGCAGCGCAATGCGCACGTGCGGCTTACTATTACAACGAACAATGTAGTTTTACACAGGGTCTAGCGATGATGCTTTTCAGTCGCATAGGCAGCCGCAGAGTGATTGACAGGAAGAGGGCATTTCTGGGTGTCAACTGACCGTTTTCAGGGAGTGTTCGGAAAAACGCAGGCGTGGCTGGCCGAACGCAGGCGTGTTCATGACGTCAAATCAGGAACTGAATGGTCTGAAGTGATCGCAAGCGCCGAGTAGGTCTGAAGCTGCTCTAAAACTGCACAAAATTTTTTTGTACCCGCTCTCCGATCCCTTTGTTCCCACTTCTGCTAAGCTAAAATACACTCCCAGTGGGCAGCGGCATAGCGTTTGCACGGCTGCTAAAAACTGCTAGCGAGCGATCAACTCGGAATGACCACCAATGTCTTGCTGCCAGTCCACCTGCCCCCTTCGGCATCAACAATCCACACTCCCTAGCCGCGCCGCAGGTGGAACAAAAGCTGCTGCGGCCACCGGCATAGATGTGTATGAAAGCAGTGCAGCGGAAGACTTTCATAGGCCTCCCTGCGCCGCATACTCTCTGAGCCCCGGAGCCTGCTCTGCGTGTGATGTCACAGAAGTGCCTCCCCACCACAGCCGCACCCAGATCCCCAGAGGCCCTGACTCCGCAACACAGCACCTGGCTTGCCGGCCTGGAAGCCCCAAGATGGTTAATGTAGCGGATAGAGAGGGTGATATCGCGGAGGGTAATGTATGGACGCTGAATCAATGTAAAAGGTGACAGTGCTGTACACTGCAGTGGGTGTGCAGTCTGGGCCGGTGCTAGAGTGTTCGGTGCCCCCTGCAAACTATAAATTTGCACCCTTGCATACTTTACAAACGCACAGCGCACATAATGATCCCTGTAGTAGAGACACTTACACATGTAATGCCCCCTGTACCAGAGACGCTTACACATGTAATGCCCCCTGAACCAGAACCTGAACTATATACTAGGTGATTCATCGCGCCCTAAGGGCGCTCTTCACACCGTCGTAAGGGGCTACGCCCCGTTAACCCTTGTATATATATATTTATCAAGGGGTCCAGACCATGCATTCGCTCATGGTTAGGTAAATCAATGTGGTGGCTGGCCACACCTCCTCTGTAGACTGGCCACACCTCTAAACATGGGCCCCTACCGCTGCATTCCCCTGGTGGGCCCTTCACGCCCCAGTCCGACACTTCCCGCACCCCTGGAAGAGTGGGCAACCCTCCCGGATTCTGTCTACTTCTTAGTGAAGTGGGCAGAATGGGGAGTCAAATACTGTAAAATTGCGGTCCCTGTAAAGTGGAGCTGGACATAATGATGTGATTTTATGCAAATCGCATCATTCTAGACCCGCCCCTATGCAAATATGCTCTAAACGCGGCATTCCTCCGCAAGGGGCGGTTCCTAATGATGCGATTTGACCGGCCCCGCACCCGTCTCTGCCCACCTGCTTCTCCTCTCAGGGCATCTCCGGAGGTAGGTAACTACGATAAAGTGTACAGTACTTAGGGCTAGATACAGAGGTAGCAGTAGGTGTAGTAGTGGCTATGACTTTTGGTGCAGTTGCTACTGTGAAGTTATGCTAATGGGTGCCCTACTGAGACGCCCACTGGCTCCGGACCAAATCCGCTGCAGAGAGTTGAAATCTGCACCATCAAGTGGACATCAGCTGCACCATCGGACACTAGAATAACCCTAGGACATATTTATGCAATCCAGTACCCCCAATTCACATTATGGCATACAGTGTCCCCAGTTAATTTAAAACCACATTACAGCGATGCCCCCTGTTCATATTATGCCACACTATAGTACCTCCACTCCATATTATTCCACATTACAATAAGCAGGTAAAGGGGCATAACTAGATATATTGTAGGCCCCAAGGCAAATGTTTGTAAGGACCCCTATGCCATACTTGCCTACCCCCCCGGAATGGCCGGGAGGCTCCCGAAAAACGGGTGACCCTCCCGGCCCCCCGGAAGAGCAGGCAAGTCTCCCGATATCCGCGGGTCACCCCCTGCCCGCCGCCCACTTAACGAGTAAAGTGGGCGGTCCGGGCAGGCGATGACGCGATTCTTGTTGAATCGCGTCATCATAACCACGCCCCCTGCTGTATAATGCCGGTAATCGCGGCATTACACAGCGGGGGGCGTGGCTTAAATGATGCGGTTCAGAAGCCACGCCCCGTTCTGCCTCTGGTCCGCCTCCGTTCCGCCTCTGGTCCACCCCCCTGTCACGTCACCTCACTGCCCCCTCCCCCCCCCCCCTGCTGAGCCGACGGGCTGCTCTCTCCCGGAGAGAGCAGCTCAGAAGTCGACAACTATGCCCTATGCACCACCTAATGATGAAAAATGGGGTTTGGCTGTGCGTTAACCCATGATGGTGCCTTTTTCTCATTCAATTTTCACTGAGGACAAGTACACTGCCTGGAATTAACACACAACTTTATCCCCACCAGGGCTGTCTTAACAGCAGTGTAGGCCCCTGGGCACAGCAATGCACTGGGCCCCCTACCCATCCTCCAGCGGTAGGGGTGGGGAGTGCTATCAGCGGCAGGTTTGATGTCCGGCGGGTGGTAGGGGGTGTTCTATCTTCCGCTCAGCATGTAGGACCTGGAACAGTAATTTCTGCTAATTACTCCTTTACTGCACAGATGGGGCTAAACTGTAGAAGGGGGCATTGGGCTGAATGAAGGGGCCCTGGTACATGTCTTCCAGGGTGGTAGGGGGGTGTAATACGTAGGGAAGGAGTGGATAGTGGAGTGGGCTTAATATTTATCATTTTCAGGAGGGAGGGCAGCTTGCTTTAATGCAGATATCTCAAGTTCCTGAAAATATATTTCTTAGCTTTGAATGGGATAAAAACTAGACAGTCCCACCTTTCAGGAGGTTCTGGGGACTTGGGGATCAGAGATCAGGAGCCAGAGCAATTCACCAACGAAAATATAAAACTGCATATTAGGCGTGTGGAGCTGGAGCAGGGAGCAGCTGCTTGAAGGCTGATATCTCTAGTTCTGGGCATAGTAGAGACAAGCAGCCAGTGTCCAGCAAAAGGGGAGAGTCACAGCTTTTGGCTTATACCCTCAGAAAAACTCTAAGTCAGACAATATCCAAGATATTAAACTGGGAAGAGCAATTAACAGGCTTGGTTGGGGACCACTGCTTTCAAGTCAGATATCTCCGGTTCCCCAGGGCCGATTTTAAAAAATCTGGTACCCCTGGAAAGAGGGGACCCTCAGCTATCAGTCTAGGGCCCTTATACTCCTGGGGCCCTTGGGCAAGAGCCCATTGAGCCCATACGAAAAGACGGCCCTGATCCCCACCAGGGGCGGAATGGGAACAAAAAGCGGCCCTGGAAAAATTTGTACTAGTGGCCCCACATGGGCAGCACCAGAGGTGTAAGGTCTAGCTATGGGCCATGGCAGCAGCACCCTCCCCCCAAGACTTTCCAGATAGTGGGCATGTCCAGCATCAAGGGGGAAGTTAAAAGGAAATAAA
This sequence comes from Pseudophryne corroboree, assembly GCF_028390025.1. NCBI lineage: Eukaryota > Metazoa > Chordata > Amphibia > Anura > Myobatrachidae > Pseudophryne > Pseudophryne corroboree. The sequence goes on from NC_086453.1 coordinate 108,129,527, forward strand.
ATTAAATATTATGAGCACATTATATGATACACCTTTAGAATGTAGGAAACTATATAATTCTTTAGAAAGATATATTTTCTTGCTTATTACACCAACAGTATCCCAATCACTATTCACTCAATCTTATATGTCACCCAAGCAGGTAGACAGAGCATACACTAGATCATCTGCAATCACGGGCTAAGTGGCAAAGTAATTTTCATATAAGCAAATTATTTTGCATCTTATTCATTATGTCTATAAATAGGACCACATGTCCTCAAACAAAACAGGCCCCACGGGTGCGTCGGCCCACCGGGAATCTTCCCTGTAAGCCCTATGGCCAATCCGCCTCTGATCCCCACTAATTGAATCGGCCCCATAGACTAATATATTTAGTAGAAATAGTGTTTTACTACACTATGGCACTATGAAGTGAGTACATTTTAATGCTATTAGGCTCTGTATATTATCTAAGTGCATATTTATCAAAGTGTGATTAAAACTGAAGCATCACTTTAGCATTATTTCAGCGTTAAACTGAAGAAAACAGAAAGAGAACATTCTATCAATAATCAGAAACACTGAAGGACTGCTTTTAAACAACAAATGTGAGTTCACTTTTCACAACAAACACTTCCTGTCTGTATAACCTGGACACTCAGCACTGAACTCCCTGTTTTGAACACAGCAAGAACGTATCACTTCACCTGCACTTACTTGTATCTAAATTTCTAAATGCCCAGCTGTACCAATGTCATTTTACTGTACCTTTATATTTATACACTTGAAAGTCCTGTCTGTATTACCATTGCTTTTTTGCCTACCCTCACATACTCTCATTTCTAACACTGTCAATCTTAAAATTCAATTTCTGCACTCGTATAATCTACACTTTTATTTTGCCTGAAACTAAGGGCCTAATTCAGACTGGATTGCTGCAGCAGCAGCGATCGCAGTCTGAAGCCCTTTGCGGGGGCACTGCATGTGCGCACCCCGGGAGCCATGCACGTGCGCACCCCGGGAGCCCAGTGAGATGCTAACAGCATCTCAGGGCTGCAATCGCCTCTGCCTGATTGACAGGCAGAGGAGGTCGCAGGGCGGGACGGTGCGTGCCAATGATGTTAGAACGCATTTGGTGGGGAGCGGTCCAGACAACGCAGGCATGTACGGACCATTGCGGGGGTGGGCCGCGGAAGCTGCGTGACGTCACACGCAGCCGCTGTGACCCAGAACGTGGTGGGTAGCCGTCTGCCAGCGTAGCTAGGCTGCGCAGGCAGGTAGCTACTTGCCGGGTGCGAAAGCATCGCGGCTGTGCAATGCTTTTGCACCCTTGCGGGTGAGGGGGGATCGGGTCATCTCCTCCCCAACTTGATCCTACTACCCCACCAAACAGCTCTGCTCCCTCCCTCCTTCAGTTTAGGAGGCCATACTACCACCACACCCTCTTTATCCCTGCCATTCAAATTAATCTCACCTCAACGCTACAGCAACCTTGATAATCTCATTCACATATCTCCCACAAACTCTCTCCTGTGCCCTCTGGAATGCCAGATCTGTCTGTAGCAAACTGGTTCCTACCCATGACCTTTTCATCTCCAACTCTCTGAATCTCCTAGCCACAACAGAAACCTGTATTTCCCCCTCTGACACCACTTCTCCTGCTGCTTTCTCTACTGGTGGCCTCATATTCCCCACCCTGGCCATGGTGGTGCTGTTGGGGGGGCTTCTATCCTATGGCTACTCCTACCAACTCATACCACCAGAACCTTCCAGTACATTCTCTACATTTTAGGGCCATACTATACGCCTCTTCCAACCTGTTCACCTGCAGATAGCTTCATTTACCCCCCCCCCCCCCCCATCTTGGTGCCCTCACTTCCTCTTTTCAGACATTTTCTCCATTATCATAGGTGATTTTAACATCCCAATTGATATCCTCACAGAATCCTCTGCCTCTAAACTCTTTAACCTCATATTATCAGTTGGCCTCCTATGTGAGTGGCCACTTACTTGATCTGTTCTTCACCATTTCCTTATCCTCCCTGCTCAACTCACTTTGAGATCAAATTCTCTTTCTACTTCCTTCTCTGAACAAGCCATTTCCCTATACAATACCTCCCTTTACCTCTGCTCTTGACTCCAGTCTCAAGTTACCACTATTCACCCTCCCAGATCAACACCTCAACCCTGGCATTCCAAATTCACCAGAACTCTGCAAAAATGTTTATGTACCGCCGAGAGACAGTGGAGAAAATCCCACTCTAAGGCAGACTTCCTTCATTTCAAATGTATGCTCTCATTCTACAGTGCTGCCCTTTCCCTCTCTAAACAGTCATATTTCAAGAACCTCATCTGGGATGCAGTTACAATGTCGGCTGTCGGGATCCCGGCGTTCAGGATGTCGACACTAAAATCCCAACAGCCGACAGTGAAGCAGCCGGAATCCCGGCGCACCAGGGCTATTCCCACTTGTGGGTGTCCACGACACCCATAGAGTGGAAATAGATCCTCTTAGCGCTCTCCCCACTTCCGGTATTCTGGCAGGCGGGATGCCGCTGTTGGAATATTGACAGCTGCTATTCTGCCCGCCGGGATAACGTATGTAAGCCCCTCATCTCCCAGTCTCCATACCCACAACATCTCTTTGCCTCTACCCACAACCGCCTCAACTCCCCTCTTAACACTCTGAACTTGACTTTGTCACCTACTTCACATCCAAAATTTACTCCATAAATCAGAACATCACATCCCAACCCGTCCCCTCCTTTCTCTGACTACCCCTCTCCATCCATTTTACCAACACTGACTTTTTTCCCTGTATCTGGAGATGAAGTCATGGCCTTCTCTCATCCTATCCCTCTGCTCCATGCTCACAGTCTACCTCATCTGTGTCACCCCTGTCTGTCTGCCATTCCCAGTCAGAATGTAAGCCCTCTTCCCTTCTCCTACCTAAACTATCTTCTACTCCATACTCCCTACAATGGCACCTAAACAGGGAGGCCAATCCCGGGATCAGGATCGGCGTGATCCCAGGATTTAGGGCTAAAAACGGATGGTATTCAATACCGAGATTGGAGGCGCCAATCCCGGGGATTGAGGGATCAGCGTTGAGTGCTCAGACGCTGCCCGGCTTCCTCCTCCCAGCTCCTCAGTGCAGTGTGACGTGCATTGAGAGGCCACGCTGCGCCGTCACACGCCACTGGGAGCCACCGGGAGAGAACTTCTGATGTGTCCCACCCACCCCCGGTGTATGATGAGTTATGTGTGCGTGGCAGGGTGAAAGGGGGGGGGGGGCCACACAGAGAAACGCCAATACCGGGATTGACCATTTTTCAATCCCGATGCCCGGGATTGAAAAAATGTCCATGATTGACCTCCCTACACCTAACTCTCAGTTTCTGCCACCTTGATGCTTATTTCAATGTCATGTTCCCTGATGCAGAAATGTTTATATACTATGTTCTTGTCCTATATTTTCTTGTACTGTAAATTGCTGTTTTCTTGTTTTACTCATTTGTTTATGTACTTTGTTAGATGCTGCATATCCCTTGTGGAGCCATATAAATAAATAATAATAATAATAATAATAATAATAATATTATTATTATTATTATTATTATTATTATTATTACTGTTATTGTTGTTATTATTATAAGTATTACTAGTATTTTTGACATGTCATTCGCCAGGTCGGTAGCCGCTACATTATTTGTAATTTTTCCTCCTTATAGTAATGCCCCTTACACAATATGCAACACACCGTATTGCCCATTATACAGATGGAGCTGCTGCGGCCCGCTCCCCGCACGGTCCGGCCATGCCTGCGTTGGCCGGATCGTGCCCCCAAAATGTGCCGCCCCCTCCCGCCCAGCTACCACCTCTGCCTGTCAATCAGGCAGAGGCAATCGCTAGGGATCAACGGCCTTTGGCCATCCGGCATGCGCCGGCGCATGCGCTGTTCTGACCACCTATGTTAGGGCCGGTTCTGGGCGGCAATAGGGGGCGTGGCTTCCTACAGGGGGCGTGGTCATTTACGCCCCCTGTACAGACTGAAATGATGTGCGGTGCGTGATGACGTCATCGCGCACCACACAGTAAAGGACCTCTCCACAAGGGGAAACTAGACGCGTACGCGGCTAGTTTCCCCTTCACAGCGGCAGCGGGGGGGGCAGCGGCCAGCGGCAGCAGGCGGGCAGCGGGGGGCACACAGCAGCAGCGTATCTTGCCCTGGTGCGGCGCCCTCCGGATGGCGCCCTGTGCCCTCCGGAAGGCGGCGCCCCGGGAAAAAGTCCTGCTTGCCCGTGGCAAGATCCGCTACTGTCCTATGTGTCTCAGTGTTTAGCCCCTTCTCATTCTCTTATTGTAGCCGTTATTGCTCTCAGATACACCTGTCGTATTTCACTAGCTTTCTTTAATCTCTGTGCCTCCGCAGTTCGACCTTTTCCTGTCCAGCATTTTCTAGTCGTTATCTTTTAGTCTTTTTCTATGTCTTTCTCTTTATCGCATTGATTCAGGTCACTTGGGCTTAAGCTCGTACTACCACCAGAGGTGTAAATCCTGGTTGCATCCCAGCACCGGTAGGTACGTTCCACCTTATGGGAATAGAGGCTATTATAGGCAAGAAGTCCCGCTGGTGAGTTCTACGAATCTCAATCTTGGGTGTACAATGGTCACTGCCCAGAAGAGCTTCAGCAAGCCAATCTTTCTTGGAAAGAAGAGTCTACAGTCGTAACAAATGCCCATTATACAGTATGCGACACACCATAGTGCCCATTACACATTATGCCACACCATAATGCTTATTACACATTATGCCAAACATCGTTATACCCATTACACAATACGCCACACACCATAATGCCCATTACAAAATATGCCACACACTGTAATGCCCATTACATATTATGCCACACACTGTTATACCCATCACACAATATGCCATACACCATAATACCCATTACACATTATGACACACACCATAATGCCCATTACACATTATGCCACACAACATAGTGCCAATTACACATTATTCCACACACCATAATGCCCAATACACATTATGCCACACATCGTGATGCCCATTAGACAATATGCCACACACCATAATGCCCACAATATGCCATACACCATAATGTCCATTACACAATATGCCATGCACATTATGTCACACACCATAATGCCCATTGCTCATTATGCCACACACTGTAATGCCCATTATGGGATGGGTTTGGGATACCGGCGGTCAGCATACTGACACTGGGATCCTAACTGGCAGAATTACGGCAAGGAGGTGAGCGCAACTAAGCCCCTTGCGGTGGCTTGCTACACTCGCCACAGGTTCTATTCCCACTCTATGGGTGTCGTGGACACCCATGAGTGGGAAAAGCCCTTGGCCCACTGCCGGCATTTGCCGGCGTTGGTATGCTGACCGTGGGGTACCCCACCAATGGGACCATGACTACATTCCTCCATTACACATTATGCCACACACAGTTATGGCCCTGACACCATTTTATGTCCCACACACAATAATGCCCTTCTAATTACTTTTAAATTACCTGCTCATTGTCAAGGGTCTCATGGTCGTTACCAATGGTTTCATGCTCTGGGTTTTCATACTCGTTGCCAGGGGCTTCATGCTCATTTACAGGGGTTTCCTGCTCATTGCTCATTGCTAGGGTTCTCATGGTTCTATCAGGGATTTCATGCTTGTGCCAGGGGTCTCATGCTCATTGTCAGGAGTTTCATGCTCGTTGCTAGGGGTTTAATGCTCATTACCAGGGGTTTCATGCTTTGGGTTTCATGCTCTTTGCCAGGGGTTTCCTGCTCATTGCCAGTGGTTTACTGCTCATTGCCAGGGGTCTCATGCTTATTGCCAGTGGTTTCCTGCTCATTGCCAGGGATCTCCTGCTTGTGTCAGGTATCTCATGCTTATTGCCAAGGGGTCTCATGCTCGTTGTCAGGGTTCTCCTGCTCATTGCCAGGGGTTTCATGTGCATTGTTAGGGGTGAGGGTAGGTGCGGGTGTAAGGAAGTATAACAATAGCCCCCGCAGTGGCTTTAGGGGGCGCTTCCACTGGTAGAAGTTTAAAAAAATACTTTTAAAAATGGGCACTGCCTAAGAGGAGACAGACACTAGAGGGCAAGTAGTACCTCTAGCATCTGTCTCCTCCTAAGTGGCAGCCATTTTTTGAGGGTTTTTTAAACTGCTACCAGTGGAAGGGCATCCGCAGCTGCTGGTGCTCTCAAGCTACTGTGGGGCTGTGTAGGCTATTGTTATGCTTCCTCATGCCCACGCCCACCCTCCCAAAGAGAAATAACTTTGCTGGTGCCGGTGGCCAGGACGTTCCAGACCGCCATTCCAGGTGACGTCAGTTTTCAGAACACCTTCAGGAACTGCGTTCCGGACGAAAAATAGCCCTGATTGTAGTACCCTAATCCAGGACTGCAACAATCTCAGCCCCTGGACACTCAACACAACAAGCACTAAATCAGGATGACCTGAAATGTTCAAAAGCATCTTAATATGTAAGATTAGTAATGCCTGAAGTTTCTCGTCATCCAAATAACCCACAGTTTCTCTACTACATTTTGGTTATTTCTGCCCAACAGGGCCACCCAGAAACTCTTTCATCAGTCCTCACTTCAAAGGAAATCACTAATAAATTCCACACTTTGGATATTCTGTTTCATTCCAGTTGCACTCATTTTAAAATGATATGCAATTTATTGCTGTCAGAGGACAAGAATCTAAACAGTCTGCTTTTACCAAAATACTACAACATGGTATGAAGTGAATTGCACAGGGTGATGGTGACCTATTTAAAGAATTAGGTATAAGTGGAGATAGGATAAACTGTAACACAAAGTATTTTCTGAAATACTGCTAGCACCATGCATTATTGTTTGTTAGATCCAGGGCTGTGTAGCATTCTCACCCTGTGCCAGCCCCCTGAACATGTGATGTCATGACATTACAACAATGGAGCAGTACCGTCTGGCCCAAGGCAAAGCCAAGCACCCCAAGGACTCTCCATATGTTAGCTATTTAAGCTGTAGGTTGACTTTCTAGGTACAACCTGCATGCCAAATGTGGCTATAGTACTGCCCTTAAGGCCCTGCACCCTGGGCAGTGGCACCGCTTGCCCACCTCTAGTTACAGCCATAACCATTATGGCAGTAATATAACTACATAGGCCTGAGACATGTTATAAGCTTGATTTCTGTGATGTAACTGGTTTCTAGTAGCATTTTGGGGTTTTATTTACACTGTATTTTTAAATTGTTTAGAAAAATTGAGAGGGATGCAGGATTAGGAATATTCTAGTGAATAATGTTTAGTGATATCACACACCATTAGTAATGCAATACTGTAAATATGTTTCAGTGCAACTAGCACAATTTCTGCAAAGGTGAACAGCCTCCCTAGTACAGTCAAAGAGGAGCAATAGCAGGACATAGCCAATTGGGATGAGCGTTTAGAAGAGGGACATGATTACAGTCACAGTGATGTGGATATGATTCCCTACATCAGCGGTTCCCAACCTTTTCACCATTGAGGAACCCCTCTAGTAAGCAGAGACTGCCTCACTTCTCTGATGTTTTTAGCATGGTGTGTTTATTATCAGTTCAATAAATTGCAGTTGTTTATTCTGGTACTCTATGATTCCTCCTTACTGCCTTACTCAGGGCCGAAACTAGGATTTTTGGCACCCGGGGCAAGGCAGCAATTTGGCGCAGTCGGGAGTGGGGGAGACATGCTGGCATAGGCGCCGATTACATGGGTGCTCCCGGGCCCAAGCACCCACGGAAAATGATGAGCAGCCACAGAGCGCCCGCCGTCGATCTTTTCCCCCGTGTCATAGTACAGGGGGCAGAGTTTCGCAGAATGACGCGTTTGCGTTGTGACGTCACGAAGCAATGCGTCTTTCACTAAACTATGCACCCCCCCAAGCAAAGTACAATGGAGGAGAGGGAGTGAGCAGGGGACATTGCGGGAACTGTCGGACGGGCTGGCTGTACACACCCCTGACAACGAGCATTACCCCTGGCAAATAGCATTACACACCCCTAGCAACTAGCATTACACACCCAAGGCAACTAGCATTACCTCTGGCAACTAGCATTACACACCCCTGGCAATGAGCATTACACACAGGCGTGTTCAGGTGCTTTCAGGGAGGGTATGTAACGTCAGCTCCTGCCCCGATCAGCCAGATTCTATCGCACTGGAGGAGTAAGTCCTGGGCTACGTACAGACTGCACAAAGTGAATTTTAGCAGCTCAGCATACACACAGGAATGCACACTTGCACAGCGAATATACACTCCCCCTGGAGGTGGCGACTATCTGAACGCAGGACAGAAAAATTAGCAGCCCAGCGATCAGGTCTGAATGACCGCCTTTGTCTGTTGGATAGTGATATCACTCTGCCTCTCAGGAAGAAGGGGAGCCGCGTTTATCACCTGCTACTGCTGATGGTGCAGCACGGGCAAGACTCAAGAGCTTTCAAGCTGGCAACTGATTGCTGTGGGAGCTGTGGTCAGAGGGACTGATTCAGATATGGACGCAAATGGCGTTGCAGCTGTAAATCCGTATTCAATGGTTGTGTGAAAATATGTAAATGTTACATTAAGATCCACTTCCTTGATCTTGTATTCACCAGGCTCTGCTCAGTTTCTAAATTCACTAATACTCCTTTCCCTATATCAGATCAGAACCTTATCACCTGCATGCTCTCCTCCATTACTTCAAACTCTATGACACTGAATCAAGCAAGCCAATCTAACCTGCAGATATACTAACGATATTAAATTTTTAACCTTTACTTCTCCTAACTCTGCTGTATCCCACCTGAACCAGACTCTAGAGAGAGCCCTTGATGAAGTGGCTCCGGCTACCCATCACTCTCCACGTAGACTTAGATGCCAACCGTGGCATTCTAAATCCAGAAGACACCTACAAAAACTTTCACGTAAAGCAAAATGTCAGTTGTCTAAATCTTGGAATCCAGATAACTTCCTCACTTATACCACCTACCACTCCTATCATAATTCCCTGGACACTGCCAAACAAACATATTTCCAATCTCGCATCTCCTCTCATGCCACCAACCCCAATCGACTTTTTAGCACATTTATATCACTTCTTTACCCTCCCTCACCCTCTAACTACTATCAGTGCCCAGGAACTTGCTGCCTTCTTCAAGGACAAGATTGATTAAATCCAGGATGAAATGGTATGCTCTTCCTCAGCCAGTGACCTGCTCAATTCCCTATCTGAACCCTCTGGTACTTTCTCTTCATTTTGATCTCACAAATGAAGATGAACTATCAACACTCTTCTCATCTGCCTACTCTACTACTTCTCCTCTAGATCATATACCCTCACAAGTCAGTAAAACTGTCTCCTGTGCTTAACCCAACCCTTATCTAAAATCTGTAATTTATATCTCTGTCTACTGGTATCTTTCCTTCTCTGTTCGAGCATGCAGTGATTACTCCCACTCTTAAAAAGCACTTCTGACCTAAACTCTACTTGAGAGTCTCACCTACACTCACCTCACACACTTTCTTAACTTCCACAACTTATTGGACCATCTTCGGTCAGACTCCTAACGCTCCACAAAGTCAGCACTGACTAAAGTAGTGAATGATCTGGTTGCTGCTAGATTCAAAGACTATTACTTTTTATTCTTCTTGATCTCTCTGCTGCTTTTGACACTGTTGACCACTCTCTTCTCATACTAATACTACAATCACTAGGCCTTCAGGATACAGCCCTTTCTTGGTTCTCATTTTACCTATTTAATCACTCATTCAGTGTTCGCTTCTCCGATTCGCTACCTCTATCACTTGGAGTACTGCAAGGCTCAGTCTTAGGCCTTCTTCTTTTCTTAATCTATAGCCAACAGTGGGCGGTATTTTCGGTATAGGTATACCCGTGGAAGCAAGACCATGTGGGTTGGAAAAGTATCGTCAGGGTATTGTGCTCATATCATCCAGCCCGATACTTGTACTGAGCAGATGGGAGAACTAGGGATTGGTTTACTTGGAAAGTTTGCAATATGGTGATGTTACATTTTGTCCCCTATGTTCTCCCAGATGATGCCTATTTCATATGTGGGAGGAAAGCGTACAAGTGGCTTGCCCCGAGCTCAGAGGGATTGTGTTATATTGGGAGAGTACTACCGGAGGTCATGACCATAACCCATGATAAAATGAGAGATGTTCACCACAGTGCTCAGGCTCCTTATACTCATACTCACTATGAACACATCATCAAGAGACACCTCATAGATAGGGCAGAGCACGCAGCCTCTGATTTGATCCATGAATCCACCGGGATTCAGTTCCTTCTCGCATTAGACATCACCCGTACTGCCAGAGGAACTATAAATTATAGGTATATCCATGCGCTAGTGAACTTGATAGATAATATCACTGAGATGTATGATGACACCTTCAGGTATACGGGAAGGGAGTTACAAGCCTACACGAAGGAAGTGTTTCAGCACAGGATGGTCCTTAATTATGTCACAGCCGTGACAGGTGGGTACTGTGTTACTCTGGCAACTCAATATGGCGTGAAGTGCTGTACATATATCACGAACAGCACTGACGACCCCACGGAGATCATCGATCAGAAGATGGATGAGATCTTTCAGTTGAAGTGGGAGTTCAGGAGGAAGCACAACCTTACCTTAGCGACTGTGAGTAATGAACTGACCGACTGGGTCTCATGGTTGAACCCACGCAAATGGTTCTCAGGTTTAGGAGAGTGGGCTCAAAATGTCATTATGATTGTGGGGAAGTTTCTCCTTTGTATTCTGGGAGTCATCAAAATTATTGGTTTGATATTTAGATGTGTTCAAAATCTAACACGGCGAAAGCACGGCACAAATTTGATTAGTCTAAGGAGCGAGGGCGCTGTTACAGCAGCAGATTTAATTTATGATCCATCCATAGAGACAGCGTTATGATAAGGATTGCAAATTAATTTCATGGCCTGTTTCTTTCACCCGTTTTTCTTTGTCTCCCCCTCTGCCCAGATACATCCAACTGGAAAATATGTCAGCCCTACCCAAAATGTTTAAGTGAATGTATTTTTATATATGTGTCTTATCTTCATCTCTTCAACCTCCAGTTAATGGCACACATAGTCGACAGGTGATATCCACATATACTAGCACTCACATATGTTCCCCCTCCATGTATCATCAACTAAATGTGCACCCCATTTGTTGGAACAAGAAGCCGAAAAGAGCTCGGTAGTGTTTGTTGGCCCATTTACAGACCCTTAGTACGGGATGAGAAGGATTTAATGTATACTTCGCAATACCTCGAAGCTTATTTAAAACATATACGGCACGATGATACATGCCCCTCAGACGTTGATTCATACCTACATGCTTTTTTACTATCCCACCAGGCTATACATTTTTCCACCTACAACTCTCCCCGATCATCCAAGCTTTTGGATATATTGTATAGGTAATATTTTTTTTTCTTGTTTATTGATTCGTTAGTGGCAGTTATTGATGACTGCCAAAGGGTGGACTGTCAAAGTCAGAAAATATTACAGTACACACATTATGTACAAACCCCACATAGATGGCCTCCGTGTGCATACTTATTCGGCCGTGCGTGCACATATTCGCAATTTGCGTATGGTCGCTCCCGCGGTCCTGCGCATTAGAGCGTGGTATGAGTAATTACAGTGGAATTTGTACTCGCATGGAAAAGCCACAAAGACATATCATATATCTAATCCACATATTGCATAAATCACCCACTGTCTGCTTTCTCTTCTAAATAGCATGAAGATGGGTCACCCATAAATTATACTCCCAGAGACTCAAATACAATGGCCTTATTTACACAAAGCTTTGAAATTCTATGAAGAAGGCAAACACCTTTGTTTACTCCTATTGTTCTAGGGTAGGCCAGTTTCTGTTGAAGACAATAAAACACTGGATTGTAATTGTCTTATCTAAGGACGGGGCAAACAAGAAATACAATATCCAGGAACCTAGCTTGGCTGAGGAGAAACTCAATTAGCAATAGCTAACAAAATTACAAACCAGACATTTAGAAATCTGAGGTAATAATATTCATAGTCTAAACTCTTGGAGATATATACATTTGTATACCACAGAGCTGAGCCTTGTTGTTTTTGCCGCGAGTGCTGCCAAACTTCTTGATCTATATATATATATATATATATATATGATTCCTAACAAATTGTAATAGCAGGAGTATGTGTGTGTGTATATATATATATATATATATATATATATATACATATATATATGTATATGTGTATATGGATATATGTGGATATATGTGTATCTTGAGGATGGAAATAGATAATCATATCATGTGTGGGATCATATTGTTCAGAGTCACGTAAATATTAATCTGGTGGGAATAAGAATATTATCATATATTACAACGTTAAGTTATTAATAATACCAGATTTATGTATGATTAATGTGATGGGTTTAACTGGTCATGGGCGGGAACTCAGATGCAAACAACAGAAATCACATCTCAAGCCTTAGCCATCGCCCACATCTTGAGCTAACCAATGATCCCCGATGCACAGGATATGTCCCACCCCCGAACCAATGGAAGAGCACACAGTGTCTATTGTATTATGTTTTGATCCACTGTATAAAGAGCCAGCTGCATGCCAGGTCACTATCACAGACTCTTAAGGTCATCTACCCTGATGACTGAGGACCAGACTGGGAAGTGCAGGCGAAACCAAACACGTATGTACCATTGACTGTAGCCATTATTCTATTGTATTGTATTGTTTTGTTATTGTAACCCCCTTTCAGTAATTATATGTTGGTGTGTCGGAACCCGGCATTTTAAATACAATCTGGTGTCATGTTTCCTTTCCCTGCTAAGGTTATAAGTGTATTACAATCACATGTGTAGCTGCTAAGGGCTCACGGAGTATCTTTGGGTGTGTACGCACTGAGTGTACTTTGTACAGCCAGCGCGGCGTTTGTACGCAAAGTACGTACACGGTACGGGGCTCTGTATGCTAATGGTGTAATAAGTACGTAGGTTAAGGATTGAGGATAGCGGCCGCAGTGGCTCCATTTAAAGTGTATTAAATGTCTTTTTAAAGTGTTGCTTTTAGTCCTGTAAGTAAACCAGCATTTACAATGGCATGGCTTCTGTCATGGAAAAAGTGAGTGGGCTCTTTTTTTGGTGTCTGGGAGAATTATGTTGAGACATTTCATCTCTTTCTATAGAGAAAGATCTAGTATAGCGTTTGTATGACCACTTGGTATGAAATCAGGGTACTAGATGTGCAATTTGGTTTTCCGAAAACTGAACACCCCTGAACTTGGCGATACTGAGTGAATCCAATCCCTGGCCCAGGTTTTCTCACCAGGCTAGGATTTCAATCACAGGGTTGTAGTATGAGTGGCCAGCATACCGGCACCAGGATCCCGACTGCTGGCATACTGACAGCTGGGTGAGCGCTTATGAGCCCCTTGCGGGCTCGCTGCACTTGCCACGCTATTTATTCTCCCTCCAGGGGGGTCGTGGACCCCCAAGAGGGAGAATATGTGTCGGCATGCTGGTCGGCGGGATCCCGGACGGCGGTATACTGATGACCACCCAATCACAGTGTTAAATTAAAACGTGTGTTGTTCAGGCACTATTAAAAAATAACATTCAGTAGGTGCCATCGGCACTAATAGTGATGTGAGTCAATGTGGATTTATCGATAGAGGAGCAGGAGCAGCATCCCAGTACTAGTGCTTTGGCTGCTGACAGTCATGATAGTACGAAAAGGAAGGGGGGAATGTTCCTGCACAACCTATTAAGGAATAGTAATAATTATTATAAACCAGAAATCTGGGAGATAATTAGGGAGAATGCTCCAAAAACAAATTGTCCTGCTGGTGGTGCTACCCGAGGTCAAGTAACAAATAAATCACAAAGAGAAGTTGTTCCTTGAAAGGAGTCAAGGAACCAAGGAGTAAACCTCTTTGTGGGGGCACTCTTATTCTACTGTTTTAAGTTTAAAACATAACTTTTATTTAGTCAAGTTAAAAAATATATAATTTACAACCTTTCCCAAACGGGGTTTATTTTATATAAATTTAAATATATTTGAGACAATTAGGCTCAAGAACACACTAGATATACTCCTAGATGAGAGTTCTTTGTCCTAATTGGTCAGACCTCTAAATATGGGTCACGGGTGAAAATATATAGTGTGTTGTATAGAAATAATGAAAATTAAGCAATTTTTCAAAAAACAATTAAATTTATGAAAAAGGGGTCAGAAAATAGTAATCTAACCACTACGGCACGTCAAAATTCCTAGCGGGATGATCTGCCTACAGTTTGCTGCTAATTGAAAAGGAAATAGGGATTATGTAATGTCTAAGTAGTATAACGGTTTGTGTATATGCTAGAGAGAAGGCTGGATGCACTATATAGTGTTGGTACTAATGGTTAGGGTATCTTTCAGGATACAGTTGTCCAGGTGTCAGGTATCGAAGTATGCACTAATCATCAACACTAATTGGGTTAAACACACAAACCGCTAATAATAATAGTGTATCTCCCAAAATGACATAGCAATTGTACATATCACTCCTGTTAAAAATAGAATCCCACAGGAATTGGTAATGGTTTTATAGCGGAGAAATGTTCCCAGGTACCTGTAAATAAATAAAGCATGCATCCACTTAATTTGTAGCTGATCACTGTCCCTGCTGAGAGCAAAAAAAACATCAAAACAGGCCTTATGGGTCAGAACCTTCTTGTAATGAAATCCTAGAATACAAGCATATTTACAAATAGCAAGAGGCTTTTACTGTGAATGACTGTTTTCCTGTATAGAAAAAAGGGAAAAAGAAGAGAAGAAATGTACTCCACAATGATTACGGCAATTTGCTTATGGCCTCAGTTGTAGCGGAAGATATTTTGTCTCCTAGCAATGAACTTTCATTGGGGATATGGCAACATGTGGTTTTCAGCAAAAAAAGAAAGAGTTAACAGGGTAATGTCGATCTTCCTGTAAATAATATTATGGGATGCAGGCATAAAATCAACAGAATAGATTTTTCACACTGGAAATACAACTCCAATAAACATAGTGGGGGGTTCCCATGTGTGTGCGGGCACACAGTGAATGGGAGGTGAGAGAGTTAACCAGACGGCAACGGGCTGAAGAAAGGAAAAAGTGTTTCTACTGTCATCCGCTACGGCACCCTGCAGCCCTGTTGACCTTATAGTCAGCGCAGAGCTAGCAGGTACCGCCGAGCAGATGATGAGAGCGCACTGAAATACCTAGCGGGGAGAGAGTATCCCCGTGGGCAGTGGCTGCGGCAGGCGTCTCGGTCTGTGCCGAGGTCCGGACCCAGTGACGTATCTCGGGATTCCGGAAGTAGCGTCATGTGACGCTCAAGAACAGGTGCTGGACGTACGTTTCACCCTCAAAACGGGCTTGATCACCATCTGCATCTGCACCTCCCATTCACTGTGTGCCCGCACACACATGGGAAGGCAGCAGAAGTTGGCCAGACACACGGGACGGGCTTCTATACTGTCTATAGCAGGGGATCATTAAGATATTCAAAACGTTAGTGAAATTATTTCCCCCAAATTATTTCCCCCACTATGTTTATTGGAGTTGTATTTCCAGTGTGAAAAATCTATTCTGTTGATTTTATGCCTGCATCCCATAATATTATTTACAGGAAGATCGACATTACCCTGTTAACTCTTTCTTTTTTTGCTGAAAACCACATGTTGCCATATCCCCAATGAAAGTTCATTGCTAGGAGACAAAATATCTTCCGCTACAACTGAGGCCATAAGCAAATTGCCGTAATCATTGTGGAGTACATTTCTTCTCCTCTTTTTCCCTTTTTTCTATACAGGAAAACAGTCATTCACAGTAAAAGCCTCTTGCTATTTGTAAATATGCTTGTATTCTAGGATTTCATTACAAGAAGGTTCTGACCCATAAGGCCTGTTTTGATGTTTTTTTGCTCTCAGCAGGGACAGTGATCAGCTACAAATTAAGTGGATGCATGCTTTATTTATTTACAGGTACCTGGGAACATTTCTCCGCTATAAAACCATTACCAATTCCTGTGGGATTCTATTTTTAACAGGAGTGATATGTACAATTGCTATGTCATTTTGGGAGATACACTATTATTAAAAGCGATTTGTGTGTTTAACCCAATTAGTGTTGATGATTAGTGCATACTTCGATACCTGACACCTGGACAACTGTATCGTGAAAGATACCCTAACCATTAGTACCAACACTATATAGTGCATCCAGCCTTCTCTCTAGCATATACACAAACCGTTATACTACTTAGACATTACATAATCCCTATATCCTTTTCAATTAGCAGCAAACTGTAGGCAGATCATCCCGCTAGGAATTTTGACGTGCCGTAGTGTTTAGATTACTATTTTCTGACCCCTTTTTCATAAATTTGATTGTTTTTTGAAAAATTGCTTAATTTTCATTATTTCTATACAACACACTATATATTTTCATCCGTGACCCATATTTAGAGGTCTGACCAATTAGGACAAAGAACTCTCATCTAGGAGTATATCTAGTGTGTTCTTGAGCCTAATTGTCTCAAATATATTTACATTTATATAAAATAAACCCCGTTTGGGAAAGGTTGTAAATTATATATTTTTTAACTTGACTAAATAAAAGTTATGTTTTAAACTTAAAACAGTAGAATAAGAGTGCCCCCACAAAGAGGTTTACTCCTTGGTTCCTTGACTCCTTTCAAGGAACAACTTCTCTTTGTGAGTCATGATAGTACTTCAACATCTACTAAAGGTGGTCCAGGTGGCACAAAGTTTAAGAAAGTGCACCTGAAATCTAAACAATATTTCACAATTATAAAAAAAAACCATCAACTCAAAAGGGAAAATTTACTGCAAAAAAATGTAAAATTGCCAACATTCCATACACCACACGCAGTGGCAAGGAAAGGCTCAGGTCACGGCCTTATTATGCAAATGGTGGTCCTGTAAGTGCTACTGTTGTTTCGTGTTTTAGAATGCTTATTGCGGAAGCCACAGTCAAACACAGGCAATTTCTTCTACAACCTTATATGATGATACAACACCTTCTGTCTCTGAGTCTAGAACAGTGGTCACCTGTAAAACAGACTAATCAGTTCCCAAAAAAAGAAGTACACTTTAGCTTAAGAACAAACTGTGTGTTCACAAATCCCTGAGAAGAATCTAGGAGTGTCCATGCTAGCTATGTGTGAGTCTGACATTCCTGACACTGTACTCATAGAGAAGCCTCCTTCCACCATTTCTTGATCTTCTGAACATGAGCCGTACAAGCAAATATGCTGACATAGAAATAGAGGATGCTACTGTGGAAGCACAAAAGGATGAAGGGGATATTTGTGTAATATCTGACACTTATGAGGATGCTGATGATGAGGATGTTTGTGTAAGTCAGACATCAGTGCAGCAGTTCTTGCCCATGATAAAAAAGAAGGCCATTGTCATGCATAGGCATAAGACCAACAGAGTCACCTTTTGTGTGTAGAATTATTTTTACCCAAATCCTGACATTTATGAAGACATATGTTTCATTTGTGAGGCCAAAGTTTGTAGAGGTAGGGATGTTAACCATCTAGGCATGTTCTCCATGTTATGTAGGTTGTAGTAAGTTCATGCAAGTTATTTATCAAAATCTGAAAAATCCAGTAAAATAATAGCAAGCAGTCCAGTATCAACTTACAAGCAGTTAGGACCAACACATGCAACCTCCTCATTAATGATCGGAGGTACTCCTTCCAAAAAATTATTTTGTGGGGGCCCAAACAAAAGTGTCAGTCCCTGTCATTAAACTGCTTGGTGTGCTAAACTGTGCATTTCCTTTTTAAATTAAAATACAACATAAGGGTGGGTGGAAGGGACCAAGGGCAATTCCATCTTGTACCACTTGTAGAGAAGATTTAGGAGGAAAAACATGGTGTTATTCCTCACACTCAGACTCTCTGGGGCACATCATAAATGTACTACAGAGGTGTGTTACACAATTAGGAAGGGGGGTTGGGCAGTATGGACGACAGGTCTGCCTCCTAATATTTGTTAGTGTAAGTGGCTGATTTGGAGTTTACAGCTCTGCAGTGCAAGTATTTTCTTGGCTTCTTTTTCAACCCTTGTCAAGTTTCCTTGGCTGTTAACATTATATTATTTTACGGCCTTTTCTCTGCCCCATACACATGGGGAGATATGTGTACTGAGCGATCTATCAATGACCGCTCAGCAAACATCTCCCCCCCCCTTCCCCCCAGTGGTGAAATGAGCGACCTGCTAGATTGTGCATGCAGTCCAATCTAGCACATGCGATAATGATGCGCGGGGCCGCGCATCACTATTGATGTGGAGCATACACACGGAGAGATCCGTGCTTAACTTCTAAGCAATCTAGTCAGATTGCTTAGAATTTAAAGAAAAACAAAAAACAGTGTGTGTGTGCGTATTGTTTGATTAGAGCAGCTGGAAAAAATCAGGGGTTTGTGAAATCTAGGGAGGCCAATCCCGGGGCATTTTTTCAATCCCGGGATTCGGGATTGAAAAATGCTCAATCCCGGGATTCCCGGGATCCCAGTAGGGATCAGTGTAGGGAGCAGAGAGAGTATATGTGGAGGGCAGCGAGGGGTGGAAGGCAGCGAGGGAGGGAGGGTGGATGTAGGGAGCAAGGCAGGGTGGGTGTAGGGAGAATGTAAGGAACAGGAAGGGAGGGTGGGGGTAGAGAGCAGCGGGACAGTGGGTGTGTAGGGAGCATGTGAGGAGCAGGAAGGGAAGGTGGGTGTAGCGAGCAGGGAGGATGTCAGGAGTAGAGAGAGAGAGGATGTCTGGAGCAGTGAGGGAGTGTGGCTGTAGGTAGTGATAGTACTTACTAATTGGGCGGGCCGCGGGCAGCAGCCATGGACACACACACTGACCGCGCTGGCCGCATTTCAAATGTAGCGCTGGCCGCCAGCCAGTCAGACCTGGCAGTCCGGCAGCCAATCAGGTGCCGCGGCCGCTGCCACGTCCCTGATTGGCTGCCGGTCTGCCAGCTCTGATTGGCTGGCAGCCGGCGATACATTTGAAATGCAGCTAGCGCGGTCAGTGTGTGTATGCAACTACCTCGCTGACAGCCGGGCAGCGCTGAGCTATAGTGCTCAGCGCTGTCCGGTAAAAACTGCGCATGCGCACTCTAATCCCGTGAATCCCGGGATAGGAAGCTCCAATCCCGGGATTCAAATCCCGGCATTTTTGGGCCCAAATCCCGGGATTGGCCTCCCTAGTGAAATCCCTGTTGTGTACACTAGGTACATGTAACCATAAACCAAAAAATAACCAGCGCTACTCAATAAAAAATTGATGCTAGACGGTGTACATAAAAATTTAATACTTTTAATTACTAAGTGTAATATAAGAATAAAATTGGTGTTCAGGTATATATTAATAATAACTTTTCATTGCATATCTAACTCCAGAATATATTCACCATATGGACTTTGGACTTGTCTCCAGATTCCTCCTATAAGTACAAGGGTGGCTGGCGTTGCCCAATGTGATATGTCCCCAATAGATGAGCATGTAGCAATGCCCCAATGGGAGGTGCCCTCAGGAGCATATGCTCCTGAGGAAGCTGGGGTACAACAACCCAGGGAAACGCATTGAGCCAAGAAGGATTCTGTTATTTTCATTGCGGACTCCACATCAGCACCTGAAGGACTTTAATGGACATCACATTCTCTTCAGCAGCAAACTCCCATTCATTTCTGCACAGACTGTGGACACCCCTAGGGCACCTACCATTGGGACATTGCTACATGCTCATCTATTGGGGACTGTATCACATTGGGCAACGCCAGCCACCCTTGTGCTTATCGGAGCAATCTGGAGACAAGTCCAAAGTCCATATGGTGAATATATTCTGGAGTTAGATATGCAATGAAAAGTTATTATTAATATATACCTGCACACCAATTTGATTCTTATATTACACTTAGTAATTAAAAGTATTACATTTTTATGTACACCGTCTAGCATCAATTTTTTATTGAGTGGCGCTGGTTATCTTTTGGTTTATACTTAGAATTTAAGCACTGATCTCTCCGTGTGTACCCCCCTATAGTTGTGATTTTCTTTTAAATGTATGTAATTTTCTAACTTAATCAATGACATTAATACATTTTAATCAATATTAATCAATCATTGCTTTACCTGCCTTCTACTACATTCTCCACCTTCATTTCCATGTACTGCCCTGTGGCCTCTCTTTTTAAAACATACATTCTATGGGGTTGTATACAGAGGCAGAACTCTGGGAGGCAACAGAGTCATCTGCCGCCGGGCTCCTGCTCTGAAGGGGGGCACCTCTCCTCCCATTCTGTGACACCATTGAATTAAGTTAATTGATATCTGTTGCTGTCTTTTCAGTGACCGACTTCCTCACTGGTCCCTGCACCATACAAATCACACCCTCTTTATTATACTGAATATACACATTTTACAAGTGTCACACCCAGGATTAGAAACCACAACCTATTACACTGGAAGCAGACACCTTACTGATGAAGCGGTTTGCTCCTGTATAGGAAATATGAGAATTTTAACTATATGAAGATACTTCTCTGACAATTACACGTAACTTCATATAGTTAGACTTCTCATGCTTCCTCTACAGGAGCAAATAGCTCCATCAGTAAAATGTCTGCTGTTAGTGTAATAGGTCATGGCTTCTAATCCTGGATATGACTGCTAAGAAATGTGTCATTTAAAATAAAATATAAATACAGTATATACATTTTTTTCAGAACACTCCATACACACACACACACACGCACGCACGCACGCACGCACGCACGCACGCACGCACACATACATACATACATACATACATACATATATTTATCATAATATAGGAAATAGGGGGGCACCAATATTTATCTTGCCTCCGGGCAACTGTGAAGAACTTACGCCACTGGTTGTATAGTTTATTAAACTGCCATCCTGTCTGCCACTGCCACCTGTGCTGCAATGTACTATGGGGCTAATTCAGAACTGATCGCTGCTGTGCAGTGACAGGATGGTGCAACAATTTCGAACGCACCGGCGATCGCAAGGAAATTGACAGGAAGAGGGCGTTTGAGGGTGTGTTTTCAAGGAGTGTCCAGAAAAACGCAGGAAGGACCAGGCATTTGGAGGGAGGGTTTCTGATGTCAGCTTCGGCCCCAATCATTGCACTGGAAGAGTAAGTCATGGGCTGCACAGAGACTGCACAAAATTAGATTGTGCAGCTCTGCTACACATCTGAATGCACACTTACACAGCGAATTCCCCCTCCCCTTGTAGGCGGCGACAACCTGATCGCAGGGATGCATAAAACGCACCCTAGCGATCAGGTCTGAATTAGCCCCTATATTCGTAAGTAACTGCTGTGTGTTTTTGCTGCTGCTTCGTTGCCTAGTTTAACCAGCCAGCCTTTGAGCTATATTGGTTAACAATATTGTAAGCTGTGAGGTGGTCAAAATTTAATGGAAATGACTGGAAATGAACGTTTTTGAGGTTAATACTACTGTAGGAACAAAAACACCCCCAAATTATTTTAGATGATTTTAGCAATTTTTTTTTAATTTTTTTTTATCCAGATGTAAAACCAAAACACGTGAGGGTGGTTTTGGTAAAACCAGAAAACCAGAAAACAAAAACAAAACACAGAGGGTGGATTTGGCAAAACCAAAACATGGGGTGGGCGTACATCTCTAGCTAGATGGTGTTTCCCCAGTTGGCTTACAAAATATATGGTACTACTAGGTATTTCTACAGTGGAAAGTATGAATATATGTCTTTGGTTGGTTGGGTTACAGTCCCCACCTCATATACATACATGGCCTTTATCTACCATTAAGGGATGGGGAGGGGGGGGGGGGGTTGGGGCTGATCTAACTCCCGCTGCCAGATCAGAGAAGCTGGCAGTAGGAGTCTTTTTACATTAGCTTCCTGCAGCCTTAGAACATTTTACTACAGCCATACAAAGATTCAGCATTGGCGTGATTTGGTCCACTGATGAATCAGGCCCAATGTCATTATGGATAGAGGAAGTATCTACTGAACATCATGAAGTTGCAGTCACTTTCGATGATGAAGACAGTCTCCACACAAACATTCTCAAAGTGCCAATGCCAGAAGTTAAATATTGGTGGGATAATACCACTCTAACCAGGTACCTACAACTGAGTAATTAACCCACATCCTGGATAATATCGAGTTCATGAACAAATGGGTCTCTAAATTAGAAGGCTATGTTTTTTTATAAAAAAATTCAACTCCTTGGAGAAGACAATTATAACAGTCCTTTAAGCTACCTTATCAGTAGCGATATAGATGGTATTCTTATAAAAATAGACCCCTTATCAAATATTCCCCCCGTTTCTGTTTGCTGTGACCCCTCCCCTTTCATGCATGAGTATTGCAAGAGTAATTGAGCAGCCACCACTGTGTTTGTTTGCATGTGTGAGAAGGAATTGTATGGGATTAGCATTTGGAAGGCATGCTGGTCCCTGTGGTGCTAATGGGAGATCTCAGGGGTGTCTCCTATGGTTAGCTAACCCGCAATCTGGATATATTTTTGTATAGGCCTTTACCATGAGGCCTTACTAGAGACAATTATATGGCCCAAAGTGGGCACTATTATCATGTAGTATAGGGACTGCCGATAATCAGAGAAGCCGTGAAGGGGCTCGGCAGCTTATCATGTATTTGCAAATATATGTAACAAATATCTTGGAAATTCTATCACCACATACTGTAGTTTTGAAATATTGTTACAAGTATTAGAAGAATTTCCTTTTTAAAAGTATCTACTCACTTGCAATAGCTCTATATAAGCACTTGGGGTATGTGGGGTCATTCCGAGTTGATCACTCGCTAGCTACTTTTAACAGCCGTGCAAACGCATAGTCACCGCCCATGGGGGAGTGTATTTTCGCTTTGCAAGTGTGCGAACGCCTGTGCAGCCGAGCGGGTACAAACTTATTTTGTGCAGGACAAGACCAGCCCTGTAGTTACTTATTTTGTGCAATGATTGCAGCGACGAAGGTCCCTGAATTGACGTCAGATACCTGCCCTGCAAATGCCTGGACACGCCTGTGTTTTTACAAACATTCCTAGAAAACGCCTTCTTCCTGTCAATCTCCTTGCGATCGGCTGTGCGAATGGAATCGTTGCTATAAGCAGTGCAAAACAACAATGCTTTTTGTACCCGTACGCAGCGTGTGCGCATTGCGCCCCATACGCATGCGTAGTTTTACCATTTTTTTAAATGATCGCTACGCAGCGAACATCGGCAGCTAGCGATCAACTCGGAATTACCCCCCATGGTACAAGAAGTCAGCATTCAGAATGTCAATAGTCAGAATGTCGGCACGTCAAAAGTCGACAAAGTGGTTTTCTATAGACTTTTTAACTAACGCTGACACTAAATCTAACCCTGACCAACATTCTGAACATATACCAGTCCAAAACACAATAGTATCTTTATCTCGCGCCAACCTGGGAGCAGCACTTCGGGAGAGATCTTTGTTGGAAGACCTCAAAACATACAGAATAAAACACAAATTCCCAAGTGCGCTAAGATGGAATGTATTTACACACTTCTTCAGGCGATAATTTCGTCAGAATGTAGACTGGAGGATATTTAAAACTGGGGACCTGTAACCGACACCCCTCACCAAAATAGTCACCCAAACAAGAGGCCAATCGGCCAATTAGTAAAAAGTTGTTTTAATAACATGTAATTGAACATATGAGTTTTTACACAGTTCACAATATAAAATTATATGAATAAAATACAACCAAAAGAATACACAGCCAACACGTTTGTGAGATGGATCCTAGATACCCCTCACCTTTTGCAAGGTGCGAGCTCGACAGGGAGTATCTTCACAAACTAGATTGTGATCCTTTGACTGACAAATCCAACGCGTTTCGTCTTATCGACTTCATCAGGGGTAACTTGTTTGGGATATACCAGTCCAAGTTACAATGCACAGGGGTACTATTTATTAAAGGATGCACAACATCATCTGCTATGCTTTGAGGGGTGTAGTATTGTATGCCGGCGGCCGGGCTCCCGGCGACCAGCATACCGGCGCTGGAATCCCAACTGCCGGCATACCGACAGCGTGGCGAGTGAAAATGGGCCCCTTGCGGGCTCGCTGCGGGCACGGTGGCGTGCTACGCGCACCACGCTATTTATTTTCCCTCCAGGGGGGTCATGGACCCCCAAGAGGGAGATAAAGTGTTGGTAGGCTGGCTGTCGGGATTCCGGCGCCAATATACTGTGCACCGGGATCCCGACAGCCGGCAAACTGAAGACCACCCGCTTTGAGTAGGATACGACCATAAAGGAAGTTTTGGGAAGCACAGAAGGGATTGCAATCATTTGCTTGCAGATTGTTCTCTATTAAACACTGTACAGTAATAATGTTCAGAAAGCTCTTGCCATAGGGCCCTGATTTCTTGGGCACACAACTATACACCATGGTGATCAAAGACTCAGCATGTATGGTCCTACATTTATGCCCTGGTTTCCCAAATTCCAAGCAAGTGTTAATAGCAACATCTGAGGCTGGGTCTGTTTTTTATTTGTGTAGTTTCAATGTGGACATTTTTTCTTATGAAGGTGTTAGCTGTCTCGTTATGATAATAGCTGATTGCTTAATGTGAGAAGTTCCTATATTTTCAGGTCATAACTGACCCATGCTGAATATAGTCCATTTATGTATTCACAAACTACAGAGGGAGGACAGAAGTGACTTAAGGGATTGATGAAATGTGGGCTCTCACTCCACTGTCTAGTGCAGGGGTTATTGTATAATTGTGCATACTGATGACATATGTTGGCCCCCTCTAGAGTTGAATGCAATTTTGTGACCCAAATGTGCTCAGAAAACACAGGCCACAAAACTGAATCATATATTTGTAAAGAAAGCAGACACTAGTTTAAACATAACCTTATTACACCAGTGACCGCCTCAATGATGATGACTGACAATTAACATGTGTAGACAGCAAAATAATGCCCCTGCACCCTCCCCATTCCCAAAAACAGGAAGCCAGCACAAATTATCTGGGCAGTTTATAGCTACTGTAAAAGGTCTAAAGTCTTTGACGTTTTCCCTGCAAATGCTGATACTCACGCCAAGGTATTACATCGCCCCATCAGCGAAAACCAGCCATGTGTTGCTAGCACTTAGGCTCATGGCATCCACCGATCCCTCCATCACTACCAGACTTTTTACTGACTTGTAAGTAAATCAGCAGAACATGTCTTATTATTTATTTATTACCAGTTATTTATATAGCGCACACATATTCCGCAGCGCTTTTACAGAGAATATTTTCTCATTCACATCAGTCTTTATACCAAAGCTCAAGTACACGCAGAAAGGGCCCCCTAATAAAGGTTTCTTTAGTCAGAAGAAACAACAACTGTAGGACACTCATACTCAGAATGTGCAATCCTAATTGCACATCAGTTATAATTGTGTGATCTTGATTTGCATTTCCAGGAGTGAAGGGCCGCAAGTGGGTTTGCGCAAAACTTTAAATTGCACTTAAATTGAAGTGGAATTTTACACCTGAGAGTTGGCATTATGTCCAACTCAAAATGAGGTCAGAGACTTCTAAGAGACAGTAGAAAATAGGCTCCAGTAGAAAAATGTTGGAATATAGGTGTGCCTAAAATCACATCAAGAAAAGTATTTAACTGACTAACTGACCACAGTCTGTTTAGAAAAAAAAAAAAGAATACTATTGTGTATGGTTAATGTCTTTATTTATTTTGGCTGCATTGTCTTGGAACCTGGTGATCCTGAGGTGCTAGTGGATGAGAACAAACAGACTTAAATAAATAGTTTTTTGTCTGAAAATTATCTAAAGGGTGTTTAAAAAAAAACAAAAAAAGGTAACTGCAACTTTTTTCCGTCCTCCTACATTGCTCATGGTGCTGCGGAGTCTGCCGGAACGTCCTTTATGATTAGCCATAGACCCTGTTTGCCGGTACATTTCCACCGAAGATAGGATAGTTTTGTTTGGTGGTGCAGTTTTCTAGAAATTGTCCTGGAACCTAGTTGTTATGGATGCCAGGGAAGGGCCACCATTCCATCCTGTCCCGTAACTTTGGAATAATGTTCCACACACCATGCACGTTCCTGGATGGTGCTGTGGCATACCGGCTGTCACTCAACGTCTACTGTAACTCATAAGATACATAAGATACACATACAAGTTTCTGTTACCTTTGTCTTTAAACACCCTGTATGTTACTAATATTTTTTATCAGAACTTTTTGGACTGATAGGCGGAAAACTGGCCTATAATCTTAGTAACCATTGCAAAATCAAACTTTTATCTGTCTTGGACAGTGATAGATAGTTCAGGGTCTGTTGGTATATGAAGTTGCTCAGCTCCGGAGTGACCCAACGATATCCTGCATATCACCACTACCATACATGACCGACTGGTCCGCTGTATGCTTCACTCCATCACAGCTGTCTCCCAAGATCATGTTGTGATAACATGTCATCATGTATTTTAAAGAGGCATTAGAAGCAGGAGTGGAACTCCTGGAGACAATGGAGGCACCTTCGGGCATCTGCTGCTGAAAGTGATCCTCCAGGCACTGTCCCTCAGTGATAATGCTGTGGGAAAAGCAAAGCTAACTCCAAATCTCAAGTGCTGGCTTCGAGAAGATCCGTCCATTTACTGACGATCTTCCACTGCAGCTTGGCAGTGGCGCACCCGCTGCTGATTTGATCAACTGTGTCCGGGAAGTCCCGCTGATATCTGCCATAGGGGACAGGCTCCTGCCTCTGTACCACTGTGCCTGCACTGCAGCAAGCGACGGTTCAACCTCCTCTGTTGCTGGTCTGGGAGCTGGGACCAGAAATACCTGTGTGATCCCCTATCTCATGGAGCACGGGTACATGGAAAATAGATGGCACTGCTGCTGCAGAGTCAGCTTAATCTGGGTGAGTTAGGGATGGACATTGCAACCATTGATGTTTTAATTGCGATGGTAGTAGTTTTACCATTCGATGACGGCGTTGCGATGTTTGCTGCCATATAATGGTAAACATTTGATGGTGTAGCGATGGTCCCGCCCCAAGTTCCATCCTCAGCCACCATACTGCAGAGGATTGCGCATGCACAAACAGGATTTTTTGTGTGCATGCGCTAATCATATGAATTTTTCTTCTATTGAATTCTTTTAATGCGATGGTCAGTTACCATCACATTGATGGCGGAAACCCAGCCATGATTTGATGGTGGGCTTCCGATGTCCATCTGTAGGATGAGTCTGTCTGATCCTGACTCACCAGCTGGACACTGGAGGGCGTCTGGTACCCATGACTAGTTTAGGGCAAGTTAGACAACAGAAGCAGCGTCTGATTGGCTGCAATGGTTTTAGCGCAGAACTTGCACATTTCAGCAATTTTAATAAATACTCCTTTATAGAGACAACATAACACAGTTGGAGGTTACTGTTGGAGCGACACTGTTGGAGGTTTCTCTTTATTGTATTGGTAAATTCTGAAACTGTTTCTGTTTAGTGTTAGAAACATGACACTTTTCTTTAAATGTCTTAAATGTTTGTCTGATAGATGCGGTAACATCTTGCAGATGTTGTTTCTTGTCTTAAAACCAATAAATGCATCAGAATATGTTGTTTCAATTGGTAATAAACTGTGAATCATTAGAAGCAGATGTAGCGATTCTTTTTATATAGAGACCACATGGAACACAGGCAAAAATACATTTCACCTACCTTTTAGAAAATAATATTGGGTCCTTTGATATAGCATTTATTACTGCTATTAAAATTATTGGATCTAATACAATAATTAGCATAAATGTGTGTGGACACCAGAGAAGTAGCTTTGGAGGAAGATTCATATGTTTTGTTGAGTTGCTGAGATGTAAAAAAAAACCAATATGTCACTATCGGCCTAATTCGGACCTGATTGCTCCTCTGCAAATTTGCAGAGGTTTGCGATCAGGTAGTCGACACCCATAGAGAGTGACAACCCGCCACATACAAGTCAGTGTACGCCGCACGCAAATCTGTGCGAACGCCGGTCAGCTGCAAATCTATTCGCAACTCACTCACCATCTAATGATTTTTCCAGTCTGTTCAGTCTGTGCGTAGGCCAGGAACTACTCCTACTGTGCGATAGAAACAGGCGGATTGGGGCCAGTGCTGACGTCACACCCCCTCCCTGAAAACACTTGGGAACGCCTGTGTTTTTCCTGACACTCCCAGAAAATACCCAGTTAACACCCCCAAACGCCCGATTCCTGTCAATCACTTTGCATACGCCTAGCGAGCAAAAAGTCGCTGGATTTTTTTGTGCGCACTGCGATTCATATGCATGCGCAGTTGATTGATAACCAGCCACCTTGCAAATTGGCAAAACAGCGATCAGGCCTGAATTCGGCTCTATGCTGGGAGAGTTGCTGCTGCCCTTATACCATGTGCGTAGCTATTTAATGCTTTAGCATATCTGCGGGATTACAATTTCTCGGGATGTAGTCATTATGTTGCCATTTAAATTATGTGGATATTTATGTCGATATTCATGATGTTGACACGACAATGTCGACAGTTGTGATGTAGACAATGGTGAAATGTAGATATGGTAAATACAGTACCTTTTTTTTCATGGTTTGTACCGATTTTTGGCTCTCCAAACGTCCATTGAAAGTATAGGAAAGGGGGAATGGCCATGCCCACTTTTAGAATTTGTACCGATTTTTATATGTAAAATGTTGGAGGGTATGACATATGCAGAGTTTATTTATTTATTTATTTATTTATTTATTAATGGTTTAATATAAAGTGCAGCAAATTCCATTGCACTTTACAATTGGGAACAACAATGATAAAACAAAGCAAGGTAATAACAAACAGTCATAGAGGAAGGAACATGTGAATGGCGACATTCTGCATGGACCAGAGGTATAGGATTAGGCTGCAATAGAGAGTTAGGGTTAGGCTGCAGTAGGGGAGGATAGGGTTAGGCACTGGGGGAGGGTTAGGGTTAGACTGCGGGAGGGGAGGTTAGGCACTGGAGGAAGGTTAGGTTTAGGCTATGGGAGGGAAGGCTAGGTTAGGCACTGGGGGAGGGTTAGGATTAGGCTGTGGGATGGGAGGTTAGATACTGGAGGAAGGTTAGGTTTAGGCTATGGGAGGGAAGGTTAGGTTGGGCACTGGGGGAGGGTTAGGATTAGGCTGTGGGATGGGAGGTTAGACACTGGAGGAAGGTTAGGTTTAGGCTATGGGAGGGAAGGTTAGGTTAGGCACTGGGGGAGGGTTATGGTTAGGATGCAGGAGGGGAGGTTAAGGGTTAGGCACTGGAGGAAGGTTAGACTGCAGGAGGGGAGGTTAGGGTTAGGCACTGAGGGAGGGTTAGGATTAAGCTGGACAGTGGAAGGTTAGGGTTAGGCACTGGAGGAGGGTTAGACTGCAGGAGGGGAGGTTAGGGTTAGGTACTGAGGGAGGGTTAGGATTAGGCTGGACAGTGGAAGGTTAGGGTTAGGCACTGGGGGAGAGTTATACTGCAGGAGGCAAGGTTAGGGTTAGACACTTTGGGAGGGTTAGGATTAGGCTTTGGAAAGGGAGGTTAAGGTTAGGCACTGGGGAGGGATAGGATTAGACTGTGGAAGGGAAGGTTAGGGTTAGATACTAGTGGGAGGGTTAGGATTAGGCTGTGGGATGGGAGGTTAAGGTTAGGCACTGAGGGAGGGTTAGGATTAGGCTGCGGGAGGGGAGATTAGGCACCGGGGGAGGGATAGGATTCGGCTGAGACAGCGGAAATTTAGGGTCCGGCTATGGGAGTGGTGAAGTGACCACTGGACCTGGAAGACACCGCTGGAGCAGCTGAACCCGCCAAACCAGGTAAGTCACCACTAGACCATCAGGAACATGATGAATGTCAAAGTGGTCAAGGTTAACATGCCAAGCATATCAACATGCTGCATGTTCACACTGTGACAATGATATGTTACGTGTTTGCTGTGTATGGAAGACTAGACTACAGAAGGCTATTTATTTATCCTAAATAAATAGTAAAATCTACAAGTACTACAGTAGGTTGGAGATTGTCAGGTAATAGATCATTGTATAGTTTTGAATATGTCATCAATACCTTAAAATCTGAATGATTTTAGAGCCAATGAGAGTTTGAAACAACAAGAACTTGCCAACTGTTTCATCCTCTCTGCATTAGGGTTGTCACTCATAAAGAGAAAACTTTGAAAATCTTCAATAATATAAAACATACGGGTCCAGATGTACTAAGCCTTGAAAAGTGATAAATTTCACAGTGATAAAGTACCAGCCAACCAGCTCCTAAGTGTCATTTTTTAAACCCAGCCAGTGACATGGTAGTAGTGTTTCTGTTCTATTAATCTCACGTGATCCAAAAATGAATAATGCATCATTTAATATCAGTTATATGCAGGACTTTTGCAATGGGTGGCAGTGTTGAAGTATTTGTTAATATAAAATACATTTCCCAAAGCTATTAGTGTTTTTGGAATGAAAGGCAGGGAGGTCACTTTGGACCTCTACCAGTAGTCGTTAGCCTTGTAGCCCTCTGGCTCCTGCCATGTTAATGTTTTACACCTTAATAAAAAATATGGCAGCTGTAAACTATCTATGCAAAACTTTTAACAACCTATTAACTATGTTTAGCAACTGAGATGGAAAGTGTGCTTGGAAAGCATAGGCTTTTACAGTTCAAAGACGTCGCTGTTAATAATTGGCTTACATACTCTTGTTCAATCCTTCTGACATTACACAAGTAGTCTAAATTTTCAGACACTTTCTACAGTGGACATAAAAAACAGATTTGAGTAGAATAACTATCATCAAAGTGTAAAAATGAAAAATGATGGGGGTCATTCCGAGTTGTTCGCTCTGTATTTTTCTTCGCATCGCAGCGATTTTCCGCTAACTGCGCATGCGCAATGTTCGCACTGCGACTGCGCCAAGTAAATTTGCTATGCAGTTAGGTATTTTACTCATGGCATTACGAGGTTTTTTCTTCGTTCTGGTGATCGTAGTGTGATTGACAGGAAGTGGGTGTTTCTGGGCGGAAACAGGCCGTTTTATGGGAGTGTGTGAAAAAACGCTACCGTTTCTGGGAAAAACGCGGGAGTGGCTGGAGAAACGGAGGAGTGTATGGGCGAACGCTGGGTGTGTTTATGACGTCAAACCAGGAACGACAAGCACTGAACTGATCGCAGATGCCGAGTAAGTTTGAAGCTACTCAGAAACTGCTAAGAAGTGTCTTTTCGCAATTTTGCTAATCTTTCGTTCGCAATTTTGATAAGCTAAGATTCACTCCGAGTAGGTGGCGGCTTAGCGTGTGCAATGCTGCTAAAAGTAGCTTGCGAGCGAACAACTCGGAATGACCACCGATGTCCAGCCACCTAAAGTAAAGAAATAGTGAAGATAGAACTGGTTTTAGAATAAATTGGACACTGGTTGGAAATGATGATGGAACCTTCTTCTAAATAATGAATTTTTCATATCTCATTGATGTCCTTACTTAAGGGACAAATTACCCGCCATATTGCACTTTGTATGGTACACTTGTAGAGTTGATATAGTGTTACAATAGAATGATCAGCAGCTTCAGATGCTCACCATACTTGGAAATTTCCTGCATTGCCTCATAGAACAAAGATATTTTTGCAGATGCCAGGCGGTCAGTCTATTCCCTTTGTGGGTTGAACTACAGTTCAGTGAAAATCTAGCAGAGCAGGCTCCTGAAAGACCCATAAGGCCAAGTCTAAAATGCAGAGTAATATCTTGTACTAAGGTTACAGTGCAGTGCAAATCTAGTGACCAAAGCAGGGGCGGATTGAGCACCTGGTTCATCGGAAGATTCCTTGTGGGCCTTAAGCTGGGTACACACTGGCAGATATATCTGCTGTTCAATCGATCTGCAGATATATCTGCAGATAGTGGTTGTTCATACACACAGAAAGATGCACCAATATATCTTAAAGATATATCTGCTGTTCAATCGATCTGCAGCTATATAAGCAGATGGAGATTGTTCATACACACTGAAAGATGCACTAATATATCTGCAGATATATTGGCCATCTGCTGTGTCGCACAGCAGATGCAATATATCTGTGAAAGACGTCTTTCACAGACATATTGCTTGTACACACCTGCAGATCAGCAAAAGATATATTGGACAACCAACTGATTGGCCAATATATCTGCCAGTGTGTACCCAGCATTAGTCCTGATGCGAGTTTGTTTATTTAATTTGGCAGTGTGCCAGTGGTATGAGGATTGTCATGTGAGGCTGTAACTTCCTCAGCTGTGCAAACATACTGGGGACTAGGGAGGACAATATCCAGGGATCCTGGACATTTTTGAGTACCACAAATACTAGAGATGAGCGGGTTCGGTTCCTCGGAATCCGAACCCGCCCGAACTTCATGTTTTTTTACACGGGTCTGAGCGACTCGGATCTTCCCGCCTTGCTCGGCTAACCCGAGCGCGCCCGAACATCATCATCCCGCTGTCGGATTCTCGCGAGGCTCGGATTCTATCGCGAGACTCGGATTCTATATAAGGAGCCGCGCGTCGCCGCCATTTTCACACGTGCATTGAGATTGATAGGGAGAGGACGTGGCTGGCGTCCTCTCCGTTTATAGAGAAGAGAGTGAGACTAGAGTAGAGAGAGACACAGTATTTACTTTAGTAATTTTGGGGAGCATTAGGAGGAGTACTACTACTTGCTGAAGTGATAGTGTGACTGTATATCTGACTTGTGGGGGAGACAGTGGGGAGCAGTTAGAGTCTGAGAGCAGGAGTACATATTTTAACGTACAGTGCACACTTTTGCTGCCAGAGTGCCACACTGCCATTGTGACCACACTGACCACCAGTATATATATTGTGATTGTCTGCTTAGGAGTACTACTTGCAAGTTGCTGATAGTGTGACCAGTGACCTGACCACCAGTTTAATTAATCACCACCAGTTTAATATATATATATATATATAATTGTATATAATATATATATAATTGTATACCACCTACCCGTGTTTTTTTTTTTTTCTTTCTTCTTGATACATACTACTATAGTAGCTTACTGTAGCAGTCTGCGGTGCTGCTGAGCTGACAGTGTCCAGCAGGTCCGTCATCAGTCATTACATAATAAATATATATACCTGTCCGGCTGCAGTACTAGTGATATTATATATATATATATATATATATTAATTTCATCTCATTATCATCCAGTCTATATTAGCAGCAGACACAGTATGGTAGTCCACGGCTGTAGCTACCTCTGTGTCGGCAGTCGCTGGTCCATCCATAATTGTATACCACCTACCCGTGTTTTTTTTTTCTTTCTTCTTGATACATACTACTATAGTAGCTTACTGTAGCAGTCTGCGGTGCTGCTGAGCTGACAGTGTCCAGCAGGTCCGTCATCAGTCATTACATAATAAATATATATACCTGTCCGGCTGCAGTACTAGTGATATTATATATATATATATATATATTAATTTCATCTCATTATCATCCAGTCTATATTAGCAGCAGACACAGTACGGTAGTCCACGGCTGTAGCTACCTCTGTGTCGGCAGTCGCTGGTCCATCCATAATTGTATACCACCTACCCGTGTTTTTTTTTTTTCTTTCTTCTTGATACATACTACTATAGTAGCTTACTGTAGCAGTCTGCGGTGCTGCTGAGCTGACAGTGTCCAGCAGGTCCGTCATCAGTCATTACATAATAAATATATATACCTGTCCGGCTGCAGTACTAGTGATATTATATATATAAATATACATTAATTTCATCTCATTATCATCCAGTCTATATTAGCAGCAGACACAGTACGGTAGTCCACGGCTGTAGCTACCTCTGTGTCGGCAGTCGCTGGTCCATCCATAATTGTATACCACCTACCCGTGTTTTTTTTTTTTTTTTCTTCTTGATACATACTACTATAGTAGCTTACTGTAGCAGTCTGCGGTGCTGCTGAGCTGACAGTGTCCAGCAGGTCCGTCATCAGTCATTACATAATAAATATATATACCTGTCCGGCTGCAGTACTAGTGATATTATATATATATATATATATTAATTTCATCTCATTATCATCCAGTCTATATTAGCAGCAGACACAGTATGGTAGTCCACGGCTGTAGCTACCTCTGTGTCGGCAGTCGCTGGTCCATCCATAAGTATACTAGTATCCATCCATCTCCATTGTTTACCTGAGGTGCCTTTTAGTTGTGCCTATTAAAATATGGAGAACAAAAATGTTGAGGTTCCAAAATGAGGGAAAGATCAAGATCCACTTCCACCTCGTGCTGAAGCTGCTGCCACTAGTCATGGCCGAGACGATGAAATGCCAGCAACGTCGTCTGCCAAGGCCGATGCCCAATGTCATAGTACAGAGCATGTAAAATCCAAAACACCAAATATCAGTAAAAAAAGGACTCCAAAATCTAAAATAAAATTGTCGGAGGAGAAGCGTAAACTTGCCAATATGCCATTTACCACACGGAGTGGCAAGGAACGGCTGAGGCCCTGGCCTATGTTCATGGCTAGTGGTTCAGCTTCACATGAGGATGGAAGCACTCAGCCTCTCGCTAGAAAAATGAAAAGACTCAAGCTGGCAAAAGCACCACAAAGAACTGTGCGTTCTTCGAAATCCCAAATCCACAAGGAGAGTCCAATTGTGTCGGTTGCGATGCCTGACCTTCCCAACACTGGACGTGAAGAGCATGCGCCTTCCACCATTTGCACGCCCCCTGCAAGTGCTGGAAGGAGCACCCGCAGTCCAGTTCCTGATAGTCAGATTGAAGATGTCAGTGTTGAAGTACACCAGGATGAGGAGGATATGGGTGTTGCTGGCGCTGGGGAGGAAATTGACAAGGAGGATTCTGATGATGAGGTGGTTTGTTTAAGTCAGGCACCCAGGGAGACACCTGTTGTCCGTGGGAGGAATAGGGCCGTTGACATGCCTGGTGAAAATACCAAAAAAATCAGCTCTTCGGTGTGGAAGTATTTCAACAGAAATGCGGACAACATTTGTCAAGCCGTGTGTTGCCTTTGTCAAGCTGTAATAAGTAGGGGTAAGGACGTTAACCACCTCGGAACATCCTCCCTTATACGTCACCTGCAGCGCATTCATAATAAGTCAGTGACAAGTTCAAAAACTTTGGGCGACAGCGGAAGCAGTCCACTGACCAGTAAATCCCTTCCTCTTGTAACCAAGCTCACGCAAACCACCCCACCAACTCCCTCAGTGTCAATTTCCTCCTTCCCCAGGAATGCCAATAGTCCTGCAGGCCATGTCACTGGCAATTCTGACGAGTCCTCTCCTGCCTGGGATTCCTCTGATGCATCCTTGCGTGTAACGCCTACTGCTGCTGGCGCTGCTGTTGTTGCTGCTGGGAGTCGATGGTCATCCCAGAGGGGAAGTCGTAAGCCCACTTTTACTACTTCCACCAAGCAATTGACTGTCCAACAGTCCTTTGCGAGGAAGATGAAATATCACAGCAGTCATCCTGTTGCAAAGCGGATAACTGAGGCCTTGACAACTATGTTGGTGTTAGACGTGCGTCCAGTATCCGCCGTTAGTTCACAGGGAACTAGACAATTTCTTGAGGTAGTGTGCCCCCGTTACCAAATACCATCTAGGTTCCACTTCTCTAGGCAGGCGATACCGAGAATGTACACGGACGTCAGAAAAAGACTCACCAGTGTCCTAAAAAATGCAGTTGTACCCAATGTCCACTTAACCACGGACATGTGGACAAGTGGAGCAGGGCAGGGTCAGGACTATATGACTGTGACAGCCCACTGGGTAGATGTATGGACTCCCGCCGCAAGAACAGCAGCGGCGGCACCAGTAGCAGCATCTCGCAAACGCCAACTCTTTCCTAGGCAGGCTACGCTTTGTATCACCGGTTTCCAGAATACACACACAGCTGAAAACCTCTTACGGCAACTGAGGAAGATCATCGCGGAATGGCTTACCCCAATTGGACTCTCCTGTGGATTTGTGGCATCGGACAACGCCAGCAATATTGTGTGTGCATTAAATATGGGCAAATTCCAGCACGTCCCATGTTTTGCACATACCTTGAATTTGGTGGTGCAGAATTTTTTTAAAAACGACAGGGGCGTGCAAGAGATGCTGTCGGTGGCCAGAAGAATTGCGGGACACTTTCGGCGTACAGGCACCACGTACAGAAGACTGGAGCACCACCAAAAACGCCTGAACCTGCCCTGCCATCATCTGAAGCAAGAAGTGGTAACGAGGTGGAATTCAACCCTCTATATGCTTCAGAGGTTGGAGGAGCAGCAAAAGGCCATTCAAGCCTATACAATTGAGCACGATATAGGAGGTGGAATGTACCTGTCTCAAGCGCAGTGGAGAATGATTTCAACGTTGTGCAAGGTTCTGCAACCTTTTGAACTTGCCACACGTGAAGTCAGTTCAGACACTGCCAGCCTGAGTCAGGTCATTCCCATCATCAGGCTTTTGCAGAAGAAGCTGGAGGCATTGAAAGAGGAGCTAAAAGGGAGCGATTCCGCTAGGCATGTGGGACTTGTGGATGGAGCCCTTAATTCGCTTAACAAGGATTCACGGGTGGTCAATCTGTTGAAATCAGAGCACTACATTTTGGCCACCGTGCTCGATCCTAGATTTAAAACCTACCTTGGATCTCTCTTTCCGGCAGACACAAGTCTGCTGGGGTTCAAAGACCTGCTGGTGACAAAATTGTCAAGTCAAGCGGAACGCGACCTGTCAACATCTCCTCCTTCACATTCTCCCGCAACTGGGGGTGCGAGGAAAAGGCTCAGAATTCCGAGCCCACCCGCTGGCTGTGATGCAGGGCAGTCTGGAGCGACTGCTGATGCTGACATCTGGTCCGGACTGAAGGACCTGACAACGATTACGGACATGTCGTCTACTGTCACTGCATATGATTCTCTCCCCATTGAAAGAATGGTGGAGGATTATATGAGTGACCGCATCCAAGTAGGCACGTCAGACAGTCCGTACTTATACTGGTAGGAAAAAGAGGCAATTTGGAGGCCCTTGCACAAACTGGCTTTATTCTACCTAAGTTGCCCTCCCACAAGTGTGTACTCCGAAAGAGTGTTTAGTGCCGCCGCTCACCTTGTCAGCAATCGGCGTACAAGGTTACTTCCAGAAAATGGGGAGAAGATGATGTTCATTAAAATGAATTATAATCAATTCCTCCGTGGAGACATTGACCAGCAGCAATTGCCTCCACAAAGTACACAGGGAGCTGAGATGGTGGATTCCAGTGGGGACAAATTGATAATCTGTGAGGAGCGGGATGTACACGGTGATATATCGGAGGATGATGATGAGGTGGACATCTTGCCTCTGTAGAGCCAGTTTGTGCAAGGAGAGATTAATTGCTTCTTTTTCGGTGGGGGTCCAAACCAACCCGTCATTTCAGTCACAGTCGTGTGGCAGACCCTGTCACTGAAATGATGGGTTGGTTAAAGTGTGCATGTCATGTTTATACAACATAAGGGTGGGTGGTAGGGCCCAAGGACAATTCCATCTTGCACCTCTTTTTTCTTTCATTTTTATTTGCGTCACGTGCTGTTTGGGGAGTGTTTTTTGGAAAGGCCATCCTGCGTGACACTGCAGTGCCACTCCTAGATGGGCCAGGTGTTTGTGTCGGCCACTAGGGTCGCTTAGCTTACTCACACAGCTACCTCATTGCGCCTCTTTTTTTCTTCTTTGCGTCATGTGCTGTTTGGGGAGTGTTTTTTGGAAGGGCCATCCTGCGTGACACTGCAGTGCCACTCCTAGATGGGCCAGGTGTTTGTGTCGGCCACTAGGGTCGCTTATCTTACTCACACAGCTACCTCATTGCGCCTCTTTTTTTCTTTGCGTCATGTGCTGTTTGGGGAGTGTTTTTTGGAAGGGCCATCCTGCGTGACACTGCAGTGCCACTCCTAGATGGGCCAGGTGTTTGTGTCGGCCACTAGGGTCGCTTATCTTACTCACACAGCTACCTCATTGCGCCTCTTTTTTTCTTCTTTGCGTCATGTGCTGTTTGGGGAGTGTTTTTTGGAAGGGCCATCCTGCGTGACACTGCAGTGCCACTCCTAGATGGGCCAGTTGTTTGTGTCGGCCACTAGGGTCGCTTATCTTACTCACACAGCTACCTCATTGCGCCTCTTTTTTTCTTTGCGTCATGTGCTGTTTGGGGAGTGTTTTTTGGAAGGGCCATCCTGCGTGACACTGCAGTGCCACTCCTAGATGGGCAAGGTGTTTGTGTCGGCCACTAGGGTCGCTTAGCTTACTCACACAGCTACCTCATTGCGCCTCTTTTTTTCTTTGCGTCATGTGCTGTTTGGGGAGTGTTTTTTGGAAGGGCCATCCTGCGTGACACTGCAGTGCCACTCCTAGATGGGCCAGGTGTTTGTGTCGGCCACTAGGGTCGCTTAGCTTACTCACACAGCTACCTCATTGCGCCTCTTTTTTTCTTCTTTGCGTCATGTGCTGTTTGGGGAGTGTTTTTTGGAAGGGCCATCCTGCGTGACACTGCAGTGCCACTCCTAGATGGGCCAGGTGTTTGTGTCGGCCACTAGGGTCGCTTATCTTACTCACACAGCTACCTCATTGCGCCTCTTTTTTTCGCTGTTTGGGGAGTGTTTTTTGGAAGGGCCATCCTGCGTGACACTGCAGTGCCACTCCTAGATGGGCCAGGTGTTTGTGTCGGCCACTAGGGTCGCTTAGCTTACTCACACAGCTACCTCATTGCGCCTCTTTTTTTCTTCTTTGCGTCATGTGCTGTTTGGGGAGTGTTTTTTGGAAGGGCCATCCTGCGTGACACTGCAGTGCCACTCCTAGATGGGCCAGGTGTTTGTGTCGGCCACTAGGGTCGCTTATCTTACTCACACAGCTACCTCATTGCGCCTCTTTTTTTCTTTGCGACATGTGCTGTTTGGGGAGTGTTTTTTGGAAGGGCCATCCTGCATGACACTGCAGTGCCACTGCTAGTTGGGCCAGGTGTTTGTGTCGGCCACTAGGGTCGCTTAGCTTACTCACACAGCTACCTCATTGCGCCTCTTTTTTTCTTTGCGTCATGTGCTGTTTGGGGAGTGTTTTTTGGAAGGGCCATCCTGCGTGACACTGCAGTGCCACTCCTAGATGGGCCAGGTGTTTGTGTCGGCCACTAGGGTCGCTTAGCTTACTCACACAGCTACCTCATTGCGCCTCTTTTTTTCTTCTTTGCGTCATGTGCTGTTTGGGGAGTGTTTTTTGGAAGGGCCATCCTGCGTGACACTGCAGTGCCACTCCTAGATGGGCCAGGTGTTTGTGTCGGCCACTAGGGTCGCTTATCTTACTCACACAGCTACCTCATTGCGCCTCTTTTTTTCTTTGCGTCATGTGCTGTTTGGGGAGTGTTTTTTGGAAGGGCCATCCTGCGTGACACTGCAGTGCCACTCATAGATGGGCCAGGTGTTTGTGTCGGCCACTCTGGTCGCTTAGCTTACTCACACAGCTACCTCATTGCGCCTCTTTTTTTCTTTGCGTCATGTGCTGTTTGGGGAGTGTTTTTTGGAAGGGCCATCCTGCGTGACACTGCAGTGCCACTCCTAGATGGGCCAGGTGTTTGTGTCGGCCACTAGGGTCGCTTAGCTTACTCACACAGCTACCTCATTGCGCCTCTTTTTTTCTTCTTTGCGTCATGTGCTGTTTGGGGAGTGTTTTTTGGAAGGGCCATCCTGCGTGACACTGCAGTGCCACTCCTAGATGGGCCAGGTGTTTGTGTCGGCCACTAGGGTCGCTTATCTTACTCACACAGCTACCTCATTGCGCCTCTTTTTTTCTTTGCGTCATGTGCTGTTTGGGGAGTGTTTTTTGGAAGGGCCATCCTGCGTGACACTGCAGTGCCACTCCTAGATGGGCCAGGTGTTTGTATCGGCCACTAGGGTCGCTTATCTTACTCACACAGCTACCTCATTGCGCCTCTTTTTTTATTTGCGTCATGTGCTGTTTGGGGAGTGTTTTTTGGAAGGGCCATCCTGCGTGACACTGCAGTGCCACTCCTAGATGGGCCAGGTGTTTGTGTCGGCCACTAGGGTCGCTTAGCTTAGTCATCCAGCGACCTCGGTGCAAATTTTAGGACTAAAAATAATATTGTGAGGTGTGAGGTATTCAGAATAGACTGAAAATGAGTGGAAATTATGGTTTTTGAGGTTAATAATACTTTGGGATCAAAATGACCCCCAAATTCTATGATTTAAGCTGTTTTTTAGTGTTTTTTGAAAAAAACACCCGAATCCAAAACACACCCGAATCCGACAAAAAAAATTCGGTGAGGTTTTGCCAAAACGCGGTCGAACCCAAAACACGGCCGCGGAACCGAACCCAAAACCAAAACACAAAACCCGAAAAATTTCAAGTGCACATCTCTAACAAATACCCATATTTTGGATTATAATCATTAAATCCTGGGTATTACGGGATGAAAAACACACTGTGCTGGTGGCAGTAGGATAATACTCACAATGCCTTCTCAGTTCTGCCCCTCTTATGCTCTTTCAGCTGCTTGTAGAATATATGGAGTCCAATGATGCAGTTGCTCTGTCACTTATAGGCTGGGCATGCCCTGCGTGGTGATGTCATCACTGTGCGATGTGCTCCCAGCCATCAGTAAATGAGAGCAGCCATATCACAGATTACCTTTGCTTAACAAGGAAATGAAGACAATAAATTGGTGTGTGTGTGTGTGTGTGTGTGTGTGTGTTGTGGTCCCCAGTACTGACATCACGTGTGTGAGACAACCTGCCTGCCTTTATTGCAGTGTTGGCAGTATCAGCTTCAGAGCCAGTAACCTTACAATGACTCAGATGGAGATGTGCTAGAGGCGGTAAGCAAGCTCAGCTGTAAACTCTGTCAAGTGGCCCTCTCTCCACTTAAGGTCAGGGCTGCCAAGAGAAATCTTGGGCCCCGATACAACAACTTCCTGGGCCCCCCCAGAGTCAGTGTGGCCACAGTATGAATATTTATCTATTTCTATATACAGGTAACTATATATATATATTTTTTTTTTTATTTTTATTTTTATATTTATATATCTCCTATATAATAGCCCTATTCTGTGACTTTGTGACTCATTTGCTAACG
The DNA here is from genome assembly GCF_028390025.1 of Pseudophryne corroboree. Taxonomy (NCBI): domain Eukaryota; kingdom Metazoa; phylum Chordata; class Amphibia; order Anura; family Myobatrachidae; genus Pseudophryne; species Pseudophryne corroboree. The sequence continues at coordinate 108,170,810 of NC_086453.1, forward strand.
CTGGGCGGAGTCACAACACTGGGCGGAGTAAGTCAAATGAGTCACAGATCTGGCCAAATCTATAGGAGACTAGAAGCAGATAGTATGGGCATGGCACAGCAGGGGTGCATACCTCCCAGCTTTCTTCAGGAGCTTTCTTCAGGCAGAAGGAGGACACACACTCTGCGAAAAGGGGGCGTGGCTTCACGGGAGGGTCCCCGTTTTCGTCAGTGAGGGGGCATACCCAGCGCTCTGTGAGCTGCTGGCATGCCCCCAGGGGCTGATTATGAGTCCAGGGGGCCCAGGGCACTTGAGACAGGGGAGCCCTATCTCATTGCTATCTCATTGCTGTGCCTGCTGTGGGGTTGGGGGCGTGGCCTAATCGCGCCCGCGAGGCCACGCCCCTTATGCAAATTCCGTAATTTATTTATGTCTTTATGGAATTTTTATGGAATTTTGGCCCCTCAGCTAGGGCTAAATCCAGAGGAGGTGGTCGCTCCCCCTACACACCCGCACAGGCAGAAGAAAGCAGGGAGACTGCTGCCTCCCTGCAACACCACAGACCTGCCAACACGCAGCAGCGTGTGCTGACTGTAGCACAATGCTGCTGCTGTTGCTGGCAGGACGGGGGGGGGGGGGAGCTTCTGAGCTGGGACAGAGCTACTCCAGCTGGGGGGCCCCCTTAAATTGTGGGGCCAACGGTACGTACCCCCTGCCCCCCCACCCTTAATCCGGCTCTGCTGCTGGATCCCCCCTTAATCCGTACCCCCTGATCCCCCCTCTCCCTCTGTCTCCACTATTCACCGCTGCTCTGCTAAGCAGAACAGCGAGTACAGGAGCTTTCCAACTGCCCCCCCACCCACCGCGGGACACTGCGACCTGTGGGTGGGACAGCGGGACAGACCCCAAAAAATGGGACTGTCCCACGAAAATCGGGACATTTGGGAGGTATGGGGGTGTGTGAGGGGGTATGCCGTACAGACAGACGGGCACCGGCTCACTGTGTGCTTGACCCCCCACATCAGCATACTCAGCAGGGGCTCTCTGGCGCGGAGGAGCGTCACTTTCTGGCACACTCCACGCTTCTTAGCTGCAGTTTTGTGGGGCACCAGCCGCTGTGCAGGTTCCGTACTGCCTCTGTTATCTCCAGCCCCCGCAACCCCACCGCTAGCTGCAGCGCTGCCACCCGCAGTAAGGTGCGTCCAGCACCTTCACACACTTTAGCTGGCGGGTAGCGCTGCAGAAGTCCGAGCTGCTTGCAGGCTCCGACCCCCTCCTCCCTCCAGCCGCAGCGTCTCCTGGCAGCTAACCAGTCACTCCCAGTCTCCCCTTACCACAGTGCCCAGCAGCCGCGAGGTCCGCGCCACGTGCATGCTATGACCCCCTCCTCCCTACAGCCGCAGCATCTCCTGGGGTCTAACCAGTCACTCCCAGTCTCCCCTTACCACAGTGCCCGGCAGCTGCGCGAGGTCTGCGGTGTGTGACTGAGGAGGGGGGAGGGATGCGGACGGGCAGAGGAAGCAGGACTCCAGCCTAAGAGAGTCAGCCATGCCAAGTTTCCACCAGCAGCAGATCCCAACAGGTTGGAGTGGAACAGCAGCAGCCAGCAGCAGTGACTCCGGTAAGACACATCTGTCTGTCACCACTGTTTTGTCCCTAATACCAATCTCTCCCGTGCCCTGTGTTCTGTCATGTCCCTGTCACCCCTGGCCTTGCCCTGCCACCCTTATCCTGGCCCTTTCACCCTTATCCTGGCCCTTTCACCCTTATCCTGGCCCTGTCACCCTTATTCTGGCCCTGTTACCCCTATCCTGGCCCTGTCACCCCTGTGCTTGCCCTGTCAACCCTATACTGGCCCTGTCACCCCTGTCCTGGCCCTGCCGCCCCTACCCTGGCCCTGTCACCCCTATCCTGTCCCTGTCATTTCTGTCCTGGCCCCGTCGCCCCTGTCCTGGCCCGGTCACCCCTGTCCTGGCCCCGTCACCACTGCTCTGACCCTGTCACCCCTGTCCTGGCCCTGCTATTGCATACCCTCCAACTACCTTTTTGGCAGGTACCCGCAGCGCCTCCAGACCTCTCCCCAATGCACCACACCTCCGTACCTTCCCCTCCACCACATGCGGCACTCCACCCCTCCCCCACACGCTGTGACTCCAGACCCCTGCGGCTCCCACTCCTCCGCCCCTTCACCACCCACAGCACCTCCAGGCCCCCTCCACCATCCACCCCCCTTATATGTCTCCCCCCACACCTGTCCCCCTCCACCCGCAGCATCTGCAGACACCCTCCTCCATCCGCGGTCCCCCCCCCTCCCCCACCCCTCCCCCACCAATGGCACCCCCGCACCTTCCCCTCCACCACCTGCAGCACCTTCCCCATCCGGGCCCCACCCCCACTTCCTCCGCCCCTCCACCCGCAGCATCTACAGACACCATCCGCAGTCCCCCCCCCCGCACCCGCTACATTCTGTACATCGTGCCCTGCTGGTGCTGTTCACTCCGTCGCAAGGGGCTGCGCCTCCTTCACCATCGCACGCCCTTTCATTGTGCAATATTTAACCACTAACAAAGGAATGCAGGTAATACTCCATATAATACAAATATTGAAGCCCAGATAGGCATGCAAGGGTTAAGGGGGCGTAGCCCCTTGCGACGGTGTGAAGAGCGCCCGTAGGGCGCGATGAAGCACCTAGTATATATATATTTATATCCAAAAAGCAGTGTGTACAGGTGCGCTGGTAATGACAAGGTAATAGTTCTCAGTCCACAGGTAATCCACTCTGGGCTGTAGCACAGGTGTACATCAACACTGCAGCAACTCTCCTTAGAAGGCTCAGGACTCTTATGAGCATTAAATAGCTAGAATAGAGAGTGAAGAGGCACTGCTCATAGTGCAGATCAATTTTTATTTAAAAACACAAATGAAATAAAAACATCAAGTAATTCTACAGGACTCGTACCCTGAACAACCCACACTGTGGGCAGGTTAACAGATGGTATAATACATTCCACAATGGCAAAACTGCATACCGCTGACACATGGACCCGGGACCTTACACCGCGCCGGCTGAATATTTTCCAGACCGTACCTGTCAGGACACCGCGTCATGAACTCAGGGAGCCTGTACAGTGCAAGTGGAGAAGATCAAGCATCTGGCAAGCACAGCATCAACATGTTTCGTAGATTAGTTGTCCTTCTTTGTACACTCTCTAATGTATTTACTGTATATCCTTCTGGAGATATGGTCTCCAGAATTGAACACAGTATTCTAGATGAGGCCGTACCAATGACCTATACAGTGGCATTATCACTTCTTTTTTCCTGCTACTGATTCCTCTCCCTATGCAACCAAGCATCTTACTTGCCTTTCTCATTGCTTTGTTGCATTGCTTTCCTGCCTTCAAGTCACTTGAAATAGTGACTCCCAAATCTCTTTCCTCCTCAGTAGTTTCCATTATAGTACCCTTGATACAATATTTAGCCTTTCGGTTTTTGAGACCCAAGTGCGTGATTTTGCATTTTTTAGCATTAAACTGTAGTTGTCACATGTCCTAACCATTTCTCAAGCCTACCTAAGTCATCAATCATTTGTTTTACCCCTCCCGGTGTGTCTACCCTGTTGCATATCTTTGTATCATCTGCAAAAAGGCATACTTTCCCTTCAATACCATTTGCAATGTCACCAACAAAGATATTAAAGAGAACTGGACCAAGTACAGATCCCTGGGGTACTTCACTGGTAACATTTCCCTCCATAGATTGCCCTCCATTTACTACAACTGTCTGCTTTCTATCCTGCAACCAGGTTCTTATCCATTTAACAGTTTTATAATCCACCCCCACGCTTTCAAGTTTATTTAGCAGTCTGCGATGTGGGACAGTGTCAAATGCCTTACCAAAGTCTAGATATGCTACATCTACAGCTCCCCCTTGATCTATTATTTTCGTCACAGAGTCAAAAAAGTCAATAAGATTTGTTTGGCATGATCTCCCACCAGTAAATCCATGCTGTTTTGGATCCTGTAAGTTGTTTGATTTAAGATATTCCACAACTCTTTCTTTTAATAGTTTTTCCATTACTTTCCCTACTATTGATGTAAGGCTTACTGGTCTGTAGTTACTTGCTTCTTCCTTGCTTCCACTTTTGTGCAGTGGAACTACATTTGTTCTTTTCCAGTCCTCCGGAATGGCACCTGTATTTAGTGACTGGTTAAATAATTCTGTTGAAGGTGTCACCAGCACATCTTTTTGAAATACAGTGTATTGAAAGATTTTCAAGAAATTACAGCAAAAACAGATATTGATTTATCCACTTTTAGTTTTGAAAGTTCTGTTAGGACCTTCTCCTCTGTAAATGTACTTTCATCTACCTTATTTTTATGAATGTCCTTGCAACTTAACTCTGGCCCCATCCCTTCTCCTTCTGTAGTAAATACTGAGCAAAAATAATTATTTAGGTGATCGGCTATTGCCTTGTCGCTCTCCACCAAATGCTCACTCTCTGCCTTAAGTCTTATTATTCCTCCATTTGATTTTCTTCTTTTACTTATATACTTAAAAAAAGTTTTGCCCCCTCTATCTACTGACTGGGCCATTTTCTCCTCAGATTCTGCCTTTGCACGTCTGATCACTTTATTAGCATCCTTCTGTCTGTCAAGATACACCTCTTTGTTGATATTATTTTGAGACTGTTTGTATTTCCTAGAAGCCATTTGTAAGAATTAAATCTAATATTGAGTCTTTGCAAGTGTGCTCCCTCACCAATTGCTTGAGAGATGCTCCCTGTAAGTAATGTAGAAATTTGGCATTTGTAGCTGAACTTGCAAAAGACCCCTCCCAATTGACATCAGGTAAATTAAAGTCTCCCATGATTATGACTTATCCCTTTAAAGCCAATAGATTCCTGTCCAAATCCTGCCCCTGGCCTGGTGGTCTATAGATCATCCCTATGCGAATAATGTCCTTCTCCCCGGTTTCTATGATGACCCAAAGGCCTCAGTTTTATCTTCAATATTTTGTATTAAAGTAGCATTTATGCTTTTTTTCACATACATTGCTATCCCTCCTCCTATTCTTCCAATTCTATCCTTCCTAAATAAATTGTATCCTGGTATAGCTATGTCCCAGTCATGATTCTCATTGCACCATGACTCTGTAATTGCCACAAAATCCAGGTTATCCCTTGTCATTGTCTCAATTAGCTCTGAAATTTTGTCTCCTAAGCTCCTAGCATTTGCACACATAGCTTTAAGAATTTTGTCTGTGCATCTGTTATAAGTAGCCATGTCCAGACAGTACAAAATAAATGACAAGTTTAAAGTTGAAATTACCTGTTTGGTGATGTTGCTCAGTGTTTGGTATTTTTTTTTATTACTAATCAGGAATTACACTCTATCCTTTACACCACGACTACACCTCACTAAATGTAAAGATGTAATACAACTGACCACAAATGGCCAAATGGTCAAAGGAGGTAAACACCAGACGGCATGCAATAATAAACTACGTTTCACTGAGCAACTGACAAGGAACAAACAGCCAGGGGACACACACATACATCCCCCCGCCCGGCAGCCGGCCCACTGATTTATAATAAAGAAAAAAATGATCCCACCAAAAAAATGGCTACTTGTGTGCTCTGGCCTGGGCCCCCTGGCATGCCTGGGCCCGGGTAATCTGTACCCCCTCTCTCGACACCACTGCTTGAGGTTACATATCATCCAGCGAGCAGAGTGTGGCTGTGTATTTAAGCACATAAAATACATAAAGGTAGACAAGTTTATGCTAACACAGTTGGATGCACACCATAAGGAAGGCTTAATATGCAATCCTACCTTGTTCCTAAACTAGTTATGAGTTTGGACATTTTGCTTGTATAGCCCCTTGTCCTAAACTGCTTAGGTTTTTGGATAGTTCTATTGTACAAACTCACTTGGGAGGTAATTCAGATCTGATCACTGCTGTGCGTTTTTGCATAGCGGGCGATCAGATCCGAACTGCGCATGCGTATGCACTGCGCCAGCGTATCATACGGCTACAAAGGGGATCACCAGTCAGCGATGGGATTTTGCAAAGGATCCATTCGCACAGGCATTCGCAAGGAGATTGACAGGAGGAGGCCGTTTGTGGGTGGAAACTGACCGTTTTCCGGGAGTGTCCGGTAAAACACAGGCGGGCTCAAACGTTTTCAGGGAGGGTGTGTGACGTCAAATCCGGTCCTGAACAGGCTGATGTGATCACAGTGGCTGAGTAAGTCCTGTGCTGCGCAGAGACTGTACAAAATCAGTTTGTGCAGCTCTACTACACATGCGTTTGCACACTTGCACAGTGATAATACACTCCCCCGTAGGTGGCGACTATCTGATCGCAGGACAGGAAAAATCGCTGCCTAGCGATCAAATCTGAATTATGCCCTTGGCCTATTGTTCTGCACTGGTCAGGATATCAAATCATTTTGTTAAACTCATGTGCCATTGCTTTCATGGAGGCTTGGAAATGCTGCGTGTTTAAAAAACATGTTTATAGTAGTTAAGATCAAATGAAAATCTTATAATAATGGGGATTGCTATTCCTGTTCAGCAGGACCACACAGGAGATTCTTCAAGTGCTAACTACAGTGCACAGCTTGACTGTTACACTGTAGTAGAATGTTAAGGTTTCTTTTTCATTTGGTTGTGAACACAAAAGTCCTATCCAACAGTAGAGTGAACATTTGCTGCATGTGTGTGCTAATCCTGAAGTTACATACTCTCCAGCTGTACCTTTTTAGCAGGTACAGTACCTTTTTTTTAAGGTCTGTACCGATTTTTGGGTCTGCAAACTTCTATTGAAAGTATAGAAAAAGCCTTTACCAGTGGTCACGCCCCCTTTTATAATTTGTACCGATTTTTATGTGTAAAATGTTGGAGGGTATGAAGTTAGTATGAGTTTATCTCATGAGGGGTCTATTCATGAAGCAGTGAAAAGTGTGGAGAAGTGAACCAGTGGAGAAGTTGCCCATGGCAAACAATCAGCATTGAAGTAACAAGCCAAAGGAAAGACTACAAGAAGGCATCTATACTAGGTTGAAGGACAAAAGAAAGCAAGGGGTTCCCTCATCCAGTTATAATTAGAGATGAGCAGGTTCGGTTCTCAGAGAACCGAACCCTACCGGACTTCACTATTCGAGTCCGGTTCCGAGCCAGGCTCGGGTTTTCCCGCCTGGCTCGGAAACCCAAACGAGGCAAAACGTCATCGTCCCGCTGTCGGATTCTTGCAGGATTTGGATTCCATATAAGGAGCCGCGCATCGCGGCCATTTTCACTCCAGTCTCGGAGAGTGTAGTGTTAGGACGTGTCTCTGTCCTCAGTGTCTGTGTGGGGACGGGAAAGTGGGGTGGCGAGTCTAGTGCTGTGTTGTGCTGCTCAGTCCAGTCCAGTGTAGTCAGTGTCTTATGCTGCATCAGTCCAGCCAGTCACAGTGTTGGTGTCCTCTGCTGCTATATGTCCCCAGTGCTGCTGGCTGCTGTATAAGTCCCTTGTATTTTTGCTGTGTTGTCTTACATCAGACCGGGGTAGTGTCTTGTGCAGCATCAGTCCAGTGACCAGTCACAGTAGTGGTGTCCTCTGCTGCCATATATCCAGTGTAGCTGCCGTATAATTCCCATGATACTAGAGTATAATTCCTGTGATACTGACGTAGAATTCCTGTGATATTGCCATATAATTCTCGGAATACTGGCGTATAATTCCTGTGACATTGCAGTATAATTATAGGAATACTGTCGTATAATTCCTATGATATTGCCGTATAATTCCAGTGATATTGCCATATAATTCCTGTGATACTGGCATATAATTCCTGTGATATTGCCGTATAATTCTCGGAATACTGGTGTATAATTCCCGTGATACTGGTGTATAATTCCTGTGATATTACCCTATAATTCCTGTGATATTGCCATATAATTCTTGGAATAATGGTGTATAATTCCCGTGATACTGGCGTATAATCCCTGTGATATTGCCGTATAATTCCCGTGATACTGCGTTATAATTCCAGTTATCCTGCCGTATAATTCTATATAAATCCATATAATTCCGTATAAATCCAGTCCAGTGGTGCTGCCATATAAGTTTAGTGGTGCTGTCCTGTGCTGTATATTATTTATTCCAAATAAAGGGGTTATTAATATTTAATCCAAATAATTTTTACAGGGTTTGCCCTGTGAGGTGTAGGGGTACGCTCTCTTGTGCCGCATATTGGCCCTCATTCCGAGTTATTCGCTCGCTAGCTGCTTTTAGCAGCATTGCACACGCTAGGCCGCCGCCCTCTGGGAGTGTATCTTAGTTTAGCAGAATTGCGAACGAAAGATTAGCAGAACTGCTACTAAATAATTCTTTGCAGTTTCTGAGCAGCTCCAGACCTACTCACAGATTGCAATCAGCTCAGTCCGTTTAGTTCCTGTTTGACGTCACAAACACGCCCTGCGTTCGGCCAGCCACTCCCCGTTTCTCCAGACACTCCCGCGTTTTTCCTTGACACACCTGCGTTTTTTAGCACACACCCGGAAAATGCTCAGTTACCACCCAGAAACGCCTATTTCCTGTCAATCATTCACCGATCAGCAGTGCGACTGAAAATCGTCATTCGAACACCAGCAAATCTACCAAGTTTTCTGTTAAATAACTTAGCGCATGCGCTCTGCGAACCATGCACATGCACAGTTAGCAACAAATCGCAGCATAGCGAAAATCGGCAACGAGCGAACAACTCGGAATGACCCCCATTGTGTTATATAACTCCAGAAAATAAATGGAGAACAAACATTTGGAGGATAAAATAGGGAAAGATCAAGAACCACTTCCTCCTAGTGCGGAAGCTGCTGCCACTAGCCATAACATAGACAATGAAACGCCATCAACGTCATCTGCCAAGGCCGATGTCTATTGTGATAGTAGAGGGCATGTAAAATCCAAAAAGCTAAAGTTCAGTAAAAAGACCCAAAAAAAGAAATTTAAATGGTCTGAAGAGAAACGTAAACTTGCCAATATGCCATTTACGACGCGAAGTGGCAAGGAACGGCTGAGGCCCTAGCCTATGTTCATGACTAGTGGTTCAGCTTCACATGACGATGGAAGCCCTCATAACTGAGGCCTTGACACTTATGTTGGTGTTAGACGTGCGTCCGGTATCCGCCATTATTGCAGTGGGATTTAGACAACTGATGGTGGTATTTTGTCCCCGATACCAAATCCCATCTAGATTCCACTTTACTAGGCAGGCGATACCGAAATTTTGCCAATTAATTCCAGTGATTTGGACGTATAATTCCAATGATTTTGCCAATTAATTCCAGTGATTTGGACGTATAATTACAGTGATTTTTGCAATTAATTCCAGTGATTTGGACGTGTAATTACAGTGCTTTTGCCAATTAATTCCAGTGATTTGGATGTATAATTATTAATTCCAGTTATTTTGCCAATTAATTCCAGTGATTTGGACGTATAATTACAGTGATTTTGCCAATTAATTCCGGTGATTTGGATGTACAATTCCAGTGATTTGGACGTAGAATTCCAGTTGGAATTGATTGTGTTGCTTGGCTTAGTCATACAGCTACCTCATTGCACCTCTTCGACATCTTTGCATGAGGTGCTGTTTGGGGGCCTAGTTTTTGAAAAGTGCCATCCCGTCTGACACTGCCGTATGGGTCCAGGGCTACTGCTGTATTAGTCCTGGGGTACTGCCGTATAAGTTCACTAATTGCAGAATTTTTTTTAAATGACAGGGGCATGCTCTAGATGCTGTCAGTGGACCGAACAATTGCGTCCCACTCTCGACATTCAGACACTGTGTGACACTACTAGATGGGCCAGGTGGTTGTGTCGCTTAGCTTAGTCATACAGCAACCTCGGTGCACCTTTTTTTCTTCTTTGCATCATGTGCTGTTTGGGGACAATTTCTTAAAGTGCCATCCTGTCTGACACTTCCGTATATGTCCAGTGGTACTGCCATTTAATTCCAGTGATTTGGACGGATAATTCCAGTGATTTGGACGTATAATTTCAGAGATTTTGCAGTATTATTACAGTGATTTTGCAGTATAATTCCAGTTATTTTGCCATTTAATTCCAGTGATTTTGATGTATAATTCCAGTGATTTTGCCATTTAATTCCAGTAATTTGGACGTATAATTCCAGTGATTCTGCCATTTAATTCCAGTGATTTGGACGTATAATTCCAGTGATTTGGACATATAATTCCAGTGGGAATTGTTTGTGTCGCTTGGCTTAGTCATACAGCTACCTCATTGCACCTCTTCGACATCTTTGCATGAGGTGCTGTTTGGGGCCTAGTTTTTGAACAGTGCCATCCTGTCTGACACTGCAGTGCCACTCCTAGATTGGCCAGGTGTTTGTGCTGCACACTTATGTTTCTTGGCTTAGTCATACAGCAGCATCGGTGCACCTCTTTTTCTTCTTTGCATCATGTGCTGTTTGGGGACTAGTTTTTGAATAGTGCCATCTTGTCTGCAACTGCAGTGCCACTCCTAGATGGGCCAGGTGTTTGTGCCACACACTTGTGTCGCTTAGCTTGGTCATACAGCCACCTCGGTGCAACTTTTAGGCCTAAAAACAATATTGTAAGGTGTGAGGTGTCCAGGATAGACTGGAAATGGGTGGAAATCATTGTTATTGAAGTTAATAATACCGTAGGAGAAAAATTACCCCCAAATTCTGTGATTTTAGCTGTTTTTATGTTTTTTTCAAAAATCATCCAGATCCAAAACCAAAACCAAAACACGAAAGGGTTGTTTTGGCACAACCAACCCAAAACCAAAACATGAAAGTGAAATTAGAACCAAAACCAAAACACAAAACACGAAAAGTGCCAGCCGCACATCGTTATTTGTAAACCAAATTGCCAGCAGCATGAAAGCCAGACTGAGTAAAATGGTGACTACTTTGGGTTTATGAACAACAGCAGTAGAGTGTTTAGTAGTTATTCAAATGCATGCAAGAGCAATAGTACCACTGCAAAGGAACTGTGACATACAGTATTAACTACTCAGCAACAGAAGTGAACCAAACATCGGTTGGCATTTGGTCAGCATACCACACTTCAGTTTGGAATTTGTCAGTTTACCAATTTTGATGTAGATAAAACATTTTGTTCAGCAATTGAAAATATTGTAAAGAGTTATTTGTTAAACAGGGGCCAAGGGAGGAATACTCACTTTCATTGGCCCCTCCCGAATAGTAAGAGCACTAAAATGAAACCCATCTGAAATATGGGGGTCATTCCGAGTTGATCACACATTGCAACTTTTTGCAGTCTGCGCGATCAACTAGACGCCGCCTATAGGGGAGTGTATTTTTGCATAGCAAGGCTGCGTTCGCTTGTGCAGTCGAGCTATGTAAAATCATTTTGTGCAGTTTAGGAGTAGGTCCTGACTAACTCACCCACTGCGATCACTTCAGCCTGTCAGGTCCTTCAGCCTGAAGGACCTGACAGGTCCCACTCAGTATCAGTGCTGCATTGTGGTGACCAGTATATATATAGTAGTACAGTACAGTAGTCCATTGCTGTATTTTGCTGCCCAGTGTCAGTTCTATTATCCAGAACAGTGCTCAGTATCTGTGCTCATTATTATCATTGCTGCATTGTGGTGACCACTGACCAGTATATAGTAGTACAGTACAGTAGTCCAGTGCTGTATTGTGCTGCCCAGTGTCAGTTCTATTATCCAGAACAGTGCTCAGTATCTGTGCTCATTATTATCATTGTTGCATTGTGGTGACCATTGACCAGTATATAGTAGTATAGTACAGTAGTCCATTGCTGTATTTTGCTGCCCCGTGTCAGTTCTATTATCCAGAACAGTGCTCAGTATCTGTGCTCATTATTATCATTGCTGCATTATGGTGACCACTGACCAGTATATAGTAGTACAGTACAGTAGTCCATTGCTGTATTTTGCTGCTCCGTGTCAGTTCTATTATCCAGAACAGTGCTTAGTATCTGTGCTCAATATTATCATTGCTGCATTGTGGTGACCACTGACCAGTATATAGTAGTACAGTACAGTAGTCCAGTGCTGTATTTTGCTGCCACATGTCAGTTCTATTATCCAAAACAGTGCTCAGTATCTGTGCTCATTATTATCATTGCTGCATTGTGGTGACCACTGACCAGTATATAGTAGTACAGTCCAGTAGTCCAGTGCTGTATTTTGCTGCCCCGTGTCAGTTCTATTATCCAGAACAGTGCTCAGTATCTGTGCTCATTATTATCATTGCTGCATTGTGGTGACCACTGACCAGTATATAGTAGTACAGTACAGTAGTCAAGTGCTGTATTTTGCAGCCCAGTGTCAGTTCTATTATCCAGAACAGTGCTCTGTATCTGTGCTCATTATTATCATTGCTGCGTTGTGGTGACCACTGACCAGTATATAGTAGTACAGTACAGTAGTCCATTGCTATATTTTGCTGCTCCATGTCAGTTCTATTATCCAGAACAGTGCTCAGTATCTGTGCTCATTATTATCATTGCTGCATTGTGGTGACCAGTATATAGTAGTACAGTACAGTACAGTAGTCCAGTGCTGTATTTTGCTGCCCAGTGTCAGTTCTATTATCCAGAACAGTGCTCAGTATCTGTGCTCATTATTATCATTGCTGCATTGTGGTGACCACTGACCAGTATATAGTAGTACAGTACAGTAGTCCATTGCTATATTTTGCTGCTCCATGTCAGTTCTATTATCCTGAACAGTGCTCAGTATCTGTGCTCATTATTATCATTGCTGCATTGTGGTGACCACTGACCAGTATATAGTAGTCCATTGCTGTATTTTGCTACTCCATGTCAGTTCTATTATCCAGAACAGTGCTCAGTATCTGTGCTCATTATTATCATTGCTGCGTTGTGGTGACCACTGACCAGTTTATAGTAGTACAGTACAGTAGTCCATTGCTGTATTTTGCTACTCCGTGTCAGTTCTATTATCCAGAACAGTGCTCATTATCTGTGCTCATTATTATCATTGCTGCGTTGTGGTGACCACTGACCAGTGTATAGTAGTACAGTACAGTAGTCCAGTGCTGTATTTTGCTGCCCAGTGTCAGTTCTATTATCCAGAACAGTGCTCAGTATCTGTGCTCATTATTATCATTGCTGCATTGTGGTGACCACTGGCCAGTATATAGTAGTACAGTACTGTAGTCCATTGCTGTATTTTGCTGCTCCGTGTCAGTTCTATTATCCTAAACAGTGCTCAGTATCTGTGCTCATTATTATCATTTATGCAATGTGGTGACCACTGACCAGTTTATAGTAGTACAGTACAGTAGTCCAGTGCTGTATTTTGCTGCCCTGTGTCAGTTCTATTATCCAGAACAGTGCTCAGTATCTGTGCTCATTATTATCATTGCTGCATTGTGGTGACCACTGATCAGTATATAGTAGTACAGTACAGTCGTCCATTGCTATGTTTTGCTGCTCCGTGTCAGTTCTATTATCCAGAACAGTGCTCAGTATCTGTGCTCATTATTATCATTGCCACATTGTGGTGACCACTGACCAGTATATAGTAGTACAGTACAGTAGTCCATTGCTGTATTTTGCTGCCCAGTGTCAGTTCTATTATCCAGAACAGTGCTCAGTATCTGTGCTCATTATTATCATTGCTGCATTATGGTGACCACTGACCAGTATATAGTAGTACAATACAGTAGTCCATTGCTGTATTTTGCTACTCCGTTTCAGTTCTATTATCCAGAACAGTGCTCAGTATCTGTGCTCATTATTATCATTGCTGCGTTGTGGTGACCACTGACCAGTATATAGTAGTACAGTACAGTAGGCCAGTGCTGTATTTTGCTGCCCCATGTCAGTTCTATTATCCAGAACAGTGCTCAGTATCTGTGCTCATTATTATCATTGCTGCATTGTGGTGACCACTGACCAGTATATAATAGTACAGTACAGTAGTTCATTGCTGTATTTTGCTGCCCCGTCTCAGTTCTATTATCCTGAACAGTGCTCAGTATCTGTGCTCATTATTATCATTGCTGCATTGTGGTGACCACTGACCAGTATATAGTAGCACAGTACAGTAGTCCAGTGCTGTATTTTGCTGCCCAGTGTCAGTTCTATTATCCAGAACAGTGCTCAGTATCTGTGCTCATTATTATCATTGCTGTATTGTGGTGACCACTGACCAGTATATAGTTGTACTGTACAGTAGTCCATTGCTGTATTTTGCTGCCCATGTCAGTTCTATTATCCTAAATAGTGCTCAATATCTGTGCTCAGTATCAGTGCTGCATTGTGGTGACTAAAAGTCCAGTGTCTTGTGCTGCATCTTGCTGCTGTAGGGTGCTGTGGTAGTGTCCTGTCACTGTGAATAGGTCATCATCATTCCAGTCACAGTAGTATCTGGTATCTATCTAGTGGTATCTAATTCCAGACATTACTGCCGTCTAATTCCAGATATATTACTGACATATAATTCCACACATTAAAAAATGGAGAACAAAAATGTGGAGGGTAAAATAAGGAAAGATCAAGATCCACTTCCACCTCGTGCTGAAGCTGCTGCCACTAGTTATGGCCGAGACGATGAAATGCCATCAACGTCGTCTGCCAAGGCCGATGCCCAATGTCATAGTACAGAGCATGTAAAATCCAAAACACCAAATATCAGTAAAAAAAGGACTCAAAAATCTAAAATAAAATCGTCAGAGGAGAAGCGTAAACTTGCCAATATGCCATTTACCACACGGAGTGGCAAGGAACGGCTGAGGCCCTGGCCTATGTTCATGGCTAGTGGTTCAGCTTCAAATGAGGATGGAAGCACTCATCCTTCCGCTAGAAAAATGAAAAGAGTTAAGCTGGCAAAAGCCCAGCAAAGAACTGTGCATTCTTCTAAATCACAAATCCCCAAGGAGAGTCCAATTGTGACGGTTACGATGCCTGACCTTCCCAACACTGGACGGGAAGATGTGGCTCCTTCCACCATTTGCACGCCCCCTGGAAGTGCTGGAAGGAGCACCCACAGTCCAGTTCCTGAAAGTCAAATTGAAGATGTCACTGTTGAAGTACACCAGGATGAGGATATGGGTGTTGCTGGCGCTGAGGAGGAAATTGACAAGGAGGATTCTGATGGAGAGGTGGTTTGTTTAAGTCAGGCACCCGGGGAGACACCTGTTGTCCGTGGGATGAATAAGTCCATTGACATGCCTGGTCAAAATACAAAAAAATCACCTCTTCGGTGTGGAATTATTTCAACAGAAATGCAGACAACTGGTGTCAAGCCGTGTGTTGCCTTTGTCAAGCTGTAATAAGTAGGGGTAAGGACGTTAACCACCTAGGAACATCCTCCCTTATATGTCACCTGGAGCGCATTCATCAGAAGTCATTGACAAGTTCAGTCCACTGACAACTGAATCCCTTCTTCCTCTTGTATCCAAGCTCCTGCAAACCACCCCACCAACTCCCTCAGTGTCAATTTCCTCCTTAGACAATGAATGCCAATAGTCCTGCAGGCCATGTCACTGGCAAGTCTGACGAGTCCTCTCCTAACTGGGATTCCTCCGGTGGATCTTTGAGTGTAACGCCTACTGCTGCTGGTGCTGCTGTTGTTGCTGCTGGGAGTCGATGGTCATCCCAGAGGAGAAGTCGGAAGACCACTTGTACTACTTCCAGTAAGCAATTGACTGTCCAACAGTCCTTTGCGAGGAAGATAAAATATCACAGCAGTCATTCTGTTGCAAAGCGGATAACTCAGGCCTTGACAACTATGTTGGTGTTAGACGTGCGTCCGGTATCCGCTGTTAGTTCACAGGGACTTAGAGAATTGCTTGAGGTAGTGTGTTACCGGTACCAAATACCGTCTAGGTTACACTTCTCTAGGCAGGCGATACCGAGAATGTACACAGACGTCAGAAAAAGAGTCACCGGTGTCCTAAAAAATGCAGTTGTACCCAATGTCCACTTAACCACGGACATGTGGACAAGTGGAGCAGGGCAGACTAAGGACTATATGACTGTGACAGCCCACTGGGTAGATGTATTGCCTCCCGCAGCAACAACAGCAGCGGCACCAGTAGCAGCATCTCGCAAATGCCAACTCGTTCCTAGGGCAGGCTACGTTTTGTATCACCGTTTTCCATAAGAGTCACACAGCTGACAACCTCTTACGGAAACTGAGGAATATCATCACAGATTGGCTTACCCCGATTGGACTCTCCGGGGATTTGTGACATCGGACAATGCCACCAATATTGTGCGTGCATTACATGTGGGCAAATTCCAGCAGGTCCCATGTTTTGCACATACAATGAATTTTGTGGTGCAGAATTTTTTTAAAAACGATAGGGGCGTGCAAGAGATGCTGTCGGTGGCCCGAAGAATTGCAGGCCACTTTCGGCATTCATTCAGCTACCGCGTGCCGAAGACTGGAGCACCAGCAAACACTTCTGAACATGCCCTGCCATCAGCTGAAGCAAGAGGTGGTAACGAGGTGGAATTCAACCCTCTATATGCTTCAGAGGATGGAGGAGCAGCAAAAGGCCATTCAAGCCTATACATCTGCCTACGATATAGGCAAAGGAGGGGGAATGCACCTGACTCAAGCGCAGTGGAGAATGGTATCAACGTTGTGCAAGGATCTCCAAGTCTTTGAACTTGCCACACGTGAAGTCAGTTCAGACACTGCCAGCCTGAGTCAGGTCATTCCCCTCATCAGGCTTTTGCAGAAGCAGCTGGAGAGATTGAAGGAGGAGCTAAAGTGGAGCGATTCCGCTAGGCATGTGGGACTTGTGGATGGAGCCCTTCATTCGCTTAACCAAGATTCACGGGTGGTCAATCTGTTGAAATCAGAGCACTACATTTTGGCCACCGTGCTCGATCCTAGGTTTAAAGCCTACGTTGTATCTCTCTTTCCGGCAGACACAAGTCTGCAGATGTTCAAAGACCTGATGGTGAGACAATTGTCAAGTCAAGCGGAACGTGACCCGCCAACAGCTCCTCCTTCATTTTCTCACGCCACTGGAGCTGCCAGGAAAAGGATAACATTTCCAAAACCACCCGCTGGCAGTGATGCAGGGCAGTCAGGAGCTGATAGCTGACATCTGGTCCGGACTGAAGGACCTGCCAATGATTACTGACATGTCATCTACTGTCACTGCATATGATTCTGTCACCATTGAAAGAATGGCTGAGGATTATATGAGTGACAGCATCCAAGTAGGCATGTCAGACAGTCCGTACGTATACTGGCAGGAAAAAAAGGCAATTTGGAGGCCCTTGCACAAAATGGCTTTATTTTACCTAAGTTGCCCCCCCTTCAGTGTGTACTCCGAAAGAGTGTTTAGTGCAGCCGGTAACCTTGTCAGCGATCGGCGTAGGAGGTTACTTCCAGAAAATGTGGATAAGATGATGTTCATCAAAATGAATTATAATCAATTCCTCCGTGGAGACATTTACCAGCAATTGCCTCTAGAAAGTACACAGGGACCTGTGATGGTGGATTCCAGTGGGGACAAATTAATTCTCTGTGAGGAGGGGGGATGTACACAGTGAAAGGGGTGAGGAATCGGACGATGAGGAGGAGGTGGACATCTTGCCTCTGTAGAGCCAGTTTGTGCAAGGAGAGATTGATTGCTTCTTTTTTGGTGGGGACCCAAACCAACCAGTCATTTCAGCCACAGTCGTGTGGCAGACCCTGTGGTTGAAATTATGGGTTTGTTAAAGTGTCCATGTCCTGTTTATACAACATAAGGGTGGGTGGGAGAACCCAAGGACAATTCCATCTTGCACTACTTTTTTATTTATCTTTATATCATGTGCTGTTTGGGGACTATTTTTTTAAGTGCCATCCTGTCTGACACTGCAGTGCCACTCCTAGATGGGCCAGGTGTTTGTGCCACCCATTTGGGTCGCTTATCTTAGTCATCCAGCGACCTCGCTGCCAATTTTAGGACTAAAAATAATATTGTGAGGTGTGACGTGTTCAGAATAGACTGGAAATGATTGGAAATTATGGTTATTGAGGTTAATAATACTATAGGATCAAAATTACCCCCAAATTCTATGATTTAAGTTGTTTTTGAGGGGTTTTTGAAAAAAAACACCCGAATCCAAAACACACAAAAATTCTTAAGGGAGGTTTTGCCAAAACGCGTCCGAATCCAAAACACGGCCGCGGAACCGAATCCAAAACCAAAACACAAGACCCGAAAAATGTCCGGTGCACATCTCTAGTTGTTAATTTTATGCCCTGTAATAGTACCCTAGTTCATTTTCTGAACCATAGTAGAGCCTTATTTAATGTTATGCCCCATAGTAGTGCCCTAGTTTCTTTCATGAATCGCAGTAGTACTTAAGTTCACCCTATGCCACATTTCAGAGCTGCCAGTACACATTATGACACACAGGACCCCAAATTCACATTATGATACATTGTGCTCCCCGTTCATATTGTGACTCATTACAGTTCACCTTGTTAATATTATATAACATTAAAATGCCCTCCAGTTCATTTTATACCACACTACAATGAGCAGGTCCAGAGGCATACCTAGATATTTTTCAGGCCCCAATGAAAAGGTTTGAAAGGACCCCTACGTACCACCCAATGGCAAAAAACGTATATAACACATGTAACTTTGACAGGGAAGGTTGGCCCCTCTCAGCTCTGGGCCCCATAGCAGCTGCACTGCCTGCACCTATGGTAGCTACGCTCTTTCCCATACCACACTGGACAACTCAAGTACTACTCACATGTTTATCACTATGGGTATAAAATCATGACCTTATCCTGCCTCACAATCAACTGTATACACCTGATGGAACGCTTATCAGGGAAATTAAAGCCGAAAGAGGCACCAGACAATCTCACAAGGAGCAATTCAGAGTTAACCAGCATTGGGGACATAGAAATGTGGCCTGACACCTTCAGCCTGTGCAAATACAACACCAAAATAGGACTTAGAAACACTGGGGCATCCATCACTATTACAAGCTCAGTATGGGTACTGCTGGAGTGTCACTTGTCCAGCCAGCAGGTCAAAGTTTCTGTGTCTATCATCATGTTGACCCAAGTCCATCTTATTCAGTCAGTTTGTAAAGGAACTGTGGTATTGGGAGTTATGGTAGACCTTGTTGGTTGCTGTGGTGGGGCTGCACCTCCAAACACTGCCCAACATCGTAGGCTTGGAGTCACTGTCAGCGTGAAGCCACCGGGAACCAGGTGCAGCAACAGACAGGATGACACGTTGGATCATCATCCCGCCCCGCAGCCTCCGTAGTCAACAAACTTCTATTGGCTAGCTAACTATCTGCCCGCAGCCAGGCTCATGTGGCATATGGGGGTAATTCAGACTTGATTACTCCTCTCCAAATTATCAGAGGTTTCCAATCAGATAGTCTCTGCCCAGACAGAGTGAAAACCCACCCGAGTCAAGTCTGCGTATGCCGTGCGAAAATCCCTGTGAACGCCGGTCAGCTGCAAATCCGTCCGCAACTCACTCACCATCGAATGTTTTTTCCATCCTGTGCGTAGACCAGGACCTACTCCTACAGTGCGATAGAATCAGACTGATCGTGGCCGGAGCTGACGTCACACACCCTCCCTGAAAACGCTTGGGCATGCCTGCGTCTTTCCTGACACTCCCACAAAACGGTCAGTTACCACCCCCAAACACCGACTTCCTGCCATTCAACTTGCGTACGCTTATCGATCAAAAAAGCTGCTGGATTTTTTTGCAGTTTGGCCTCGCACGTGTGCACTACAATCCGTACATATGCGCAGTCGATCGATAATCATCCACCTTGCAAATTCGCACAACAGCGATCAGGTCTTAATCGGGCCCGTAGCTAGGTCAGTTGACATTATAAATATTATTGTTTTATTTATACTCAGCTCTACTTCCCACTGACACTCCAGTGGATTTACCAATGGGGGAGCTGCACCAGCATCATCAGTTACAAAAGTGTAGCGGGATGAGGTCAATCATCACCATTGAAGTTGGCACTGCTGCAGCTGGTGGGCGAGCATGAAATGCTTGAAGTAGTGATGGGAGCTTACCTCCCTGTGGCTGTGTGTGGATGCATGTACTGGAGCTGCTAGAGTGAGGAGCATTACGAGTGATACTGACACACACACACACACACACACACACACACACACACACACACACACACTAGTGATGAGCACCGGAAATTTTTCGGGTTTTGTGCTTTGGTTTTGGGTTCGGTTCCGCGGCCGTGTTTTGGGTTCGAACGCGTTTTGGCAAAACCTCACCGAATTTTTTTTGTCGGATTCGGGTGTTTTTTTCAAAAAACCCTAAAAAACAGCTTAAATCATAGAATTTGGGGGTCATTTTGATCCCAAAGTATTATTAACCTCAATAACCATAATTTCCACTCATTTTCAGTCTATTCTGAACACCTCACACCTCACAATATTATTTTTAGTCCTAAAATTTGCACCGAGGTCGCTGGATGACTAAGCTCAGCGACCCAAGTGGCCGACACAAACACCTGGCCCATCTAGGAGTGGCACTGCAGTGTCACGCAGGATGGCCCTTCCAAAAAACACCCCCCAAACAGCACATGACGCAAAGAAGAAAAAAAAGAGGCGCAATGAGGTAGCTGTGTGAGTAAGCTAAGCGACCCTAGTGGCCGACACAAACACCTGGCCCATCTAGGAGTGGCACTGCAGTGTCACGCAGGATGGCCCTTCCAAAAAACACCCCCCAAACAGCACATGACTCAAAGAAAAAAAGAGGCGCAATGAGGTAGCTGTGTGACTAAGATAAGCGACCCAAGTGGCCGACACAAACACCTGGCCCATCTAGGAGTGGCACTGCAGTGTCACGCAGGATGGCCCTTCCAAAAACTACTCCCCAAACAGCACATGACGCAAAGAAAAATGAAAGAAAAAAGAGGTGCAAGATGGAATTGTCCTTGGGCCCTCCCACCCACCCTTATGTTGTATAAACAGGACATGCACACTTTAACCAACCCATCATTTCAGTGACAGGGTCTGCCACACGACTGTGACTGAAATGACGGTTTGGACCCCCACCAAAAAAGAAGCAATTAATCTCTCCTGCACAAACTGGCTCTACAGAGGCAAGATGTCCACCTCATCATCATCCTCCGATATATCACCGTGTACATCCCCCTCCTCACAGATTATCAATTCGTCCCCACTGGAATCCACCATCTCAGCTCCCTGTGTACTTTGTGGAGGCAATTGCTGCTGGTGAATGTCTCCACGGAGGAATTGATTATAATTCATTTTAATGAACATCATCTTCTCCACATTTTCTGGATGTAACCTCGTACGCCGATTGCTGACAAGGTGAGCGGCGGCACTAAACACTCTTTTGGAGTACACACTTGTGGGAGGGCAACTTAGGTAGAATAAAGCCAGTTTGTGCAAGGGCCTCCAAATTGCCTCTTTTTCCTGCCAGTATAAGTACGGACTGTCTGAAGTGCCTACTTGGATGCGGTCACTCATATAATCCTCCACCATTCTTTCAATGGGGAGAGAATCATATGCAGTGACAGTAGATGACATGTCCGTAATCGTTGTCAAGTCCTTCAGTCCGGACCAGATGTCAGCATCAGCAGTCGCTCCAGACTGCCCTGCATCACCGCCAGCTGGTGGGCTCGGAATTCTGAGCCTTTTCCTCGCACCCCAAGTTGCGGGAGAATGTGAAGGAGGAGATGTTGACAGGTCGCGTTCCGCTTGACTTGACAATTTTCTCACCAGCAGTTCTTTAAACCCCAACAGACTTGTGTCTGCCGGAAAGAGAGATCCAAGGTAGGTTTTAAATCTAGGATCGAGCACGGTGGCCAAAATGTAGTGCTCTGATTTCAACAGATTGACCACCCGTGAATCCTTGTTAAGCGAATTAAGGGCTCCATCCACAAGTCCCACATGCCTAGCGGAATCGCTCTGTGTTAGCTCCTCCTTCAATGTCTCCAGCTTCTTCTGCAAAAGCCTGATGAGGGGAATGACCTGACTCAGGCTGGCAGTGTCTGAACTGACTTCACGTGTGGCAAGTTCAAAAGGTTGCAGAACCTTGCACAACGTTGAAATCATTCTCCACTGCGCTTGAGACAGGTGCATTCCACCTCCAATATCGTGCTCAGTTGTATAGGCTTGAATGGCCTTTTGCTGCTCCTCCAACCTCTGAAGCATATAGAGGGTTGAATTCCACCTCGTTACCACTTCTTGCTTCAGATGATGGCAGGGCAGGTTCAGGCGTTTTTGGTGGTGCTCCAGTCTTCTGTACGTGGTGCCTGTACGCCGAAAGTGTGCCGCAATTCTTCTGGCCACCGACAGCATCTCTTGCACGCCCCTGTCGTTTTTTAAATAATTCTGCACCACCAAATTCAAGGTATGTGCAAAACATGGGACGTGCTGGAATTTGCCCAGATTTAATGCACACACAATATTGCTGGCGTTGTCCGATGCCACAAATCCACAGGAGAGTCCAATTGGGGTAAGCCATTCTGCGATGATCTTCCTCAGTTGCCGTAAGAGGTTTTCAGCTGTGTGCGTATTCTGGAAAGCGGTGATACAAAGCGTAGCCTGCCTAGGAAAGAGTTGGCGTTTGCGAGATGCTGCTACTGGTGCCGCCGCTGCTGTTCTTGCGGCGGGAATCAATACATCTACCCAGTGGGCTGTCACAGTCATATAGTCCTGAGTCTGCCCTGCTCCACTTGTCCACATGTCCGTGGTTAAGTGGACATTGGGTACAACTGCATTTTTTAGGACACCGGTGAGTCTTTTTCTGAGGTCTGTGTACATTTTCGGTATCGCCTGCCTAGAGAAATGGAACCTAGATGGTATTTGGTACCGGGGACACAGTACCTCCAACAAGTCTCTAGTTGGCTCTGCAGTAATGATGGATACCGGAACCACGTTTCTCACCGCCCAGGATGCCAAGGCCTCAGTTATCCGCTTTGCAGCAGGATGACTGCTGTGATAATTCATCTTCCTCGCAAAGGACTGTTGGACAGTCAATTGCTTGGTGGAAGTAGTAAAAGTGGTCTTACGACTTCCCCTCTGGGATGACCATCGACTCCCAGCAGCAACAACAGCAGCGCCAGCAGCAGTAGGCGTTACACGCAAGGATGCATTGGAGGAATCCCAGGCAGGAGAGGACTAGTCAGAATTGCCAGTGACATGGCCTGCAGGACTATTGGCATTCCTGGGGAAGGAGGAAATTGACACTGAGGGAGTTGGTGGGGTGGTTTGCGTGAGCTTGGTTACAAGAGGAAGGGATTTACTGGTCAGTGGACTGCTTCCGCTGTCGCCCAAAGTTTTTGAACTTGTTACTGACTTATGATGAATGCGCTGCAGGTGACGTATAAGGGAGGATGTTCGAGGTGGTTAACGTCCTTACCCCTACTTATTACAGCTTGACAAAGGCAACACACGGCTTGACAAATGTTGTCTGCATTTCTGTTGAAATACTTCCACACTGAAGAGCTGATTTTTTTGGTATTTTCACCAGGCATGTCAATGGCCATATTCCTCCCACGGACAACAGGTGTCTCCCCGGGTGCCTGACTTAAACAAACCACCTCACCATCAGAATCCTCCTGGTCAATTTCCTCCCCAGCACCAGCAACACCCATATCCTCCTCATCCTGGTGTACTTCAACACTGACATCTTCAATCTGACTATCAGGAACTGGACTGCAGGTGCTCCTTCCAGCACTTGCAGGGGGCGTGCAAATGGTGGAAGGCGCATGCTCTTCACGTCCAGTGTTGGGAAGGTCAGGCATCGCAACCGACACAATTGGACTCTCCTTGTGGATTTGTGATTTCGAAGAACGCACAGTTCTTTGCTGTGCTTTTGCCAGCTTAAGTCTTTTCATTTTTCTAGCGAGAGGCTGAGTGCTTCCATCCTCATGTGAAGCTGAACCACTAGCCATGAACATAGGCCAGGGCCTCAGCCGTTCCTTGCCACTCCGTGTGGTAAATGGCATATTGGCAAGTTTACGCTTCTCCTCCGACGATTTTATTTTAGATTTTTGAGTCCTTTTTTTACTGATATTTGGTGTTTTGGATTTTACATGCTCTGTACTATGACATTGGGCATCGGCCTTGGCAGACGACGTTGATGGCATTTCATCGTCTCGGCCATGACTAGTGGCAGCAGCTTCAGCACGAGGTGGAAGTGGATCTTGATCTTTCCCTATTTTTGGAACCTCAACATTTTTGTTCTCCATATTTTAATAGGCACAACTAAAAGGCACCTCAGGTAAACAATGGAGATGGATGGATACTAGTATACTTATGGATGACGAGCGACTGCCGACACAGAGGTAGCTACAGCCGTGGACTACCGTACTGCGTCTGCTAGTATAGACTGGATGATAATGATATAAAAAATATATATATATCACTACTGCAGGACAGGTATATATTGTATAATGACGGACCTGCTGGACACTGTCAGCACTGCAGACTCCTAAACTACTAGTATGAAGAAGATAGAAAAAAAAAAAACCACCACAGGTAGGTATACAATTATGGACGAGCGACTGCCGACACAGAGGTAGCTACAGCCGTGGACTACCGTACTGCGTCTGCTAGTATAGACTGGATGATAATGATATAAAAAATATATATATATCACTACTGCAGGACAGGTATATATTGTATAACGACGGACCTGCTGGACACTGTCAGCACTGCAGACTCCTAAACTACTAGTATGAAGAAGATAGAAAAAAAAAAACCACCACAGGTAGGTATACAATTATGGACGAGCGACTGCCAACACAGAGGTAGCTACAGCCGTGGACTACTGTACTGCGTCTGCTAGTATAGACTGGATGATAATGATATAAAAAATATATATATCACTACTGCAGGACAGGTATATATTGTAAAATGACGGACCTGCTGGACACTGTCAGCACTGCAGACTCCTAAACTACTAGTATGAAGAAGATAGAAAAAAAAAACCACCACAGGTAGGTATACAATTATGGACGAGCGACTGCCGACACAGAGGTAGCTACAGCCGTGGACTACCGTACTGCGTCTGCTAGTATAGACTGGATGATAATGATATAAAAAATATATATATATCACTACTGCAGGACAGGTATATATTGTATAATGACGGACCTGCTGGACACTGTCAGCACTGCAGACTCCTAAACTACTAGTATGAAGAAGATAGAAAAAAAAAAACCACCACAGGTAGGTATACAATTATGGACGAGCGACTGCCGACACAGAGGTAGCTACAGCCGTGGACTACCGTACTGCGTCTGCTAGTATAGACTGGATGATAATGATATAAAACATTTATATATATCATTACTACAGGACAGGTATATATTGTATAATGACGGACCTGCTGGACACTGTCAGCACTGCAGACTCCTAAACTACTAGTATGAAGAAGATAGAAAAAAAAAAAACCCACCACAGGTAGGTATACAATTATGGACGAGCGACTGCCGACACAGAGGTAGCTACAGCCGTGGACTACCGTACTGCGTCTGCTAGTATAGACTGGATGATAATGATATAAAAAATATATATACAGGTTGAGTATCCCTTATCCAAAATGCTCGGGACCACGGGTATTTTGGATATCGGATTTTTCCGTATTTTGGAATAATTGCATACCATAATGATATATTATGGTTATGGGACCTAAATCTAAGCACAAAATTCATTTATGTTACATATACACCTTATAGACACAGCATGAAGGTCATTTTAGCCAATATTTTTTAGAACTTTGTGCATTAAACAAAGTGTGTCTACATTCACACAATTCATTTATGTTCCATATACACCTTATACACACAGCCTGAAGGTCATTTATTACAATATGTTTAATAACTTTGTATATTAAACAAAGTTTGTGTACATTGAGCCATCAAAAAACAAAGGTTTCACTATCTCACTCTCACTCAAACAAGTCCGTATTTCGGAATATTCCGTATTTCGGAATATTTGGATATGGGATACTCAACCTGTATATCACCACTGCAGGACAGGTATATATTGTATAATGACGGACCTGCTGGACACTGTCAGCACTGCAGACTCCTAAACTACTAGTATGAAGAAGATAGAAATAAAATGAATGACGGACCTGCTGGACACTGTCAGCAGAATGCGTTTATAGAATAAAATAAAAAAACACCACACGAGTGTTTAACTTTTTCAGGCAGACAATATACTGGTGGTCACTGCTGGTCAGTCACACTGGCACTCTGGCAGCAAAAGTGTGCACTGTTAAATATGTACTCCTGCTATAACTGCTCCCCAGTCTCCCCCACAATTAAGCTGTGTGAGCAGTGAGCACTACTCAGCACAGTCAGATATACATAGATGATATTATCATGCAGCACACTGAGGCTGAGCACAGATATGGTATGTGACTGTGTATCGTTTTTTTTCAGGCAGAGAACGGATTATATTAAATAATAAATAAAACTGGTGGTCACTAGTATAACTATCAGCAAAACTCTGCACTCTCTGAGTACTCCTAATGCGCCAGTAAATCAAGTGTCTCACTCTCTATCTAAACGGAGAGGACGCCAGCCACGTCCTCTCCCTATCAATCTCAATGCACGTGTGAATCCGCGGCTCCTTATATAGAATCCGAGTCTCGCGATAGAATCCGAGCCTCGCGAGAATCCGACAGCGGGATGATGACGTTCGGGCGCGCTCGGGTTAACCGAGCAAGGCGGGAAGATCCGAGTCTGCCTCGGACCCGTGTAAAAAGCGTGAAGTTCGGGGGGGGTCGGTTTCCGAGAAACCAAACCCGCTCATCACTAACACACACACACACACACACACACACACACACACACACACACACACACACTTTTATTATGAGACTGAGGGATTTATTTAGGAGCATTAGTGGCATATGGGGGTCACTAATGCTGTCTAGTATACAGGGGCGCTTTAAGAGAGTAGGAGGCCCATGTGCTGCCTACTCTGTATGGGGGGCTCCTCCTCTCTGCAGGAGCGCTGTAGAGTCTGAGCACTAGAGGGCTCAGACTCTACTGCACATGCGCAGAACTCCGTGAAAATGACCGCTGCACCATTTTCACTGGGTTTTAACAGCGCCGGTGACGTCGGCGTGGGACTCTGGAGTGGTGAGTGTTAAATAAATGGGTGCAGTGTGTGCGGTGTGGGCCCTCTCTGGACTCAGGGGCCCGTGTGCACTGCAAATCCTGCACCCATTATAGAAATGCCAGTGCTAGCATATATACCAGGGAAGGGCTGTATAGCGTCATTAGAATAAAGTCAGAGATGCAGCCATGGCAAAAAGTGCAAGGAAGGCTGTGACTGCATCCAACTCAGAATCAGGCCCTATGAGCTAGGGTTGGCCATCAATCATCAATGGTTACAAACCATCAATGGTATATTGGCAATATTAGATAGTTTTGCCATCGATGGTGGAGAACCAATGCTTCTCCACAATCGATGGTACAGAGAATCTCAATGGTTTCTCACCCCCCATAGTTGGTGCCAAGACATGGAGCCTCGCCCCACCCCTGATGCACCCATGAAGCCCCAGGTCCTGATTGACCCACGGGCCAGTGAGTGATAGAGCATGGATAACTATTGTGGGTGAAACCATTGATAGTGCTCCATTTTATAGGTTTCTACCATCGACGGTCACTTATTATTTCACCATTGATGGTAACCATCCTTGTTATGCGCATCGGTGGCAATCCCTACTGTGAGGTGGGAATATCCTTTTGACTTAGACATTTTGAAGATTCTTTTTTTTTTTTTAACAAATACAGGGTGTTTCAAAACAAAGGTAACAGAAACATGTATGTGTTTCTAGTCTTATGTATCTTATCATTCTTATGTACCGGTTTTTTTAAACACCTTATACAATTTCTGCATTTTATTATGACATAACATTACTAAGTAGTGCTGTTTAAAGCAGACGAATTCTGCCTAAGAATCAGTGGGGGTAATTCCAAGTTGATCGCAGCAGGAAATTTTTTAGCAGTTGGCCAAAACCATGTGCACTGCAGGGGGGGCAGATATAACATTTGCAGAGAGAGATAAAGGGGGTACACACGGAGAGATCCGTGCTTAAAATCTAAGCAATCTTGCTAGATTGCTTAGATTTTAAGCACGGATCTGCCGTGTGTATGCCCTCCAGCGATAGCGATGCGCGGCCCCGCACATCGCTATCGCCGATGCTACATTGAGCCTGCATGCAGACACAATCTAGCGAGTCGCTCACTTCACCGTTGTGTGAAGTGAGCGGCCCCCCGTCGGCTTTCCCCCTCGCTCAGCACATCGCGCTGTGCTGAGCGGGGTGAGAGATGTGTGCTGAGCGGTCTGTGTTAAGATCGCTCAGCACACATCTCTCCCGTGAGTACCCCCCTTTAGATTTGGGTGGGTTATTTTGTTTCTGTGCAGGGTAAATACTGGCTGCTTTATTTTTACACTGCAATTTAGATTGCAGATTGAACTCACCACACCCAAATCTCTCCCTCTCTGCACATGTTATATCTGCCTCCCTGCAGTGCACATGGTTTTGCCCAACTGCTAACAAAGTTCCTGCTGCGATCAACTCAGAATTACCCCCAGTATGTATAAGAATCCTAGGTTTTTTGCTATTGGTTGAGTGTGACAGCCTGGTTGCTGGACAGATTTAGAGTCTGGGTTGACTGTCAGTGAAAAAATTTTCAGCCTATTAGGTTCTAAAGGGAGGTGTTTCTGTGTAGGGTTATTTAAAGGACAGCCTCTTAGGACAGCCTCTTTTCCTGTATTTGGAGTCCCGCCCACCCAATGTTTTGTTGTCACTGCTTGTTGTTGCTTCTTTCCCATCCAGGGGAGGCGCAGCTTGATGGGAGAACGCTGCAGTCTCGTGGCCTTCTGTGGCGCAAAGTGATGTTGTGGGGCACCGATCCTCCGATCACTGGCAAGTTTGTCCTGCTTTGTGCGGGGGACCTGGGCGCTCTTCGTGCGAGATCGCTCAGTCTTGGCCCAAGAGGCGTGGTAGGTCCTCATGACGCTAGTGCGTCTCTACAAGAGGGGACGTCTTAGTCGTCTACTAGGGTGTGATACAATAATTAAGGCTGGTAACGAGATTGCAGCGTCTCCTGGCCACCTTTACCTCATTAGGTTAATCACAATTGGAATAAATAGCTGTGACCTTTAAACCAAGCCGTTTATGTGTCCGTCTCAGTTATTGTGTCGGTGTCATTATTCATAGTGTTAAGTTTTATCTTAAGTATCTGGGATTAAAGGGGGGTTTAATTTTAGAGTGTCTGTATAAGTTATATCTAGTTCAGTTAGATAATGATAGATCAGCCATTAAGGCGTTAATGGTGTTTTAGGAATAAACCAATGGAGCTCTTATTTATCTACAGTGGCATTTCCTCAGCATCACTCCTCTTTCATTATGTAGCAGCACTTTCATCTATTACTTCTGCTCTATTCTAAAGGTATTTGCTCCTGCCCCTCTGTGGACTGCTCCTGGCACTTCCAGTTCTATAAATAGGCAGGGAAGTTATTTCAGTTTTATAGCCCTCATTGTAGAAGACCTCCCACCATTATTCTTATCCTTTGAAGCACGCACATTTTTTCGACCCTTTTCCTGCCTGATATCTTACATCGTATGCTCCTGCATTCCCAATTCTACCCTTTGAGACTTTGAAATATCCATAGATTACCCATTGTCAGTGATCTCTAATTTCCTCTTTTTAACCTCCTGCTTTAGTCAGTTACAAAAAACAGAAGCCTATGACTCAACGGGAAGGCCGCCACTCTGGTGACCCTGCTGTTTCTAGCCTGTCTTCCCATCAAGTGTTTAGTTACTCCAGCACCTATGCTCACCATCACATCTATTGCTAACCTTTCCTCTCCGTTTATTTGACTCTCAAAAACTAAGTTGATTGTACTGTAGGTCTATACACAAACTTCTGGAGGGAAATCTACATTTGTGTTCTGCACTTTGCAGATTGCCATATATCGCCAGAGGTTTTCAGACTGAAACCACAGGGTTTGCTATCCTGTGGTTGGGAGGGAGAAAAGCCAAACTGCTGGCAATGTGTGTCAATAACACTTCACTTTTATCAGTGCCTCTGGCTCTTCAGTTATGTGGAACTACAAAGTACAGAATAACCTGTCAGAGGGCAAGCTGGAACTTCCAAAATAATGTAGCTGTAGTGGCAAGTTATGCTAATATGCAGCCAGTCTCAATAATGTGCAGCTCAATAAAAAATTTTTTATTGTACCAGGAAGGAAGCCACTGGCAAGCGGCAGTGGGTGCCTGTAAACCACAGATAGATCCATCCATAACCGCTGCCTGCACCGTTGCAGTGATCAGCAGGGTGCAGGCAGCAGTTATAGATGGATTTGTGCCCACCTGACAGCTGGAGCCCAGAGGCCACTGCCACCATAGCCTGTGGGAGCTCTGGCACTGGGCAGTAGTACTTTCCACTTTCCCTACCACCAGCTTTTCCATACCTCCCAAATTCTTGTGTCCGTGAATCGGAATCCTACAGTGTGCGCAAAACGAAAAGGGGGCATGGACTCGATTTGAAGGAGGCATGGCATCTTGTGAGTGGGTGTGGCCTTGCAGCACGACCCTGCATTGAGCATTTTGGAGGCGTGCCCAGCATTCCCCAAGGCAATGGGAAGACCTCCCTGCCCTTATGCACACGGCATCTATTCAGTGGGTGATCACAGTCTCTCCCAACTTCCCCCCACCGCCCACAGAACACTGCGGTCCGCGGTTGGAACAGTGGGACTGTGTCCAATTACCGGAGCTGTCCCACTGGAATCAGGACATTTTGTGATGTATGTCTATTCCAAACATCGTAAAAAAAAATTAAAATGTATAATTCATCACATACAGATGCCCTGTGTACACCCCTAACTGCAAAAGACAACAAGCACATTCTGGCCTCCCTGTATATACTATACGGCGAGCCAGAAGTGACAATAGGGGGAGATGTACTAAGCCTGAAAAGTGATAAATATCACTGTGATATAGCACCAGCCAATCGGCTCCTAACTGCCATGTCACAGGCTGTGTTTGAAAAATGACAGTTAGGAGCCGATTGGCTGGTACTTTATCACAGTGATATTTATCACTTTTCAAGCTTAGTACATCTGGCCCATAGAAATTGAAATCTGAAGGAGAATAAATGCAGCAGTAGCTTTGGTGTAATCCTCTAATCACTAAATTTGTTTACGTAGCCAGTTTGCTGAATTCCAGTGTTTTTGATAGAGGGCCTAATTCAGACCTGATCGCGGCAGCAAATTTGTTAGCTAATGGGCAAAACCATGTGCACTGCAGGGGGGGGGGGGGGAGGGGGGGGGCAGATGTAACATGTGCAGAGAGAGTTAGATTTGGGTGGGGTGTGTTCAAACTGAAATCTCAATTGCAGTGTAAAAATAAAGCAGCCAGTATTTACCCTGCACAGAAACAAAATAATCCACCCAAATCTAACTCTCTCTACACGTTACATCTGCCCCACCTGCACGTTTTGCCCATTAGCTAACAAATTTGCTGTTACGATCAGATCTGAATTGCCCTCTGAATATTCCAGCAACACAGTGTCACAGTTTGCTCATTTCTGTTTGCAATCCTGGCTAGAGAAGAAGAAACAAGCCTCCTGGGTATTCCTTACATTTACACATCTTAAGATGCTCATGGCTTCTCTTTATATTTGCAGTGTGTGGCAAGGATTCCACTAACCATTTCTATAACAGTCAGATACTTGCAGTCTTCACCTTCTGTGTCCTTTTGTACTGTAAAGCATAGGCAGTAAATACGATGGGCATTGGCACGTGAAACGCTGGAGGAAATCTCGCTGATTTATAATGTTTCAGGCATTTATGTGTGTACTATAAAATAAATGCAGAAGTTTTGTAGTACTGATGATTTTGTGGCTGGCTATGTAATGTGTTTTTAAATGTACTGTAAACATCCACATTTTGATACACATATCTTCACATGGTGTAATGACATAAATATGGATCACAAGGCAATTGAAGTTAAATTACTTTTTATCTTGTTTAGAACTCTGGCTCGGAATGTTGGCCTTGAGTGATATTTGGCATGTGTGTGTGTGTACAGTTTAAGTCAAAAAACATAAAAAAATTCTGTTTTTACTATTTTTACGACTTGACTTACTACGCTGATATTTACAATAACACAAATAATCAAACTTCATCCAATCAGCACATCTAAAAATTGTTGTTGTAAGAGCATAAAACAGACAACAGAGAGTTTAGGGTCTATTTAACAAGCCCCCCAAGATATGGCTTTTTGCCATTCAGCAAAGACTACCACCAGCGGCGGGTGTTGCTGAGTATTATTAGCAGTAGCAATCTTCAGGTGACGTTGGCCACTGTGTCCCACTCCATCCTATTGTGTGAGTGCGGAGGGGAATCCAGCAGTGCAACCTTTAACCATAACTTACTACGATATTTTAGGGATTGCGGGAGACATGCTGTTTAGCTGCTCGGTTACTTTGGTGTCGGTCACTAAAACATGTGGCAGGTTGGATACATAATCAATGGAGAGCCATCCTAATAATAAAAAGGCCCCTGTAATTCGGAATTTTTCTTATTTTTCGTATTGGCAAAGTCCACCGGTGACAGAAAACAAGAGTGGGGGCTCCCCGCCCCCCAGATATTTGTTGCAAATTAATGCAACAAATATCTCTGAATTTCTATTACCATATAGTAGAGATGAGCGGGTTCGGTTTCTCTGAATCCGAACCCGCCCGAACTTCATGGTTTTTTTCACAGGTCCGAGCAGACTCGGATCCTCCCGCCTTGCTCGGTTAACCCGAGCGCGCCCGAACGTCATCATGACGCTGTCGGATTCTCGCGAGACTCGGATTCTATATAAGGAGCCGCGCGTCGCCGCCATTTTCACACGTGCATTGAGATTGATAGGGAGAGGACGTGGCTGGCGTCCTCTCCATTTAGATTATAAGAGAGAGAGATTTACTGGAGCTTAGGACTAGGAGGAGTACTGTAGAAGTGTAGAGAGTGCAGAGAGTTTACTAGTGAGTGACCACCAGACAGTGCAGTTTATTTAATATATCCGTTCTCTGCCTGAAAAAAGCGATACACACAGTGACTCAGTCACATACCATATCTGTGTGCACTGCTCAGGCTCAGCCCAGTGTGCTGCATCATCTATATATATTATATATCTGTCTGACTGCTCAGCTCACACAGCTTATAATTGTGGGGGAGACTGGGGAGCACTGCAGTGCCAGTTATAGGTTATAGCAGGAGCCAGGAGTACATAATATTATATAGTGAGTGACCACCAGACAGTGCAGTTTATTTAATATATCCGTTCTCTGCCTGAAAAAAGCGATA
The DNA here is from genome assembly GCF_028390025.1 of Pseudophryne corroboree. Lineage (NCBI taxonomy): Eukaryota > Metazoa > Chordata > Amphibia > Anura > Myobatrachidae > Pseudophryne > Pseudophryne corroboree. Next base: position 108,204,172 of record NC_086453.1, read on the forward strand.
CACACAGTGACTCAGTCACATACCATATCTGTGTGCACTGCTCAGGCTCAGCCCAGTGTGCTGCATCATCTATATATATTATATATCTGTCTGACTGCTCAGCTCACACAGCTTATAATTGTGGGGGAGACTGGGGAGCACTGCAGTGCCAGTTATAGGTTATAGCAGGAGCCAGGAGTACATAATATTATATTAAAATTAAACAGTGCACACTTTTGCTGCAGGAGTGCCACTGCCAGTGTGACTGACCAGTGACCTGACCACACTGACCACCAGTATAGTTAGTAGTATACTTATATTGTGATTGCCTGAAAAAGTTAAACACTCGTCGTGTGACTTCACTTGTGTGTTGTTGTTTTTTTTATTCTATAAAAATAAAACTCATTCTGCTGACAGACAGTGTCCAGCAGGTCCGTCATTATATAATATATAATATATACCTGTCCGGCTGCAGTAGTGATATATATATATTTTTTATATCATTTATCATCCAGTCGCAGCAGACACAGTACGGTAGTTCACGGCTGTGGCTACCTCTGTGTCTGCACTCGGCAGGCAGTCCGTCCATAATTGTATACCACCTAACCGTGGGTTTTTTTTCTTCTTTATACATACATACTACTACGACATCTCTTTATCAACCAGTCTATATTAGCAGCAGACACAGTACAGTACGGTAGTTCACGGCTGTGGCTACCTCTGTGTCTGCACTCGGCAGGCAGTCCGTCCATAATTGTATACCACCTAACCGTGGTTTTTTTTTCTTTCTTCTTTATACATACATAGTTACATAGACATCTCTTTATCAACCAGTCTATATTAGCAGCAGACACAGTACAGTACGGTAGTTCACGGCTGTGGCTACCTCTGTGTCTGCACTCGGCAGGCAGTCCGTCCATAATTGTATACCACCTAACCGTGGTTTTTTTTTCTTTCTTCTTTATACATACATAGTTACATAGACATCTCTTTATCAACCAGTCTATATTAGCAGCAGACACAGTACAGTACGGTAGTTCACGGCTGTGGCTACCTCTGTGTCTGCACTCGGCAGACACTCCGTCCAAAATTGTATACCACCTAACCGTGGTTTTTTTTTCCTTTCTTCTTTATACATACATAGTTACATAGACATCTCTTTATCAACCAGTCTATATTAGCAGCAGACACAGTACAGTACGGTAGTTCACGGCTGTGGCTACCTCTGTGTCTGCACTCGGCAGGCAGTCCGTCCATAATTGTATACCACCTAGCCGTGGTTTTTTTTTCTTTCTTCTTTATACATACATAGTTACATAGACATCTCTTTATCAACCAGTCTATATTAGCAGCAGACACAGTACAGTACGGTAGTTCACGGCTGTGGCTACCTCTGTGTCTGCACTCGGCAGGCAGTCCGTCCATAATTGTATACCACCTAACCGTGTTTTTTTTTTCTTTCTTCTTTATACATACATACTACTACGACATCTCTTTATCAACCAGTCTATATTATTAGCAGCAGACACAGTACAGTACGGTAGTTCACAGCTGTGGCTACCTCTGTGTCTGCACTCGGCAGGCAGTCCGTCCATAATTGTATACCACCTAACCGTGGTTTTTTTTTCTTTCTTCTTTATACATACATAGTTACATAGACATCTCTTTATCAACCAGTCTATATTAGCAGCAGACACAGTACAGTACGGTAGTTCACGGCTGTGGCTACCTCTGTGTCTGCACTCGGCAGGCAGTCCATAATTGTATACTAGTATCCATCTCCATTGTTTACCTGAGGTGCCTTTTAGTTGTGCCTATTAAAATATGGAGAACAAAAATGTTGAGGTTCCAAAATTAGGGAAAGATCAAGATCCACTTCCACCTCGTGCTGAAGCTGCTGCCACTAGTCATGGCCGAGACGATGAAATGCCAGCAACGTCGTCTGCCAAGGCCGATGCCCAATGTCATAGTACAGAGCATGTCAAATCCAAAACACCAAATATCAGAAAAAAAAGGACTCCAAAACCTAAAATAAAATTGTCGGAGAAGAAGCGTAAACTTGCCAATATGCCATTTACGACACGGAGTGGCAAGGAACGGCTGAGGCCCTGGCCTATGTTCATGGCTAGTGGTTCAGCTTCACATGAGGATGGAAGCACTCAGCCTCTCGCTAGAAAAATGAAAAGACTCAAGCTGGCAAAAGCAGCACAGCAAAGAACTGTGCATTCTTCGAAATCCCAAATCCACAAGGAGAGTCCAATTGTGTCGGTTGCGATGCCTGACCTTCCCAACACTGGACGTGAAGATAATCTGTGAGGAGGGGGATGTACACGGTGATATATCGGAGGGTGATGATGAGGTGGACATCTTGCCTCTGTAGAGCCAGTTTGTGCAAGGAGAGATTAATTGCTTCTTTTTTTGGGGGGGTCCAAACCAACCCGTCATATCAGTCACAGTCGTGTGGCAGACCCTGTCACTGAAATGATGGGTTGGTTAAAGTGTGCATGTCCTCTTTTGTTTATACAACATAAGGGTGGGTGGGAGGGCCCAAGGACAATTCCATCTTGCACCTCTTTTTTCTTTTCTTTTTCTTTGCATCAAGTGCTGATTGGGGAGGGTTTTTTGGAAGGGACATCCTGCGTGACACTGCAGTGCCACTCCTAAATGGGCCCGGTGTTTGTGTCGGCCACTAGGGTCGCTAATCTTACTCACACAGTCAGCTACCTCATTGCGCCTCTTTTTTTCTTTGCGTCATGTGCTGTTTGGGGAGGGTTTTTTGGAAGGGACATCCTGCGTGACACTGCAGTGCCACTCCTAGATGGGCCCGGTGTTTGTGTCGGCCACTAGGGTCGCTAATCTTACTCACACAGCTACCTCATTGCGCCTCTTTTTTTCTTTGCGTCATGTGCTGTTTGGGGAGGGTTTTTTGGAAGGGACATCCTGCGTGACACTGCAGTGCCACTCCTAGATGGGCCCGGTGTTTGTGTCGGCCACTAGGGTCGCTAATCTTACTCACACAGCTACCTCATTGCGCCTCTTTTTTTCTTTGCGTCATGTGCTGTTTGGGGAGGGTTTTTTGGAAGGGCCATCCTGCGTGACACTGCAGTGCCACTCCTAGATGGGCCCGGTGTTTGTGTCGGCCACTAGGGTCGCTAATCTTACTCACACAGCTACCTCATTGCGCCTCTTTTTTTCTTTGCGTCATGTGCTGTTTGGGGAGGGTTTTTTGGAAGGGACATCCTGCGTGACACTGCAGTGCCACTCCTAGATGGGCCCGGTGTTTGTGTCAGCCACTAGGGTCGCTTATCTTACTCACACAGCGACCTCGGTGCAAATTTTAGGACTAAAAATAATATTGTAAGGTGTGAGGTATTCAGAATAGACTGAAAATGAGTGTAAATTATGGTTTTTGAGGTTAATAATACTTTGGGATCAAAATGACCCCCAAATTCTATGATTTAAGCTGTTTTTTAGTGTTTTTTGAAAAAAACACCCGAATCCAAAACACACCCGAATCCGACAAAAAAAATTCGGTAAGGTTTTGCCAAAACGCGTTCGAACCCAAAACACGGCCGCGGAACCGAACCCAAAACCAAAACACAAAACCCGAAAAATTTCAGGCGCTCATCTCTACCATATAGTTTTAAAGTATTGTTACAAGTACTACTTAGTGGGCAGCGGATACCTACGGGGGAAAAAGTCTCCCCCTCCTCCTCCTTGTGTTATCTGTTTGTTGTGACCCCTCCCTTTCATGCACCTGATGAGTGCTGCCACATTGACTGAGCATATTTCACTGTGTTTGCAGTAGTCAGAGGCATTGTATAGGGTCAGCATTTGGAAGGAATGCTGGTACCTGTAGTTCTACTTGGAGATCCCAGGGGTGGTTCCTAGGTAAGCTAGCTTTCAATTTGGGTGTATTTCTGTATGTGCCTTTATCATGAGGTCTCACAATAGACAATTACAGGGCCCTGAGTGGGTACTGTTACCATGCAGTGTAGGGACTGCCTGTAATCAGAGAGGCCGTGAAGGAGCCCGACAGCTTATCATGCATTTGCAACAAATATCTCTCAATTTCTATTACTATAAAGTTTTCAAGTATGGTTGCAAGTACTATTTAGTGTGCAGGGGGATACCTGGGGGAAAAAATCCCACCCCTTTTGTTTTCTGTTTGCTGTGACCCTTCCCTTTCATGCACTTGATAAGTGCTGCCAGATTGATTGCACAGCTTTCACTGTGTTTAAATTCCACGCGTGCCCTGTGTACGCCCATCCCCCTTGAATGTTTCTTCCCCATTTCTTACACTGCACACCCACTCTTGCAGCTTTTTACCTTGGCAGGCAAGGGCTGAGGGCCGGCATCCCGTCCACTGGGATATCATACTGAATCCAGTCCTAAGATGCACGTAGGATCACTACTGCAGCAGGAGACGTCTCCTTGTAATAGCCGCCTCCTGCTGCAGTAGTGATCAGACCTGCGTCCTAGGACTGGATTCAGTATGATAACCTGATGGACGGAATGCCGGTGGTCAGAATCCCGACAGCGGCATCCCGGCCACCAGAATCCCAACAGCCCCTCAAAAAGTACGCTAATCCTCCGCTGCCCCCTACACTAACCCTTGTGGGTTCCTAACCCTAACCCTCCCCGGTGGTGCATAACCCTCCCTTCCCTGCTGCCTAAGCCTACACCTCCCTTACTTGGTTCCTAACCCTAACCCCTTCCAAGTGCCTAACTCTAATCCCCCCTCCCCGGTACCTAACCATACCAATCCCATACCTACACCCTAACCCCCTGTCTAATGTCTAAACCTAACAACTCCCCCCCCCCCCCCCCCGTGGCAGGACGCAAGCGCGTCCCACTGGAAGAACAATCGGGATTGTGGGCGTCATTATTTTGACACCGGGATCCTGAGCTCCATTGGGGATTCTGGCATCAGTATTTAGACTGCTGGGATCCCGTCCGGCGGCATTTGTACACAGAGCAGGCCCTAGGCCTAGGGCATTTGGTATGCCTAGGGGCACAAGCAGCTTCTGCTGATTAAAATGATATGTGGCATGCCTATATTCTGTGTGTGACTGCAACTGTATTTGCATACAAAATGCTACGTTACAGTGTATTCCTGGAAATCACTGTAGCGTAGCATTTCGTATACAGATACAGCCACAGTCGCACACAGTATATAGGCATGCTGCATATCATTTTAATCAGCAGAAGCTGCTTGTGCATCCTAGCCACATAGTAATGCAAATAAGCCGCATTTTCGGCAAAAAACAATCATATTGGTTAGGGCCGGCTCTGCTTGTACAAATAAGCAGTGGCATCACTACTGGCATGCAGGGAGTGTGGGCGCTCCTGGGTATCACCCGCTGATGGATGACACCAAAATACCGGCTCCTCTTCAGTGACAGGACCCGGGTTCTGCGCTTTAACATTATGTGCAGGATTCGGCTCCTGTAAAAGTGTAGGAGCTGGCACTGCAGACAAACAGTCTCCGGGGCAGCACAGCATCTCCGAGATCCCCGGAAAGACGAAAATGGGGGTCAGGACGCAAGACCACGCCCCCTTTACATGAAACCATGCTCCTTCCGTGAAACCACGTTCTATTAGCGGTGCGCACCATAGGCACACACATGGAGTCTTTAATCCGGACCAGGTGTCACCAGGGCTAGTGACGGACCCTGCAAATAAGATGCACATTTTTAGTGAATAATACACGCTTAAGAGAGGAGCCTAAAGCTATAGAGTATGAGGGCACAGCTGTACTAGTTTTGTAGTTTTGATGTGGTGGCTGTGAATGTGCATGTTTTCAATGCCCGTTAATTGTATTTTAATATTTTGACTCCTCCAAATGTGGGGAATAAAGCTACAGGGACATTTTAACAGCAGTGCAGGCCCCTGGGCAAACCAATGCACTGGGGCCCCTACCCATCCTCCAGCGGTAGGGGTGGGGGGTGCTATCAGCCGCTGCATTGATGTCCCGCGGGCGGTGGGGGTGTTCTATCTTCCGAACAGCATGTAGGACCTGGAGCAGTAATTTCTTCTAATTACTCCTTTACAGCACAGATGTTGGAAGATGGGGTAGGAAAACACTAAACTGTAGAAGGGGGCATTGGGCTGAATGAAGGGGCCCTGGTACATGACTTCCAGGGTGTTAGAGGGTGTTTTATACACAGGGGAGGGGTGGATAGTGGAGTGGGCTTAATATGTATCATTTTCCTGTGGGAGGGCAGCTTGCTTGACTACAGATACCTCCAGTTACTGAAAATAGGAATTCTTAGCTTTCAATGGGATTTGCACACTTGCAAAGCGAAAATACACACCACCGGGGGCGGCGACTGTGCGGTTGCACGGCTGCTAAAAGTAGCTAGCGAGCGATCAACTCGGAATGACCCCCTATGTGCGATAATTAGTAGTAGTTCATCTTTACGTCTGTAAATATGCGATTGGGCACACCTACTGTTAAATGTATGACGTATTTGGGCTAAAATTAAACTCGTCTATATGATATGTGTAACCATCATGTGCTGGCAGCTCATGTGTCTACTTTCTGTGTGCACAGCAGGGATGGAGACTTAAGGGTAGATTTACTAAAGGTTTGACTAAACCGATTTAAAACTGTCTGACATCGACAGCATTTTTCGGCTGCAAAATCCACATATCTGTCATCCTTAGTGTTTCAACTTCAATTGAAACCTGTCATCAATGTCGGATTTTACACTTCTGTTTGCTTCGATTTTGAACTTTCACTTCAAATCCGATGGTAAAAAGGGACAAAACAACGGCAAACCCGACCTGCACAGATCAGCCCGTTCTGGTACCGCGGCATACGGTTGGTTGTGCTTTTGTGTGGTATCCCACATTGTTTATATTTTTTATTTTTAACTTATTCATTCCTAACTCTTTGATTTAATTTAACTCTAAGAAGCACTGCACAGATCATAGTGATTCGAACAGTGCTTCTATTGTTTGGGCGTGGTGTCCCTCGATTTTGAGGTAAGCTTTTGGTTGATTTAAAAACCGCCATTTAATAAATCTGGGAAAAACATCGATGTACGATTTTGGTCGGTGATTTTTTTTTTCCATTGATTTTTCAGTCGCTTTCGCCTTTAGTAAATCTCCAATTTGTAAAATCGAGTAAAAATCGACAGAACAATAAAAGAAAAATTTTAAATTGACCAAAAATTGACCTTTAGTAAATATACACCCTGGTGTCTTGGAAGGTGTCAGAAGGTTCTCCTATGAGAGGACATGAGTCATGGCAGAGGTCCTTTTGAAGCTGTACACTTTCCCCGCTAGGTGACAAACTTATTTCATGGTTCCTGTGATGCGTTTGAAGTGGTTTTGGCAATGCAAATAGCTCTGGATGTGCTGGCACAAACTGACACAAAATAAACCCCTCATACATGAAATGATATGCTATACAGGGATCTGATTCAGTGTTAGGGGCATAGTAACAAGAGGAGCAACATTGCACCTGGACACAACACGCTGCAATGCAAGAGTTGCAAATACATTTTCTTTTATTATGCATGCAAGGTAAACACTGGCTGCTTTGCATGTATAACACAAATGCTGGACAGCTAGGGATGGCCATCGATCATCTATACAGATGATTCCATCGACCATCGACTGCAGATGATTCAATGAGACATCCTTATTTTACTTTTCATCTTTTGGCATTGTATCTGGATCGCCGCTTGTGTTTTGCATCTGCTTTGGTTTTGTCAAAACCACCCTTTTGGGTTTTGGTTTTAGATCTGGATGATTTTTTTGAAAAAAAACACAAAACCAGCTAAAATCACAGAATTTGGGGGTCATTTCAATCCTTCGGTATTATTAACCTCAATAGCATTCATTTCCAGTCTATTCTGAACACCTCATGTAACATCCACAAATCCGGTGCCGGAACTGATACTAATTGTGGGGCACTATAATAAATCAGGTTCGGGTGATCAGAGTGGCAGACCTGCTTTACCCCTCAGACATAATGACGACACAATGTACAGGATCCAGCTCCATTTTATTATTAAATGTTAAAGGTAACAGTAACAGAAAGAAACCTTGAGATAAGCTGGCGTTTTCTCCGCATAACCCAGTCTTATATAGCCAGCAGTAGCACTTATACAGGTGAATTGCGGGAACAGGTAGCAAGCGGGCATCGTCTTTAAATAGCACGCCGTCTTGTATAGCCAGCAGTAGCGCTTATACAGGTGAATTGCGGGAACAGGTAGCAAGCGGGCGTCGTCTTTAAATAGCACACAGTCTTGTATAGCCACCAGTAGCACTTGTACAGGTGAATTGCGGGAACAGGTAGCAAGCGGGCGTCGTCTTTAAATAGCACACAGTCTTGTATAACCAGCAGTAGCGCTTACACAGGTGAATTGCGGGAACAGGTAGCAAGCGGGCGTCGTCTTTAAATAGCACACAGTCTTGTATAGCCAGCAGTAGCACTTATACAGGTGAATTGCGGGAACAGGTAGCAAGCGGGCGTCGTCTTTAAATAGCACAGTCTTGTATAGCCACCAGTAGCACTTATACAGGTGAATTGCGGGAACAGGTAGCATGCGGGCGTCGTCTTTAAATAGCACAGTCTTGTATAGCCAGCAGTAGCGCTTATACAGGCGAATTGCGGGAACAGGTAGCAAGCGGGCGTCATCTTTAAATAGCACACAGTCTTGTATAGCCAGCAGTAGCACTTATACAGGTGAATTGCAGGAACGAGTAGCAAGCGGGCATCGTCTTTAAATAGCACAGTCTTGTATAGCCAGCAGTAGCACTTGTACACAGTGAATTGCGGGAACAAGTAGCAAGCGGGCGTCGTCTTTAAATAGCACACAGTCTTGTATAGCCAGCAGTAGCACTTATACAGGGTGATTGCGGGAACAGGTAGTAAGCGGGCATCGTCTTTAAATAGCACACAGTCTTGTATAGCCAGCAGTAGCACTTATACAGGTGAATTGCGGGAACAGGTAGCAAGCGGGCGTCGTCTTTAAATAGCACACAGTCTTGTATAGCCAGCAGTAGCACTTATACAGGTGAATTGCGGGGACAGGTAGCAAGCGGGTGTCGTCTTTAAATAGCACAGTCTTGTATAGCCAACAGTAGTGCTTATACAGGCGAATTGCGGGAACAGGTAGCAAGCGGGCGTCATCTTTAAATAGCACTCAGTCTTGTATAGCCAGCAGGTATATTAGTTTTGAGAGGCACTGCTGGGCGGAGCTTGCATAACACAGTCAATAAAATCCCGCCTTTGAAGTAGCAATAAGCACACAGGTATATTAGTTTTGAAAGACACTGCTGGGCGGAGCTTGCATAACACAGTCAATTATAACCCGCCTTCCAAGTAACAATAAGCATACAGGTATATTAACTTTAAAAGACACTGCTGGGTGGAGCTTGCATAACACAGTCAATTATAACCCGCCTTCCAAGTAACAATAAGCATATAGGTATATTAGCTTTGAGATGCACTGCTGGGCGGAGCTTGCATAACACAGTCAATTATAACACGCCTTCCAAATAACAATAAGCATACAAGTATATTAGCTTTGAGAAGCACTGCTTGCCGGAGGTTGCATAACACAGTCAATAAAATCCCGCCTTTGAAGTAGCAATTAGCATACAGGTATATTAACTTTCAACCGGCAGGGCAGAGGTTGCATAAATTAACCAGAAGTATCAGCATTGCAGAATAGCAGACGGTTGCATGAACATTAACTTTCACATGGCTGGGCAGAGCTTGCATAAATGAACAACAAATACCAGCATTTTAGAATAGCGGACAAATGCATTAAACTTTAACCATGACACCGAAGGAGGGAGGATCACCCCAACATAATTCTGTGGACAGTGGTTGAGGGGAGCTTAACCCCTATATTCAACTGATGAGGTTAACAACCAAACACACAAGGGGAGCCTACCCCCTAAATATTTCAGTCCTGCAGGGCACTGGCGAAAGGGGAGCCTACTCCCTTTTCTATAAAACAATATGTTGGGGCACTGGGGACTTAAGGGGAGCCTACCCCCTATTAAATTAAAATGCTGGTCAGTGGTAAAGGGGAGCCTACCCCCTTTTTAAATAACTTTTCCCCATTTGCAGAGGTGAGCAGCGGAAGGGAATTCACAGGGCAGAGTTGAGCAGCGGAAGGGAATTCACAGGGCAGAGTTATGCAGCGGAAAGGGAATTCACAGGGCAGAGTTATGCAGTGGAAGGTGTGCCAGTACTCTCATCACTCGTTGCGGCGCTTCTGCCACCTCCGATCATCCGAGTCTTCAGCGCTGCCCTGAGGTCGGCTGTGCTCCGGGGAGGTCTTCTTTCTTTTACAGTGGCTCTGGTCCTCGTTGTCCTCACACTGGTCTGCGCCATCCTTTCACTGCCAGCCAGGGGTCTTCTCCGGGTCCACTGTGCTCCAGCTGCGGTATTCTCCAGTGATGCTGCCCGGGGTCCTCGCTGGGGTCTTCTCAGCCGGGTCGTCCTCCGCGATGCCTGCGCGCTTCTCACCAACCCAGTGGCCGCTCTTCTGCCGGATCCAGGGTACAGAGGTCATCGCTGCATACCTGGACGGCCTGCGGTTCCTCCGGCTCAGCGTTCCAATCTCTCAGCAGTGGCGGTCTTCTTCACGTTCCATCCCTGCTGGCACTGCCGCGGCCAGCTCTTCTCCTCAGGTAGGGTCTCTGGTCCTCTTCAGCGCTGACGATCCCCACGGCTTGGCAGGCGGCTTCTCTTCTTCCCCAGGCAGGTCATCGCTCTACATCCCGGCAGCGGCTCGGCTGATGCAGACTCCTGGCGGCTACATCGTGACACCTTCCCAGGTAATCTTTCCATTCTTCCACGGGCTTTCCCCTCTCTCGCGCAGTGGTGCCTCCTGGAAGACCTCTCCTCTCCTGGGTCCCTACTGGCTCCTGAGCCCCAGCAACAGCCCTCCCCTGGCCAATTCTGCCCTACAGCCCGGGGGGGGGGGGGCCATCAATAAGGGGCCCAGTTTCCCAGGTTTTGTTGTTGCTGAGGAGGGGGAATTCTTCCAAGAACAGTGGTGCCAAACTCCCTGTCCCAATCTGACAGGGAGCACCAAAGTTCAGCCCTGTTCTACCCTGGGCTTTGTAGTTCCTCTATGTGAAAAAAACAAGGGGGTCCCCAATTCCTGTAATACTTCAGGGTATTACACTCGCACCTCACAATATTGTTTTTAGGTCAAAAGGTTGCACAGAGGTCGCTGGATGACTAAGATAAGCGACCCAAGTGAGCAGCACAAACACCTGGCCCATCTAGGAGTGGCACTGCAGTGGCAGACAGGATAGCAGTTTTAAAAACTAGGCCCCAAAAAGCACATAATGCAAAGAAAAAAAAGAGGTGCAAGATGGAATTGTCCTTGGGCCCTCCCATCCACCCTTATGTTGTATAAACAGGACATGCACACTTTAACAAACCAATCACTTCAGCGACAGGGTCTGCCACACGACTGAAAAGCAATTAATCTCTCCTTGCACAAACTGGCTCTACAGAGGCAAGATGTCATCCTCATCCTCTGAATACTCACCCGTTTCAGTGTGTACATCCTCACAGAGTATTCATTTGTCCCCACTGGAATCCACCATCACAGGTCTCTGTGTACTTTCTGGAGGCAATTGCTGGTAAAGGTCTTCCTGGAGGAATGTATAATTCATTTTGATGAACATCATCTTCTCCACATTTTGTGGAAGTAACCTCCTATGCCGATCGCTGACAAGGTTACTGGCTGCACTAAACACTCTTTTGGAGTACACACTGGAGGGGGGGGAGCAACTTAGGTAAAATAAAGCCACTTTGTGCAAGGGCCTCCAAATTGCCTCTTTTTCCTGCCAGTATACTTACGGACTATCTGACATGCCTACTTGGATGCTGTCACCGATATAATCCTCCAGCATTCTTTCAATTGTGACAGCATCATATGCAGTGACAGTAGACATGTCAGTAAACGTTGGCAGGTCCTTCAGTCCGGACCAGAAGTCAACACTTGCTCCTGACTGCCCTGCATCACCGCCAGCGGGTGGGCTAGGAAACTTTATCCTTTTCCTCGCAGACCCAGTTGCGGAAGAAAATGAAGGAGGAGCTTTTGAAAGGTCATGTTCCACTTGAGTTGAACATGCACCTCTGCAGACTTGTGTCTGCTGGAAAGAGAGATATAACGTAGGCTTTAAACCTAGGATCGAGCACGGTGGCCAAAATGTAGTGCTCTGATTTCAACAGATTGACCACCCGTGAATCCTGGCAAAGCGAATGAAGTGCTTCATCCACAATTCCCACATACTTAGCGTAACCGCTCTGTCATAGCTCCTCCTTCAATTTCTCCAGCTGCTTCTGCAAAAGCCTGATGAGGGGAATGACCTGACTCAAGCTGGCAGCGTCTGAACTGACTTCACGTGTGGCAAGTTCGAAGGGTTGGAGAACCTTGCACAACACGGAAATCATTCTCCACTGTGCTTGAGTCAGGTGCATTCCCCCTCCTCAGCGCCAGCTACACCTATATCCTTTTGATCCTGGTGTACGTCTACAGTGGCATCCTCAATCTCAATATCAGCAACTGGACTGGCGGTACTCTTCCCAGCACTTGCAGGTGGCATGCAAATGGTGGTAGGAGCCTCCTCTTTCCATACAGTCTTGGGAAGGTAAGGCCTAGACATCGCAACTGCGGACACACTTGGACTCTCCTTGGGGATTTGTGATATCTCTGAACGCACAGTTGTATTTTCCTGTGCTTTAAGAAGCTAAATTTTTAAAAATTTTCGAGAGGGAGGAGGGCTTCCATCCTCATGAGAAGCTGAGCAACCAGTTATGAACATAGGCTAAGGCCTTAGCCTTTCCTTGCCACTTCGTGTCGTGAATGGCATATTGCCAAGTGTACGTTTCTCGTCAGATAATTTTTTATTTTTTCTGATTATTAATTTTTGCTTCTTGGATTTTACATGCCCTTTATGACATTGGGCATCGGCCTTGGCAGATGTTGATAGAATTGCATCGTCAATGCCATGACTGGTGGCAGCAGCAGCTTCAGCACTAGTACTAGGAACTGGAAGTGATTCCTGATTTTCCACTATTTTTTCCTCCAAATTGTTGTTCTCCATTTCACAGGACAGAACCCCTTTATTATTACAGTAAAAAGAACAGTGCCCCTTTATTTTTACAGCACCCCTGTATACTTACAGCATACAGGGCCAGTGTAATTTTATTTGAACAGCAGCACCCCTATATTTTACAGCATACAGTAGTGTCCTTTTCATTTTTAACAACTGCACCTCTGAATTTTGACAACATACAGGGTCAGTGTAATGTTATTTGCACAGCAACACCCCTTTATGTTACAGTATACAAGAGCAGTGTGCTTTTAATTTTTAACAACTGTACCTCTGAATTTTTACAACATACAGAGCCAGCAGCACCCCTATATGTTAAAGTTAAATTTTAAGCACTGCACCCCCTGAATTTTTATAGCATACAGGGCCAGTGTAATGTTATTTGAGCAGCAACACCCCTATATTTTACAGCATACAGCAGTGTGCTTTTAATTTTTAACTGCCCCCATGAATTTTTACAACATACAAGGCCAACAGCACCCCTATATTTTAAAGCAGGGGTGGGGAACCTCTGGCCCGTGGGCCGTATAAGGCCTGCAAAGCAACACCCCTTTATGTTGCACTGGCATATGTGTATCTGACACTGCACTGGCATATGTGTATCTGGCACTGCACTACTGGGGGCATATGTGTATCACGTCCCATTTTAATTGGTCACACCCATTTTTTGGTGCACACACTCAGTACCACTAAGGGGTATAACTACTGGGGGCATAACTACTGGGGGACAAGATAATTTTTAAATTGATAATTTTTGTATGGCCCCCGAAGGATTTTATAAATATCCAAATGGCCCTTTGTAGAAAAAAGGTTTCCCACCCCTGTTTTAAAGCATACAGGAGCAGTGTGCTTTCAATTTTTAACAACTGCACCCCTGAATTTTTACAACATACAAGGCCAGCAGCACCCCTATATTTTCCAGCATAAAGGAGGACATTGCCCCTGCACCCTGTACAACACAGTGACAGCCCGGACAGCAACACCCATGTACAGCTGCAGCCCATGTAACACCAGTGACAGCCAGGACAGCACCCCTAAGGGCTGTATCACACACTCCGGTTTTCCCTGGATGGCAAAAAGCCGGACAAACTTTGTCCGGCTTTTTGCCATCAAGGAGGGTCTTTCGCACACAACGGTTTTGTGCTGTGTTTAAGGCTGTGCGCATGCGCCGTAGCAGCAGCATGGCACAAAAAACCTGTTGTGTGTGAAAGCGCCAATTCCCACACGTAACTCACTGCCGGTAAGGACGGCACGGCCCCGGCACGGCAGCCAGACCTTTCAGTGGATATTTCCGTCTGCAAGCCGGCAGCCGTGCCGTGTTAATTGACACATTGCTCTGCATGTGTCTCAGCAGCACGGTGCGGCAAAACGCCGTCCAGTATTTTGCCGTCTGGCGCTGCCCGGAGCGTGTGTAATAGCCCTTCCACAGCACAGGTACACCACAGTGACTGCAGCAGCACCCCTACAGAGTACACACTAACTTCACCCGACGCCACCACCCACAGAGAGAGACAGAGGTCTGTCTCCCTCACTCTCCAAGTCCGGAGTGAAAATGGCGGCGATGCGCGGCTGTTTATATGGGATCCAAATTTGCGAGAATCTGACAGCGGGATGATGACGTTTTGCCTCGTTTTGGTTTCCAAGTCTGGCGGGAAGTCCCGAGCAAGGCTCGGTTCCGGGCTCGGAGCGTGAAGTTCGGGGTGGTTCAGTTCTCAGGGAACCAAACCCACTCATCTCTAGTTTTACTTAATGCTGGCTGGAGCCACAGTTTTCACAAGTTAATTGGGTGGAGACTTCAGACATGTCTGGTGGAGCCAGCACCTGTGCATGACTCCCGCCCCCTTCCCTCCCTGCATGTTGGCTGCTCCCTCCCACGGGACCAGCCACCTATCTACTGTTGTCTAGAAGTCCCTTCTGCTGCCCCTCCCTAGGCTCCTCCCCTCCTCCCGAGGTCCTGCCTTTTCCAATTCCTCTAATCACGCCTTGCTCTTGTCTGTGTGCCTATCCTTCTCTGCTTAAGGCCCATACACACTAGAAGACTTGAACAATGTGAAAGAAAATGAAAAGTGTGGAACATGAACCATTTCCCTTGAACTCCCTGACAAATGAGACTGAGTGTACACACTGAGTTTTGTTGCAAACGATCTGAATGATGAACAATCTGCTCTGCTGGGATTGAGGGGATTGAGCTGCATGCATGGACGACTGATGACCTGCTTCCAACGAGCACGGGAACGCGCGTTGATGATCGTTTGCTGTGTACACACTAGAACGATTTGAGCGGTCTGAACGATTTGATTGTTCACATCTGTCGTTATCGCTCATATCTCCTAGTGAGTATGGGCCATCAGTTCTCAGTGTGGACCATGACAGAGATCACTGCAGGACCCCCTTCAAGCAGAAGGTGTTTGTTTTTTAGTGTTATCTTGGGATTGGGCTGTATTTTTGAATATTATCTGGGGAAATGGGTATCGTAGTAATGTTATGTGGGGTGGGGTTGTAGTATAATGTCACATTTAGAAATCTAGATATTACTTGTCGGTGGTGTAAATTTATGTTTGTTTGTAGTGGGGGTGGGTGTCTGTAGCAATCTTTTGTGGGATTTCATTATTAGGATATCTTGATTTTTAATATGTAGATACAGAGCACATGGGACTTGTTATTTATATATATATATGGGATTGGAGGAGGCAGCACAGAGGAGCTGGAATACAGGTGATATGATGGGTTGAAGCTGCACCGAGGAGCCGGGATACAGGTGACGGGATGGGGAAGCCGCACAAGGGGCCAGGATACAGGTGATGGGATGGGGGTAGCGGGACTGAGGAGCCGGGATACAGGTGACGGGATGGGAGAAGCGGCACCGAGGAGCAAGGATACCAGTGATGGGATGGGAAGCGGTACTGAGGAGCCGGGATACAGGTGACAGAATGGGGAAAGCGGCACAGAGGAGCCGGGATACAGGTGACGGGATGGGAAAAGTGGCACAGAGGAGTCAGGATACATGTGATGGGCTGGGGAAGTGGCACTGAGGAGCCGGGATACAGATGACGGGATGGGGGAAGTGGCACAGAGGAGCCGGGATACAGGTGACGGGATGGGAAAAGTGGCACAGAGGAGTCAGGATACAGGTGATGGGATGGGGAAGTGGCACTGAGGAGCCGGGATACAGATGACGGGATGGGGGAAGTGGCACAGAGGAGCCGGGATACAGGTGATGGGATGGGGAAGTGGCACCGAGGAGCCGGGATACAGATGACGGGATGGGGGAAGTGGCACTGAGGAGCCGGGATACAGGGGATGGGATGGGGGAAGTGACACTGAAGAGCCGGGATACAGGTGATGGGATGGGGGAAGTGACACAGAGGAGCCGGGATACAGGTGATGGGATGCGGGAAGTGACACCGAAGAGCCGGGATACAGGTTACAGGGTGGTGACACAGAGGAGCCAGAATACGGGTGATGCATACTGTACCTTTCAACATGACCCTTTCCAGGAGGGACAGAATGCTTTGCTCCTGGACGTCCCTCTTAACTTATGATTGCCATCACCTGTGTTGAACAGGTTAATGGATAAGAAATGTCTTTCAGCACAGGTGATGGCAATCACAAATTAAGAGGGAAGTCCAGGAGCAGAGCATTCTGTCCCTCCTAGAGAGGGTCATGTTGGGAGGTATGGGTGATGGGATGGGGGGGAGTGCACCAAGGAGTCAGGATGCAGGTGACGGGATGGTGGGGAGGTGGAACAGAGGAACCGGAATACAGGTGATGGGATGGGGGGAACGGCACTAAGGAGTCGAGATACAGGTGACTGGATGATGATGATGGGGAAGCGTCATAGAGGAGCCGGGATACAGGTGATGGAATGGGCAGATTGGCACAGAGGAGCTGAGATACAGGTGCTGTAATGATGGGAAAGCTACACAGAGGAAACGGGATACAGGTGATGGAATGGTTGGGGAGCGTCACAGTGGAGATGGGATACAGGTGATGGGATGGCGGCATGGCACAGAGGACCTGGGATATAGGTGTTGGGATGAGGAGGAAAGCAAAGAGGCACAGAAGAGCTGGGATACAGGTGACAGGATGGGGGAGTGGCATCTAGGAGCCTGTATAGAGGTGACTGAATAGTGGGGAAGCAACACAGAGGAGCTGGGATATATTTGTCAGGATGCGGGGGGAAGCAAAGAGGCACAGAGGAGCTGAGATACAGGTGATGACATGCAGGAGGAGGCGGCACAGAGGAGTCAGGATACAGGAGACGGGATGCGGTGAAGCGGCACCAAGGAGCTGGGATAACTGTGACGGGAAGGGCAGATTGTCACTGAGGAGCTGGTATACAGGTAAATGGATAGTGGGGGATTGGCACCGAGGATACAGGTGTCGGGAAGCGGCGGAAGGTGGCACAGAGGAGCTGGGGCACAAGTGATGGGTTGGGCTGATAGGCTAAAATTTTGTCTAGGGCGCCTAGAAACCTTGCACCAGCCCTGAGCACACCGCTGTCCATTCCTATGGACAGCTTCATTTTAACAGTAGGTGGTAATTTAGTTGTTTTCTAGGACATTCCTCTCCCAAATCTACATCTCTCTGCACATTTAAAATTTGCTCCACCTGCAGTGCAACTCTGTTTTGCCAAGGTGCAAGGTCACTGCAATTTTTTTGCTTTGCTGGCAAATCTGAATCAGCCCCACAGTATTTAGAATACATTACACATTTGTTTATGTGTATAATGGGTGTGATACAGGATCCCGGACGTCGGGATGCTGGCGGTCACAAGACCGATACCGGCATCTCGACAATTAGAATGCCGACAGGGAATAGGACAATTATTTTACTACTTCCCTGTCATCTACCCTAGCCCTTACCCACCAGAAGTGGTGGCTAGAGCTAAGATAATAGGGGTGGTGTTTAGGGCTGAGTCATTAGGGGTGCCGGCAAGGGCTAAGGCTCCGGGGGGGGGGGGGGGTATAGCGGCTAACCCGCCTCTAGTGCCTAACCCTAAAATCTCTAAAGTACATAAAGGGGGCTCATCGTGAATGGGGGGCGTGTGGACACGGGGGCTTGCCGCAAATCAGGGGGCGTGGACTTGCGGCATGCCCCCATTTCCATGGAGATGGGCGGGGGAGCAGGGGCACACGACACGCACACAGGGGTGTGTCACGACTCAGGGGGCGTGGACTCACAGCACGCCTCCATTTCTAGACAAGGCCAGCCCATCGGCCATTTTGGCATTTGCCAGAAGTGCCAGAGGGCAGTCCGGCCTGTGCACTACATATGTACTCTATACCCACCCATACAACATATTACATCACTACTACACCGCACTACATTCCTCACAATAAATGAAAACATCTCAGTACCTCTCTCTACTGTATATGAACTCACCATGAGTCCTCTCCTCAACGGAGCGCCAGGCTGAGTAGAAAGAGCCTAGGGCAGCAGCGTGGAGTGAAAGGAGGAGGCGGGCTTGGTACACTGGACTGGAGACAGCAGGGTAGATGGGCAGAAGGGCAGGCTGAGGGGTAAAAGGGGGTAGGGGACTAGTGCTACAGACAGGAAAGAGCAAGGTAGAAGGGAAGAAGGGGGCAGGCTAAGGGGAAGAAGTGGGCAGGTCCTAGTCCTACAGATGAGAGAGAACAAGGTAGATGGGAAGAAGGGTCAGGGTCTAGTCCTACAGACAGGAGAGAGCACAGGCGGGAGAGAACAAGGTAGAGGGGAAGAAGGGGCTGGCCTGGTCCGATGGACGGCAAGGAGCAATATAGAAGGGTAGAGTGGGCAGGCTGAGGGTAAGAAGGCGGTGGGCCTGGCCCTATGGATGGGAGGAAACAGCGTAGAGAGAAATAACTGGGCAGTACTGCAATATCTGTCCCAATCCCCCCCCCCCCCCTTCCCCCACTCCGAGCAGACTGTCAACTTCTTGGTTACGGGCCCGCAGCAACTGGGCAGCGTACTATGATGAGTCACTTACACTCATTATTAGTACAGCTTATATCGCCGGCTGTGGGCCCTCTCACTCCCGCAGGCCTTGGTGCAATGCACCGGTTGCACCAGCAGTAGTTCCACCACTGGCACTATGTGTAGGGGGCACGCTGCTGTATTGTGCTGTTTTCAGACTCACAAGTGGCTGTGCTCTTTAACTGACTTTGTATAGGGGGCACGCTGTTGTATTGTGCTGTGTCCAGACCCACAAGTGGCTCTGCTTAAAGTGACTGTGCATACAGGACACGCTGCATGCTGCTGAATGCTACGCTATGCTCTGCTGTATTGTGCTGTGTCCAGACCCACAAGTGGCTCTGCTTAAAGTGACCGTGTATACAGGACACGCTGCATGCTGCTGAATGCTACGCTATGCTCTGCTATATTGTGCTGTGTTCAGACCCACAAGTGGCTCTGCTTAAAGTGACCGTGTATACACAGAGCCGGCCCTAACCAATATGATGCCCTAGGCAAGATTTTGGCTGGTGCCCACTAGCACCACCGCTGGTTCCGCCTCTGACCTTGCACCTCTTTCCCATCACCCCTCACCCATAGCAGGCCTTAATTTGGTATTTGTACCCCCTATATTTTAAATAGGAACAGTTCGCACATTTGGCGCACAGCCCAAAAAGGGGTGTGTTTTTGCTGGCAAGGGGCATGGCCACACAAGAGTACCCCCAAATCCAATTACGCCACACAGTACTGCAACTTTATTCACATTTGATCATGCGATAGTGTCCATAATTCAAATTACATCCCACAGTAGTATCACTTTACCTTATAAATGTTTCTCCTCACAGTAGAGCCCCTTATTCACATTACATCACACTGAATTGCTCCTTATTCACATTACACCACACCCTATTGCTCTTTATTCACATTAGACGACACAGTAGTGCCCTTTCTATGCGCAATGCCACATAGTAGAGCACCTTATACACATAATGCCACACATTAGTAATGCATTTATACACATAATTCTACACATTAATGCCCCTTAGACATATGAGACGCATTATTAATGTCCTTATAAACATAATGCACCTTACACATTATGACAACCTTTATTAATGCCCTTTTACACATAATGTCCCTTACACATATGCCGCACATTATTAATGCCCTTATACACATAATGACACACATAGTGCCCCTTACACATTTGCTGCACATTATTAGTGCCCCTATACACATAATGACACACATACAGTAGTACCGTTACACATATGCCGCACATTATTAATGCCCTTATACATATAATGACACACACAGTGCCCCTTACACATATGTTGCACATTATTAATGCATTTTTACATGACACACATAATGCTCCTACACATATTCTGAACACTACTGCACAACCAACCCACTCACATGCACACAGCACTCACACTGCCACTAACACTGTGACCTCTGCCTCTGCTTGGATACAGATGTGTCCTTATAAAGCTTGCCTCAATGCTAACGTCGGGCACCTTTTTTATTTAAATGCATCTTATTTGCATTGCTATGTGGCTAGGATGCACAAGCAGCTTCTGCTGATTAAAATGATATGCAGCATGCCTATATACTGTGTGAGACTGTGGCTGTATCTGCATATGAAATGCTACACACAGAATATAGGCATGCCGCATATCATTTTAATCAGCAAAAGCTTCTGATGCCCCTAGGCATATCAAATGCCCTAGGCAATTGCCTAGTTTGCCTATGCCTATAGCCGGCTCTGTGTATACAGGACAAGCTGCATGCTGCTGAATGCTACGCTATGCTCTGCTGTATTGTGCTGTGTCCAGACTCACAAGTGGCTGTGCTCTTTAACTGACTTTGTATAGGGGGCATGCTGTTGTATTGTGCTGTGTCCAGACCCACAAGTGGCTCTGCTTAAAGTGACTGTGTATACAGGACACGCTGCTGAATGCTACGCTATGCTCTGCTGTATTGTGCTGTGTCCAGACTCACAAGTGACTGTGCTGTTTTAGTAACTATGTATAGGGGGCATGCTTCTGACAGCTGCACTATGGGACAGATTCAGACATGGTCGCTGTTGTGCGAATTCGCACAGTAGCCGATTATCAAATGTCTGCGCATGCATATAAATCGCAATGCACAGGTGTGACGCCAAACAGCGACAGAATTGTGTGAAAATTATGATCGCTAGGTGGGCGCAAGGTGATTGACAGGAAGCGGGGGCGTTTGGGGGTGGTACCTGCATACCTTCCAACTGTCCTGATTTTCGCAGGACAGTCCCATTTTTTGGGACTGTTCCACCCATGGGCCACAGTGTCCCGCGGTGGTAGAGGCTGATTTAGACCTCATGAGGCCCTAAGCGAGTTACTGATTTGGGGCCCCCCTTCCTCATCCCTAGTGTGCCCCCCCCACCAATTGTAGAAGACAGGTCCCTGCTCATTCTGCCACCTCCCAGTCAGTGTATGCTCCCCAATCTGCCCCCCCGCCGATTATAGCAGGAAGGATGGTAGTTGTACTAGTGTATTGATTATTATTTATTACCAGTTATTTATATAGCGCACACATATTCCGCAGCACTTTACAGAGAACATGTGGCCATTACATCAGTCCCTGCCCCAGTGGAGCTTACAATCTATATTTCCTACCACGTGTACACATTCACGCTAGGGTTAATTTTGTTTGTAGCCAATTAACTTATCAGTATATATTTTGATTTGTGGGAGGAAACCGGAGTACCTGGAGGAAACCCACGCAAGTACGGGGAGAATATACAAACTCCACACAATTAGGGCCATGGTGCGAATTGATTCCATGACCTGAGTGTTGTGAGGCAGTAATGCTAACCATTACACCATCCGTGCTGCCCTTAAAATCACACCTGGCAGCTATCTAGTCACAGGCAGCCTGCTGGAAGTATTCAGCCAGCCCGGCACTTGGACATTTTTGGCAGAAATCAGAAATGCCATCCTGACTCCATGATCCATCAGCAATCCCCTGCAACCCACCAGGCCCTTCTGGTTGCTTTGGTTGCCTAGTGGTAAATCCTCTACTGCATGGTGGATAGTTCTCTAACTTAATTGTCAGACCTCGTATAATGGAGTCAGACTAAAGGTACTGATATACTGTATAGTCAATGCAGCCACTGACTGAGGGGTGCAGTAATGGATATTATAAGGGATGGGGTACCTGCTAATAGGGGATAGGCGATGTGTTACATGTGTGTGTGTGTGTGTGTGGGGGGGGGGGGGGGGGGCACAGATATATAATGCAGGCACCCATACCTATAATACTTATTATTACACTCAATTACATTAGTGTTGACTGCATTATATATAGTTCCTCTCCCCTCCCCCCCATACTTACTGAGTGTAGAAGCCTAGTAGGTGCCCTTATAATACCCAACATTTCACCCCTCAGTCAGTGTGACTGTATTGATTATAGATCAGTGCCCCACTGATTGTAGCAGGCAACTCCCATACACGGTAGTACTTAAAACAAAGTATTATAGCATATTGATATATCACCAGTCAGTGTGTGCCTCCTCCCCAGCAATGATTGTAGCAGGCAGATGTTAGACACTGTACTTAAAATAACACTGTCCCCCCCCCCCCCTCCTCCATCCCCCACACACGCCTAAATGGAAGTAAGTGGATGCTTTACAAAATAATACTGTAATAAAGTACACTGGAACGTGTGTCAAGACTGGTCACATGCACAATACTGCAGGACTGGAGACACAGGCATGCGCTGGAGCCGGCATCCAACAGCTGTGTAATCACTGACAGCCTGCTGGGAGTACATACCCTCAAACTGTACCTTTTTAGCAGGTACAGTACCTTTTTTTATGGTCTGTACCGATTTTTGTCTCTTCAAACTTCCATTGACCGTGGCCACGCCCCCTTTCCTAATTTGTACCGATTTTTCTACGTAAAATGTTGGAGGGTATGGGAGTATTCGGCCAGCCCAGCTGTTAGACAATTTCGGTGAAACTCGTGGCCCACCAGAAATGCCCTTTATACAGCTTTGTTGGAGGGCCCCCTGGGACCAGCAGGGCCCCCTGAGACCAATAGGGCCCTAAGCAACCACTTTGGTTGCCTTGTGGTAAATCCTCCTCTGCGCGGTGGGGGGGGGGGGGGGTAGTTGGGAGGCTCCCGTCAGCAGTCACTGCAGCATGCGCACAGTGTTTATTCACTGACGTCAGAGGGACTGGGGGCGTGCCAGCAGCTCACAGAGCGCTGGCCATGCCCCCACAGTGATGGAAAACTGGGGCACGGCTCGCAATCGCAGCACTTCCACTAAGCCACGTCCCCTTTTCTATGGGTCATGCCCCCTTTTCAGGTGGGCGCGGCTTGGCCACGCCATGGTGTCCCTCCTCCTCATCTCCCAATGTTTGGGAGGTATGTAACTAGCCGTTTTCTGGGAGTGTCTGTAAAAACGCAGGCGTTCCCAAGCGTTTTCAGGGAGGGTGTGTGACGTCAGCTCTGGCCCCGGTAAGCTTGATTCTATCTCACTATCATGGCCTCATGATAAGTCTTTATTATTAATTTCAGTGATAAAATCAGTGAAATGATTTCCATGATTAAAACATTGTAGTGAGTTTTTTTTTATTATCTACAAGTGATTCAGTTACTCCAAAACTCCAACACTCCCTCTCCCACTCTCCATCCTTTTGTAGCCTAACCCTAACTTTCCCCGGCACAATGCCGATCGGGATGCCAACAGTCGGAATTCCGGCATCGGGATTGTAATCGATGTCTGGATCCCAGCATTGGTCTTCTAACCAGCGTCGGGAGTCTGGTGTCGGGATTCCGAATACTGGTATGCAACTGGTTTTCACTGCTAGATGCTCCAGAATATGTGGTAAATATCGTAATATCTTACAAATGACTATGATAAAGCATACTTACCTACATTGTAGGTGTCTTCGGGGGGCGGGGCCGGACTGTGCAGGTGCAGGTGTCTTCGGGGGGGGGGGGGGGGGGGGGGGGGGGGGGGGGCTGTGACATCACTAAGCCCCGCCCCCGCACCGGGAAATGCCGCGATTCGTGGGTCCACGGGAAGGGGGCGGGGCTAAAATGGCGCGATTTGCGTCATTTTAACCTCTTCTCCACCCGACGGACCCGCGGGAGGTTATCTCTCCATCCTGCTCGCATCACTAGGGTGCGAGCAGGATGCGGGAGACCTGCCCACTCTTCCGGGGGTGCGGGGGGCTACCCCAAAAAGCTTCCGGGAGAGTAGGTAAGTATGTGATAAAGTCATATCTGTTGTTATATGCTGTAAGTGTTGACGTGTTCATATTATTGCCACTTTGTAAAAGCCGCTGAGTAAGAATAAGCACAGAGCTTGGTGTAACAGATTACAGAGAATGTGCTAGAAAAGCCCTGTAGACCTCGGACAGACAGACTGAGAGATTACATGATGAGAAAAGTATGTTATACAAATTAAAAAATATGTTGGTCACGATGCCATGAGCAGACAAAAAGAATTAATAACTAAGTACAACATACGTTTCCAGTTAGAAAAAACATTGTTTTCTTACAGTAAAAGAGAAGGAAATACATGTCAATGTCTCGTTTTATAGTAGCAGTGGCACTTTGCCGACACTGTAAGTTGGCCTAGAGATACAATGATTTTCACTATACACATTGGACGTCTCTGTAATGCCTGGCACCGGGCCACCGGACATTTTAATAATGGAAGAGAACGGCGCAGACAGATTGCTGGAGCACTCAGATGTATTACACACATATAAGGATCAAGCAATTAGTTCCTAAGGGTCTTTAGAACAATAAAAGCGGAATTTATTTTTATCTTAAAATCCCAAATTCATTTAGGTGCTGTACCCTTAATTAATCCACTGCCTTTCGTTACAGCTAATTGTTATACCTGGAAAGCTCACAAGCCCTTCTGGGAGAATGACGGAAGCGTTCCAACTGTGTGTGTACATATGTAATCCAAAAGTAATACAAGAATAATAATATTAATAATATTACTTGTCTTTAGCACATGCGGTTTAATCAATCACGCAAACTCCACTGGAACGCCCACACACCACAAATGAGTGGCATTATACCCCGAACAGCCACATTCTCTAATGATACTGCAACCACTGTGGGTAAGCCCTCTGGATAACCACAAAACATTTATCACATATCACCTCGAGCAGAACCTGAATAGGCTGCTATCCAGTAGATAACTGGTTAACACTGTTAAACTTGAGAGGCATGTGTGTGTGCTAAAGCCTTGAGAACCCAAGTTATTAAAGTTTTTATTTTCGTGTAACTATGCTAAGAATTAAAATGAATTGTTAAGGAAAAAAACAACAACACCAACAACAGATCATGATAATAAATGCAGTTACAAAATAAATGAAAGAACATGGGATACACAGTCAGGATTAAGTGGATGCTCTTAATGAGGCTGGAGTAAATCATTTCTGATACATATTGTGTAACCCACATATTTTATGTTCTTCACTACAGGAACAGCTTTCCAAGACCTCACCCTTGACGTAAGGAGCTGTTACCCAAGCTAAGAGTAAGAGGAATCTATGTCATCTCATAAACCAAACCCCTCTATTCATATAATGAATGAGATATGTTCCATATCCCGATGCTGCAGTGCCTATAATACAGTACATTGATTTATTTTATCACAATCTTTGCCTTACATATGACCATAACATACATTTCAATGGGGCCTATCTGCTAGGCTCTTGAACTGCATAGTGATAGTCATTTGTAGGTGACGCAATAATTTGTGTTTATCTAGACCTCAGTTATCTGTACGTATCTATGAATATGTTTATGTAAATTATATTCATTGTTGGACTGGACAATAGGGGGACAGGGGAAACCCCCGGTGGACCCCACTGCCTGTAGCCCCCACCTCCTCCCCTAGGGATCAGGCTCCAGACTGTACATTTCAATTACATATTATATGTTACCCAAGGGCGTAACCAGAAGTTTGTGGGCCCAATAGCAACATTTTGAAGCGGCCTCTGACCCAATGTTTCTAGAGAGACACTTCTCTGGAGCAGTTGTTCATTGTATGCCCCATACTAGTGTTCTAGTTTACGTACTGAACTATAGTAGTGCCTTAGTTAATGTTATCCCAACTAGAACTGCCCTTGTTTGTTTTATAGACCATAGTATGTTACATTTTAGGGCTGTCAGTACACATTATGCAATACAGTATTTCTAATTCACTATTACTATTTCCAATTACTATATACAGTGTCCACAGTTCATATTATGCCACATTAAAGGGCCTCCAGTTCATATTATGCCACACTATGGTGCCTCCACTTCATATTGTGCCACATTACAGTGCCCTAGTTCATGTTACTACATGTAACATTATAATGCCCTCCAGTACATTTTATACCACAGTAGAATGAGCAGGTCTAGGGGTGTAACTAGATATATTGTAGGATGAAAGGCAAATGTTTGTAAGGGCCCCCTATGTACCACCCAATGGTTGAAAATGTATATAACACATGTAACTTTGACAGGGAAGGTGGGCCCCTCTCAGCTCTGGGCCCCATAGCAGCTGCACTCCCTGCACCTATGGTAGCTACAACCTTGATGTTACCTTATACTGCACAGGCCTATGGTGTATTTATACAGACACTACTGTTATTAATCTGGTACATACTCACGTATACACTAGCAGTATTTACTATACATTTTTATCAATGGGACCAGCCCATGCACTAATGTTTCGGCAAACCAATAAGGTGGCTGGTCACACCCCCTTTGGAGATTAACCACACCCCTAAACATGTGCCCATACCACTGCATTCCCATGGTGGGCCGTTCATACCCCAGTCTGACACTGGTGATATCACACTAGTAAATAATTACAAGAGATACACTGAATACAATACACTGATAAAAACAAGATCCTAATTATTTCTAATTAGTGTAGTAGGTAAAAAAAAAAACAGAATTAATTTCCCTGCCCCGAAGAACTTTTTGAAAAAAGACCATTTAAATATACAGTATATACTCCCAGTGTCACCCCATACAGACATAAATAATGTAATATGGCTATACTATACTGTAAACACTATACTGCAATAACAGCCGCAAATAGAAAAGACACCATAGAAGCAAAAGTAACGAGAGTTCAGATGTAGCCATGCTCATCTTGCTGCGATGCGGCATGCTGCATGGAATGCCAGGTTGCGACTATTCGCAGCCGGCAATCGCCTCATCAATTCCCTTAGGATGCATGCCGCATCGCAGTAAGATGGGCCTGGCTACATCTGGTATATGCCTTCTATGGCTGCTGTCTAATTGCCTGTCAACCTGTTTAATTATACAAAATGATTGGATTAATCACATACAGCTCTACTGTACAGTATGTTAGTTCTGCTCGCACTGTGAATATGGATGAATAACTTCTTTATGAAAATGAGTCTCTCTGTAGTTACACTGACCCTATTAGTAAAATCTTAGAAATACACCCCATAACTGATTGGCTTGTCATTTTGATTACATGGAATGGGGCAATATAGAACTAATGGGGGCCTAACATCTATGGGCCAATTACCTTTTCTGACAGCGCCAATCTGAACAGCAAACAAAACCACAGATCACGGACATTTATGACCGGAGACCTGTTGGGGAATCTATAAGAAACTGCATGTTAAAAATCCCAGACTCACTGATCAAGAACATTTTTGGTTGGAATCGAGGATTTGCAACATGTTGGATTTGCCCGAGTCCCCAACCCAAGGGTAATTGCCCCGATCGTTGTCTTATGTATGGGCCCCATTAGATACTGTAGGTCTAAATCTATATATTTGTTTATTGTACATTTTTATTTTAACTTTCAATAGAGAGAAAAATAACTATGTTGACTATATGGATAATTGAACAATTACGGGTGAGAAACATGGCCTCCAAAAGATAGACATATCCATAGAGCTAGTAGTAGAATAGGCGATATGTAGTATAAATTAGAGCAGGGGTGGGGCACCTCAAAGCCACTTGATCCGGCCCGGCCAGGCTCACCTAACCGAGGGAGATGCCAGGCGCCCACTCGGATTTTGTTACCAGTGGGCACCCGGCTCCTTCTCGTCAGCAGCAGCCGGAGACAGGAGCTCACTCCTTAGCTCTGACTTCCGGCTCAGGCAGTGTACATGTGCGGCTGTGCGCGCTATGGGAGAGATGTCATGACGTCTCTCCCATAGTTCCGAGGAGCGGGCGGCCAGGCGGAGGGCAGTGGTGCGGAAGCAGGAGCAGAGCTGGTGAGTATTGTGGTTATTTATTTTTCTTTTAATATGTGTGTGTAAGCGGCACTACTAGGGGGCATATCTAATGGAGCATAACTACAGAGGGCATATTTTATGGGGCATAACAACTGACTGGGGGCATATCTAATGGGGCATAACAACTGACTGGGGGCATATCTAATGACATAACTGACTGGGGGCATATGTACTGGGGGCATATCTACTGGGGCATAACAACTGACTGGGGGTATATCTACTGTCGGATAACAACTGACTGGGGGCATAACTACTGACTTGGGGCATTACCACTGGGGGTATAACTACTGACTTGGGGCATAACTACTGGGGGCAGGCTAATTTTTAAGTTGATAATTTTTGTATGGCCCCCGAAGCATTTTATAAATATTCAAATGGCCCTTGGTAGAAAAAAGGTTCCCCACCCCTGAATTAGAGTGAGGGCCCAGTAGGAGGTGTGGCCAACAAGTTGATGACCTCTGGTACAGTAGGTTGAGTGAGAGGAAATGAGTGGGTAGGGCAGGAGAGAAACCAATAGAAGAGATAGCCAACTAAAAAGAGTGGATGGTGTGGGGGAGGAAGTGAAATGTGTAGGCAGAGAGAGGGAGACGAGGGCCTGCAGAATGGGACAATATAGTCTATAAGGTTTCCAGTTTCCAGAATTGGCATTCCAGACAGGTGTGGAAAACAATGTGCTTCTGTTTGTCGACATATTTATGATCGGTAGCCAACAACCCGCACTGGTTTTGCCTATCGCATTGACCGAAAATAATTTGATTTGGTCCTGGACCATCAACCCTTAGCACCCCTGCAAGTGCCTAGCAAACCCCAGGGTGCCACGACACCCAGTTAGGGAACCACTAGTATAACCAGAATAATTTCTCTATCGTCCTAAGTGGATGCTGGGGTTCCTGAAAGGACCATGGGGAATAGCGGCTCCGCAGGAGACAGGGCACAAAAAAGTAAAGCTTTACTAGGTCAGGTGGTGTGCACTGGCTCCTCCCCCTATGACCCTCCTCCAGACTCCAGTTAGATTTTGTGCCCGAACGAGAAGGGTGCAATCTAGGTGGCTCTCCTAAAGAGCTGCTTAGAGAAAGTTTAGTTTAGGTTTTTTTCTTTACAGTGAGTCCTGCTGGCAACAGGATCACTGCAACGTGGGACTTAGGGGGAAAGTAGTAAACTCACCTGCATGCAGAGTGGATTTGCTGCTTGGCTACTGGACACCATTAGCTCCAGAGGGATCGAACACAGGCCCAGCCGTGGAGTCCGGTCCCGGAGCCGCGCCGCCGACCCCCTTGCAGATGCTGAAGCGTGAAGAGGTCCGGAAACCGGCGGCTGAAGACTCCTCAGTCTTCATAAGGTAGCGCACAGCACTGCAGCTGTGCGCCATTTTCCTCTCAGCACACTTCACTGGGCAGTCACTGAGGGTGCAGAGCGCTGGGGGGGGGCGCTCTGAGAGGCAAATATAAACCTTATACAAGGCTAAAAATACCTCACATATAGCCCATAGGGGCTATATGGAGATATTTAACCCCTGCCTGACTGGAAAAATAGCGGGAGAAGAACCCGCCGAAAAAGGGGCGGGGCCTATCTCCTCAGCACACGGCGCCATTTTCTGTCACAGCTCCGCTGGTCAGAACGGCTCCCAGGTCTCTCCCCTGCACTGCACTACAGAAACAGGGTAAAACAGAGAGGGGGGGCACATTAATGGCTATATATATATATATTAAAGCAGCTATAAGGGAGCACTTAATATAAGGATATCCCTTGTATATATAGCGCTTTGTGGTGTGTGCTGGCAGACTCTCCCTCTGTCTCCCCAAAAGGGCTAGTGGGTCCTGTCTTCATTAGAGCATTCCCTGTGAGTTTGCGGTGTGTGTCGGTACGTGGTGTCGACATGTATGAGGACGATATTGGTGTGGAGGCGGAGCAATTGCCAAATATGCAGATGTCACCCCCCAGGGGGTCGACACCAGAATGGATGCCTTTATTTGTGGAATTACGTGATGGTTTATCTTCCCTTAAACAGTCAGTTGAGGACATGAGGCGGCCGGACAATCAATTAATGCCTGTCCAGGCGCCTCAAACACCGTCAGGGGCTGTAAAACGCCCTTTGCCTCAGTCGGTCGACACAGACCCAGACACGGGCACTGATTCCAGTGACGACGGTAGAAATTCAAACGTATTTTCCAGTAGGGCCACACGTTATATGATTTTGGCAATGAAGGAGACGTTACATTTAGCTGATACTACAGATACCGTAAAACAGGGTATTATGTATGGTGTGAAAAAACTACAAACAGTTTTTCCTGAATCAGAAGAATTAAATGACGTGTGTGATGAAGCGTGGGTTGCTCCTGATAAAAAGTTGATAATTTCAAAAAAGTTATTGGCATTATACCCTTTCCCGCCAGAGGTTAGGGCGCGCTGGGAAACACCCCCTAAGGTGGACAAGGCGCTCACACGCTTATCCAAACAAGTGGCGTTACCCTCTCCTGAGACGGCCGCACTTAAGGATCCATCAGATAGAAAGATGGAAGTTATTCAAAAGAATATATACACACATGCAGGTGTTATACTACGACCAGCTATAGCAACTGCCTGGATGTGCAGTGCTGGAGTAGTTTGGTCAGAATCCCTGATTGAAAATATTGATACCCTAGATAGGGACAATGTTTTACTGTCGTTAGAACAAATAAAGGATGCATTTATCTATATGCGTGATGCACAGAGGGATATTTGCACACTGGCATCTCGGGTGAGTGCTATGTCCATTTCAGCCAGAAGAGCCTTATGGACACGACAGTGGACAGGCGATGCGGATTCAAAACGTCACATGGAGGTTTTGCCGTATAAAGGGGAGGAGTTATTTGGAGTTGGTCTATCAGACTTGGTGGCCACGGCTACTGCCGGGAAATCCACTTTTTTACCTCAAGTCACTCCCCAACAGAGAAAGGCACCGACCTTTCAACCGCAGCCTTTTCGCTCCTACAAAAATAAGAGAGCAAAGGGCTTGTCGTACCTGCCACGAGGCAGAGGAAGAGGGAAGAGACACCAACAGGCAGCTCCTTCCCAGGAACAGAAGCCCTCCCCGGCTCCTGCAAAAACCTCAGCATGACGCTGGGGCCTCTCAAGCGGACTCGGGGACAGTGGGGGGCCGTCTCAAAAATTACAGCGCGCAGTGGGCTCACTCGCAGGTAGACCCCTGGATCCTGCAGATAATATCTCAGGGGTACAGGTTGGAATTAGAGACGGATCCTCCTCATCGTTTCCTGAAGTCTGCCTTACCAACCGTCTCTTCCGAAAGGGAGAGGGTGTTGGAAGCCATTCACAAGCTGTACGCTCAGCAGGTGATAGTCAAAGTACCCCTATTACAACAAGGAAAGGGGTATTATTCCACTCTATTTGTGGTACCGAAGCCGGATGGCTCGGTAAGGCCTATTCTAAATCTGAAGTCCTTGAACCTCTACATAAAAAAGTTCAAGTTCAAGATGGAGTCACTCAGAGCAGTGATAGCGAACCTGGAAGAAGGGGACTTTATGGTATCCTTGGACATCAAGGATGCGTATCTACACGTTCCGATTTACCCCGCACACCAGGGGTACCTCAGGTTCATTGTTCAAAACTGTCACTATCAGTTTCAGACGCTGCCGTTCGGATTGTCCACGGCGCCTCGGGTCTTTACCAAGGTAATGGCCGAGATGATGATTCTTCTTCGAAGAAAAGGCGTATTAGTTATCCCATACTTGGACGATCTCCTAATAAGGGCAAGGTCCAGAGAACAGCTGGAGACAGCTTTAGCACTATCTCAAGAGGTGCTAAGACAACACGGGTGGATTCTGAATATTCCAAAATCCCATTTAATCCCGACAACTCGTCTGCTGTTCCTAGGAATGATTCTGGACACGGTTCAGAAAAAGGTTTTCCTTCCAGAGGAAAAAGCCAAGGAGTTATCCGATCTGGTCAGGAACCTCCTAAAACCAGGAAAAGTGTCAGTACATCAATGCACAAGAGTCCTGGGAAAAATGGTGGCTTCTTACGAAGCAATTCCATTCGGCAGATTCCATGCAAGAATATTCCAAAGGGATCTGTTGGACAAATGGTCAGGGTCGCATCTGCAGATGCACCTGCGAATAACCCTGTCACCAAAGACAAGGGTGTCACTTCTGTGGTGGTTGCAGAAGGCTCACCTATTAGAAGGCCGCAGATTCGGCATTCAGGATTGGATCCTGGTGACCACGGACGCCAGCCTGAGAGGCTGGGGAGCAGTCACACAAGGAAGAAACTTCCAGGGAGTATGGACGAGTCTGGAAAAGTCTCTTCACATAAACATTCTGGAACTAAGAGCAATCTACAATGCTCTAAGCCAGGCGGAACTTCTCCTGCAAGGAAAGCCGGTGTTGATTCAGTCGGACAACATCACGGCGGTCGCCCATGTAAACAGGCAGGGCGGCACAAGAAGCAGGAGTGCAATGGCAGAAGCTGCCAAGATTCTTCGCTGGGCGGAGAATCACGTGATAGCACTGTCAGCAGTGTTCATCCCGGGCGTGGACAACTGGGAAGCAGACTTCCTCAGCAGACACGATCTTCATCCGGGAGAGTGGGGTCTACATCCAGAAGTCTTCAACATGTTAATAGACCGTTGGGAAAGACCAATTGTAGACATGATGGCGTCTCGCCTCAACAAGAAACTGGACAAATATTGCGCCAGGTCAAGAGATCCACAGGCAATAGCTGTGGACGCACTGGTAACTCCTTGGGTGTACCAGTCAGTGTATGTGTTTCCTCCTCTGCCGCTCATACCAAAGGTATTGAAGATCATACGGCAAAGAAGAGTAAGAACAATACTAGTGGTTCCGGATTGGCCGAGAAGGACTTGGTATCCGGAACTTCAAGAGATGCTCACGGACGAACCGTGGCCTCTACCTCTGAGAAGGGACCTGCTACAGCAGGGTCCCTGTCTTTTTCAAGACTTACCGCGGCTGCGTTTGACGGCATGGCGGTTGAACGCCAGATCCTAAAAGGGAAAGGCATTCCAGAAGAAGTCATTCCTACCTTGATTAAGGCACGGAAGGAAGTCACCGTGAAACATTATCACCGCATTTGGCGAAAATATGTAGCGTGGTGCGAGGATCGGAGGGTTCCGACGGAGGAATTCCAACTGGGTCGTTTCCTACATTTCCTGCAATCAGGATTATCTATGGGTCTCAAATTGGGATCCATTAAGGTTCAAATTTCGGCCCTGTCAATATTCTTCCAAAAAGAATTGGCCTCTGTCCCTGAGGTCCAGACTTTTGTCAAGGGAGTACTGCATATACAGCCTCCTGTGGTGCCTCCGGTGGCACCGTGGGATCTAAATGTAGTTTTAGATTTCCTCAAATCCCATTGGTTTGAACCATTGAAAAAGGTGGATTTGAAATATCTCACATTGAAAGTGACTATGTTACTAGCCCTGGCCTCTGCCAGGAGAGTATCTGAATTGGCGGCTTTATCTTATAAAAGTCCTTATCTAATCTTCCATTCGGATAGGGCAGAACTGCGGACTCGTCCGCATTTTCTCCCTAAAGTGGTATCAGCATTTCATCTGAACCAACCTATTGTGGTGCCTGCGGCCACTAGCGACTTGGAGGACTCCAAGTTGTTGGACGTTGTCAGAGCCTTAAAAATATACATTGCAAGGACGGCTGGAGTCAGAAAATCTGACTCGCTGTTTATATTGTATGCACCCAACAAGTTGGGCGCACCTGCTTCTAAGCAGTCGATTGCTCGTTGGATTTGTAACACAATTCAACTTGCACATTCTGTGGCAGGCCTGCCACAGCCTAAAACTGTAAAAGCCCACTCCACAAGGAAGGTGGGCTCATCTTGGGCGGCTGCCCGAGGGGTCTCGGCATTACAACTCTGCCGAGCAGCTACGTGGTCGGGGGAGAACACGTTTGTAAAATTTTACAAATTTGATACCCTGGCAAAGGAGGACCTGGAGTTCTCTCATTCGGTGCTGCAGAGTCATCCGCACTCTCCCGCCCGTTTGGGAGCTTTGGTATAATCCCCATGGTCCTTTCAGGAACCCCAGCATCCACTTAGGACGATAGAGAAAATAAGAATTTACTTACCGATAATTCTATTTCTCGGAGTCCGTAGTGGATGCTGGGCGCCCATCCCAAGTGCGGATTATCTGCAATACTTGTACATAGTTATTGTTAACTAATTCGGGTTATTGTTAAGGAGCCATCTTTAAGAGGCCCTTTCTGTTGTCATACTGTTAACTGGGTTTAGATCACAAGTTGTACGGTGTGATTGGTGTGGCTGGTATGAGTCTTACCCGGGATTCAAAATGCCTCCCTTATTGTGTATGCTCGTCCGGGCACAGTACCTAACTGGAGTCTGGAGGAGGGTCATAGGGGGAGGAGCCAGTGCACACCACCTGACCTAGTAAAGCTTTACTTTTTTGTGCCCTGTCTCCTGCGGAGCCGCTATTCCCCATGGTCCTTTCAGGAACCCCAGCATCCACTACGGACTCCGAGAAATAGAATTATCGGTAAGTAAATTCTTATTATTACTGTGTGATAGCTGTATATTGTCCCAGACTTAGAATTTGAAAGTCATTTTGGCTGAATTTCTCAATAATAAACCTTTGACTTAGGGGTGCCTTGAAAATCTGCTGGTACTCTAGTGCGCCATGAAAAAAAAAATATATGTTTTGTTTGTTGGATTTAAATTTATGGAAATGACCACGGATTAATGTTTTTAAAATAGATGTCAAAGTAATATTGTTTAACCCTTATTGATTTACAATCTATCTTGGTTATTTGTTAACAAAGGTAAGTATTCTGTTTTGTAAATAATGAAATCTATTAAGGGGTTGGCTTGCCAAAATATGTGGCAGTATGGATGGTGTAATTGTTAGCATTACTGCCTCATAGCACTGAGGTCATGGGTTTAATTCCCACCATGGTCTTACGTGGAGTTCGTATGTTCTCCCCATACTTGCATGAGCTTCCTTCAGGTACTCCAGTATAGTCCCACACTCCAAAAACATTCTGGTAGGTTGATTAACTCCCAACAAAAATTAACCCTTGTGTGCATGTACAGTACATGGGCAGACTAGATGGGCCAAGTGGTTCTTATCTGCCGTCAAATTCCATGTTTCTATGTTTCTATCCCTGTGTAATTCATAGGTATCCTGGCTTAAATGAATATTATAGAAATCCTAATAAAGGCTGATATACAATATACAACATACAACATACTGTATGTAAAAAAAACAACGCCATACCATGACAATTTATTTTTATGTTATTTAAAAAGTCCTGACAACGAGGGCACCACCACATAAAGTACAAACAATGACATAAAACAGAGGGTGACAGTTGCCCTGCCCAAACAATCTTACAATTTAAAAGGTGTGTGGAATAATTGCACAGGTGCTATTATAGTTATCCACTAGTTTGGAGTAATTGTGTGCCTGGTGTAACGTTCATCTTTTTTAGAAAGCAACAGTATAAACATGCAAAGATTTATGTAAAGATAATGATATTACACTTAAATATTAATATTCATTATAAATAATCTTGATATTAGTGTTTATGTGCAGATTCTTTGAAAGGAATTCATGACGAAATGCCAATACCCCACAGAAATATAAACATATATGTACTCTTATAGGTGTTGCTATAGATACATAATAAAACATCTTAAATAAGAAAAATCATTCATCTTTAAACGCATCATTTCTAAACACAATAAAGTGAGAAAACACAGTGTTTCTGGAAGTTGACTCAATCTTTAATAAGGCAAACTGTAAATCATAACCATAGCCAGAGTATAATAATATAATATGCAGTTCTTTTTCAAAACTCCTTTGAGATATGTACAGTATGTCAGAAAAGGAAATAACGTCTTGAAAAATAATTAGGAATGCAGAAAGCTGCGTAAGTTCAGTTCTATGGCAACGCTGAAAAACCCAAAGGCCAATTCCAGAACTGACCAGCGTAATACAGTGTCATTCAGAACAAGCATTGGTTTCCTGTCCTTCCATGTGATCCTGACTTCATAGCTGGACGTGTTTCAGCTTGTAGTGATCGGCCACTTACTCTGCTGTTTGCTTATTACACCAGATAGGCAACTAGACTGTTTTCACAATTAGGTGCTGGACGGGGCATGTGTCATTCACACTCCTTACTCCACCAGACTTCTTTATAATGTCAAAGACAGTAAGGAGTCACTGTGCTATTTGGCATCAAAGTAAATGCAAGGGAATTTTTTGCCCAATATTCTGAGTAATAATGAGCTGGAATCAATAGACAACCACATAAAGAGGTTAATGGTTCATGGTTAATGAATGAGGTTAATGGTACAAAGTTTTGATGTTTTCTGCTTGGCAAAAGCTATAAAATTGTTGGTGAAAAATGCCAGGGGCTGTCTCCTTCTTTATGTCATACAATTATTCTAGGCGCAATTATAGAGCGAACGTGAAAATCCAACTTGGAAAAAGAGACTATACGTCATTATTAGACCAACAGTCATGCTCTGAGCTGAAACAATATTTTAACTTCCTATTTCATTTGTTTGCATAACATTTTGTCAGTCGCCTTTTGTTCTCTGAGTCCATTGATTTTCCGATTTTCTTTCCTTGGTGTAACCATTCTACAAGGATAACCAAATGTTTATACAGGTTTTGTTATATAAAGGTTACTTTTACTAGAGCCTTCTAAGCATAGAATAATCTTTAGATTTGAAGTGCTCAGCCTCTGAGGCAAGAACCTAAAGTGGGTATGCAAATCTGTTTTTGTTGGTGTTCTAAATTGTAGATATACTGTATACTGTATTTTGGGTCCCAGCACAATGGTACGCTGACTGTTGGGGCCCCAGAACAATGGTACGCTGACACAGAGCCGGCCCTAGGCATAGCCAAACTAGGCAAATGCCTAGGGCATTTGGTATGCCTAGGGGCACCGGCAGCTTCTGCTGATTAATATGATATGCGGCATGCCTAGATTCTGTGTGTAGCATTTCGTATGCAGAAACAGCCACAGTCTCACACAGTATATAGGCATGCTGCATGTCATTTTAATCAGCAGAAGCTGCTTGTGCATCCTAGCCACATAGCAATGCAAATAAGATACATTTTCATCAAAAAAGGTGCCCAACGTTAGCAGAGCTGCCAGCTGACTCACGCCAGGCATCTCCTGCTGCATGGCGCATTGAGGCAAGATGTATGAGGACACATCTGTATGCAAGCAGAGGCAGAGATCACAGTGTCAGCGGCTGTGTGAGTGCTGTGTACGGGTGGGTTGGTTGCGCAATAGTGTTCGGTATATGTGTAAGGGGCATTGGGGGTCATTCTGACCCGATCGCTCGCTGCAGTTTATCGCAGCGAAGCAATCGGGTCAGAACTGCGCGTGTACCGGTGCCGCAGTGTGCCGGAGCATGCCAGACGGCCAAAGGCCGTAGTTGCCTAACGATCGCCTCTGCCTGATTGAAAGGCAGAGGCGGTCGCTGGGTGGGAGGGGGCTGGATGGAGGCATTAAGCCGCCGTTTAGGGGTGCGGTCTGGCCAACACAGTCGTGGCCAGACCGTTGGGGGGGCTGGCCAGCGGCGGCTGCATGACGTCACAGCGGCTGGCCAGCGGCGGCTGCTGCGCTGGTCGGGAGATACTCCTCTGATGCAAAAGCATTGCCGCTATGCGATGCTTTTGCATTTCTCTGGAGGGGGGGGGGCGGCACTGACATGCTCGGAATGACCCCCATTATGCGTGTCGTGTATAAATGCATTAATAATGTGCGGCATATGTATAAGAGGCACTATGTGTGTCATTATGTGTATAAGGGCACTAATAATGTGCAGTATATGTGTAAGGGGCACTATGTGTGTCATTGTGTGTATAAGGGGACTAGTAATGTGCAGCATATGTGTAAGAGGCACTATGTGTGTCATTATGTGTATAAGGGCATTAATAATGTGCGGCATATGTGTAAGAGACATGGGGGGGTCATTCCGAGTTGATCACTCTCTGCAGTTTTTTGCAGCGCAGTGATCAGGTCACTACTGCGCATGCATATGCACCGCAATGTACAGGCGCATCGTACGGGTACAAAACGGATCGTTGCTGGGTGATGGATTTAATGGAGAATCCATTCGCACAGCCGATCGCAAGGAGATTGACAGGAAGAAGGCGTTTGTGGGTGGCAACTGCCCGTTTTCAGGGAGTGGTTGGAAAAATGCAGGCGTGTCCAAGCGTTTGGAGGGCGGGTGCCTGACGTCAATTCTGGGACCATAAAGACTGAAGTGATCGCAAGGGTTGAGTAAGTCCAGAGCTACTCAGAAACTGCAAAAAACTTTTTTGTCTCGCTCAGCTGCACACACGTTCGCACACTTGCAAAGCGAAAATACACTCCTCTGTGGGCGGCGACTATTCGTTTGCACGGCTGCAAAAAGTAGCTAGCGAGCGATCAACTCGGAATGAGGGCCATTATGTGTATAAGGGCATTAATAAAGGTTGGCATAATGTGTAAGGCGCATTATGTTTCTAAGGACATTAATAATGTGTGTCATATGTGTTAGGGGCATTACTGTGTGGTATTATGTGTATAAAGGCATTACTAATGTGTGGCATTATGTGTATAAGGTGCTCTACTGTGTGGTGTTACATATAGAAAGGGCACTACTGTGTGGTCTGATGTGAATAAAGAGCAATATGG
Organism: Pseudophryne corroboree; assembly: GCF_028390025.1. Classification (NCBI taxonomy): domain Eukaryota; kingdom Metazoa; phylum Chordata; class Amphibia; order Anura; family Myobatrachidae; genus Pseudophryne; species Pseudophryne corroboree. The sequence continues at coordinate 108,243,157 of NC_086453.1, forward strand.
TGTGGTATAATGTGAATAAGGAGCAATTCAGTGTGATGTAATGTGAGTAAGGGGCATTACTGTGACCAGTAATGTTTATAAGGTAAAGTGGTAAAACTGTGTGATGTAATGTGAATTAGGGACACTATCGCATGATAAAATGTGAATAAAGTTGCACTACTGTGTGGCGTAACTTGAATTGGGGGTACTCTCGTAATTTGAATGGGGGTACTATTATGTGGCCATGCCCCTTGCCAGCAAACACACGCCCCTTTTTGGGCTGTGCGCCGAATGTGCACATTGTTACTATTTAAAATATAGGGGGTAGGAACACCAAAATAAGGACTGCTATGGGTGAGGGGTGATGGTGCTGGGAAAGGGGTGCAGGGTCAGAGGCGGAACTAGCGGTGGTGCTAGGGGGCACCAGCCAAAATCTTGCCTAGGGCATCATATTGGTTAGGGCCGGCTCTGCGCTGACACTTGGAGCCCCAGAACAATGGTACACTGACACTTGGAGCCCCAGAACAATGGCACGCTGCCACTTGCTGCCACTGAATAATGGTATACTGGCACTTGCAGTCCCAGAACAATGGTACACTCACACTTGGGTCCCAGAATAAATAATGGTATACTGACACTTGGGGTCCCATAACATCAGTACCCTGACACTTGGGGTCCCAGAACAATGGTACACTCATACTTGGGTTCCCAGAATAAATAATGGTATACTGACACTTGGGTTCCCATAACATCAGTACCCTGACACTTGGGGTCCCAGAACAATGGTACACTCATACTTGGGTTCCCAGAATAAATAATGGTATACTGACACTTGGGTTCCCATAACATCAGTACCCTGACACTTGGGGTCCCAGAACAATGGTACACTCACACTTGGGGTCCCAGAATAATGATATACTGACACTTGGGGTCCCAGAATAATGGTATACTGACACTTGCAGCCTCAGAAAAATGGTACATAATTTAATGTTCTATAGAAAACATTAAAGGAGCGCTGATATCGGGTAAAAAATAATTTAATAATAAATGCAGTGGAAAGGACCACTTAGGATAATTAGTTGAAAGTTTAAAAACAAAAACAGTGCAAATACATATGCATATATAGAATTAATCACATTCACAATAAATAGGTTGACTGTAAGCGGCTTATACGCCCATTATGATGTTGCAGTCCACAATAATATATTATGCTGGTGACATCCGTACTGATAAGGGGCTTAGATAAATGTCTCGGCAGGTTAGTTAGAAAATCTGCTGATAATTTAAGCAGAGGGGTTGAGTTGCTGTTGCTCACCCCTAATGTTAGGATCCGTTCTCACCCGTAGTTGTAAATGCTGATTCCCGTCAATAGCAATTAGCGGAGGTAGCTCTCGGCAACTGACAGTGGCTGTGTCAGGATGTCCGGCAAAGAAAAGCGTGCAAGCTGTATAGCACCTCAGCAGAACGGCGCTTTTTCAAGCACAGCAGGGAAAGTTTGGCAGAAGTGTATCCGGTTAGATGATGAGAGAACGTCCTAATCCCTCAGTATCAGTAGCGGAAGGTCCGTGAAAGTCTCCAGCAGTGGACAGGTAGCAAAGGTGACCCTCTACGCGTTTCTCCACCCACGATACCGGCGGTTTCCTCAGGAAGTGTGAATACCCATTTGGCAGGTGTATGTGTATTTAAATGGTCAGCAACCAATCAGCTTTAGAGTCTCTTAATTAACACCTGAAAGTTGTAATTGTGTTTCACACTATGTTGGGTCGTTTGCACATTTTCATTCACTGGTTTTATCAGGTGTACAAATTATATACTTTCCAAGTGATAATACAAAATAGGTTAGGCAACAAGAAAGAAAGAAAGAAAGAAAGAAATATAAACATTACATTATCGCTATCGGTAGAAGAGGTGTCGAAAATATGGGTATCGATAACCTCATAATTTACATGTATATATATATAATTGACATATAGAGAAACTTACTAGGGGCAAATAAGCTTGACACTCCCATATTATAAATTAAAGTAAGTTTCACAAGGGTTACAGTGTATTTACTTTTTAACTGCCCTTGATGTATCACAATTACATTTTGATTTTAAGTATTCACTTTATAGAAATCACTTTATAGTAATCAGCATAATTTCGTCACCCTAATACCGAAAGCTGCTAATAGCATGCACATGGCATCCCAGAGAGGTTATATATACATAAAGAGAACCAATACTTGTTCTCACAGCTGCAATAGCCCAGCAAACAGAGGAATGGACTTCGGCCAAAAGGTCATCGGTTCAAGGAACCATTTAAGGAAGACAATCTACTTTTGTGGGTAGGTTTTGTTTCTATATCAAGTTATTCTACCTGCATACTAGGGTAGGTGTTGTCACACACACCCTTTTTTCAAAAGTAGATTGTCTTCCTTAAACGGTCTCCTTCCTCTATATAAATCTTTTCAATATCAAAATGGTATTATTTTAGAATCTCATCTATGCCAAATTCAGCAATGAACTGGGTATGAGATATAAACTACCTATGTCTGTCTATAGGCAATACGCTATTTTGTCTCTCTCTCATAGGTTTTCTCTCTTTTCCTTAATCTGTGTAGCTCTGGTTTTAATTTGAACTGTGTATGATTATATCTATCGAAAGATTGTTTAAATTCCCTCCTCTACATAACAGTAGATAATTATTTATTTATAAAAACTGAAATTACGTCTAAATAATTTTAAAAAATTAAAATGTGAAAATCTGTTCCCTGTTCCTGTCCTTGAACCGATGACCTTTTGGCCGAAGTCCATTCCTCTGTTCGCTGGGCTATTGCAGCTGTGAGAACAAGTATTTCTTCTCTTTATGTATATATAACCTCTCTGGGATGCCATGTGCATGCTATTAGCAGCTTTCGGTATTAGGGTGACGAAATTATGCTGATTACTATAAAGTGATTTCTATAAAGTGAATACTAAAAATCAAAATGTAATTGTGATACATCAAGGGCAGTTAAAAAGTAAATACACTGTAACCCTTGTGAAACTTACTTTAATTTATAATATGGGAGTGTCAAGCTTATTTGCCCCTAGTAAGTTTCTCTATATGTCAATTATATATATACATGTAAATTATGAGGTTATCGATACCCATATTTTCGACACCTCTTCTACCGATAGCGATAATGTAATGTTTATATTTCTTTCTTTCTTTCTTTCTTGTTGCCTAACCTATTTTGTATTATCACTTGGAAAGTATATAATTTGTACACCTGATAAAACCAGTGAATGAAAATGTGCAAACGACCCAACATAGTGTGAAACACAATTACAACTTTCAGGTGTTAATTAAGAGACTCTAAAGCTGATTGGTTGCTGACCATTTAAATACACATACACCTGCCAAATGGGTATTCACACTTCCTGAGGAAACCGCCGGTATCGTGGGCGGAGAAACGCGTAGAGGGTCACCTTTGCTACCTGTCCACTGCTGGAGACTTTCACGGACCTTCCGCTACTGATACTGAGGGATTAGGACGTTCTCTCATCATCTAACCGGATACACTTCTGCCAAACTTTCCCTGCTGTGCTTGAAAAAGCCCCGTTCTGCTGAGGTGCTATACAGCTTGCACGCTTTTCTTTGCCGGACATCCTGACACAGCCACTGTCAGCTGCCGAGAGCTACCTCCGCTAATTGCTATTGACGGGAATCAGCATTTACAACTACGGGTGAGAACGGATCCTAACATTAGGGGTGAGCAACAGCAACTCAACCCCTCTGCTTAAATTATCAGCAGATTTTCTAACTAACCTGCCAAGACATTTATCTAAGCCCCTTATCAGTACGGATGTCACCAGCATAATATATTATTGTGGACTGCAACATCATAATGGGCGTATAAGCCGCTTGCAGTCAACTTATTTATTGTGAATGTGATTAATTCTATATATGCATATGTATTTGCACTGTTTTTGTTTTTAAACTTTCAACTAATTATCCTAAGTGGTCCTTTCCACTGCATTTATTATTAAATGATTTTTTACCCGATATCAGCGCTCCTTTAATGTTTTCTATAGAACATTAAATTATGTATCTTTGAAATAGGCATCCAGTTGCCCTATAGGAGCTGCTATTACACTATATACTTTTTATCAGACGCTTTCTTAAAAATTAATATATTAGCGCCCGATTTAACGGGGTACACATCCCCCGCAATCTTTTTTCAGAAAAATGGTATACTGACACTAGCAGCCCCAGAATAATGGTCTACTGGGACTTGTGGTCCCAGAACATTGGTACACTGACATTTGGGGTGGTGGGATTCAACTGGGCGTGAGGTTTTGACTGCAAAAAAAACTTGTATATCTCACACCCAATTTTGGATTACTGCAGGCATGCACTCTACTGATACCCGCAGAATCCAACAACAAAAAAATGCACACATGGTTTTCAGCTATGAAAACCCTGTTAAAAATAATAATAATAATAATAATAATACTTACCTATCCGGTAGTCTCCACGGCTCCTGGTGGTCTCCCCTCCACCTTTGCAATGGGGAGGAGTCTGCTGGGAGGCGAAGGGGCTGCTGGGAGGGGACGTGGCAGATTTCTCTTCTGTGATTGAAAAGGACTACCCTGCAGCTACGGGGAAAAACTCTGTTCCACTGGGTTTTTTAAATGGTCCCGGAATAATGGTATACTAACAGTTGAGGTCCCAGAATAATGCTATACTGACACTTGTAGCACCAGAATAATGTAATACTGACACTTAGGGTCCCAGAACCATGTTACGCTGACACTTATGGTCCCAGAATAATGGTATAGTGGCACCTGGGGTCCCAGTCAATTGGTACGCTGACACTTGCAGTCCCAGAGCATTGGTATGCTGACACTTGGGGTCCCAGAACAAAGTTACCATGACAATTGGCATCCCAGAACAATGGTACACTGGCACTTGGGGTCCCAGAACAACAGTAGACTGGCACTTGTGGTCCCAGAACAATGGTAGACTGGCACTTGTGGTCCCAGAACATTGGTGCACTGGCACTTGGGATCCCAGAACAATGGTACACTGGCACTTGGGGTCCCAGAACAATGGTACACTGGCACTTGGGGTTTCAGAACAATGGTATATTGGCACTTGGGGTCCCAGAACAATGGTACACTGGCACTTTGGGTTCAAGAATAATAGTACACTGGCACTTGGGGACCCATAACAATGGTACACTGGCACTTGGGGCTCCAGAACAATAGTACACTGGCACTTGGGGCTCCAGAACAATAGTACACTGGCACTTTGGGTCCCAGAACAATGGTACACTGACACATGGTGGCATAGACTAACTGTAAGCTGATGCACATCTTTGAACATCCTTTTTTTTAAATAAGGAATAAAGTCAAAGTAAGTCCCTATGGCCATGAGCTGATGTTCCATCTCTGCAATAAATTTATTCTCCTTATTGACAGTCAAGGAAATAAGTGTTCCTAACTGTGCTCAGTCAACACTGACTCTTAAACATGGACAGAACACCACATCTTTTACATTTGAACTGTTTCTGATGGATAACACAGGGACAAAGCATTGAGGCAGAGCTGGGAGTGAGTTCTCCTACACTGCTAGGATCCATTGAATGACAATTCCATAAGATTGCTAGATGGGGAGGGAATAAGTGTCAGCTGAAAACTGCATTGTGGGCACAGTTGATCTATACAAGTAGTTACCAGCGTATATATTGTAACGCTATCTACCTTTAGGTGCGAGTACTAATATAAGTCTATGCCTCCACCCAAGCTAATTACTATTTGTGGCTTGCTTGGGTAAGCCAGTAAACCTGGTATGAAATGGATATGCTATTTACTAAGTACACATTTAATACCCAATTCTTATTACTACATTAAATATCTGTTCTTCTTTCTTTTCTTTTTAGGATCCAGAGAAACCACCACAATATCTTTATGGTAAGTATATCATTTTCTTAGATTAGATTATAATAACAATACATCTATATATATATATTCCAATATAATATCTAATCACTAATAAACATTTCATTTCTTGCCTATACATATAAATATGCATGCAATACACAAAAAATATATAATATACTCTACTTGAGTGACCCGGGTACTCTCAATCTTAAAATGCGCAGTTGGGGCCCAATAAGTGTATTCAACTCCCTTTAAACTATCTTGACAGATGATGATGAATTAATCCTCCTCTCAAGCTTGAATTTTACATAAATAGAAACAGTACAGTACATAGAAGTGGAATACCATTACTTTGTATCCAGCAGTCTAAAATGTTACTTGTGTTTGTTTTCTAAAGAACTATCCAGTTTTCAATGTAACAAGTTACTTTCTCTTTGAGTGCAATGTCTCTAATATCTTTGCTTTCCTTCTAGCTCCTCATTAAAAGTCTCTCTACAATCTCTATACGAACAGTGTAGCTGGCATGAAGGTAGGTACTGTTTGTATACTAGAATATTTACTCCTGCTCTTCTGTAGATGAAGTCTCATTACCAATGTGTATATAGATATATACAATCACTATCTCCATCTCCTTGAGTATACAATTCCTTATTTAACTTTAGGGAATTAATATGTTCTTAGTCTTTAGGGGTTAAATATGGAAAGCCTGTGGCTAGTATTGCTTATTACAGTCAATATCCAAGTGCAGCTATATATCTCCTAGGGTTGGATGTGCCTTTGTGGTGTTAAATATATGCAGGTGTCAATTATTTAACTTACACCTCCCGTAGCTCCAGTCATGATCTGGGCAGCACTTCCCCGACTCCTCCTTCAGAATATCTTTGGCCAGCTTGCCTGCCTATCTTGCACGCCTCATCTCTGCTACTTCTTACTGAAGTGCTGTGAGCCTGCGCCGCTCAGCTTACTCTCCGGGTTGACACAAGGAGCCTCCTACCGCCACACCGCTCTGAGTGAGTGCCCACCGCTACTTTGTCAGCGGCGCTGGCGCTTACGACCCGGCTTCTAGCACCAGACAACGCTGCCCAGATCCTGCCGCCGCTGTATGTTTACAGCGCTTACAACTCTATGCGGCGACAGGTCTCTGGTGCCAGCGCCTCCTTTGCGCCCACCTCTCTTTGGGCTAGCTCCGGCCAGCCTACCCTGTGTCGGCTGCCTCACCCAAGCCCCACCGCCAATGTTCACAGCGCTACAGCTCTAGGCGGCAGTAAGACTTCAGGTGAGTAGCGCTAACAGGGGGAACAGCATTCTGCCTCACTGCCGGCGGGGAGCGTCTTTTATACGCTTTCCTCTACCGGCACGCGGAGACCCTCTCTGCACACGGCCCACCTTTACCGGCGCAAGACCCCTCTGCACACAGCACCTTTACCGGCGCGAGACCCCTCTGCACACGGCCTACCTTCCCCGGTGCACGGGACCCTTTGCACTCAGCCCGTATTATTACCAGCGCGCGCTGATCTCCCTAGGTCTCCTTTCACTCATCCATCAATAAATGGCACGCGCAGGCTGCTCTTCTTGTCCTCTCACACTGTACTGCACCTCCTGTATACTCAGTACACCTTTTCTATAATATACATGTTAAACATAAAGGTACCATTAGGGGCATTACAATATATATTATATTCGCTAAAATAAATATACATGTAGTACAATTTATATATTTACAACATAAGAAAATATCCTATAACCATGTTACAATATGATATTCTGTAGGTCTGTGATGAGATGCCACTGTGATGAGATGCCACTGCCCTGGTCTTATCAATGACGTTAATGATGTTAGCAATAATGGCCTTTGGCTGCCTGTACAGCTCTTTCAGCACTGCCTGCATGAAGTGGTTGCATTCGCGTTGAAGTTGATGAGTCCTGCAGATGTGATGTGAATTTGGACATTATTAGCAGCACACGACGATATAGTCAGCACAGATTCTCCATAACACTTCTACCAGCTTCTGTGTGCATTGGATCGTCTTCAGAAACGGTTACATGATTAAATCAAGGATGTGTGCAAAGCAAGGAGTGTACCAGATGCCACTCATGTGCAGTGTAACATCAATGTGTACTTGTGTACTCCCTGACAATCCTGACAGTCAGCATGCCTACTAGCAGGGACTATTCCCATTCATGGGTGTCTACACACCCATAGAGTGGGAAGCTCGCCACCGAACCCGCAAGGGGCTTTGTTGCGCTCGCCCCCACCGCCGGCATTCTGCGCCGCGATCCCAGTGTCGGGATGCTGACCGTCGGGATCCCGGCGTTTGCACGATGTTAACATGGGTACAACCATGAGATCAGCCATGGTTTGCATCTTCGGAAATCTCTGCAGTGTTACAGTGACGCAATACAGCTGTAAAATATTTATCTGAATATGTGAAATCTGTGGCACAGCAATAACATTGAAAACAAACATTATCAGGTGACAATCCAGAGAAGATGAGGATCCCCTTTCTTAAATATATATATTTTTATTTAGTTTTTATTTTATAACTTTAATGATGTTTTTCCCCCACAAAAAAATAGTATTTCTGTTTTTCTGGACAGATAAGTAATCATGTTAGCATGTAGACCATACTTGCCTACTCTCCCGGAATGGCCGGGAGGCTCCCGAAAATCGGGTGACCCTCCCGGCCCCCCGAAAGAGTAGGCAAGTCTCCCGATTTGCGGGGTCCCCCCTGCCCGTCCGCCCACTTAGTGTGT